>NC_139829.1:7928247-8560747 GCF_963691815.1 Echiichthys vipera | reverse complement strand
TAGGACCAGCTGCATCAGTAGCGGTGGCTGTGTTCAGTCAGATTGATACTACAGTGTGACGATGTCCAGAGCGGGCACAGTCAGAACAGGCTGTAATTAGAAGACAGAAGACAGGCATTTGTTTACAAAAAGGTTCGCTTCCTCACGCACACAATGCAGGTCTGTTTGCCTGTATGTTATCGAGGATTTCATTTTTATGTTATGACTCAGGGCGTTTCCTGGTTCAAAGTAAGACTTAAAACATGTATATATATTTCAGGTATTAAGATGCATTAACGTTAGCTATGATTTACATATTCCTTAGGGATTTTTTTCTTTTGTTGACAATAGAGAGGGAGAGAAGGGGGGAAATGACATGCAAGAAAATGTTGCAGTTGCATTATATGGCACACATTATAAACACCAGGACATCAAGATGCCCCTTGATTTAAGTCATTTTTAAATGCTTGAATAATTAAAATGCATTGATTTGTTGTTAAAATGAGTTTGAATTTAAATAATAAGGGGGCTAGGTACACAAACAATACTTATTACATAGAGATTTTTTTTAAGGCCATGTCAACTTTTATACAAATGCCACCCAAAGCAAAACTTTTCACTGCAGTGATTGAAATGTACACTGTAATGCAACAGAAAGAGGAAAACCTATACAATACAATCCTGTCCAATAAGACAGCAGTGTGATCAAGAGTAATGGTAAGTGTGAGTGCACCCTTAATGTCTATTGACACTGCCCCAGAGGTGCTGATTTCACCCAATGGTGATTAGAAGCCTGTTGTTTTATAATGAGAAGCATTGTTTTACATATCAGAATACATTCAATACAATTGTGATACATTGGACTTGTTGTTTGCATGGCATTAAAACCATGTTCCTCCTGTTTTCCAACGGAAGCTGTCTGGTATGCTCCCGACCATTCAGTAGATGTCCACCCCTTCAGACACGTCAGGTGGTATGTCCCATCCTGGCCCTTCTCCGGGGGCAGGTCTATCCCCAGGGCCCATCCTGGGCCCCAGCCCTGGACCAGATCCCTCACCAGGCTCTGTTCACAGTATGATGGGACCCAGTCCTGGACCTGGAACACCCAATGCACCTCATGGCATGCAGGGCCAGGGACAAAGTGAATACTCTCAGGACAGCATGTATCCAATGCACAAGGTACAGTGTGAACTTCTGCTGTTAACTGTCCTTTGATGTCACTCCTGCTCAAGGACAGTGTTGCAGCAGCTGTCTTGAACAGGCATACACTCTTACAAGAGCCAGACCCACACATCGACCCATACTGGCTTATTGCACATATGTTGCACGATAAGACATTCCAAACAAAAAATTCACAAAGTGTTGGGCTATACTTTTCTTTGTCACTTGACATCTGTTTACAGCAGAGATATACTTACATAAATGAAAATTATTTTAAACTGAAAGATCCAATCAGACAATGTGTGGAAATCGACAAGTGGGCAGTATATCTCTGCTTGTGTATTAATTATCTTCTTTTGAGGTATTTACCTGGCTTTAGCTGGAGCGTCTTGACAGGTTGACAGGCTCTAAAAAAAATTGAATTCAATTCAATATCAACTATATTAATATTTAATATGTGTAAACAATTGAACTATTTTCATCAAAGTCCTTAGTTTTGCAGGTATTGATTTCAGAGTTACATTGGAAATAACAGCTTGGAGGGTAATGTGTTGATTACAATAAACAAATTCTAATATTTCATCATTAATCATTCATTTTCAGACCATGGAGGGGATAAATGAGAAGACCATGGCAGATGCGATGCACTTTGGCCACATGAAAGGTGTGGGGATGAGATCTCTGCATAGTGGTATGGGGCCTCCACAAAGTCCTATGGACCAGCACAGCCAAGGTATTTTATCACTTAGTTCTTAAAAGCTAAAGCTGGTGAAATAAATCATGATTGTTTTATAAATCTAAGTTTGTCGTAACAACTTTTTGCATTTTAAGATAGCGGTTCCCGACCTCTGTTTAAAGCCCTCTTAAAACATTATTACCAGGCCAACCAAATTGTTATTATTCCTACTCATACTCATTTATTTGAATACTTTTAAGAGGTTCAAAGAGTAAAAATAACCCTGTACTTTATAAGAAAAAATGCAAATATTAGAGGAATGCCTTAAATAATAAAAATATTTATTTGCAGATTTTCTTTCTCATTAATAATTTGCGCCTGCTTAGATTTATTTCATCACCTCTTAGGTGGGCTCTAGGATCCCTAAGTTAGGAGACACTGCATTAACTGTACTAATGTACATTTTGGTTTATTGAAATCATTAAAACTCCCTCCTATCTACTGTAGGATACATATCCCCCCATCCATCTCCCATGGGTGTCCACGAGCATGCCTCTAGTCCCATGTCAGGAGGTGGAGGTGGTGGGGGACCCACACCGCCCCACATGCCTCCCTCCCAGTCAGGCCCTATGATGCCCATGGATCCCCAGTCATCTGTGCCCAACATGTCCAACATGAGCCAGCAGGGGCGGGGACCTTCTGCTTTCAGTCCGGTTCAGCTGCAGCAGCTCAGAGCTCAGATCCTTGCCTACAAGATTCTTGGCCGTGGGCAACCCCTGCCTGAAAACCTCCAACTAGCTGTTCAGGGCAAGAGGAGTCTACCCACAATGCAACAGCAGCATCAACAACAACAACAACAACAGCAGCAGCAGGCACCTAGTGCTAGTCCTTACAACAGGCCTCCAGGTACGAAAATACAGGATAACAGTGATACATGTTGGTTTGTTAGACTTTCTGTTATCTGAAAACACTTGGACGGTTCATATCTCGGCGTGGCCAAGATTTCGACCTGAGAGCATCCACACCTGTAATGTAACCTGGCAGTTAATGTCACCTGGCATGAACACTGTGTCAGTTTGCATTGAGAAGACGGATGCAATCATAACCTAAAATCTTGATAATTTCAAGCTTCTCAAACCCAAATGATTTTAAGGTGTCATTGATGTTTTTCATGGTAAGAATCACAATATTGGTGTCCAATACACTGTCAACATATTTGGGATTTCTGACTCATTTAATTACATGCCTGTTTATTCTTGGCTAATATTAACATGTGTGATATCAACAAGTAAGTGTCCTAAACCATTGAAATGATGTTGTTTTTATAGTTATATAGTATTATTAAATATGTATTATTATGTCACTGATTCAATCCAATGGATAAACAGTTCAAAATACTTAGTGAACAACTAACAGCTGTTTCTAGCACAGATAATGTACAGATTATTTTTGCAATTAATTAAATAATTGTTGAGTATATAATATGTCAGAACATTGTTTAAAAAGATCTATGATAATTCCAAGAAGCATAAAGTTTACATATTGTAATAACTTGTTTTTGTCTGACCAGCAGTCTAAAACCTAAATTTATTCAATTTCAGATGATATAAAACAGACAAAAGCAGCAAACTCTTAACATTTTGAGAAGCAGGAAACTGTGGAGCACTTTTACAAAAGTCTTCAAACAAAAGAGAAAAAAACAACACTTGTCAAACTGTGGCTACTCTCATCACAGCCTGACACCATCTGTTTGGTTCATAAAAACAAATATTAAAATCAATTGTTATTGTGTTGGAAGGTATGCCACTGGCACCTTTGGGTGGTCCCCAGTCAAGTTCCTGCCCTACTCCAACCATGCAAGGACACAATCAAAGCGCAGGACCCAAGCCTTGGTCTGATGGTAAGTAAGTCCTGTATAAATGTGAGGTTAACTGTATATGTAGACTAAAGCCACAGTGAGCTTTGAGTTACAACACACCTTTTCATTTCACACATTCATAATGTATGAGTGAAAGGTTTGAGACTGACAAGGGCAGCTAAACCCAGCTGTTCAGTGTGTCTTCAGATTCTCTTTGAAGGGAGACCAAAGTGAATTCTTTGGAGCTGCACAGGATAGTGTCGAAAAATGTTGCAATTTATTTAAAATACAGTGTAACAACACTCGCTTTGAAAAAAATACTTCTGCCCTGAAACACAATTTGAATATGTTTACTCGTCATCTGGACAGCCCTGTCAGTCTCTCAAAGCCAGAAATAAGTGAGAAGCCAGGCCTTCTTGATGAATAAGATAACCGCTACCCACAGTAATAAAAAAAAAAAAAGGGCAAAATTATTACGAATAATACATTTTCCCAGTAGGATGAAAACCTCTATGTCTCCTAGTCTGAAAAGTTACTTTTCTTTCTTTTGGGTCACGGAAATGTAATCAGCCTCAACGTGTTATACATTTCAACCAATGTTTAGATAAAGTCTATCATCAAGAGATATAAATAAAACAAGAGACAAGAAAGAAAATCCCATCTCCCACTGAGGCCAATTTAAAACTGAATAAATACTACCTGATAATTGCATAATGTCTTAGTTAGTTGCAAAGAAAGCAAAAGAAATTGGTCCCAGGTTAGGGATCAAACTTCCAAAATGATCCAAAGATGTCTACGTTTAGATTAACAAGTAAGCTTGGAGTGAGGGAAACAGGGAAGCCCTCTTGGAGCCAGCCCTGGGGATAAAGCCAGTAATGTTATGTGTGGTGTGCTGCCAATCCATCTGTGAAAATGAGAAAATAACTAATACTTGTTTCACTGAACCCTAAGAAAACCCCGGTGATACAGTTTTTAACTGCCTATCTGTGTTCTTGATGGACAAAGTTAATTTCTCCACAGAGCTGCCCATGTCGACAGCCTATAATTGTGTTTTGCTAAGATATTGATTGTAGAGAGCACAGTGTTTTGCTAAAAAACAAAAAACCTTTAATATTATTGCTTCAAGATGGAAAAAAAGGACGACATGTATTGTCAGCTCACCTGTCTTCATCAGAAGCAAACTGTTGTGTTGTTAAAGGCTTTTTCAACAAATCAGTGTGCCTTTTAATTTCTCCAAATACTGTATTCTCTTTCTTGTGGAACTTATGCTGACCGTACATCAGGAGCACCTGCTCTGTGTTTCATTGTCATGCATAAATGCATACTACATTGGTATCAAAATAATGAATAATTTTGATCAACCTGCCCTACTGAGAAGTGACCCAGTCTTTGGTCTCCAGGTCAGGGTGGTGAAAATCAAGCCAACGCTCAGAAGCACCTCACCCCTGTTGCCAGTGGACGCCCGTCTCCTGCCCCACCTCAAGCCTCAGCTGTGCCGGCTGGATCCATGCCAGGCAGTTCAGTGACCCCTCAGCCTCCCGGGCAGCAGGTGTCCCCCATGCTCCAGATGCAGAAACAGAACCGTGTCACGCCAATCCAGAAGCCCCAGGGCCTGGACCCAGTAGGGATCCTGCAAGAACGAGAGTACAGGTCATTATCTTTTTCACCTATTTAAGTAAAACTTTTTTTTTTTTCATATTTAGTGAATCTGTCACTATATTCTGGAAGCAGAAAGAGAAAGATCTATGAAAAACTAATGGCTCCTAATTTTAACAACATAGACATGTTGACGAGAGTTGTGCACATACAGACAGTTTTCTTTTTAGTTAGCGCTCAGGCTGTTTTGTACATGTGGATGCTGATATCTTCTCCAGTGTGGGACGTTTCTTCATTAACTTGATGGCCTCAAAGAAGGTGCTCGATTAAGTCAGTTATAGACGGACACAAACACATGCTAGAAATGCAAGTTCACACAGAGAGACAACCTTCTATCTGCTGTATCTTGTCCTTCAAACTGAGTTCATTCAGCCTTGAGATGTGAAGAAGTGTTACAGAGATCCCGATATAAAAGACAGCCAGCAGATTTCAAGTGAGGGTGAACTTAATAATGTGAAGAACATATTGTGCTAGAGTCCCCATGGTCTTGGGTAAAGGTGTTGTCAGTGCATACACAATCACAACTCACTGATATCCCCTGTGATGTTATCCCACAGGCTGAATCCTTAAACATAGACGGATCATAGAGATATGAGGAAGGTTCACAGCTTTATTCTTGCTGTGGCTTGTTTTTCTTCTTACAACTTTCAAAAGCTTGCTGTCGACAAGCTGCAGTGTTCATGAAATGCTCAGACACCAGACAGAGCTGCCCTCTCTTCACCTTGTCCGTCCAATTAGGACATCGGAAACATTCAGCACCCCCTGTAAACATTGTTTACTAATAAACATCTGAGGCACCAAAATTCAAAACAATAAAGTCCGAGCTCATGAATTATTTTGCAATGTTCCCCTCAGTTGAGTATGAGGCGAGGGTAAGCTACATGAGAATACTAGAAAACATGTGCTGACAAAGAAATATCAACAGGTGTTTAACAAACCACCAAACAACTCGCATCATACCTGCCATAGATGTCAGCATACAGACACGTAGGAGCAGGCCAAGGCGATGCTATAATAGTTGTGACCAAGATATATACTGAGCGGGACATTTTAGAGTTGAAAAATCATCTAGTTAGTGCTTTCAGGTGAACAAACACTTTTTCTAAATGATCTCAATCCGAGTTTGGCTTTTATTTTCTATACTGCAGTTTCTCATTCCTGATAAATCTACAGGGAGCCAATAATGGCTAATCAGCTTATCAGCACCAAATTAATCAGCAACAGTTCTGATTAGGTCTATTAATTGTGTCAAGTCATTTATGAACCAGAATTGCACAAAAATTCTAGATTCTCAAATGGGAGGATATAATGTTAATTTTGTTATGTTATTGTAAATTGAGTGTCTTGGATTTGATCAGACAAAATAACAAATTTTAAGATGCCTCCTTGAGGTCTTGTGTTGGACTTTTCTTACCATTTGTTTCAGTTTAACTAACTAACTAACTTAATTGCAGCGTTGATATTTTCACGGACACTAGGGAAAGTAAAGAAACTGTGTCACTTGTTTCACTAAACTTTTATTCTTTTCCTTCTCATCAATATCACTCAGAAAGTTTGTCTCAGTTCATTTAGTACAGGACACCTTTATGTATCCCTTTCTGGGGGGGGCTCTGTATGACAGCATACACACATGCTTTGTCTTTAGGGAGGAGGCAGCTCTGCCACCTGGACTGAGGACATTGAGATGGTTCACTCTGCAAAGTACACTTCTATCCCAAACGTGCATGTATTATGTGGTCTTTCCAGGGTCGTTGTTACAGTTTAATAATTTAATTTATCATCATCATAATGTTCCTCAGGTTGCAGGCTCGGATTGCACATCGAATCCAGGAACTGGAGAGTTTGCCAGGCTCTCTGCCCCCTGACCTGAGGACTAAAGCCACAGTGGAGCTCAAGGCACTGCGTCTACTCAACTTCCAGCGGCAGGTACACAGAAGTTGCTATATTTAATGTAACTGCACAGAGTATTATTTCACCTAATTCAAAGTTAAGGGAGTTCCTGACAAGCCAAAAGGGATGAAAGAGTAAAATAAAATAATTTTGTTATCATTTTCTCAGTATAATAATTGAGATCTGCTTACCTTTTGAGTTTGCTGCTAAGATGTACAGTACAATTACAACATTATCAATACACCTAATCTGTGCCTTTCCCCAGCTGAGACAGGACGTGGTGGCATGTATGAGGCGAGACACGACCCTGGAGACGGCCCTCAACTCAAAGGCTTACAGGCGCAGCAAGCGGCAGACGCTGAGGGAGGCACGCATGACTGAGAAACTGGAGAAACAGCAGAAACTTGAGCAGGAGAAGAAGCGCCGGCAGAAACATCAGGTGATCCTAACTACAGTGTTTACAATAAAGTTCAGAGAAGGGCATAAGTCAGGGCTGTATTTGTTTTTGTCTTTAGTATTGAACCAACCCAGCAGCAGCAGCAGCACTGTTTTCAACGTGTTTTGAACATGAATTTGTCATGAATAGAAACCTGTCATAGCTGTCATAATAACTGTAATTTTTTTACAAAACAGGATTGTGAATCACTATTACTTTCAACTGATGTTTAAAGAAATCTCACCCTCCCTTCCCATTCACCAAATGTTTCCTGCTGGCTGCTTTTTAAGAAGATGAATGAGAGCAAACATTTTAACAGACATCTGTAGGCTGTTTCTTGATGGTCGACATCCACAGTCGAAACAAAACTTTCACAGCAGAAGAGCCTCTGTATGCTGATAAAGAAAATGGAGTCTGGCAACAAAATGTTTAGTGACTTTCTCATATTGGCAAAATAGCATTTAGACTTTAACAAATTTTCTGACTTCTTTTCCAGGAATATCTCAACAGTATCCTTCAGCATGCTAAAGATTTCAAAGAGTATCACCGCTCAGTGTCTGCTAAAATGCAGAAACTCACCAGAGCTATTGCCAACTGGCACACCAATACGGAGCGCGAGCAGAAGAAGGAGACAGAGAGAATCGAGAAGGAGAGGATGCGGAGGCTTATGGTAAGGACCTGAAAATCTAGATTATACATTATATCACACCATGAGACAAGAGCTGTATAAATGAAAGACACGCAAACATATAAATATAGTTCCAAATCACTGCTTACTTCCCCTGAGCATCCTATCAGTCCCAGCAGAGTGCCGGCAAACAAGAATCCCTGGCAATGACTGATATGTATGAATTGAGGACATCTAGATACAGACACAAAATCAAGCAAATTTAATGAATCAATTTCCAAAGTCACGTCAGCTTGATCTGGGCCAGTATATACAGTATGGCTGCGCTACAGGTGTAGAGTTGGCTTATTTCACTGGATTGCATGATGGTATGACACTTCTAAGCTCTAAAATTATGAGGAATAAGAGAGAAAAAAATGTTTTTCTTGTGATTACTAGTAAAATATCACATTATCTTACTAGAAATAATGTGTAGTAGGTAGAGAGTATTCTTGACTTCTTCACTACTGTGGCAATGACTAGGAAACAGTATTTAGTGCAGTTCAAGCTTGCTCAAGTATGTGCTTGCTCAGGTATGTGCTCCAACATTGATCTAATATATTGGATGGATGTATTAGCACACTGGAGCTACTCTAGTTATATAAAGCACAGACTATTTATTAAATTATAATCAGGCTGCAGATCTTTCTTTTTTTTTGCCAACTGTCCTTCTGAAGCTCTGGTCTTCTTCTAATGTTTACCTCCTGTGACTATCCCCCCTCCCAGGCAGAGGATGAGGAAGGCTACCGAAAACTAATTGATCAAAAGAAAGACAAGCGTCTGGCCTACTTGCTGCAGCAGACAGATGAATACGTGGCCAACCTCACCACCCTGGTGTATGAACACAAAGCTGCCCAAGCTGCCAAGGATAAGAAGAAAAAGAAAAAGAAAAAGAAGGTAGGAAGGAGAAGTGGCGATTGTTCAGAGTTGCTCCACGCTGATGGACGTCAAATTTGTATTACCCAAGCTCCCACCACAGCGACTTCCTAGTTGATCCAATACAGAAGTCCCAATAATTACAATTTGTTTAGTGTCCACTAGGGGCAGCTTTCATGCAATTTCTCATTGAACCCCCATGTTGTACGTTTTCACAACATAATTAAACCTCTTTAAGGCCTGGTACCAAAAAATCATTCTAGTCTGTATGTTTAGGTCATATCTCCCTGACAACACTAAGGGGGTCATTTTTTTTGTACCAGGCTAGTTTTTATTTTATTGGAGGTTAGTTTATGAATAATTCGGGGCGCCGCCTATTAAGTGTCGGAGGTATACGTCAGCCAGATGGACGTAACCCCCCCCCCCCCCCCCCCAACGTCACATCAATGCCCTTTTTTGGTAAGAGGAAATGAGGCGGAGTCAAAGTCTGACAAGATGGTGACTCCCATAGGCGAAGATGATTGGATCAGGTTGAGAGAACAGACCTCGACGGAGAGGCTACGTCCATTTTTTATACAGTCTATGGTATTACCATACCGTTTTATTGCTGCCATTCTGCCACTTTTACTATTGGGTAAAAAAAAACATGAAAAGAACAAAACCAACAATGTGTTAGTCGATCTCTCATCACTGTCTGGCTTCTTTATTTTGTGTGTGGCACTTATCATACCTGCTCTTCCCTACAGAAGAAAAACACTTTTAACTGGGTCACAAATATATAGTTTCATTTTTACTGGAGCATGACCAAAGCAGGAAATTACTTTTGGTCGAAAAACAGTTTAATGCAATACCAGCCACCACAGTTTGACTGTGACATGAATTCTGATTTATAATCACCTAAATCTCATGGTTCATTATTTTGTTTATTTCAAGCCTCTTCCAGAATCACAATGTAGTTATTGTCAAGGATCACATTGCCTTGTCAGTGACATGGTGGACTGATAGTATAGCCTGCCCGACATGATTTCACACCCTCTACCAGAGAAGCAGAACTAATCAATGAACTCATCTGGTGTCGTTTTTGACTGGAACGAGCACCTGCAGACTTTCAGCCATCCTGTCTGAGAACCCGAACACTGATGTTAGCCATCTGAAGAGGCTATTTGCATAACCACATATGCGTCCCTTCAGTTGTTGTACCTTATACTGTATATATGTACCCTTGATAATCCTGTCAGAGAGCTCTTTCTTGCCCTTTAATGGAGTAAAGGGTGAAACTATGCCATCATAGAGCGACCATTACTGAGAGATTATATGCAGGTGTTACTAGACTATACTTTAAACATACCAAGATGTTATATAGAATAAGGTGTAATGATACGTCCGGTGAATCGGTTTGTGCTTGATGTCTAGAAGGTGGATGGAGATGGAGAAGGCACCAGCGCCATTGGACCTGATGGAGAGGTGAGCAGTAGTCAGCTGTTTTCAGTCTAAAAGCTTAAAAAACCCATTGTACACTACCTGCAATCAGCAGATAGGCACAGTTCGAAACCAGGTGGTGGACATAGCGCAGCATCTGGCAGCTAAAGAGAAAGATATTTCCCTCAAGAGTAAGTAGAGACCAAAACTTGAGCTATTGAACTGAAATTCGTCAGGTAGACTCAAACATAACTCAGAATAAATGATAATGGTTTTCCGTAACTGCTTGATGTGCAAATAAGCAAATTGTTTGCCTTATCAACTTAAAAGGTGATTATGTCAATTTCAGTGTGTTCATTTGTTGCTGATGTCCAAAAAAACAGTTATCAGTTAAAAGAGTGTTTCAGATGGATCTCTGGCTGCAATTTTATTCTTTATGTATTTTTGGAGGATTTTTAACTGTCGAGTGAATCTTGTTATGGTGATCTTTACTGCTCTGATGCTTTCTCTAAAACATGTATTAATGCTGCTATAAAACAAAACCTATACTTTGTGCTCTGGCAGAATATAAAGAGAAAAAAAATCAGAACATCAGATCAAACAGGAATCATCCTTTTAGAGACAGACTGCACCCTGGGTGATGAAACAGCTTAAGCAAACCACACCTCTTATAAACAGTAAAACAACAAACAAAAAGATATCTGCAGTGTTTGCTCGTCCTCACAGTTTCCCTGGGCTTTTAATTGCATCTGCCCTCCTTTGCCAGAAATGGATACGCTAAGGCCTTAATGGCCCATTTTGGAACAAACACCCATTATTGTCCCAGTGGATGTTTTTCTTTAAAGGGGGCTGTTGAAGTCCCAAAAGTCGGATTCTATTGTAGGGGAGGCTGATGTGGACTGGGATTTGTTAACCCTCCTATTAGCCATTTAAAACAATGAATTAGTGAAGCAGGGACATAACTTCAAGTCATGTTGATCTAAATTTGGAACACAGACTGAAATATAGGCCACTGTCTAGCTCATTTCAGTTTAATTGTCATAGTGATGCCATTTTGATGATGATCAGCTTTATATCTACAAGGGTTGGGCATTCATGCATTGGTAAAAGTCACTCAGATTAAAAAAGATCACCACTGTCCACCAGAAACCTCTCCTGATTCATATTTTAAGATTGTATTGTCTTTTACGATTTAATTACTCAATATCTGCAGGGAAAACAGATATTGATTTGATTTTTACTTTAATCGTAAGAGGTAGAACTGAATGCAATATTTACAAATCATTTTGTCTTTAGGTCTTTCTTATCATATGTAGCCATAACATCAGCATCATGTCTGAACAAATCATAAGATTTTAGAAGAATTTTAACACATGATGCCACAGCCTAAGATCTTAAATGCTTGAAATAATATATATTGAAAAGTAAAGCATTTTGTTCTTTCAAAAGCATTATTGTTTGTCAAAAGATCTCCAACACAAGTTACATTTTTATCCAACTAAATGTTTCACCTTGTGGTTTGTTTGTCCTGAAGCCCATGGATGAGAGCAGCCAAATGAGTGAGCTTTTAGTCAAAGTGATTCAGACAGAGACTGGGAAAGTTTTGCAGGGGACGGATGCTCCCAAATCCAGTCAACTGGAGGCCTGGCTCGAGATGAACCCTGGGTGAGGAGGCACATTACTGCAAACACAACCTCTCACAAATTACAGTGATGTTATATTTGTTTTCCAAAAAAATATTCAGGTGACACTTATTTCTGCTTTTTTCACTTACTTAAGCAATTGTTTTTGCAGACATACTGTGATCTTGAAAAGGTTTATAAGGACAGAATTGTGAGGTCTGTGCTTTTAAAGGATGAATAGTTTGTCGAAGTTATCCCAAACAAAGTGATGAACACCCTTCCCTGCCCGTATTGGCAGCTTAATTTTGCTGAAGGTGTTTCTTATTTTTATGTGACAGACATATTAATAAATAGTAACTGTCCCCTGTAACTGTAGTAAATCTCCATTGTTTTCTTTCTTTAAAAACCAGGTATGAAGTCGCCCCGCGGTCGGACAGCGAGGAGAGTGGCTCAGAATTTGAGGAGGAGGTCAGTGACTCTTCTCATAAATTAACTGCACTTCTTCAAATGATGCAAATGTCATTAACCTCAAGTAAAGCCACATCTCAGTCAGACCAACTCCACACTAAACCACACATATTGAAATCCACCAGGTGGCTGTAGCTGTATGCACTTCACTAATGCCATCATCAGAGCTACTTCTCATCTTTTTGTGAACTTGTTATTAAATGAAGTATGCTCTCAGTCATGTGTCATCAATTTTGCCTTATAAGGAAGAAGAAGAGGGGGCCAAGGCAGAAATGGAGGACAAGAAGATATTCGATCCCAATAGAGTTGAGGCGGCTGTTGAAGCTGCCAAGCACGTTATCGAGTAATGTATTTTATGCATTATACTTCCACTATCTTAAATTTTCTATGCAGGGAACTTTTTTTTTGTTTTTAAAGTCCAAATCATAGTTCACTGGAAGCTCAGTGTTCTTTGTTGGAGAAGTTGCAAGCAGCAAAGGGGTCATATTTAGTGTCTTTATTAAACACAGTTGTGTTTTGGGAGTAACATGAATTAAACCAATCAGTGTCATCTACTGTTCCCTTTAAAAGCCAGGTGGGTGTGCAGCAGCAGGCACATTGCTATTTGAACAGTGAATTTAGAAGTACTTGCTATCTCACAACTCCACGTGATTGCACATGAGCAAACACACCAACCTTTTAACTGAGAGGGTGCACTGCTGGGCGTCCCTGTGTGTGTAACAAGCATGGCGTGCATATCGACACTGACGCCGTCCAAATCCACTTTTACGGTTAAATAATCCTCCTGTCATCCACCTGAATGAATTATTCTCACTCCCACTCTACCAGTCTCTGTAGGCTGTGGCTTTAACAAGTATGTATTGTATTGATGTATAAGTATTTTCTTCGATGTTTAGAGAGGCTGCCTTCAGTGATTGTAAATGTTTCAACATGCACAGTAAAGTCGCAACAGAAAATATCTTGAAACATTTAAGCAGCAAAACTGGAAGAAAAAGGTAAAAAAAAAATCTGTTTTTGATTTTGAGACGAAACAAAACACAAATAATCTCCTTTTGTTTGTTCCAAGCAGAAGGCATATGTGGGAATGAAACTGTCAAAATGTTAGGCGATCAAAGAAAAAAAATAAATTAATTAATATATATATTCTACTTAAATTTAAAAAATTAAAATAGAATAATAATACGAATTGTACTTAATCTATACTTTTCCAGATTGCCTCTCTCTCTGTCAGACCCAGCTACGGCTTAAAACGGCTCACTTAAATCAACACTAAAGAGCACAGTTCAGTCAGCATGCTGAAAGTATTGAAAGATTTCAAATACTCTCTTTTCTTCTACATCACGCACCTTCAGGTCAGCCAAGCAGGATGTGGATGATGAGTACAGTGTTCCTACTGGACAAACCAGCTCCCAGTCTTACTATGGTGTGGCCCACGCTGTCATTGAGAGGGTGGAGAAGCAGTCCTCGCTGCTGATCAACGGTTCACTCAAACATTACCAGGTATACACACACACGCACACACGCACACACGCACACACGCACACACACACACACGTTTAATTAGTAATCAATTAAACACAACAGTTAAACAGTTTTAGCTGTCAGTATGAAACATATAAATAAAATTTATAAGAAATATAAAATAAAATACTGCTGCAATTTTCCAATTAATAAAATACTACCTAAATAATGGCAACTGCAGCCTTAACTTAGGTTATGGCATTTGCCCATTCTGAATTCACAGGTAGGGATTGTTGACATAGTGTCGGGGGCTGGGTTTGCACAGCTTGGTTTTTTTCACAACAACCGTGATAGTAACACCTGGATGGTGCCTTTTTAAATCTGTGTTGATGTTCATAATTAACCTGGAATCCGTAGTTATCCCACACTTGGGATTTGAATGACAGGGGGACGTCTGCAAGCTCCGGTTTGATGTTATCGTTTGCCATGCTGTTCGCTAGCCATTAATTCACACAGCCGCAGGGGTCCCAGGCATCCTGTGCTGCGGCTTTGCCTGCAGCTGCCTGCTCTGCTACTCTCACGACTCTCACTCGGCTGCTACTCCACACCCCTGCTGCGCACGTGCGAGCCGAGCCGGAAGCTAAACGATCCGGGGGGGGGGGGGACTGCGACTTTGAGGTTTAAGTTCCGCACCGCAAACCAAGACTGAACATTCGTCATATTAAGGCTATCCTCTGTACACGTCCAGTAGTGCCTGTACCGTGACAGTTCGGTACGAATACGTGTTTCGTTACACCCCTAGATATGACATAACATAAGAGTCCAGTTTCCATTCATTAAATGGCAGAAATGATATGTGTAGTAGAAAACAAATAGTAGCACTTGTATGGTTCAGAGCCTTCTGACATTTTCCAGTATCGTGTTCATTGTGCCACATTGAGCCACAATGTCAAACTCTGTTTTGGAAATGTTTCTTTCACCAGTAGGGCCAGTAGGGAAGTCCAAGATGGTGTTCTTGAAGTTAAATTTTGTTCGACATTAGCAGTAGGAAGGTTGTGAGTGCTCAGGACTTTTGGCTTTAACTAGCGGGACTCCCCAACTGTTCTTGGACAGCTTGTCTTGGTCCTGGCTGCCAAGTGGCCCAGCGCCTCAACGTGCAGAGAAGTCTGATTTGTTTTGAGGGTTTAAATTTTTATTTGCTCTGTCGCTGGGCTGGTGTTGTCCTTGTTAAACAAGGAACACACTATATCCTTACTATATACTGTCAATTGTAGTAATCGTAATGTAAATACATCAGTTTATCAGAGTTGTAGAGTATAACGGTACTAAAGGCTTTTCTCAATGCCGATTCCTTTCTTCGCCAACTGACTTTGGTGAGCGTTTGATATTGGTTCATCCAAACACCTACCAGGTATTATTTAAAGGTTTCTTTCCTTTTCCCAACAGTTTCCAACAACACCTTTTCAGATTTTATGTAACGGACCATTTGAAGAGGTTAGCCCATGTTGCGTAGAAATATGTTTCAACATAGCGCTTGTGTTTACACCCTTCGCTAAAATTATCATTTTACAGACATTATAAGCTGAAATTCTGTCATCTTTCTTTGTGAATGAAACCACACTTTGAACCTTTTCTTCTTCTCCGCCAAGACTTTCATTGGGTTGCAAGTAGCGTAGAGTTTGACGTTGTTCTTTTGCAATGTGCAACTGTCAGAAAAACATGCAAGTATTGAATTTCTCACTTAAAAGACTAAAGCTTTGGCATATGTATAGCTTGGAAATGCACATACTGTATGGGCATGTGAGTATTGTCAGAGACAGACTTAAACATGTGTGAAACTGTCCTTTAATCTTTGTATTTTTTTCTCTAAGTTTGCAGATCCCATGGTCACTCTTTAAATGTCTTGTCTTGAGCCAGTGAGTTTTCACCCCTCAAAGTAATTGCAGATTAATGTTCTTAGTTGACTTATTGAGTAATCGACTAATCATTTCACCATGTAGATATGTTCAAACTAGGGATGCTCGATATT
Source organism: Echiichthys vipera (assembly GCF_963691815.1). Taxonomy (NCBI): domain Eukaryota; kingdom Metazoa; phylum Chordata; class Actinopteri; order Perciformes; family Trachinidae; genus Echiichthys; species Echiichthys vipera. Next base: position 8,544,549 of record NC_139829.1, on the reverse strand, counting down.
GGCTTTTCTGCCGATATCCGATATTCCGATATTGTCCAACCCTTAATTTCCGATACCGATATCACCCGATATCACCTGATACCGATATATGCAGCCTTTTTACACCAAAATTCATCACATATCACCTATTATGGAATTAACACATTATGCCTAATTTTATTGTGATGCCCCACTGGATGCATACATAAATGCAACACGGCTTTTCAAATGTAAACACAGTCTGTACAAAATAAGTTATTGAAAAAAGTGCCATTCATTTAATTGTTTGTGTTTTTAGAGAGAATATTTTGCCTCAAACACACTACAGACAACATCACAACAAGGAAGATGCATAGCTTCAGTCCACAGTAGTAAACAAACTTAGTTTTCTTTTCCCAGACTGAGTAACGACTGAGCCATAACTTGACAAATAATACAATCAATAAATCAGCAGTCAAGCTCAACATGCTAACCTGTATTGGATCTAACGGATACAGCACCAGAAATTACCTTCTCGACGTGACGGTAAACAATGCTGTACAATTCAGGTCAGCACTGGTCTGAGAAATACTTGTGACTGGGCGTTATACAGACATAACGGGGCTCGAGGAACTCCACACGTTTGGTGAATCCGGCATCCTGAACAATAGAAAAAGTTTGTTTCTCGGTGTCGGCTGTTGCTTCTTTTCATCACTTTGCTGCACAGATGTAGCGTTTAACTCCGCATGATTCTTCTTGAGGTGGGTGATCAAATGTGATGTATTAAAGGAAGACGCCTTGTTTCCTCCTCTCATAACGGACGCCTTGCAGTCATTGCACAGCGCACATATACTGTTAGTAGGTGACACTTGGAAATACTTCCAAACCTCGGACATCTCATGCACCGGGAGAGCTGAAGCTTGTTAGCCACGGTTAGCAACCTACGAGTGAGCGTGTTGTTGTTGTTATACGTCATCAAGCATGCGCCTGTAAACGGCCCGTGTTGCATTCAGGTACACTCGGAAATGCTGAAGCCTACGGCCCGTGTTGCATTCAGGTACACTCGGAAATGCTGAAGCCTACAGAACTAACATCGGTTGTAAAAACCCGATACCGATAATTACCGATATTACATTTTTAACTCAATATCGGCCGATAATATCGGTGGGCCGATATTATCGGACATCCCTAGTTCAAACATATCTGCTGCTAGGCAACTGAATGCTGAATCATCTTATTCAGGTTTAGAGACAGCTGTCTGCTCGTAAAGAATAAGATGCTACCAAATTGTTTTCCAATGTGACACTATAATCCAGTCTATACATCACAAAAGATACGGAACTAGTAATTGGATGCTGCTAACATTTATTTTCTTCCAACCAGGCTGCAGTCCTAGCACTCTACTGATTTATGGTGTGCCAGGCTTAAAATTACATATTGTGGCAGCTCCTTGGGGAAATTGGAGGGATGTCAGTGAAACAATAATTGAATCAATTGTCTGCTGTGCCAGTAGCGATCTGTGTCACAAACCTGCATTTATTTACAGAGGTTTCAGATTAATATGACAGTTTATCATTACTTATTAATCCTATCTTCTCCACCAGCCTTTCTTTCTATGCAGTTAGCTCCACTGTCAGGCATTTTATTAACTTACCTGCAGTTGGCAATTTGTTGACAGTCCCCATTTTCTGTTGCCAGTGCCTGTGTGCCCTTTTCTTTTAATCAGTACTGTCTTTTGCTGATTGTTACCAGTAGGCCACAGGTGAGCTACACAGCTAGTAACCCAGTTGATATCACTTGAATCACTTAGGATAGAAATTACCAAAGTAACAATGAGATCAAAGTGCATTTGCAAAACTCCCAATGAAAAGCATTGGATAAACTTATTTAGATGCATCTAAAGGTTTGTACTACTACATGTAGACAGGCAGAAGAAAGACATTTTAAAGGCCAAATATTCTCTGGTTTCAGCCTCTCAGTTGTGAGGATTTGCTTCATTCAGTTTCCTTCATCTTATGTGACAGTATAATTCAAATCTTTTGTTGGACAAAACTGGCATTTTCTTTATTTTCTGATGATAGACCAACTCATCATCAAGAAAACAATCAGCAGATTTAAAATCATCAATTTTGAAAGTATGTGCTAGTTGCATACCTATTTTATAGCAATTTTGCCTTTTAGACTCACGTCTAATAGTGAAGAGGTGTAAAAAAGTAAGAGTAGGACATGACATGCAACATTTATGTTCTGGTTACATATTAGCTATCTGTGGCCCTGAGTTATTTCCCTTTTAGTATTCGGATTGTCATGCTCACAGTCCTCAAATAAATTTTGAATGAAGGTTGTCCATTTAGGGTGCAGCGATGGAAGCCGCATGGAGGTGCAGGAAAAAAAACACAGCGGGCTGCAATGAAAAGTTGAGACCGACTCATCTTTAGAAATATGCAACCCGACATTACTTAAAAAACCTCTTTAACATGTCATATTTAAACACTGCTCAAAGCTCTGTGTTCATGTGCTCATTTTTTGTTTTTATACTGTATTTTTATGTGCTGGAGAAGAAGAAAAAATGACAGACAGAATGATATTTTAAGGCTTGCCTTCATTTCTCTTTCTTATGTAGGTCCAGGGGCTGGAGTGGATGGTGTCCCTGTACAACAACAACTTAAACGGCATCCTGGCTGATGAAATGGGCCTCGGCAAAACCATCCAAACCATTGCCCTTATCACCTATCTGATGGAGCACAAGAGGATCAATGGCCCCTTTCTCATCATTGTTCCTCTCTCGTAAGTACTCCTCCGCATGCATTCATCACAGCTCTTATCGTGCAGTGTTATGACTCCCTAAAATATTTCTAGCGAGGGACTGATGTACACCGTTTTAAAAATTACTCTAGGAGATCATTTTTTTACTGAAATACATCAACCCTCTCAGTCTAAATCACAGGATAGAGCTGTAATGGAGAACAGGGGAGTCAAGAGTCTTGTTCCTGATTGACACACTGATGCACCTGTTGCTTAAATTAAATTCAAGGGTCAGGTGTGCACACTCGTCTGCCTACAGGGAGGGATGAGTCAAAGTTAGCAGCATACAAAAACTGCCTTTAAAACAGCAGTGAGTTACTACTCTGTTCAGACAATGCTGGACTCACCAGTGCTTTATTTTAGCATCCAGTTTGTGTGAAGTAGAAACTCACCCACTCCCGTCATAGAAATAATGGGCAAATATTTATCAGGATTTAACATTTTAGCATGAAGAGTAGACCACCCTGATTATAAGATACTCCTTACCCCTTCCTTACCCCCTGTTTATAGAAAAAAATAACTTTTTAGTAACAAGTAACAGTCCTGTTGGGGAAGTTTCCAAAATGTGCCATGGTAAATTGGCGTGCCCCACACCGTGTTGGTCTTAAAATGCGATGTGGTCAGGTGCATTATTGGCGCATTGCTATCATGAGGCAGCAGAAACACACAGCAGCACTTCTCCTCATTTCCTCAGCAGCATTTGCTCATATGCAGTGAAATGGAGTTGTTGATGGGACAGAGGGTTAGGACCTGTGTTAGGTCAAACTCAGTCTGGCTCACCGGATGTACAGTACATTATAAAGCCTGACATCCAGTTCCACATTCTCCTCCCCTCTGCCATAATCTCTGTAAACAGATTCTGCATGTGAATGCAGAATCTGTAGGAAACAGGATTAGATTTAGGTAGCAGAAGCAGTCTGGTTTCCGTTTGTAGTCTGAGTAGTATTTACCAATCATGTTTGAGCATTCTTTGTTGCATATAGGTAAACAGTCTGTGTAGAGAGAAACCTAGGCGTAATGCATTGGCCGTTGTGTGACAACGATTTTACTTTTAATTAGCTGTTTAATCTGCATTTAAATGCATAATTGTATGAAAAAGACGGTGTCTCTCAACTCCAATTGCATTATTGCGTCTGAAGTTGCTAATCGGACCGTAAACAATGACTGCTGCTTCAAAGAGGAAGTCTTGGCCCAGATATCTGCTGGTTACATCAGAAAGCCTGAAATATAAGTTATTGCCCCCAGAAGCTTATCTGCTGCTAGAAAGGTAGCTGATGGATTCAGAAATTGCCTCTGCCGTTTCTGCTATTGGGTTTGCACTGCTCAATATGTTTGTGATTGGTTTAAAGAAAAACAACAAGCCAGAGCGGGCAGACCATTAATTTCATTTAAATGTCGAAAATATCCCCCTCACTGTTTTCCCACAATTAATCCCGTGAAATTCTTTAAACACAAACACCTCCAGCCTTCACTGGAAGCAGCAGGAGACCATCTCTCCAGAGTGGACCAGGGTGCAGTTATTTGGAGTTTTAATCCCACTCCCCAAAAACAACAATATAATTGGGTTAATGCTCCTGGGTTCAGCTTCTTTAAACATGGCAGTTTAACAACTCTGTTGTAATTCCCAATTTCACATTTCACCTAATTAGTATTTTTTTTTCTTGTCATAATTTACAACTGCAGACATTAAAGGATTTGAATGAACAATCAATATGGTTTTTTTGCACAAGACTGATTTTTCATCATTACAGAGGGGTTCCCAGCTTTTTGTAGTCAAACTGAGCAGAGCAGTTCACTTAAATCTGAGCTCAGGGCCTCTGTGTTTTAATGATCCTTTTACATGCACAGTAAGCTAATGTGGAGGAAAGCCCGAAACTCACGCTCTTTCAACCATAGTTGTGTGAAGTTAATGAGCAGAGAGATTGATCTGCCTGGGGGTCTTAGAAACCCCACTCCATAAGAAGTCTGTTTGGAAAGATCGTCGCATTTTGTTTTCTTCTGACATTTGTTGATCCAACAGTGGTGACAGACATTTAAATGAATACTCTGCCTCTTAATGAGCGATTCCTCTTCAGGTTTGGCTAAACTCAGCGAGGAATGTGCCTAGAGTTGTTCTAAATTTAGACAACTTTCATTTTTTCCCCAGGACTTTGTCAAACTGGGTCTATGAACTTGACAAGTGGGCACCGTCTGTGGTCAAAATTGCTTACAAGGTAAGAATCATTTTAATCTCTCCCCCCCGTGATAGCTTTTTGCTGACAGAAAGTTATTTTTTTGTTTGTGTCTCCCCATGGAAGGGCACCCCTGTGTTGCGCCGTGGACTTGTGCCTCAACTCCGCAGTGGGAAGTTCAATGTCTTGCTGACCACCTATGAATACATCATCAAGGACAAGCACATACTGGCCAAGGTGAAGCAGAGCTTTGTTTTCCCTCTCCACTTCTTTCACTTGTACTCTATTGCCATTTTGTAAACTTCATACCCACAGCGCCCCACATATTTCACAGATACATTTATTTAACATAATCAGCGGTTAAATGACTGATTCCAGAAAAAAGTGTTTGCAAATGTTTGTGACTGACAGTCTCTATTTAAATTGTTCTGTACTCATAACAAATTCTAAGTAAAGGCATCTTAAAAGGTGGAGTTATAGCAGGCGCTTTCACACAGAGATTTCGAGTGAGTTCATTTGGGTCTTAAACTGCAAGAGGAGCTTCATCATAGGTCTTTGTCTCAGTTTTTGGTACAGTGATCAAACAGTCTGTGAATCTGAGCGCTCTACTGGGGACATACAGCACCATCAGTGTTATACCCAGCAAATTACAAGCCTGGCAGCCCACCGAGCCTAAGGGCGCACTCACACTTGTCAGTCGTACCATGGTCAAGCACGAATGACGGCTGAAGTCTAGTTCGTTTGACCAGTTTGACTACAACTGTTCTGTGCCCAGGCACAGCACGCTTTCCAGCCACAGCACGGTTGAGTGAGATGGGCTTTAGTAGAGCACGGATGCACATGTACGAACTTTAACATGCGCATGTGTATGAGCATGAGCAGGCGGTCCGGAGAGTATTTATATGTGACTGTCCCCCATTTCACGGTGTTCTGATGCGGAGGTGGAGTGTTTACTGCAGATTTGGTCAGATGAAAATATTCAAAAACAGTTGAACAACAAAAAAAGTCAGAGGGATGATGACTTATAAGCCAGAGGCAATCGAGCCGAGGCCCAGATCATTTCAAGTTATGTGAGTGCAAGTCCTCTAGTGGGGAGGACGGATCATCTGGGCCAAGTGTTAGTACGCCCAAAGTTGACTCCCTGCATTGGGATTTTTTTTAATTTTTAACATGAAATGAAACTATGCTGAGATAACTTTTGCTGTGATTATTGGTCAGGCTGCTTCTGTCCTCTCTGTGCTGGAGTTTCACAACACAGGCTGTCAGCGACAGGGGCGCCCAGCTGCTCCCATCAAGGATCGTTAGACTCACATACAGTAGGCAAACTTGACACCAGTGCTGAACTTTAAAACATTTGAGCTCTTTTCTTTATTCCAGTTTAAAATATGGGAGCAGCAGCTCTCTGTGTGAGCTTCAATTGATTTATTGACATTTTGGGGAGACTGGACAACAGTGCACTGCGGTAGCCTACTTGTAATACAGTAAAGCACAAGCTTCTGAGTATTTTAAAGTAAGAGAAAAAGTCTGATGTTTGTATTGCTCTTTTGATGATAGAATGATGCGTTAGCTGCTTAACTGTATGTGACTGCAAAGTAAAATCAGTTCAAATGTGGGGGTGTGATGCGGTGATACCAAAACTTAGAGCCTCAGTTTTGTCCTTATTCTTCTAGAGGATGTCTTGGATCATCCCTATATTCTTTTCATATATAATTAGAGAAGCATACATGCACTGGGTACTCGTACTAAAATGTAAGGTCTGCCAGCTTGATCAAAAGTTTCAGCTGCTGTTAAACAAAAAGTAAAGAGGTCTGCAACACCATCAGTTCAATTTCTAAGAAACTTTAGGCTTAGGCTGGACTTAATTATATTGCTTTATATGTCATTAAGTTTCAAGGCTGTAAACTTAAGTATTGATTGCCTGAAGTGTATATTTGTACACAGTCGGTGCTGCAGAAAGTTGAATACTTTTCACTTTTGCACACAGCTTGGTAATTCATTTATCTTTTCTCTTTGTGCTTTGTGTGTTGTTATTGTGATGTGGGCTGGAAAATTAAATAAAAAGAGATTACTGAAGCACTTCAAGGTGCTGGCTATTAACTCACCCACAGACTCAAACTCATTTAGCACTTTATCAGAGTCTCCGGGGAGCTGTTCATCTTAATGTCAGGCGTGTGCAGAGAACTTTATGTCCATGGCTTGCATGTCTTTTGGCCATTCTAGGTTTTATCTAGTACTTGATTTTACAGTAACTATTACAACCAAGTTTTATCATATCTGCCCAATTTGCAGTAAATGTAATAAACATTTGGTTATAGGTAGCTGAAGTAATTCACACCAAGCAAAAAGTTTGCTTGTTTTATTAAAGGTGTACATGTACATTTATTTACATAACTTAAAAAACTTGCTCAAACAATTACTACTAGCATATGGAATGAGAGGATGAATGAAAAACTCCTCATTTGTATGCAGCAGTGTTGTGTACCCTGAGGGTATTCGGAGTAGACAATCAATCATTTCTTGTTTACAGCCACTCTTCAGCTCCTTGCCAATAAAATATATTTCAAATGTAAATTATTTTGACAGTTTTTTAGTGTGGAAATCACTAAGTTTTCTTCCACATACAGATTCGTTGGAAGTACATGATTGTGGATGAGGGTCACCGCATGAAGAACCACCACTGTAAGCTGACTCAGGTGTTGAACACCCACTATGTGGCTCCCCGCCGCCTCCTCCTCACCGGTACACCGCTGCAGAACAAGCTGCCCGAGCTGTGGGCCCTGCTCAACTTCCTCCTGCCCACCATCTTTAAGAGCTGCAGCACCTTCGAGCAGTGGTTCAACGCCCCGTTTGCAATGACAGGAGAGAGGGTACGTATGAGGAGCACAGCATGGTTCCTGTCATTTTGGTCAAATATTAATAGTTTTAGATGGACTTGGGTCTTACAGTGGATCAAACAGTTTTGCAAATACTCTTAAATAATTTGGTATATTTGGTGTATATCTTGAGTACCAGAATCACAGAAAGATCAAGCATCTAAGGCTACACAGAGGTGAACAGATTCAACGCATTACTTGATCTACTTAGGTTGTTGATATCCGATCAGGGTATCGGACCGGTGCATCTCTAAATTCATTATGTTAATTTATCATCTTTTAATGGAATTGTATTGTGATGAAATGATATATTGTATGCCTGCCATACCTGTAGAGGAAGTACAAGTATAAAGTATCAGTATAACTGCTATAAAGTTTGAAATTACAGCACTTATTTAAAGGCTTAATAAGGTTTATTTTTTAGACACAATTAAGAGTCAAATGTTCTGAATGACGTCAAGTGTAATTAGACTTTCCCACGGGAAAGGTCAGATAGAAAGTGCCTTCCTTATTCAGAGGTGCTGTAATGTGAAAAATACTGAATATCGCCGTTATCTGAGCTCACAGGTCACAGTAGGCAGAGATGTCCACCTTCAAAAGGCATCCTGCCCGAGGCTGAGGAAGCCTTTAAACCCTATTTGAATAATTTAAATTTGAATTATAAAAATATTAATTATCATATTTTCAAACCATAAAGTTTCATAATCTCTGAACATTCAAGCTGCTGGTTTAATTGACTTTGCTGTATTTTTTCAGGGTGGGCTCTAACTGGCAGCTCACTTTGCAAGGAAAATACAAATGAATTCACTGTTTATTTTTAAGCAGCTAGCAAGCAAAACAAAGTGTTTGAACTCTGCAAGGCTGAACTTAAACCACCTTTGTGAAAGTTAATAATAGTTAAGAGTCCATTGATGTTTTAATGGCTTTCATTTTCTATTACATTATCATTTAAATTATTCATATCAAAGGTGCCCTGCAGAGTTGTCTTGTAAACAAACAACAGCTGTTACATTCAGTGATACTCATCAAAACAGATTGTGTGTGTCCCTTAGGTCTTAAGGTGTATTACACTGTAAAACATGGGACTTAATAGATCGCTTAGTTTCAGAGACTCAGACAGTGGATTGTTTTTTTAACAACCTTGTAGCTGCATCTGAATCTGCATGCTGCTACCTACTGATTTAAAGTGTAGTGAGTTAGCCCCAAAGCTAACTTTGTGAAGGTGAAACGATGGACCAGCCACTCACATTGTAATGACAAGTCTTTTTACACCACTGGATAAAAGTGTCTACTTTGCCGTGTTGTGGTGGCGTCTGTATAACCACACTTCACATCCCGCTGAGAGCTACATCCAATCAGCAATCAGGTAGATCTCAGGCAAGGCCATATTCTACTCGGTCTAACAGGGTAGTCATCCAAAGTGGAAACGCTCCTAATGTCTGGTGTGGAGATCCAGTTATTTAACCTCTAGTGAGGGTGTTCACAAGGCCGATGATGTCACTAGAACCCTTTGTGCTCCAAGTGCCAAAGTGGTGGGAAGTAGGTTTCGATTTCATTAGTACTCTACTGGGTTATAACGACAGTCGTTGGAGTCACAGGAGGACATTTGTGAACAGTTGTTCTCTGAGGTTAGATTGTTGAATCTCCTGAAGGGATGAAAGGGCGGCATTGTAAATTGGAAATAAGTGGTGTCTCAGACCTCCTCCTCTGTTTAGCGATGGTTTCTCTACTTTTACAAAGATGGCTTCTTTTACTCCTCTTTCAAACCATCTGTCCCGACTCCTGTCCAGGCCTGAGGAGTTAACTCTCCTGTGGGAAACTTCCCACCAACGACTTTCACTCCAACGACGGTCGTTGGCACTTGGAGCACAAAGGGTTCCAGTGACATCATCAGCCTTGTGAGAGGTTAAATACCTGGATCTCCACACCAGTTAGTTGGACGAGTGCCAGCCTGGTCAGATGCGTACATGAACTGATGAAGCCTCTTGGATGAGAGGTGAAAAGCCTTCCTAGACAAACAACCAAGTCCACTTGCTTTTCGCTTAAATTTCTTTGGGGATAACGATGTCCTTGACAAATGAGGACATTCACAGAATTAATACATCTTGTTTAATTGTTGTTTTTACATTAAGGTTACGCTGCAGTTTTTAGGACACATCAGCTGGTCTCAGCGGTTCACTCTGGTGCTTAATCCTGTTGCCCAGTGAGCATAACAAAACATTCTCTGATATATATTATCACATTTGCTTCCTTCCTTAGGTTGACCTAAATGAGGAGGAGACCATCCTGATTATCCGGCGTTTGCATAAAGTGCTCCGCCCCTTCCTGTTGCGCAGACTGAAGAAAGAGGTGGAGTCTCAGCTGCCGGAGAAGGTGGGATTAAATGTTACTACATTGATTTGACGTAACATGATTTTATATTCCATGACATGAATTATAAAGGTCAGTGATCTGAAAGCTGTAGACTGTTTACTGCACATTAAGATTCATTTGATCATGCTGAACCTTTCCAAGTATAAAACATTTACTTGTGTGGTTTACTCACATGCTTTGTGATTTGTGTGTTTTTTTTTTTTTTTAAATACATAGCCTGACATGTAGACGGTTAATTGTGCAAGCTACTTAAAAGTGTATTCAGCTTTATCTGCAGCAGTGCAGATAGCCGATGTTAAGAAGACAGCCAACAACAGCCTTGGCACTGAAAAGGCGCCACTGTTTCACTGAATGATGCATTGTGTTTATTTTCATTCACACAGGTGGAGTATGTCGTAAAATGTGACATGTCTGCTATACAGAAGGTTTTGTACCGCCATATGCAGAGAGGCATCCTTCTCACTGACGGCTCGGAGAAAGATAAGAAGGTAACGCACTGAGACCCGCGTGGCTTCACTGCACGCCTCTGCTTTGTTTTATTAGTGTGTGACATGCTGAGCTGTATAGCTTAGAGCTCAGTGATATTTACAGTTTCCTGCTGTCTGACATCAGAAGGTCCTTGAATCTTGTAAAATTGGAGTTTCAGCTGCCGTGTGCTTTTGCTTCAGATACAGAATACATTGTAGCTTTAATTAAACTTCTAAAGCTACTTCTTGACTTTAAGCCTCAATTATGTTTCAGTACACGAGGCAGTTTGTTTTCTTAACCACCTGCAGATGCAAGTCGCACAGGTTCTAAGATAAATTGGAATAACAGTCAAAATCTGTGAAGTTCAAAGTAGCGATCAAACAGTTAATATCATGTTAGTGCTTAGGTTGGCACAGTATTTTAAACGTTGATGCAATTTGAGTGTAAAGAACGATACTTGATACCTCTTTGGTACCACAGCAATAAGAAAAATAAGTCCTTGACACACAAAATGGGATAATTTTTTTCCTATTCTGTTTTCTTTTTTAACAACCTGCACACACTGCTGATACATAAAAAGTCGCTTGACACAAACCAACTCACTGGTTTTCTTCCTGGTTGCTTAATTTGTGCAGCCTTGAAACATGACGAGTACAACAATGTATCAAATGTCACCTTGAAAACAATGTTACAATGTAAAAGGAGCCACTTTAATGAACCCGCAGATAATTATTACCTGAGTCCTTGGCTTTACAAAGCTTTATAGTAAGTTTGAGCTGGTTGTTTAGCCGTCTGGCTGAAACGTCACAGTTTTGGTTCCCTCTCACCGTTCTCATAGCGTTGTTTTTTAGCAGATAAAGCTGTAAAACAACAGACAGACAAAGTTAAAGACTAGCTGGAGAACATGTTGTTCTAAGTGGCCTAAACAGATATTGCAGGTTTAAACTCACAAGTTCATCATTGCTTTGATCTGAAATTTAATGTGATTTCTCCATCTTTAAATTTTCCCCAGGGCAAAGGAGGAGCAAAGACGCTGATGAACACCATCATGCAACTGAAGAAGATCTGCAACCATCCATACATGTTCCAGCACATTGAGGTGAGTGCTGCTAACACGGAGATCACTGATACTGGCTGTAGTCTGGCTGTGAATACTACCACCAGAAAATATGACACTGGTTTCCACTGTACTGTACAGCTAATTGCATATTTATTACCTTCAATTAAATGTTCACTAAATAACAGTGAAAATTCGGTTTCATTGAAGGTAATAAATATGCAATTAGCTGTACAGTGTTATTTTTTACATTATTTAATCTATATCTCGTTTGTTAAACCTTTTGTTTATCCAGCAATATCTGAGATGATGTCTGACATTGTTCATGTTCTTAAATTGAAATAAACTCATTACACAAACAGTCTAGTTCATAATTAAGGCTGACTCTTTTCAAGCAGTGAACTTTTGTTTTCTGCAGGGTTATCAATTTCAAACAAGTCCTGCATGAGAAAACATTTGTAAGGCAAGGCATCTTTATTTAAACAGCTCACTGTACATTTTTTGTTTTAAATAAATAAAAAAAAATAAAAAAAACAGGAGCAAAGAAGAATAAAAAAGTAAAAGAAAAGAAAATAGATCAAGTTTAAAGTTATTAAAGAGAGCTCAGCTACAGTATTAGCACATGAAAAGAGAAATGTTAACATACAGATTGAATTTAAGAAGAAACTTTCAGTCCACTTCAACAAAGTACCAAGTTCCTGTCTTCTCATTATGATAATCATTATGATAGCTAAGAGACTTGTTTGGAAGTCTATCTCCAGGGCTGCCAAATTTAAACATGGGAGTTAGTTTGATACTTATTTAAACCAGTAAATGTTCTCTGTTGTAGGAATCTTTTGCTGAGCACTTGGGCTTTCCAAACGGCGTCATTAGTGGGTAAGTCAGACAAAAAAAATGACACACACACACACACATCATTTTACTGTACTTCTATCATCCTATGCAATAAAGGAGTGGAAGTGACAGATGCCGTCACCGTTCAAAGATGTATTATGTGTACTATCTTATTTATTTTAAAGTATTATGAAGTGATTTAGGAATACTTTACTTAAACCTCCATTCAGCGTCTACAGTATAACACCATATAATATCTATCTATATATATATATAAAATAAATTGTTTATAAAACACTATACAGGCCCATATTTAAGTGTTTATTATAATCAGCAATCTAATTGGTTCATAGCTCTGATATAAGTACCACAAACATCGGCTATGACATGTAGACCTTTGCACAATTCATTGTTACTCCGTGCCTGAGAATAAAACTTTCCAAGTCGGGACTGAAGCCATTATATATGCTCTGTTCGAAGCCACCAGACTCCTTAGATAAACAGTGATTTTACTTCATAGAACACCAAGTTGCTGGTCTACTGTTTAGTTGATCAGTTAGTTTGTTTGTGTTTGTGTTACTTTGGTGAACGCTAGCTGCTAGTTGAGGCTACACTCTATAGCAACCACCTCTGTAGGTCCAGCCATTTATTGTGAACATTATTATTTATTAATAAGAAAATATTTAAATTGGAAAGTGCCTTTCATATTGCCACACTTGATGAGTGTATTATAAAAGCAATAACTCACGATAGTTGTGTATTTTATTTCAGTCAAGGGGTGTTGTTCTGCCCAATGCAACAATGTCTCTTATGAAGATACAGTATATTGTATATAAACTGTGTTTTACTTCATTTACTTTCTTTTATTTTCTGTTTATAAACCAGCTTTTAATAATAGGTGCCCAAAACAGGAGTCATACTTGTTGAGAAATCTCTTTAAACTACATTAGAATATGTTAACATACTGTTATTAAATGTTTATATACTGTACTGCTTATGATTGCTTAATAGGAGGGCTGGGATCAGGTAAACACACATCAGGATGCCATTTACTTCTTCATTATTCTACATTGTCATTCCTGTCAATACAAGGTTGTCTGTAGAAAACCTACCTCTATTCAGGTGTTTTTCTTTTCTGAACAAAATGCACACAATTGCAGACGAATGGATTGACATTTATTTGCAACATTGTGTACAGCGCCATCGTTATTTTTTTTCCAGTTTCTTTACATAAAGGTCATTCAAGCATTTAACACCTAATGCGAGAAGAAACCCAAGTCAAATGTTAACAGCTAGTGTATCAGGTAATTGCAACATCTCTGCAATATTTACTTGTACACGGCAGAAAATCACTAGTAGCACCGATTCACCTGATATTTTCAAGATACATGAAAATCCATGTTCCAGCCTGTCTGTCATATTTTATACTTTAAGTATTACTATGCTGTGATATTCTTTGACGTTTATCGCTCTGGTTTCTCTGCCACATAAATACCACAAAAAAGCATTACTTTACAAAATGCCAGAAACAACAACGTGTTGAAAGGAACAAGACATCTCAGCTCTCAGCCCCACAGCATAGAATCGATCAAGACAACATGCAGTGCATTGAAACGTGAGAATTACATTGATTTAAATCAATAAAATATCTTGTTACACCTCAGACCAGTTTGAGGTGAATGAAAGTAAAGTTGTTTGAAGGTTTTTTGCTCTTGAGCTGTCTGTGTAATGTTGCTCCAGGCAGCCAGATGTCTTTGTTCCAACGTGCTGGTTACAGGACTCAGAATGTTGCTCCTGTGTAGTGTGTGTGCTCACATTTAAACTCACGCTTACTCAAGCATCAACTCAGTACATCCGCACACATATAACTCCTTTGAAAAAAGTTGTATAAATCATTTTATGGCCACAGATGGAGCTGCACAAAATCTGTTAAATCACTTGGGGCAAAGTTGATTGAGTCGGAAGACGGCAAGTTTGACAATAGCAAAAAATCTGGGGTTGTGAAGTTAGAAAGTACCAGCATAACACACCTGAATCTCTGAGCCAGCTGTCAAGTCGGCCAATTCAGACAGTTACCTGCTATCAGAGACTTTAATTACCAATATATACTGTAGGTAATGATGACTTATGTTACATGTTTTGCGACATTACATCCACTCAGGCTTGATCTGTATCGTGCTTCTGGGAAGTTTGAGCTTCTCGATCGCATTCTACCGAAGCTGCAGGCCACCAACCACAGAGTCCTGCTCTTCTGCCAAATGACCACTCTCATGACAATCATGGAGGACTACTTCAGCTACCGCAACTTTCAGTATTTACGTCTTGACGGTAAGCTCACACCTCTTCTTATGCTTAAACATTATATGATCATCAACTCTGCAGGTGGATACAACTTAATAATGTGTACAACATTATGGAATACATAATAATTAGTGTTCCAGACATATTTTAACAAACATACACATTTTATTTAAAGTAAAGCAAAATCCGATCCATCCTTTACTTTGTCCCAGGACGGTCAAAGTTTTGAACCAGATACACTACTGTTCAAAAGTTTTAGGCTACTGAAGTGAGGTTGTGGAAGACAGTTTCATGTCACAGGTCATACACCATTGCGAGACTGAGCACAACAACAAGACACAAGGTATTTATACTGCATCAGCAAAGTCTCTCTATACACAGATTTCAAAGCAGACAGGGGTTTCAAGATGTGCTGTTCAAACTTTTTTGAAGAAGAACAAAGAAACAGGCATCGTTGAGGATCGTAGTTGCAGTGATTGGGCAAGGAAACTTAGTGCAGCAGATGAAAGACACATCAAGCTTATTCCCCTTCAAAATTGGAAGATGTCCAGCAGTGCCATCAGCTCAGAACTGGCAGAAACCATTGGATTCCCAGGTACACCCATCTACTGTCCTGTGGAGCTTTGCCAGAAGTGGTCTTTATGGAAGAGTTGTGGCCAAAAAACCAAACCTCCAACATGGAAACAAAGCCAAGCGACTCAACTATGCATGGAAACATAGGAACTGGGGTACAAAAAAATGGCAGCAGGATCTCCGGACTGATGAGTCAAAATTTGAAATATTTGGATCTAGTAGAAGGCAGTCTTTTGCCGAAGAGCTGGAGACGGGTACAATAATGAGTGTCTGCAGGAAACCGTGAAGCACTTGGGAGGTTCATGCAAGTTTGGGGCTGCATTTCTGAAAATGGAGTTTGATATTTGGTCAGGATTAATAGTGTCCTCAATGCTGAGAAATACAGGCAGATACTCATACATCATGCAGTACCATCAGGGAGGCGTGTGATTGGCTCCAAATGTATTCTGCAGCAGGACAACGACCCCAAACATACAGCCAATGTCATTTTAACTATCTTCAGCGTACAGAAAACAGTCCTGGAGGTGATGCTGGCCCCCAAAGAGCCCTGATCTCAACATCATCCAGTCTGTCTGGCTTCACATGAAGAGACAGAAGGATTTGAGGAAGCCTACATCCACAGAAGATCTGGGGTTAGTTCTCCAAGATGCTCGGAACAACCTACGAGCCGAGTTCCTTCAAAGACTGTGTGCAAGTGAACCTAGAAGAATTGATGCTGTTTTAAAGGCAAAGGGTGGTCACACCAAATATTGATCTGATTTAGGTTTCTCTTCTGTTCAGTCACTGCATGTTCATAATTGATGAGGAAATAAACGATTACCACTTCCATTCGTTCTTAGTTTACAGCATTTTTTTCACGCCTGCCTAAAACTTTTGAAGAGTAGTGTATAATAGAGAAAATAATTCAGACATAGCAAAGCAAATCCATGCAGGTTTATCATGTGGTGTGTAAAAGCTAAAATATAGTTACCCATGATGCATCAACACACAACACATTTTGTGTACCAAGAAGAGACATATTAAATAAATAACTTTTTGCAAAGTGCCCCTGCAACAACACTTGATCTTAATCTGAGATTAAGTCAGTGTGCTTTTGTAATTATTTTATCCCTTTTTATTGAAAAGATAAAGTCCTCAATTCTAATTTTAGTTGACGCAGTGTGACAGAATATTATTCTTTTGGTCTGAGATGATAGAGAATTCTCATCACATACGCTCAACATGGCACCTACAAATCCAATTAGCCACTAGGTCTGCAAACACAGGCCTGAGTTCACAGTAGAGATGTTATTGATCCATTTTTGGGCCCTTTTTTTGAAACTGAATTAAATGTGCAACGTGATCTTTCGCTCCATTTTTCCTTGACTTTGCAGTGAAAAATAGGTCTAAGCCTCGAACCACATGCTGTGCCTCTCAGTTTAGTGTGTTCTGTGGGTTTTTTGCAGTAATTTGCGATTTTGAGCGAGGCTTAGAATGCTGAAGGTCAGAGGCACACAGACAGTTGAATGATTAATTAATTTGCATAATTAGTCCTTTGGTCTCAAACCGAAGAATGAAAAAAAACCATTGGAATATTTTGATAATCAGCTTTTACAACTTCAACTTTATGGATTAAGACACTCGACTCAGATATGCAGCTGTGGACCTCCTTAGTCAACATAATTTAATCAGACATATAAATTGCTTGTTGGATGGTTTTATCACATTTGAAACCCTGCTTAATTGGAGTCAGAGCCCATTAGTGGCCATTGTCACACAACTCTGAAACAGTTGAACTGGTCTGAGATGAGGCTCAATAGATAGATACAGTCTGTCTGTCAATACGCTTGGTGTTTCAGGAACAACCAAGTCTGACGACCGAGCAGCCCTGCTGAAGAAATTTAATGAGGAAGGATCTCAGTACTTCATCTTCCTGCTCAGTACCAGAGCCGGTGGCCTCGGCCTCAACCTGCAGGCTGCAGACACCGTCGTCATCTTTGACAGTGACTGGAACCCACACCAAGTATGTCCATCACCTTATTATTATAAGCTGTAAAAACAGTGTTTGTACTAACCGTGTGAACACTCAATTATAGAAAATGTTCATTATGTTTTTTTATAGTCTTGGCAGTCTTCGTTCAACAATTACAGTGTCAGGGTTTACACACTTGTCAAAGCAGTCATTATCATAGCACCGACCGTATTGTCCAGTGGCGATCATGGTGTGTTTTCCCATTTTTCCTAAAATCTTGTCTTTTGTAGTCTTAGTTTGTGTAATTTTTTTTCATTACAAATATTTCTTCCACAGTGCACAGTATACCTTAGCCTTGTTACTGCTTTCTTACTTGCAGATAGCAGAACTTTAACAAGATACTCATCCTCTTTTTGTATTATATCTTGTGTCAAATGACCCAAATAAAGTACCTTACTCATATTTCTCATTCATCTGCTGATTCTAGGACCTTCAGGCTCAGGACCGGGCTCACCGCATTGGTCAGCAGAATGAGGTGCGTGTGCTGCGTCTCTGCACTGTTAACAGCGTGGAGGAGAAAATCTTGGCAGCTGCCAAATACAAACTCAACGTGGACCAAAAGGTCATCCAGGCGGGAATGTTCGACCAGAAGTCCTCAAGCCACGAGCGTCGTGCCTTCCTCCAGGCCATTTTAGTGAATGAGGAGCAGAATGAGGTACGGTGTGAGTTTGTAACGTGTGTTTTATTTTATGTTACATTATTTATCTTGGAAGTAAGACAAAATATTTGTACTTAATCAGATTATTGTTGTGTAATAAATGTAGGAGGTTCTGAATAGATTTTTTCCCCCCTCTAGTTAAATTATACATGCTGGTTTTGATTGAATTACTGCAGAGACAGCTCCTTAGATACGATCAGCAAGTTAACCATCCTTCAATTATGATCTCACATATTTTTATAATAAGATCTCAGTCATTTAATTGGCATTTGATACAATCTATATGACTAATATGATGATTGATTGATTGATTGAACTGAGCGTATGTGTCTCCTGTTTTAGTTAAAACTGTCTTTTGATGTTTTTCCAAATGTACCTCAAGGAAGAAGATGAGATACCCGACGATGAAACCCTCAACCAGATGATAGCCCGAAATGAAGATGAATTTGAGCTCTTCATGGTAACAAAAGCACACATTTTGTGAGATCTAATCGACATTTAAATTACACAGTCAAACTCTGAAATTATCGGTCTTACAGAGGAGAAGCTGACAGCTGGTTCTCTTGCATCCACCCCCAAAATAATTGTGGGTTGTCCATCATGCAAAACTATTATTCAGGATAAATGTCATCATTTGTTCAGACACTTTTAGATTCAGCAGCAACTGTCCCCAGCCAGATGCTTCTTCTTGCATAGTTAATGCCGTGGGTGCAGGCCTCACACTCGGCATGTCACTCACAGTACCCACAGCTTTACAGTGTTCTAAATTTCTACTACAGTTGTTCTGCCCTTTGGCTCAACTACTAGTTTACTAAACACTGTTGAAGTTGAAGTTCAAAATATTCTTTTCCCCCAATTATTTAACCAAAAAAAGCCTCTTTGAGATTACAACTTTGCTTTGCAAAAGTTTCCTGGCAAAGATAAGCAGCAGCACATTAAATAAAGTTTTAAACAGTTACAGACAATGAGATTTCAGAGCAGGTCATCATATCCTAGCTCACATAGGGGCCAATAGCCCAGTCAAAGCAACTACAACCTGATGTACCTTCCTCCAAATCCTTCAACCTACTTTAAGAGACCGGTTCCCCGAGACCCAAATCAGTCTGAAGCATATTCCAAGCCTTAAGAGAAGCATATCTATAAGCCTTTTCTCAAGACAGACTCTGGGGGCAGAAAGCAAGAGATGCATATACAAAACATGACCATAGTTAGTCACGGACATAAAAGTAGCAGTTACGTGTCTCCTTTTTGTATCAAAAGAAAAGCAAGACTTGAAATGAAAAAACAGATTCAGCTTTGACTAAAAGAGATAATCATCAATTATTACAGCGTAGTGCCTGTATTTAAATAATTGGCACTTGTTCCGGATGGTGTAACCTCAGTGTTTGTGTTATATCCAGTTCATATTGGCGAGCTCCGTAGTGACTGGATGAAATATCAAATATCATGAGTCATGAACAAAAAACATCCATGTAGTGATGTGATACTGTATCGGGGAGAAATCTCATGTTGTTTTGTAAATTAAAATCTATGAGACTGCAGTTAACCCCTTAATACCAGTAAAAATCCAGTTTCCATTTGTGTAGTATAACATGAAGGAACTAAGACTTGTGTTATCGTCTGCTGTCTTTTCTCCTCTTTAGCGCATGGACATGGACCGACGTCGGGAGGACGCCAGGAACCCAAAGCGTAAGCCTCGTCTCATGGAGGAGGACGAGTTGCCTTCTTGGATCATCAGAGATGAAGCTGAGGTCGAACGGCTCACGTACGAAGAGGCAGAGGAAAAGATGTTCGGCCGAGGATCACGCTGCCGTCGAGACGTGGACTACAGCGACACGCTGACTGAAAAACAGTGGCTACGGGTAAACTCTGATCTTTTCCTCAGAAATAAAAGAACAAGTAAGGTGATAAAAGTAACTGCTATGAGATTGGTTAACAACCTAATATGTATTTATTCAAATGCAATTTATAGTGTCATTATTATTTATTGACCCTAATACTAATGAAAAGAGCAAACCACAATGGCTGCAGAACAGCTGAAAAAGTTTGTTTCTTTTCCCTTTAATGATGATAATTCAATGTTACGTAATAATCTGCCTGATTTGATTTGCATGTACTCTCTGCCCTTGTTGGAAGGCCTATTAGTGTACATAACATTCTAATATGTAATCTCACATTGATCATAGTCAATACTGCAACTAAAACATCCTGCATTGTATTTTTGACTGAAACAAATAATCTTTTTTCTTTTGTTCATGTTCATACTAAATTATAAATGTTTCTTTATTTCAATTTCATGAAAAGGCATTATATATAGTCCATCTATCAATACTTACTTATCGACTTCCCTATAATGTCTGTGCCTCTCAGCCGCAAGGCCATTTATTCCTACCGAAGACCAAGTAAGAAAAAATGTATAGCTTCATCTTTTTAAAGGCTCAGTAACTCATTATATTCAGATAATTTGTGAGAGAAAGTATTAAAACTAAATTGTAAAAATTCTCTTTTCATTCAAATTCAAAATGGTAGCAATGCAAGTTGAGAATATAGTTTTTTTTAAACAATGAAATGAAATTTAAAAAAGAGTATCCATAGTCAGCTTTAGATTGGACATAACTGGAATCAAAGTATAGCTTGGCCTGAAGCTAATGGCACCAGCCACCAACTCACACCAGATACACTGTGACACACACCCCTGGAGACTTCACAGGCCTGACAGATCCTTTTTATTGACTGTGGCTCAGTTTTTTCAGGGGAAACAAGAATAGAACAAAGAAACTTTGAGACAGAGGTCACCGTATGTTAGAAGTATTAGCTGTAGTTCAGAGAGGCTGTAATTAGATGTGTAGAGATCTGTCGGCAATGCCGAAGAAATCAAAGGTAAGGTAGGCTAGGGAGCGACAAAAGCCTGACAACCAGATAAAAAATACTGCAAGGGTTTGTGATAAATGTAGGTAGAATAAGGTAGGTAGGATAACGGTCTGAGGGCTGAAATGAAAAGTTTATCGCAACAGTGCAGAAATTTTCTTTCCTCTTACGTATGGACATTTCCTTCTACGCACCTGTCCACAAGATATTGAAGGTGTGCAAGAGTCACAGTCCATATTTCAGTTATTCTCATCAGATGTGGACAAGTAAATGTGATTGAGGATTTACTCTTGTCTTCGCTCTGGCTCTTTTTCTCTCCAGGCCGTTGAGGATGGAAACCTGGAAGAGATGGAGGAGGAAATCCGGTTGAAAAAGCGGAAACGCAAGAGACGCCAGGACAAAGACTCATCGAGCAGAGACGACGGGGGCTCCAAGGCCAAGAAGAAACGTGGGCGTCCACCAGCTGAGAAACTCTCCCCAAACCCTCCCAAACTCACCAAGCAAATGAACACCATCATTGATACCGTCATCAACTACAGAGATGGGTAAGCAGATTTATTTACATCTTGTTAGGTGTCAAGTCTATGTCCTCACAACTTACAGCATAATTAGATTGATCAGGCATTGGGCTGTGAGGGTGCTCAACATATTTCTGAGAGCATAGAAGTACTGAGAGTGACGGATGTCTGCTTCATTAAGCGCTCTTTAAGTGGTGACGCAACACTCTTTCAAAGTATTAAGAGTCTGGGTCCAAGCATTGTATTTCTACAATGCTGCAGGGCTGTGTTTATTACGGCTGTCGCTATTCTCTGCCCTTGTACTTAACCGTTTGTGAGTGTGTTGCTGTTGACATGTAAAGTAGGGTGTGTGGCCTCCCATCGGGGATTGGTGCAGCGATTCCGGCCCCTCCCACTTCCTGGTTATATTTGTTTCATTGGTTTAGTAGCACCCGTAATCCCTCTTCTTCTGTTGTAGTTTTCTATGTGGTATTGTTAAAAAACCTTAACGTTTATTGTTAATAAATAACTATACCAACACTAAAGCTATACCAAAAACAGCTGGTTTTGTGTCGCTTCCCTTCCAATTGTATTAGATGTGATAGCGAACTAACACGTTCCACCATTGTTGTTGTTTGGATTGAAGGAGCATTTGGACCCGGAAATAGTATTTTGAAAGGGGTGTTACGTCAGACTTCCAGATAGAGCCACTGAAGGGAGCCAAACACTGTTCATCATCGCAGCAGAGGCCTGCTCCACCTGCCAGAAACATATTTTAGCACACTGTTTAGCTGTGGTGGGCAGGGCTTGGTTTTGGTCTTGACTTCTTCACAAACCGTCTCATTTTAAAGATAAAACGCTACACTAAAATATGTCTCTGAAAACACTTTATACCAGAAATAGGCATTACAGTTAAAATAATATTGATTAGTATTTCATATTTGCTGCCTAGTTTCACAGTCGATTTGGGTTTTTGAGCCTTCATTCGGTGCGTTTCCACTATGGTCGACTACCCTGAATGAGGCGGGTCTATCTTGCTAAAAACGCCCTAATTTGCATGCGAGTCGCTTAGGAGGCCGTTTGACTGAGTAGAAAATGGCCTTGTCGGAGAGCAGGGCCTCTTTTGTTCCCTCAGATAAACCCGGTTGCTGATTGGATGTAGCTCTCAGCAGGATGTGACGTGTGGTAGTACAGACGCCACAACAACACGGCAAAGTAGAGTAAACACTTTTTTCCAGTGGTTTAGTAGAACGCAGCGCAGAAAATGATCTGTGTACGTATTCTGGATTGAACTTCAGACCGGTGGTCCTTTGCTGCATGCTCCATAACTCTCTCTGTCTCTCTCCACACACACACACACACACACACACACACACACACACACACACACACACACACACACACACACACACCGTACTGCAGCGTGGTGACACTTTTACAGCGGCTCGAATCTTGAAGGTGGAGTGTTTTCTTTCATGTTACTTGTACATACTGTAAGTTGACCCTGTGAATAATACGGGCCACCTTGCATGAAACATTTTTCATTTTCATAATTTTTCAAATTTGCACTGGCTAACTACTATGCTGAAGCTTTTTTTTTTGTTTGTTTTCTCCACGAAACTACTACCTACCTTTCTAGAAGTCAAATTCTTTCCCCCCCCCAGTTGGTGGTTATTCATCCCAGAGCATCTAAATCATAACTTTTGCACTCAGAGATACAGATTCCTAAATTGCAATGCTGTTTCCCAATAAAACAAACACAAGTGTATTATGAGTTGACTTCATTTTGATTTGGAGCTTTGTTGAAGTTGATAAACTTATATCTCTTCACTGGAGCGAGGCATCAATCATAGGCTCCATTTCCATCAGTTGTCTTATCGTCTTACTTTCACAAGCCAGTGGGGTATTCATTCCAGTGTTCCCAGAGGTCTCAGCTGTGATTATGCTGGGCTGAGAGGCATTACACTTCATGCATCGAAGATGTAAAAACCCACTTTGAACATGTCACCCACCTTTGTGGTCTCGGCACAGTTTTCAAAGTGGATTTAAGCTCACAGCACGTTCAGAAGTCAGAGGCACCACAGTGGTGTGATTGAGCAATATCCGAGTCCTCTGGGATCAGCAGCTTTGAGATCAAGCTGAACTACCTTCTTTTTTTTCTACATCTTAAAAAAATGAATCAAGGAATTTTCAGATTATTACAAAACAGGTGAAATCTGGTAATTAAACAAATTAAAAAATCTGATAAAAAAAATTAACTCTGTTAGTAGTCAGTAACAGTGTCATTGAATTTTTCTTTTGATTAGATGATGATTAGATGATGTAGCCTCCGCAATCATGTATAAGCACATGAATCCATTTATAATAATCCATATATTTATATTGTTGGATTATCCGTGTGTTTTCTTGCAAGATTCACTCACGGCTCATGAAAAAAAATAGCCTCTCACTGTAACATCCCTACGAAGTAGTTTTGCACATGCAAGGAAATTGTCTTGGTGGTTTGGTGCAATACGAAAAACTATATATTACCAAAAAAGATGTATCTGTTTTTAAAGTGGAGGTGCTGTAAAGTTTACTAACGTGCTCGTATGAAAATAGGAAAACAAAGAGCCTTCATTTTAGTCTCTTCTTTTCATTTGTAGGCTGAAATGCTTTCTGTGGTCATGAGTCACTCCTTGTTGGATCTGGAGTTTTGTCTTAATACGGAGTAATATATATTATGTATTGACCTAAATGTGATTCAGTAAAGCAAAGCCAACAGGTAAAATTGAATTGGATGGTCTGTGGTTTCGACTGCTGTTGTATAGTGTGATGGGTGTATTATGGGTCCCTGCTTAATTGATCTCATCTCTAGATGTTCATTGAGTTGCAGGTTTATGTACTGTTTTGTTTTTCACTCTCTGTAGCTCTTCTAGTGGTCATAAATGAATCACTGCAATTTAAGGTCACAACAACAGCAATTAAACAAGTATTTTTTATTTGCTTTAAGCTTTTCCCAGCTGGTCCAGGATTTGAACTCTCCTCCTGTCAAAAGGCCTGTTTCTTTCACCTCGAGGTTGCTAATGGAGTTTATGGAAAGGAGTTTATGCTAATGAAGTCTCAAAACACAACAGCGAGAAGCAAAATTTAACCCCTAATAAAGTAATCACGCATTAATAGTTTGTGGCAGATGGTTCAGTGTTGCAAAGACCTTTATGTTGGCAGAGTGAGAGGAAACAATGCATTGCTGACCAGTTTTTACCCTGGATCTGTCTTGTAGGGGTGTTCCGTTCTTGGAGGTGCATCTTACCACAACTTCTCATGCTACAGCTGAAGTGAAAAATGTGTAGACTTTGAAAGATAAACAACTATAAAGATATGAACATGCAAAAATTACACCACAACATTCAGAAACTTATTTTATATTATTTGTTTCTTATAAAAACATGAACGAATATAATGATATGGTAAACACATGACCAATTATACTCCTTTGTTTACAAACATGAACGCTTATTACTCCTCACTACCATACCCTTTTCCCCATTTCACACTCTAAGGAAATTGGAGTTAAAGACAATCCTTCAATCTTTGTCTCTTTTTTTATTATGATTATGATAATGATGATTAAATAATAGTTTGATTTTTCTTGTTATCATCGTTAATGTGGGCTCCTTTGTGAAGATGTGTGTTTATATGTACATGTCAGACTGCAAATTTTCTCCGAAGAACCTTGAAGTGAATAGAGCTTTGAACATCTTTATTTTATAAATATAATCTTGTGGGTGAAAAATCTTCAATTCTTTCCATGTGCTTGTTGTTCGCTAGCACCTCGCTAACTTTGAAACAGTAAACCTGGTCCCTAAGCATCAACATTTTTATTATCGATTGTGTGTGTGTGTGTGTGTGTGTGTGTGTGTGTGTGTGTGTGTGTGTGTGTGTGTGTGTGTGTGTGTGTGTGTGTGTGTGTGTGTGTGTGTGTGTGTGTGTGTGTGTGTGTGTGTGTGTGTGTGTGTGTGTGTGTGTGTGTGTGTGTGTGTGTGTGTGTGTGTGTGTGTGTGTGTGTGTGTGTGTGTGTGCGCAATATACGTTACATCTTACTAAAATTGAAGGAGTATGTCTGTCCTTTGATTTTCTTGACAACCGTTCACACTGTCACGAGTTCAAGCTGTGGAGCTGTACAGGCTTTATATATTTGTAGTGTGTTCAATACATGCCGTGCAGCATATATAACTTTCACACCGCGGAACAGCATACTGGTCTCAGGCAGCTCACTCTCAACAGGTCAGTACATTCAAGAACAGATGAAGAAAGAGACACTGGAGATGTTACATTGAAGCAAACTCAGACATTTCAGGCATTAGAGATGCAACTTTCATCATAAATGCTTCTGTTCCAGGAAATAGCCTTGTCCCAGATATCTAAGGGCGCACTCACACTGTCCTTCCGCACCGCGCCCCGGGATTTAGGGTACTTGTCCCCCCTCCCTCTCCCCCCCCGCGCCCCAGGCCAGTTTGTACTCACACTGCCTGGGCCTCGTGCAAATGCTTCTTGCTGTCCATACGTCATCACGCCGTAACACGTCATACGCATTGATTGACGTCATCGCGATGCGTCGCTTTGTTTACAAATCTTTCCATAGACCTCTGGGTTTTTGTGCGTTTTGTCCGACTGTTTTTGCATATTTTCATCGACCAAATCTGCAGTAAACACTCCACCTCCGCATCACACCAACGTGAACCTTTTGCCGCCATTGTTGTTGTTAAATGTCCGCGCATGGTCCCTCCTTCTATTTTCTATGTCCGAACAAGCGCACATAAAGGACGTCAGAACCGCCGTAGGCCTCGTGCTCATGCTCGTACATGTGCGCACGCTCGTGCTCGTACATGTGCAAACGGGTTCTACAAAAGCCCACCTCTCTCAGGCGGGCCGTGGATGGCCCGCTGTCCGCAGTCATGCGCGGAGCGGGTGCACTCACACTGCTCAAACGCACTAGGCTTTAGCTGAAAAAACGGTTTTGGCCCGGTGCGGAAGGACAGTGTGAGTGCGCCCTAATTGCTCGCGAACGACGCAGCAACACTGGATGCTGAGCAGGCACATTTGAAACAGGCACTGCACTAAGTTATTATAAAAACAGATATTATAACAGCACACTTCCAGTGTCAAGAACTCACAATTTAACCATTATTATTAACATTTTTTTGTATCTGAGTGTTTGTGTAAATCTCATTGGCACCTTAAAAAAAGCAATGCTTGCCAATTCCTATCAATTTCTCTGCCTAATTTTATAGTTTGTACTTTACTTTTTTTATCTCATTTTTTGAAACGGAACATATTTTTGCTTGTTTTGCTGTTTGAGGAGTTGAAGAGGTCTAGTAATAACGCCATGAAAGTTTAATTTGATCTCATATTTAAATGGAGGCTATGAATATTTTACATTTATAAGCCACAAAACTTTCTGGGGAGTTAAAAAGTTGTTCAACTTAATGATCTGCTTGTAAACAGGGTTTTTAATAATGATGTGAAATTATTTGATGTCACCAGGTCAGGAAGACAATTGAGCGAAGTGTTCGTCCAGTTACCATCCAGAAAAGAGCTGCCAGAATATTACGAGCTGATCAGAAAACCTGTGGACTTCAAAAAGATCAAGGTACGTCAACGATGACCCAGCCATTAGTTTGAAGTAGGGCTGTGACTTTTTCCCAAAAATCATATTCGATGTTCGTTTGTTTATTAATATTAATATTCAAATATTTATTAATAATATTTAGACCATTAAATATCTTCAGAAAGACCTACGGTTTATTTGTATCAAAATTAAGTTGTACAGTATATATGTTCTTCTGTCCACCAGAGGGCAGTGAATCAATGTCAATAGGCAGGCAATGTTGTTTTAAATACAGTCCATGAGAAAATCACATTCACAACTGGTTCAATTAAAAGTCCAGGCCTCTTAAGTGCCTCTTTTCAGTCTTTGGTCACCCACTCCCGCCACACACTGTATTTCTCATGCGGAAATACAATGTACAGTATGCTACAATGCCCAAAAAGTCTCTGGCTTCCCTCTCAGCAGCACCGCTCTCTGTGCTCTCACTATGGAACCGGCAGAAATCAAGAGCTGCCACTTACCAGCGACCAGCCAATCAAAAGAACGGGGTTACACAACAGCCAATCAGAAAATACCACTATTGTATCTGGGTAAGATTTGACGCAACAACTGATGTAAAAAAATGCATAGTTAGCCAGGTATTATTCATGGAATATTGGAGCTCCGAGCATCACTTTGAGGACAAAGTGATATCCTGTTTATTAATGTGACATTACAACAAATTCACAACTTGACTGCTGTTCGAGAATGTTACCCAGATACCCAATTTTTTTCAATGCTGAGTGAAAACCATGGATATGGAAAAAAGAAAGAATGAATTAATTAATGTAAACACCTCCATTCCTGACCGTTCCTGACTGTCGCTAACGTCACCTACAGGAGCCCAGATGAACAATAATAGCCTTGCTATTCACAACTTCACCAGGCGTGAAAAAGCCTCGGCATCTGAATTGAAAACGTTTACAAGCAAGCACATTTACAAAAAATAATGTCCATAACAGGTTTGAATAATAATGTCTGCCTAATATTCGTTCAAATATCATTATTATTTTTTAATATTCAAATTACTGTTTATTCGAATATCGAAGTTCGGAGTCAAAGCCCTCGTGTGAAGGAAGGATATGATGGTCACCGTGATGACAAGTGGGGATCAACTTTTCCAGACTAACCAATGAATTAAGAAAAGAAAATAATCAACGGACTCACTGAAAGACTAGAAAGATTTTTCATCATTTATGTGCTAAGAAAGAAAGGGAATACACTCAATATCACGCCAGTTGAAGGCTCACAGACGAGAGGAACAAATGTAAATCAAGCTTTTTTACATCAACAGGATCGTGTGAGAAACCATAAATACAGAGGTGTGGGAGACCTGGAGAGGGACGTGATGCTGCTTTGTCACAACGCCCAGACCTTCAACCTGGAGGGATCCCAGGTCAGAAACTCCACCATGTGCAGCTGAAGTTTCTCTAAATGGCTTTCTCTAGTTAGTTTTTTATTTTTCTTTGTTTGATGTTTAACCATTTGTGTTATGCAGGGCCAGAAGTCTGCAGGTTTGCACTCTCAAGTGGTGCTGAAACAATTCATTCATTATTCAAGTTAACTGAGTTATAATCGTTATTTATTGAGGATAAATTCGAAAAGACTGGGGTTGAGATAACAGGACATTTGAAGGCAACACATTAGACTCTGGGAACTTATCATAGTGATAATAGGCCCTTTTGATTGCTGTCATTTTATAGGCAAAACAATGAATTAGTGAATCAAAACGTAACTATAGAAATTTCAAGCTACATCACATATGGCTCAACACCCATATACTCTTCCTCTATCCTTTTGTTGTTTTTTGAAGAGGCTTTCCTTCTATTTAACTCTATTGTTTACCAGAATGTGTCGGCCTCTAAAGCATTACACCAACACAAAGAGACAGGGGCAAAAAAGAGCCAAGTTTCTCTGGATAGGGAACCGACTGTCATTGCTTTTTAAAGGAAACTGTCTACTTTATATTTAACTTCTAAGTTTAGAAATGCCACTTCCTGTAGTCAAAGAGTAGATATCAATTAATATTAAATGCTGCTAAGCACGCTACCAAACAATTTTACTTTCTCTCTCTCCCACATCTCTCTACATTAATGCTTAATCTCTCCTCCTTTTATTTTCTCTTCCCACTCTTTTCCCATGTTCCCAGCAATGCGTGTCCTTCATGCTGTTCGAGGAAGTGTTCATATTCGTTTTCCTCCCCACAGATATATGAGGACTCTATTGTCCTGCAGTCTGTGTTCAAGAGTGCCAGGCAGAAGATTGCCAAGGATGAAGACAGTGAAGATGACAGCTGTGAGGATGATGATGACGAGGATGAGTCAGAGGCTGAGGGTAAGATGCAACATTTCTAGGACATGCATACGAATACACACACTCATTTAAATTATATGCTATAAACACAGTTCCTTTCAACTATAGCAGAGAAGAAAAATATCGTGTAAAAGACAGAAATTAAGAAAACAATTATCAGTGAGCTCTGCAAGGGGGATGTTTATTTTAATTGGGCATGACCATTTAGTCTTGGCCTTGGAAATAGTTTAGGGGAAAAAACCTAATTCAAGGCCCACTTTTTAGCTTTTTTTGGAGCTTTCCACTGGTCTGCCACAGCAGAGTAAAACTAGTCAAATTGTGATGCAGTGGAAAGCATAGATGTTGAGTTAAAGGGATACTTTCCCTATTTAAATCCAGCGTTGTGTCATAAATAAGTCATAGAGTGTGGTCTATACCTACTCTGTAAATCCTGTGATAACTTTTGTTATGATTTGGCACTGTAAATAAAATTGAAATTGAATTGAATGGCAATGTGGGCAGCGGAAATCGCTAGGCGTCATATGGTGAACCACTGAGCTCCGTGCACTGCGGCCGAAACAACGTTCACCTGCAAACACTGACACAGACCTGTCCACCAGAGGGCAAACCGAATATCTCGGTTTATTTTATTCCTGAAAAGATTCCTAAATATAATCTTCAGAGTAAAAAAAAAAATATACATATATATGCATCAGAAACTATTAGTAGAACACAGTGACTAAAAGAAAACAAGTTTCTTTTAACACCTGACAATATTAAGTTGTTTTCATTACATATAAAGCCAAAGTAAATATGCAAATAGACCCCCAGTGTGCAGTGTGAATGAGGCAGTCTGAATTGTATTTTCGCAGCCAGTCTAAACCATAGACTGTATAAAAAATGGACGTAGCCTCTCCGCCGAGGTCCGTTCTCTCAACTTGATCCAATCGTCCTCGCCTACGGGAGTTGCCATCTTGGGGGAAGGGAGATACGTCCATCTGGCTGACGTATACCTTTAAGGCGAAGTGAGGGCCAGAGGCTAGCTGTCACTCAAGGCCGCGCCCCTAGTTATTCATAAACTTTAACCTCCAATAAAATAAAAACGGTACAAAAAATTCACCCCCTTCAGTGTTGTCATGGAGATATGACCTAAACATCCAGGCTAGAATGTTTTTTTGTACCAGGCCTTAAACAGGTTTAATTATGCTGTTCACTCTGTGAACTGCACATGTTTGGGCACTTCCTTATTGGATCAATCAGAAATAAGAAAATACTCAAGACGACAAATAAACATAAGTTTGTCTTTCATTTATTATTATTAAAGTATTATTTAATATTATATTTATTATTCTTGCATTATTATTTTTCCATTCCCCCAATGCATGTGTCAGTACCTGCGCAAGATGAGTGCCTGTGTGACTCTCGCAGAGGGGGCGTGTCTGGAGCACCAGACTTTTCATCTCCCAGTCTGCTGTGATGAAATGAGCAGTGATTGTCACATAGCTCTCAATCCCCTTGACGCGTGGCCATGCTTGATGTGTTTCCACTGTCATATGGCTTTCTTGTGCCACAGTGCCTACACACCATCAGTTTTATCCACTAACCTCTTTCCTTCATCATTAAAGTTGACAGAGAAGCCAAAATGCTCTCATACAGGGGGTTTAAATGACGCTGGGCGTTCAAGCTCCTCCGTTCCTCCGCTCGCCATGACCACCCCGCTCTTAACTTTTCTTTCTATAAATCCGTGGATCACGTGTGTGCCGAACTGAAGATATTGATCCGAACGGATCAGGGATTAATCTTGATCCGTTGCACCACTAATCACCAATTCCCAGAGCTGAAGGTCAAGTTATCCAGTTGTTTGAAGATATTCACTTCACATTGTTATAAAACAAAATATTTATATTCATGATATTTTTACTGATTTAAACTGTTAGTCAGTGGACGTCTTGTTTCTGTCTATCTTTATGGCAGCTTGTCAGGTACACATAAACAGGTGATTCCAGTTAAAATCACCTTGTCCTCTGAGTCTCAATGTTGGTAGAAAATGAGATGAACTCGTGACTAGACAAACAATGACAAAACCAGTTATGTAAAGGACTTTAGATCACTTCTTCTTTCTCCTTGTGCTCCTTTCAGCCAAGTCAGTACGGGTTAAGATCAAGCTGAGTAAAGAGGCGCGCGGCCACGACAAAGGCAAGAAGAGACAGAGCCGAGGGAAGGCCAAGCCTGTGGTCAGCGACGATGACAGTGATGAAGACCTGGATGACAATGTAGGTTGTTCCGCTCACTGCATTTTACTGTGTCGTCAGTACTTCTCTCAGAAAAAAATAATCAGATCTTTCTCAGGAAAATGCGAAACTGTTTTAAGCAGCATATCACTCTGAATGGGCAATTAGGAGAAATACATTCACAATTGAAAGAACACTGACGGAAATTACAGCTGTTCAATTTTAATAATAGTGTCTTCTTTAATGGTACATGAGAAAAAGCAAGCTGAGAGCAGTTTAACAATCGTTGTGGATGTCAGGATCCAAAGTCCTGCTGGTTTCCTTTCAGCTGTCTAACAGCAGCTGTTTCACACCTGGGATGCCAGGAGCAGACAATTAAGTGCAGATAAACTGTTGGTAGAAGACAAAAAAAACTAAACTCAAAAACAGCAGTACTCCGTGTCATCCGGCACATTTACTGTGAAGCACAAACATTGGGCTTTCTGCCACCGAATCTCTATACAAGAGCCGTACAGAGCCGTTTCACAGCGGTACGTAAGTTTAAGTTTGAACACGCTCCTTTCACAGAGAAAAGTCTGCAGTTACTTTTCTCTGTTTTTTGTTTTGTGTTTGTAAAAAACACCATATTATTTACTGAAACACATTACTCCCACAAACTCCAATGTCAATGCTGCAATTAAAGATGATTTTATTCACCAGTTAATTTCTGCAAAAGCTCTTCAAGTAGTTTATTAGACTAAACAATCCATGTTGTCTATAAAATGTCAGAATCGTGAAAACAAAACAAAAAAGCCCATCACAAGTTTCAAGAGCTGAACAGTCCAAAACGTATTCATTTGCGTTAATTCAAAACTAGAACCAGTGATGTTAATAATGTCATTAAGTGCGTCAGTCAAAACATTGAAGTATGATGTTTCTGTAATAAATTGGTTGTTGCAGTCATTTCCTCTGATTTCTTAAACAGAAGTTAACTTTTCACACGGCTGTCAAAATGTATTCAAGTGAAAAGCCAACACCCTCCTAACAGCTGGAGCATCGGGTCAATAATACAGCACCAACTTAAAAGTTTGTAACTTTCCAACACAGAGTAATATCAGATGAAAACTGTCCAAACAAGATCCATCCAGGGAATCTACCATGCAGTTAGATTAATTGCATTTTTGACTTGTATGCCATTCAATGACTGTATTTTACTGTATGACACACCTTCTATCGTGTTTATCCTCCTAAAACAGTGTGACATCATCTAATTGGCTGCTAGCACACATTGAAACCAGTAATGGGGGATATTAAAGCCATGGCAACCACCACTTAAGCACCTGATAGATCCTACAAATGGAATATTATTTGTTCTTCCACCAAGTTAAATCTCAGGGGATTCTTTGCTGGCACGCCCTAGATTCACTAAAAGCAGAATAAAAAATGATCAGGGTTACTTGTCACTTACTGTAGCTGCTGATCTCCATCAAACGTCCAGTCGGGGAGCTTCCTTTAATTGAGGGGGACATCAGGCTACCTTTATGGCTTTTTTTCTGTGCAGGTTCGTGTTGTGGAAACACCGAGCCTTTGATGTTGATCCCAGTACAGTATTGGGTCTTTTTATCTAAAATGTCAGTAGTTCAAGATACAACTGTTTCATCACCGGTGTTACGTTCTCCCGTGACATGGATTTTTTGACACACAGGTTTTGGTTTTAGCACACAAAAACGATTGAGATCTACTAGCACAGCCATGTGCGTGCTAGTAGCGACAGCTTGCCAACACGTGTACAGTGTTGTTTTAAGAAACTAGAGATGTCACAATACCAAAAATTCAGTAGTCGGTGCCAATACAATGCAATTACACGATTCTCTATGGCACTGCATTACCAGAGTTAAAAAAAAAAAAGAAAGATTTTCTAAGATCCCATTTACTCAAATATGAACTTCTTCATTAGCAAATTTGTTAACTATGAAATGTTTTAGTCGGGGACACCCCTACAGTAAAGACAGATCATTTAAAGGGTTTATTGATTGGCAAGTCCTTAGGTTCTAATTTGAGTGTGTGTGTGTGTGTGTGTGTGTGTGTGTGTGTGTGTGTGTGTGTGTGTGTGTGTGTGTGTGTGTGTGTGTGTGTGTGTGTGTGTGTGTGTGTGTGTGTGTGTGTGTGTGTGTGTGTGTGTGTGTGTGTGTGTGTGTGTGTGTGTGTGTGTGTGTGTGTGTGTGTGTGTGTGTGTGTGTGTGTGTGTGTGTGTGTGTGTGTGTGTGTGTGTGTGTGTGTGTGTGGTATGATGACGACTGCAGGTACAAATGTAAATACCAGTATCTGCTATCCAGTATCTAGATTTGCTTATTTCACAGTTATTATTTCAAATTGTATACTATTTACAACAGAACTGTATATTTATTACTAGAAGAACAAACAGGGTGTTAAAAGCCAACATACTATAGACCTTTTCAAAGTTGTAAACATAAACATTCTAAATGTGTCCAAGTTTGATTCCTGTCGCAGTGATTATGAATGACATCAGCTGACAGGAAGTTAACAAGGACCAAGGCTGTTGCCTAGCAATGGAATTCATTTGAAAAGGTCTATAGATATTCTAACTGTTTTCGTATATTTTACATTGATGGATTAAATCTAATCTCAAAGGTAGTAGCATCACTCAAACTAAAAAAAATAAGACTCAGGACTTAGGGCTGCAACTAACAATTATTTTCATTGTCAATTAATCTGTAGATCATTTTCTCGATTATTAAGTTGTTCGGTCTATAAAATGTCAGAAAATGGTGAAAAATGTTGTTCAGCGTTTCCCAAAGTCAAATATGACGTCCTCAGATGTCTTGTTTTTGTCCACAACTCAAAAAGATTCCGTTTCATAGAGGAGGAAAGACACCAGAAAATATTCACATTTGAGAAGCTGCAAAAATAACTTATCTGCAGCACCACAATACTTTTAAAATTGGGATAAGTTGTGCAGCCTTACTTAAGAGCATTACAAATACATTTTTTTCCTAATATCCTAACACTAGAAAGATTAGACGCTGTTTCCCCTGTTAGATTTGATCGATATTCAGCACAAGCGGGGTAGGTTTGTATTCATGCCAACAGCAATACTTAACTGCAACTGGGTGTTTGAGGTTAAAATAAGGCCTTCACCAGAGCGTGAGCATGTTACTCTGTGAATACAAATGTAGTGAGTCATTTCCTCAGCTGTCAGTCAGTCAGTGGTTAGTGCCTTCGGGTGCCGTGCATTCAAAAAGTCGCTACTTAACCGTCAGTTCAAAAGCTGAACTTTCCTCCTCAAAGGGACATCCTCATCCTCCATTACAGCTCTCCAACGGAAACTAGACGAGGGGAAAGGATGTAAAGAAAAGGCTTCACCTACAGACCGTCTTTCCTTTTGATCTGTTGAAGCTTGTTTATGTACGCCTCCCCGTGTTGATGCTCTCAACAGACAAAACCTTTATCACACTGCACTCTCCTCTGCTTCTGGGTCAGTTTTAAAATCTCACTCTCTCTAAATGCTCTTCATCTCTCTCTCTTTCTTTCTGCAGGATCAGTCAGAGAAGAGCGACGATGACTGAGGACAAAAGATATCATTTATGGCACTTAAAACACAAGGACAATATCCTCCATCACTGTTTTTCAGGTTCATATTCTTTCTTTTTTTTAATTTCTTCTTCATGTGTCCTCTTGTCCATAGTGTCTTTTGTCGTAGCCTTCTCCTGCCAGCTTGGAAATGTATTACTAATAATCAATAAGCTACAGCAATACCAATCTGCTTATATTCCTGTTTTTAAAACAATTTTTTAGTATATTTTTCAACTCTGTGCTTTAAAAAGACAAATTTGAATTCTGTATGAAAAAATGGAAGAAAAAAAAAAAGATCTGGTCATGCTATATGCGCTTTTGCTTGATTTGTACTTGCTTGCTTGCACCTTTACTAAAGTAAATATTAATATCAAAATTTTAAAAATGTGTCATAAAAACAAACAAATATATATATATATGAATAGCCAAGGACATCAAGTTAATTTGGAGGTAAGAAAAAGGCAATCAAACAAGTTTTTAATTTTTTGTTTCACCTCGTGCAGTGCCAAATGATTGTTCGCTAAACCCGTACCTCCGCTACAGCGATTGTCCATCATAGCTTAGCAACAGTAACTAGGCACAGCAGGCCTGTCATGTCAAAATTAAGATATGGTCACATGTTGAAGCTGCAGTAAGAGAGAATTTTGCATCCAAAATTTCCTATAACATTACAACTATTAAATAGTTGAAAACAGTACTGTATAAAAACCAAAAGTACGTGAATTGCAAATTTATTACAGTATGCAAACGCTGGACACTACATCAGCATAAATATCCCACAATGCAATTACGCTATGTCAACGTTCATAACAGACAAACTGACAGCAACCCAGGCAGCTCGGTAACATTAACAACGCTTTAATTTACATTTCAACATATTAAAAATCAATGATTCTGTGACCTAAGACCGTTGGATGAGTTCTTTACCTTTTCCAGTAATTTTAGCGATGCAGGTAGAGCAGAGTTTGGCGTGGTTATCAGTAACATTTTCTGCACTTATCGAATGTTGCTACCAAGGCTAAGCAGATCTTATCCACTCCTTACTCTACTCAAGCTAGAGCTGTAGTCATTAGCATGTCCAGCTAACAAGCTTACAGTAGCAACTCCCAAAGCCAAGAAACCCATCAATAACAAAGTAGGTTCCATTATTTTGTGGGGTTATTGAATACATTGTTAAAAGCCCTTTCAGGACTGGAATCTCAGCTGTGTGGCATTTCCCCCATTAAGTGGAAGCTGCTCCTAGATGCTAACACAGTTCAGGCTAACATTAGCAGCTCTGTCCCACTCTGTATTAGATTTGAGGGAGTTAATCAAAATGCCCACTATGGTGTTTGCCAATCTCATTCTTTAGAACTTGTCCCTTCTAACCTTAAATGTCAAAACGTACTGTTTGAAAATATGACATCAGAACAGAATAACGTCTGAATCTCACATCCTCCCTTATCGTACTTCCACATTTATCATCACTGGTGAGAATGCAAAGTTTTTGCCTGGGACATGTCTGTCTTTTAGCTACTCCTTTTACTAGACTCTTAATATAAAGTGAGTCAGCTGAAAACAGACCTTTGAGCTAACTGTATGAAGCTTAATTATCTAGCTAGCTAGAGCTGATAGCTGCATCAGTTGCCATTTCAACAAAATCGATGAATGCTAGCTAGAAATGAGAAGCCCTCTTTTGTCTGAAATTAAAAAAAACTTCCAATTTAAACTCCTCAAATCAATTTCAGTCAAAAGCAACTGGACTCGGTTATTTGTAACCAATAACCAATAACCAAGTCCAGTTGCTTTTGACTGAAATTGCTTTGAGGATAACGATGACCTGGACAAATGAGAACATGCACAGGCTTCTTCCAATTTAAAAAAAATTTCAAAAGTAAATCTGCCAGTTTTTATCAAAAACTATGAGAAAAGAAAGCATGACAGGCGCAGAAACGGTAACTGCGAGGCACGGGACTTAGCAAACACAGTAACGAGATTTCAGCACAACAAAATGTAAGTTGTTGCTCAACACATTACTTTGAGGTGGCCATAAATGCTGAATGCTTTTTTAAAACTGCTTTTTAAGGTAAATGTAACCTTACTTTATGTAGGCGGCACATACTTTAGATATAAATCCATGTGTTTCATGTATCCTTTCCTCAAATGCTTTCAAGTTGTCCTGTATCAGAGCAGTAGCTTTGAACTTTGTTGTAATAATTTCCTCAAACAGAAAGGAGAGTTTGGGTCTTTTGGTAGAGAAACTAGTCATTTTTAGGATGCAGATTCACAGCAAAACACCTTGTCTTGTGAAATAAAACCAGCATCTTCTGTAGCTTAAAGTAGCTTTTTAAAGTTGCTCCTGTTGCAAACACATTGTAATGAACCAAGTCTTAGCTGGATTTTTACATACAAAGAAAAAGTATTATTGGATTAAAAAGTTTTATTTGATAGACATTGATTATAACAGTATATTTTCATTTATTTGGATTGAGGTGTTAGTGTTCCTGTATTAGTTTTGAGCCTTCATTTTATTGTTTTGTATGTTGTTTGTAGCATGAACTCTTTGGACAATATACCGTGCACATGCAGATATATATACTGTAGATCTTTTGTTTGTGTAACTTGCTTGCCGATTCTCCATAAGTGTGACTTAATCTTTGCTTTCTTTGCACAGTGTCTTTGTGGTTGTATCTCATAGCCCAGGGCAAATAAAATCTCACAGATTTTCAGCACAAAATACATTTCCTTGTTTGTTTTGTTTTTTACACTGGGAACAAATTCCACCATCGGAAGTGTTTTATGTAACAGGTTCACTGTTTTGCACACTGCTAATAGAATTTATTGTTAACGCTTAAAACCCTCAATTTCACTAAATCTTTTGTTGTTACAAAAATTAGTTTTTGGTCATGAAAATGTTCATCTGCTGCTGTATTTTAATGGAGTTTAGAAATCAGATTAGGAACAGGATGATTATTTGATCTGTGAGCCTTAAAAAATGAAAATGAATTAAAATCTTATGCAATGCTTACTCACACGCACTACAGTATCACCGATACCTAGGCTTTAGGTATCGTCTGATACTGAGGACCTCCGTTTAAATGCACCAAGACCCATTTTTCTAATTATTAAGCTGTATGCTGTATCATTCTAATATGAGTAAGGCATCATCAGGCTTGACTTTTACTGTCCTAACTGTCTAAAAAATGTAACATAAATGCATGGATATAAATTTACTGATAATTAATTTAATAATATTGTATTGAACTGAATAGATCAGCACCATTGGCAAAATACCTGATCCAGCTATGTAATACAGTATCAGCCTGATTCCTGATCTGTGTCGGTGCATCTCCACAAATAAGCACACAGAGAAGTCTTTTGTGTATTTTTTTATTTTTACAAATGGTTACACACACCTCTCTCTATTTACAGGAGCTATATCAAAACGTCTCAGGCCTATCTAATACACGTATACAGGTATTTTATTCAAATATAACCTTTTCTATACATTCACATGCAAACTGTGAAAACAGAAAAGAAAAGAGTAAGGGCAACATTTGGTGCAATGTTTGACGTGGTCAAAATAGCGCTGGGTCTACAGTAACTTTGCTAACAGGATATTTTACATGTTTACATAAACAGTAAATGTAGTTACTTATGGAACAATAGATGCATCATTGCAGCCAGGTAGCCTCCTGTTAAGGGGAAGACCTTTACAAACCTAGTCCACTTAAAAATAAATACAACCTCACATTGTGTTAATCATGTCATTAAAGGTTTTGCAACAGGTTCTATTTTGTGCTTCTTTCTGATCCATCAAGCCGCCACGCACGTATAAACGTCATCATCCAAACCATGTGATTGATTCATTTTGTCTCCCAGCACAAAGCACAAAAAAAAGAGAGATGCAGAATTCAAAGCATTGTTTCAAAACTCAGATTATAGCCTACTTTCAAAAGGTCAGGTGTTTATATTCAGGTGGTGGATGATGATGATGATGATTATGAGATTTAAGAGCAGGGCACAGACAGAGAAAGAGGGAGCGACAGTGTATGGATGGAGACAAAGAGGGAGAACAGCTCGCACTGTGAATTTTCACAACAAATATAATAATAACCCGCATCGGATTCAGTGTGCAAGGGTTCTGTGTGTAACGATGTTTTATGGATGACAGATTTTAAAAAACATGTATAGAAAATAACCCCAGTGTCCAAAAGCCCTTACGGTTATATTACCGCCTGTTGGTTTGATAGGCTTTTGACAGCACTTGCATTGTGCGTTCATTCAAACTCAGTGCTTGTGTGGACAGGATTTTTTTTAATAGAAGAGGGAAAATATCTGTTCTCAGAAACAACAAACATCTCTCTATTATTTTGTCAAATTCTGCTCTCTAGTGTTTAATGATGACTGCCACCATGGGTAAGATTTGTTTACACTTGTTTCTCTTGACCTGAGGCAATCTCTTCCCTACAGTGTTTCGTTTGATTATTGTACATCATACTTTATCATTCCAAAAGCAAGGTAAATATCTTGACGGGAGAGGTGGAGAGAAAGGAAGAATGATGTGTTATTTCTTCTGGGACTCTCCATGTTGTTGCTCTGCCTGAGGCAACAAGTCATCCGAATCGAGAGGGTGTGCGTGAAGTGAAATGTGATACTGAGCATGGAAAAATTTCTTCTCCTCTCAGACCCGACACATATTTAAACACTACTACTACAACCTGACCTCATTTTTTAATGAGCTATGGAGTTTGTCTCTCAAGTCAGCAGGGCAGAATTTTCAATTTTACCCAAAAACGTCAAGACAATTTGTTAATATTTAATAACACTATTAATGTGCTCCTTCGACCGAGTCTTTCTGATTAGCCTGAAAAAAAGTACGGTCAAATTCACTGATTTAACTGACCTGTTTCATTAAGCTTTTGTCATAGTATATGTAGTTAGCTGTCATGTCACTGGGACTGACATCATTAAATATTATTACACATTAAATTACCTTTCTTTAAAAAGTTAAAATGGAAAAAGCTTTGAATATTCTCAGTGTAATGTTATAGCCTGGTTAAAAGAGACGTTTTAATGCGTCCAACTCGCCGCCCAAGGCTTATCCGCGGCAGGCTGTTAGCGACTCTTCAGGAAATCTACGTTAATAGTTCATACAAAATAATCTTGATGGCTTATTTGATGACCCAATTTGACCACCAGATGATGTGAATCAGGCCGGTTGAAGAATCGTCAGTTTCCCTCTTTTGTGTTTACAATGTGTGGTTTCAAAAAACCATGTGAGAAGGCCAAATGCCTATCTCAGGCTTCAGAACGATAGTCCACAATCCAGAAGGTGACGTCATGGTAACTACGTCTATCTCTTATATACAGTCTATGGTCTGTCTCTTTAAGACCCCTTCCTGAGAAAGCCCACTCTGCTCTGATTGGTCAGCGTTTCCAGGTCTTCTGCACCTGTGCTTGCAGTCTGGGAATGACTGTAGCGTCACTTTCTACCTTTATATAGTAAAGTTGTGACACAACCACAGAAGTCCTGACGGCTCATTTAAAGACACAGTTTCTGAATATGGACTTTGTGCATTTCTCTGTGGATTGAGCATTTTGATATTTTTACAGTATTTACACAGAACCTCAACCCGCTTTATAATCAATCACACATGGAACTCTCACTTTTTACAATATGGGCCTTTGAATACTCACCCTTAACTCTCATTTACATCATGATGACAGTCACACACCTGTTTACTGTCGGGTTCATACTGTATTTGAAGGCATCATGGCTGTATGGTGCAGCTCAGACACTGGAGGGCAGAAAACGGGCCATCTTACTGTACAGCTGGCCCGACC
Organism: Echiichthys vipera; assembly: GCF_963691815.1. Classification (NCBI taxonomy): domain Eukaryota; kingdom Metazoa; phylum Chordata; class Actinopteri; order Perciformes; family Trachinidae; genus Echiichthys; species Echiichthys vipera. The sequence continues at coordinate 8,503,551 of NC_139829.1, read as the reverse complement.
CTCACACTTCGCAGCACATCAAAACAGCTTAACTTTTGTATTCCTGCCATTTTTAACAGAGCTTGACTAAGCCAATTCCCCCTGAAGAATGACCATCCATCGCCCCCCCTCTCTTTTTTAACTCCCTCTTTGAAGTGCCGTGCTGTTGGGATAGACTTGAGCCCAGGAAGAGAGAGACAAATTGGATGTTAATCCTCGTCTGAGTGCCAGAGATGTCAGCTGGAAAAAGTCAGGTGCCTGTGCAATTTGTGCTATTCCTCTGTAGCTTTTGTCCTTCATCATCACATTCTCCAAGCAGCAGATGCAGGTCCCTCAATCGCAAACTGATTCAGGGAATTTTCCTTCCTCATGACTCCTGAATGGTGATCTGAAAGGGCCAGGTGCTCGCTATTATTAGTTGATCTGGTGGTGTAGCCTGTTCACATTCAAGGCGGGAAATGGCCCTGATCAATGCTAACTCTTGCACAACTTAAAAGGAGGAGCGGGAAAAGGCTTTGTTTCTCTGCGGATTCCGGGGTTCACTATCAGTTTAACGCATGATCGAGGAAAAGGCTCATTTTTCTTTGCAGTGCCGAGTCCTTTTAAGCTGAAAGCAGTGGTGGAATGTAACTAAGTACATTTACTCAAGTACTCTATTTAAGTACACATTTTAGGTTGTTGTACTTGAGCCTTTTGTTATCATGCTATTTTATACTTAGAACTCATATTTCAGAGTAAAATATTGTACTTTTACTTTACTAGATTTTTCTGACACTTTTGGTTACTTGTTATTTATTATTGGTAAGATTTTAGCAACACAAAGCGTTATATCTCCATCTATTAGTTGATTTATTCATTGATAGAAAACTAATTGGTTCGGTAATCCCTTAAATCATTTTTCATGCAAAACAATGTTTCATAAAAGAGGATTTACGGCTTTTCCTTTTAATGATTTGTTTATTTTTGTTAATGTTTTAATGTTGTACTATTGTTTGGACAAACCCAACATTGTGAAGGTGTCACTTTAGGTTCTGGGAAATTGTGAGCTCATTTATCACTGTTTTCTAAATCTTAACAAACCAAACAATCAATATGAAGGATTTAATCAAAAGATGAATCCAATGACAACAATCATTCACTGCAGCACTTTGTAAAGTAGAATTAATTTCACACACCAAGCTGCAAACATTCAAAAGCTGTTTATATGTTAATGCATTTAATAATCTAATGATAAAATAGTTACAGTCACTGTGGAGTACTTCTACTTTAAATCAATAATAAATAGTATTTTTTTCCTAATTTAAGTTACATACTTTTATCTAAGAATTTAGGACCTGTGCTGGCGGGCGAGCGGGGAACTCTCTGTGCTGGCGCTCTCAATCTGTATGTACAAGGAGCCAACAAACAAATGCTAGCACTACTTAGGTAGCTTGGTTAGCCATGTGCAACCACCAAGCGTTGATCAAGACATTTTAGGCGACCAAAATATTTCAATCAACTTTGATGAAGTTAAAGTACAGTGTGAGAGGGTCAAAGTTCTAAGACAATAACACAGACAACACCCCAAAACAAGTTCACGGCTATTTGAATGTGAACAGTGCTATGGATATGTATCTCTAATCTTCAATCCTGATTGACTGTGTAGCCTGGCCCTAAAACATGCCCTGCTTTATCATAAATGGGACCATCATCTACTATTAAACATAATGTCCTATTGAAGAAGACTTGAAACTATAGCAGTTGAGCCTATGCCATAATTGAGTAAATGTTTACTGAGGTAATAAATCAAGTGAGAAGTGGGCTCATTTTCTCATTGACTTCTATGCATTTAGACTACTTTTTGGAGCCAGCGGAGTCAATCCCTGCTTGACATTAGAGAGATGTGTATTCAAAGCACTTCCGCATTGGCTTTACTTTTCAGGCTACGTCCATCTTTGTTATGCAGTGTATGATTTCAACGTTGTTGTATTAGTACTTTTGCTAAAGTAAAGGCTCTGAATACTTCTTCCACCTCTGACTGAGAGACTACTACGAGGACAAGGAGGCAGTTTCATGAACAAACAGGACAAATACACTAAAAGCACACAGCAAAGAATTGTTTTTATCATTGAAGAACCACATCACAAGTTCAAAAGTTTTCCATCACAAATTTCACGTGGTGACATGTTCAAATTGGATTTATGTCAGCCCCTCACCCGCCCCTCATTTTGGATTAAATAAAATTGTCACTTTTTCACCCTCATTTGAAAAGCTTGTCAACATTTACAGCCCTCTGACATTGTACCTGAATGATGTCCTGTATAATTATACACCTACTCTCCTGCTATTTACTATAATTATCCCAGTGTTTGTCCTGACCCTCACTCACTGCCACGGCTCTGTGTGGAGACTGAAAGCATGAGATCACACATACAAAAGAGGCTAAAATGAGCTTCCTGTGTAGGGTGAATCACTATGGCTCCTAATATGGGTTCACAGGTTCATCATTTCGTTGTCTCCTCTAGCAACCAGGTAAGGAGGGTAGGCCATTAGACACATTATATCACCCTTTAAAGAGTTATTATACTGGCCTGCAGCCTGGACCTATTGTCATATCAAATCTATTCCATATTTAATGCCTTTATGACCTATGAAGGACAGATCAGAGCCTGATGGTTATTGGCTTACATTGCAGAGGACATTTGTTCAGTTAAATGTACCAGCAGCAGTGGATGTAATACTCTCCCTGGAAATAAAGGGCAGTGAGTGAATACGCAGCAGACTGATCGTTTACAGTCCTGTGAGCAGCTCTGTCAGGTTGCACTTAGGCACAGCTGTGTTTTCAACTAAATGGTAACATGCTGATGTTTAGCAGGAATAATGTTTACCAGGTTCACCATCTTAGTTTATGGGAACGTCACAAAGGTATTTAGTTAAAAAACAAAATATTGGACACTTAAATCTGATAATGGCACTAGATAAAGTCACAAGATCACTGAAGTTGGTACAATTCACCTTGAGGGAAACGTGAAAGTCTTCACCAAATTTAATTTTTAGGGGCTGCTGTGAGGTAAATATAATCTGAAATTATTGACAATACAAACATAGATACACAAGTGTAATAGCGCTATCAAGAGAAAGGGATCTTTTTTTTGGGAACGTGAAATTAAACAAACTCTGGAGAATATACTGGGTTTGCATTCAGTGCTTGACCCAAAGCCTTTCATTTCAAGGTCTACACCTGATAAACATCATAAACCTAAGAAAGATTATTGCCTTAAATCTCTCTCTCTCTCTCTCTCTCTCTCTCTCTCTCTCTCTCTCTCTCTCTCTCTCTCTCTCTCTCTCTCTCTCTCTCTCTCACACTCTCACTCTCACTCACACACACACACACACTCGACCTCTGGTAAGATTTTATTGAAGGTAAACAACCACTCTTTGAAAACATGTCTGGGCCCTTTTATTCTTGTAGAATATCAATCCAAGTAATACAATGATTGTGGCCGTGTCGAGGTGTAAATGTAATTGGTCCTCTGCTGTTGAGTATTTGAACTCCATGTACAAATAATGAAAGTGTGACATGAATACAACAACAGGGGAGCCCTTTCAAAATAAGGTTTTTAAGATATTTATCTATAACTCATTATTTTTCTCCCTGTTGATTTACAACTGATTATGATGTTTATTGTTGTTATTCACATTTTATTCTTTCTTTGTTAGTGGAAATAATATAATTTTAAAAATGATGAATGAAAAATATTGATGTTGAAATGGAATAAAATACTCTTACTACTACTGCTCTACTTTAAAACCTGTACTACTAGACTAATGCTACTTTCCCTACTATTACAGTGCCTCTACTGTACTGCCAGCAGGATTACCACTCATCACTGCTTTACTCAATTTATATATACAAACCATAGACTGTTTACCAGGGGTCCTAAACGCTTTTAGGCCAAGGACCCCTTAGCTGAAATAGAGACAGAGCGGGGACCCTACTACATACCGTAATCTACACACATACTTTTTTTATGATACATACAATACTCAGCTATTAAATTAATACATATTGGCATGTTAATATATTTAAACTTCATCTTTTGTTAAATATAGGTCCACATGTACCTGCTTTACATGCTACCTTACCTAAAGGCCAGTAAATGGTGTGTAAATTGAATGTTTCTCATTTTTACAAATGTTGTGTAAAATTTCATCTTAATGCCTACTTTCATATTTGGAAGAAAAAAAAAGTTTCAGAAAGTGTTAATATTTTGGATGGCCCCCTGTTGAATATAAAAGCTGTATACAAACCATACAGTTAAACAAAGCAAAAAAAGCTTTTATTATTGTTGAACAATTTAAGTGAAGTAGCTGGTAACATCAAGGATAAAAGAGTGATCAAAGTGCCGAGTGAGGGAAAACAACAATGTGTATGCCCAGAGCCGTTTTTGGCGACTGATTGGCTGTTTGGTAAGTAACTGTTGTCTTGTGCAAGACGTTAGCGTTTCTTGATAGAAATCGCCATGAAGAACATGGATTTACTCCTACAGTTATACATTTTAAAGTCTGCTTTTTTAAGCTCAGGACAGGTTGTCAGGATCTCAAACATAACCAACGTGAAACCAGCAGGACAACCCGGTAAACGTGGACTTGACGGCTCAAAGAAATGGGGGATTGAGCAAACTGACGACAACAGTGTGCTGTGGAAAATAAGGCCTAAGTCAGTTAAATAATTGTCTAAGTCAAATGTTATCCTGCCAGAATGTCAAGGCATTTTATTTTTAAATTAAATTACAGCCATTAATACTCAGAAATCACTCATATCAAAAATGCTACCAAAGTTCGTTGTGAGTTTACAAGCTACTAAAAACAGATAAGTGCAGAGAACCTCCAATTAGGTTTGTAGACCTGCCCCCTTACCTGTGAGCCTCTTGGATAGAAGAGAGCAACCCATTCCAGTGTAAACAAACTGTTGGCTTTGACTGGCGGTAAATACAAACCCCGCCGTAATCTGTCCTGATTTCACCTATTTTACGTTGAAATCGGCCTGGAAATCTCCTGCAATGGTTAACATTAGTCAAGCAGACAGCTTTATTACGCCGTTGCAGAGCGATGATCTGATATGGAAAAAATGAAAGAGTTAGGGGATGTTTGTCCAGTTTACCAGAGGAGAAGTGGGTAAACGAGCCCACTCAGGGGCCAGAGGTGACATACCCACACATTTATTCTTACCTCACTGACTCACCAGGTAAAGCAGACATATGACAACCACCCCTTCCTCTGTCGCTAATATACTGTCGTTTTACTTCAGCTCTGTGAAACAAAACAAACAGCCGAGGCTTTGTCCACCTGAGGTTAGATGAGGTTGAAAATGAACTCTCTCCCTCTGACACACGCACTCACTGCAACTTTTTTAAATCATTCTGTCATCTTTCTGCCATCATTCTATCAATAAATATGGAAATATTACCTGTATTTCCCATAGACTGTAACATATTTCCTCAAATGTTCCTCAAAAACTGAGTACTCACTCCTGTTTTTCTCCTTTGTTTTCACCGGCGAGGGGGTGCAGCCTTTTACGTGACGTAGGGTTGCACTCTTCTATGGGCTATGATCATTTCTATACATTCAAAACTGTCAGTCCAGTGACACCGGCTGTTCATTATGACTGAACACCTTTATTCGAATATTGATTCCACCAAACATCACACCAGACATTTTATCATAAGGGATATAAGTATGATTGTAGATTTAATCCACACAGTATTTAAATACGGAGAAGAACCTATTTTATTTTGACTTTTCAATTCATTCTTTAAGCTAAGTTAAAGAAAGTAAATTAGTATTTTGTACATCACATTTTCATGCTTTCACAGAATAACATTGGCAAAATGAATACAATACTTTCTTTACTGCTTACTTTACTAATCCACCATAGCTGCCCAGAGAGAGGCACTATTTCACAATGTTATGAACACATTCAAAGAAAGCAAATAATAATAATATTAATCATTTTCCCAGGTTAGAAAATTGATGGTTATGAATGCAGGTCTTGTCAGATAAATTAATAATAGCACAAACTTGTATGTCAGAAAGCAATATAAGTACAATAAAAATATTTTCAGATATGGAAGATTTTAGCAGTGAAAGTGATTATGTGAATAAAAATGGAAACAAGCATTGCTGTTACCTCAGGGTGAGTGTTTTGTAATTAGATGAGCCTCTCTTTGGAATCAGTCACACTGGCAGCAGTTGAGCAAGATGCAAACTAATGTGCATCAATAGACAAACAGATTTTATAACTGTCGCTTCAGAAGAACCCAGGAGTAAATCCTCCACTCTAAAGTGTTTCCACAGTCTGTACCTCTGAGTCACAAAACAATGTTTATTTTTAACACTATTTCAGATGAAACGAAACGCATAGCTACCCATGATAATTTATGAAATTAATTAAATATTGGCTCGTTTATTTATTTATTCTGCTCCAAACCAAACAAACCCATGAATAAACTTTTTGTTTACATAGAATTTCATCAAAGACATTTGGTTGTTGTGGTAGTGGGGGTGCAATTATACGTTTAAACATGTTAAACCTCTACAACAGTTCTTTAACACTGTGATCTAGATATGAATATAAACCCAGAGCTATCGGCAGATCTTACAGTTTATATATCAGGTTTGCCATCGCAAACTGAGCAGGAGTTGGATTTATCCAGATAACATTCACTGCAACACTATGCTATATCCAAAAGTGTGCGTCTAGGCTTCTGGAAACTAGCAACAAGAAGAAGTCATAGCGTAGAGGAACAATGTCAAGTGTGGTTTCATTTCATGAAGAAAGAAAGAAAGAAAACAGGGCTGACTCAGGGCTGTACAAAAATGGGTCTGTGTGATGAATGAAAATACTGCTACACTGTGTACAGACTCACAGATAGTTGTGTTGCCACTAAAAACCTTTATAGGCCTTCCTGACAGAAAATTAATCAAGAATTATTAAGAGAATCGATAAATGATCGGACTGACAAGCAGAATCAACAATGACATTGGTATCAATAAGATCTTCTCACATCCGATCCCTACCACACACAGAGTAATGTACAGTCACAGCTGGAACCAGATAAATCCTGTCCCAGACCATTGATCCCCTTGTTCCTCCTTCTTTCTTTGCCTTGTTTCTGTTCTCCATCACCACGTAGCTATCGTGTACAGTGCAAACAGCCGATGACACCTCACATCTTTCTTTAAATTGCTATAATGGACCAATATTCCAGTTCTGAAATCAGCATTAGAGATAAGCCCCAGCCTGCAGCCAAATACTGGAACCGGCAGCAGCATGCTTGTAAAATATGCAAGTGGTTGCCAGATTTACATCACTTACCAGCCAAAAAAATGTAGTTATCTATTCATTGGCCGGTAGATTTTGGAATCCACCAGCAACAGTGACAGGTGGATGAATAAGTTAGTACCTAGCTGGAATCATACCGTTTCTGTGTGTTAAGTCTGTGGCTCTTTGATTAAACACATTTACTCAGGAATATGCGGCATGTACGTACAATAGTTAGGCAAGAAAGGGCCTTGTGAGGCAGGTGACGCCTTAGTGTCCTTATTATTTAATTCATTTTTTTATGGTGCGTGTTTCCATAGATGCACATCAAACCTGATGCTTAAGGAGTGTACTTTTTTATCAAACCTGGGGTCTTCCATTCTTCCATTTATTGTAATGCAATGACAATAAAGGCATTCTGATTTCCCTGCAGGTTCGGCGCCCTCGACAGTTGCCTGCTTTTCTTTGTCAGCCGGCACACAGGAAGCCTTTTTGTTCAAAACTTGCTCAAGGATGTTTCAGAAGTGGTTGTTGAGTCAGGAGATAAGGGTGGTAATTTATGACATTGACAAATGTGACGAAGGGAAATGCTCCAGCACAAGTACTCTGCTTTATTTTATCACTCTTCTGTCTTTAAAAGTTTAAATCAACTCTTTCTGATTGTCACTGAGTGCAATCCCTTTTTTCAATCTTGACCTTCGAAAGTGGGTGCAGGAAGTGATCCATTTGACCTGAACGCACTTATGTGTTTAAGAATTGATGAACACTGAAGGTGAAGCTGATTGTTTCTTTGCATGTTCATCAAGGTTTGTGTAACGAAGTCAGTCTACTCGCAGCTGTGGGATGTTGCCAAACAATGCTCTGTTGAATACCCGACAAACATGAAAAGTGTTTAACTGGTTAATTGTTGTGTTAAGAGGTTCAAACTTAATTGTAACAGTTATGCATGATGTTTGAGGAATCAGACCACGATCCCTGAGCACAACCTTGAAAACAGACAGAGATAATTATTTTGTTTCTGCTCGACTGCTCTGACTCACATTTGCATTGTGCCAAAAGGAGATAAGCCGTTCACTGCAATGCTGAGTTAGTCTCTTATTATTACTAATTATTGTTAATGAATTGATCTGTTATGTTGTCTATTATTCTGTTATTACATAATTAAAGCAGTCAATCACTGAGAAATACTGAAGAAGGGCATCTCTCACAAAGTCTGAGCTGGAGGTCATCTTGCAAACGGATGTGAGTTTTTCTCTACAAATTTTGAAAGACAAACACTAAGTTATTTATCCCTCAAACTTTCATATACATGTGTGTTTCAATGATCCACCTGTTTTATGTGCAAGTTGAAAATGTTTGTGGAACTGGGGCCATCGTATTGAGATTTTTTGGTGTTGCTGGAGTTGCGCTCACTCAGTTCCTAAGTGCTTTTCACTTAAGCAGAGCAGTTAATGAATATGTATCCTCTATCACTTTCTTCCACTTTGCAATTGGCCCTTTTATGAGGTTTACACAGAGTGACATTTTGATGGCCGGTTCCATCAAATAAAAATATTACAGATTCAACTAAAGTCCAGTCTGACACAGTGGCGGATCTAGAGAATTCTACATGGGATGGCAAAGCGGTGGCAAAAGGTCTTGACAGGATATGGTGGGAGGACGCTACGCAGGAATCCCCAAATGTAAATGGATTTAACAAACCAACACAAAGATACATTAAAACAATTCTTCTTTAAGGCTGTTTTGTGCTTTTGATTTTTGATTACTTGTTTTCTAGTTTCATCTCCCATCGTTCCCAAGACAGGCGTATTTTGCTTGGCCATTCTTTTGTACTCCTCAACGCAATAATGGCATTCACATGTGAGTCGGATTTGGCATGTACACTGAACCCGCTGTCTTTGGAAGTGGCCTTCTTCCAGTTAGAATAACCATTTTCTGATGACAATACACTGGCTTTTGATAATGCAAAATGTCGGCATGAAAAGCGGCACGCTGCGTCTTTAGAATGGGAATATTCAAGCCCTGGCCAAGAATGGCCCCACTCCCTATGAGAGTGGCAAATTATTAGAATTATCTAATGCAGTTATACAGCTTTTCTCTTTCATAGCATTATATTTTCCGTTGGTTGATCATAATATCTGATAAAAAAGGCACGTTTGAAAATCTTTTAATATCCAACCCTATAACATATACAACAGAAAATAGCCAATAACTGAAAACCTGTTATTTTACTGAGTGACATGATATGTGATGCTACTGTACTGCAATTTATATGGAAAGAAAATAAAAATATATCATGTGGTTCAGGGGGCTGTTGCACGACGGCAGAATTAAGACATCTGGGATAAGTGGACAAGCCAGCCTTGAAATAGTCTGGTCTGATCGTCCGGGCTTAATCTGTTGCACGTACGCCAAACCAGGATGAGAAGCAGCGGCTCTGTCAAGCCAGGTTTAAGTAATTCTGTTGAGTGCGCTTTCACAGATTCCAAATGAAGACCGCAAGGTCGAGCATAGATTCACTGTACACTTCAAAATGTAACTTAGTAAAAGTACAAAAGTATTAGTATCAAAATGTACGTTAAGTACAAAAAGTGAAAGTAGTCATTTTGCAGAATGGCCCATTTCTGAATAGTATAATTCTGGATATATTCATGTAAATATCACTTTAATATTGCAGGTGATAAAGGTGGGCTAATTTAATTTACTTTATTTATTGCTGTGTAGCTTAATCTATAACAATGTGCGGTATTTAATTTGTTGATCATATTTTGTATTAATCTGAATCTGTAAAATAACTAAAGTTACTAAAAGAATGTAGTCGAGTAAGAAGTACAATATTTCCTCTGTAATGTGGTGGAGTAGAAGTATAAAGTACCTCAAAATTGTACTTAAGTACAGTACTTGAATAAATGTATTTACTTTCCAGCACTGCGCACACACACACACACACACACCACCATCCCTGGTACTTTCATGGAAATTAAAAATAGAATAAGGCTAAAAGATCCTGGAATAGTTCTGAAACATGTTGGATTTGTGATCAGATACACAGCTGACTGAACAGATAAAGCAGCAGGATTAATCAAGCCACAATAAATCTCCATGGTAACTTTGATGCCTGTGCTTTCATGCAACCGGATCATGGATAAAGTAAGCTAGGATAACCAGAATATCCCTGTTTAATCCCTTATCTAGGCTTCGTGCAACAGCCCAGGGGTAATTGCCGTAGGCCTAGGGCCCTCTTCCTCTCTGTCATAACCTTGCCTGGTGGTCACTCCCTGCCTCTGTCTCACTTTCTTAATCTGCAGCAGCCTCCTCTTCTTCTTCTTTACTCATTTCTTCATCTCCTTCAGTGGCCTTCTCCTGCTCTGACCCTCCAGGTCTCTCCAGTTGATGACCTTCTCCTTCATTCCCTCCTTCTCTTCCTGCTGTGCACTTTTCTTACTAAAAACCTGTCAATATCCCCACTTTTTGCTTTCCTTTTCATTACTCTGCTCTCTCCAGCTACTCTTGCCTGCAATAGTCAAGATGTGAAAAGCTCTGGTTATCCTTATATTACGTCACACTGTAGGGTCATGTAGCTAATGAGTAACAAATATAAAATCAGAAAAGATTTATCACACACAACAGTTATGTTTAGACTAATTAATGCTATTTTATTTGTTATTTTGACAATAAATTATGTCACCTGGTTTCATTTGTGCAGCAACATTGCTGTGATATGTGGTCCCGCAGATCTCGGAAGTAGGGGGGTCAGCAAGATGGCGACCATTACGACGTTCTGTCCTGAGCTCGACTGAATTAACTAATGAGGAAAAACTTTGACTCGAATGTCACTGTATGTATCTGGTAAAATGAACTGTAACATCAGAATTAAATGTAGAAATGTAATTCTGTATTTTGAACATGAGGCATATACTATTGAATTTATTGTTAACTTGTTGATTTTACAGGGCAAAAGTTATTTAAACAGATGTAAGGTAACCAAAACTATCCCCTACTTCATCACTTTCCAAATCAAATTCAAGAATTATTTAAAGTCTCTCAAATTTATGGATTCTTAAAAAAAGTATTAAAACTCTCAAAGTCTTTAATTTCTTCATAGAAAATTAATATTTTTATATAATTATATCTCTCTCTATATATATATGGTTGATTATTTAGAAGCTTTTTTTATACCCATATTTATTTATTTCCTTTTTTTAATGCAATGTCCATTGTCAATTTTATGTTGAGTACATGTCTGACTTGATCTATTCGTGAAATTGTTAAATAAGGTTTGTTAGAAAGAGAGAAAATAAACCAGGGGGGCAACGAGCGAAACAGAGGGTTGAGCGAGCAATACAACGAATAAAGAGAGGGTCTTTATCTAGAACCAAGCAGTGAATCAGGAAAATAAAACATTTTTTCTGCCGTTTCATCACTACTAGAAAATTCCGGTGTAACAAATATCTCACTACCTTCGTCCTCATTTATTTTTTATAATGCTACAAATTATATCCAGCTACAAAAAAAGCCTGAAAAGTCAGAGGTTAGAACGGATGTATAGAGAGGCGTTGCTATGGAGATGATACACCGCCTCGTCTCCTCTCACTGGTGTGAACTGGCAGGTACATTGTACATTGCAAGTAGTTGCAAGTTTCAACTCATCTCGTCGCGAATGTTTGGTCTGAACTGGGCTTTACAAATGCTGTTCATTTGTCAGTTTGTCTCCGTTCTTCTGCCAGAGATGTACAAATCTGCAGGCTTCAAAACAGCCATCTGTCCTTTAGTGACAGCAACAGCTGGTACAGGGAGAAGAAAGAGCTGTAACGCTACTTTCAAAGTTCAAAACTCCAGACACGTTTTAAACTACGCTGATAATCGGCGACTAGTAGACATATCAGAATGGTGTGAGTGTAGCCATTTGTTTGCTTGTTACTGTCAGTGGCAGATGAAAGCAATGTGTTTTCTCCAGGTACTGACGGAAGATTCAGGTTCCTTTACCCGTGCCGAATAGTGTTTCCTTTATTAAACAGTGATTGGTTTATGGATTAGTGACGTACCAACTATATCTTGGGATACCTTTGAATCTCAGATTTCATTGACATCTCCTTCAGCAGAGGAAAACACCTCTCCAGTGACCAACTATGTTCAGATAAAAGAGAACAGAAACTTTTTTGAGTGGCCATTAATTAGCTTCCCTCAGGACAGATGTTTAAGGACAAGAGTGAAGTGGATGTTAAGGCGTGTACTTTTTATTATGATTGACTGCTGTAAGCCAAATTGCCCCTCTGAGACTTAAACAATCTATTGTACCCTATGCATCACTTGAAGTGTGTCTTTTCAGTTGCATGCCAATATACATAAATTAAATTAATAAGATAAGATTAATTAAGAATGGAAGTGAGTTTTGACTGTGTTTTTTTTATTGTTTTATACAATACTTAAGTAGAATCTCCTGTGCTGATCATAGCACCCCCTTCCCCGCTACCATTTGTGCTGTATGTGATGATGGATGCTCCACTGTTTTGTTGTGGACCCAAGAGAATTTTTAGAACCACACCCAAGTTTGATAATAATAACCTTTGCGTTTCACCAAATGTACCTGAAACCCCAGGGAGGAAAACCTCTCTGAGTAGTCCTTGTGTGACATTGCCCTCAGCTGTAACAAAAGTAAGTTGAAAGAATGTTTGAACAATGAAGTTTAGGAAGATCAGCCCAGTGGGATTAAGTGAAAACAGAAAAGGGAGGATTTTCTTTGTCTTTAAGGCATCAAGAGGCTTTTCATTCACACGAGGGCGTAACTTCCACTTTTTAAAATCCTATTGTTGTTCTCCTCAGTTTTAAAGTTTGAGTAAAACTACTCACTGATATCTTTTGCTGACCTAAGGTTCGCCTCTCTGACACAGGCAATTGCTACTGTTGTACCTGCAGCCGGAGAGGAGGCCTGCTTGCACGACTCAGGGCTGTATGCTTTACGCATGCTTAAAAAATAGGATATTTGCTATTCATTTTTTTAGTCAAAATGTTTTCCAAAAGATGCTAGAAATTTTAAAATAGCCAGTAAAGTGTGGTGCACATACAATGTGTATCTCTATCAAAGTATGAAGTCTCCATGAACAAAATCTAAATGAACTAACAAAACTAAAGAAAAAAGTTCAGTAAGATTAGTGTCTCAATTATACAACAATTAGACAACCATTCCTTTGGAAAGCATGACATCGAAATTATTGTTTTCTTGATTGAAATATTTAAAATGCTGGAAATAGCATTCATCTTATTCAATTTGTTTATGTATTAGTTTTTATTTAATTATTCCGCCTACACCCTTGCATCCACATCAGCCTCATAGACAGAACACTAACACAAGAGCGGCTGCAGAGATGCAGCTGTGGTCTAACAGAGTTGGGATAGTTTAAACTAAAATGACAGTTGCAGGGGTGAATCAGTGATTCAGTCGTCTGCCAGCCCTGGGCCTATGGTGCAGCGATTTCACAGGGAGATAAATTTCATATTAAACACCACCAGAAAGGACCAGACCCCCCCCCCCCATCCCTGAGGCACTGGAGTATTAATGCACGTCAGGCTTCATGCACGTCAGGCTTCATACAGCACTATGTGCCAACCTTCAGCTGATGTCTACGGATGTAAAAGCTACCCACATGAGGCCGTGTGTAGGAGTAGGTGAGATAAGTATTGGCATTTTTCCACAGCCGGGTATGTCTCGACTCGACTCACTCTTTTTTTCATTTTCCATTAGCAAAAGCTGTGGTCGTATTGGTACCTGGTGCTATCGATGAGGTTGATGTTTCAAGCTGATACATGAGTGGAATTTTGCTGATATAGCCCGACTCATATCTGTGCAGGAGACCAGAGAGAAAGACATTTAAAAAGTTCTCAGTTGCTGCTGATGAAAATGCCACTTCCAAATAGCAACAGCAGGCACTCTGGCGTAAGAACAAGAATGTCTGTAGTATATCCTCAATATTATTTAACAAAAAGCACAAGGTTATTCTCTACCATCAGTCTGCAGGGCCTCCGACCCTTCTGCTGCCCCAGGCGAACACGGTGCATGGAGCTCTGTGCATATCTGTATACGAGATGGAAAATGACAAAGTCTTAGTTTTTTCTACAGGTTGTTGTATCGGTTACATTTAAGATGAAATCCAAAAGTCTGATGTCTGAACTACAGCAACAAAGGCAGAAAGTTGTGGATCCAGATAAATGACAACTTCTCCAAGCAAAGCAGGTGCACAGTTGGAACACTTGGCATCACACAGCAAATTAGAACAGGAAAACAGTGGATTTATCTGGGATGTTTAGCATTTCCCTTTTTTGCTTTAGCTTTTCTCATAAGCACCATCTTTTACACATCTAAAATATTTATGAACCAGCATCCATTCAAGTGGTCCATTGAGACTGCTGCATTCCAAGATCCACATCACTGTAAGACAGACTTAAGACCTCAGGTGTTTCCATGGAAATTAAATACAATTCCTATCCCTGTGACTGCTTTCATCTAAGTCATTTTTGGAATGATCCTTTACAGTATTGAAAGTGTCAACTATTGCATGATATGTAAAGGTCTGCTTTGGACAAGCTTCTAACACTGCTACATTATTATTATTATTATTATTATTATTACCTGATGACAGCCCCTGGACTGGACTTCTGTGTGCATGAGTTACAGACCCAAGTTAGAAAACGAAATACAATGTAGCAGTTCCAGTTTTAGTATGTGTACTATGTTTTTTTTCAGCTTATTAGGTGTAAAACACTGCAGTACTCTGTAATACTATGAGACAGAATTTTAGAATTCTGGTAAATGTTCAAGCTTTTGTGTTTGACCCCCTAATTAATAATTAAAAAGACAGAGTCTAATCTATAGATACATAAATTACAAGTTTACGTTGTCACAGCTAATACTCTAAAGTACCTTTTCAAAGTACTACTGAAGCAGTTTGTGGAAAACACTGGTTGGAAAAAGATTAACTGGCCTCTGTGTCAGCACCTTGCCGTGCTGATGTAATGGTCCCATTGAAAAGAATGAGGGGGCTGTGCGTAAGGCTGCAGGTATTGAATCTTTTTGTAATCAAGTATTCTACCGATTATTCCATTGAGTAATCGAGTAATCAGATACAAAAAAATATTATAATTTTGCATCAAAATTTATTACAATTTGCATTATTTTGCAAAAAAATATCTTATGCCTTGGGTAGGCCTATTTGGTGTGGTGATCTAACAGGGATGTGTGTGTGTGTGTGTGTGTGTGTGTGTGTGTGTGTGTGTGTGTGTGTGTGTGTGTTTGAGTGTTTGAGTGTGCATGTGTGCGTGAGGGGGAGAGGGGGAGAGAGAGACGAGATGTGTGTGTGTTGAAGGCAATACACTCGCAATTTACCATGAATAAGTTACCATTGAAACAATTCAAAGTAGTGGATAAAATTCTACCTGCCACACGTGTTCACTCAACAGGTTTAAAGACAAATAGATGAATTTATAAATGAATCAGAGATAGATATTATCAGGAAGAGCGACTCGCTCTCTTCATGTTTACTGTAACAACAAGCAGCGAACAAAACAACACTGACACGTTTACTCAACCAAAACTATAAAGACTGATCAGGGAGGTGACGTTATGTTTAGCATTCATAAAAAAAACTAAACACAGAGGACAGCTAATGTTACAGGTTCTCTTCCTGATTCTACGTAACTACGGCAACGGAACAGCGGCGGTGAAGTGACGTTAACAACGGGCTGCTTTCGGCTCAGACGCTGAATCATCGATGTCGTGCTGTTGTGGTATAACAGTCTAGTTAACAGTGGACACACTGCACCTTTTTAGCTTCTTTTTTAAGTGTGAAATGATCCAAAACTTATTCTCTGCCTTTTGCGGATTTAGTGGTGTGCATCCGCAAAAACGGTCCATGGTGAACAATGATCCGTGCGCTGAACAGGCCGCATAAAGCGCAAGATAGGAATTATACGAGTTACTTGAGTATTTGTTTCAGCCCTAGGTGTGTGTTTTAAGGCAGTGTTAATATCCATCTGAGCATTGTCTTTGTTTTAGCTGAATCCTTATGTTATCATACTAAGATAGCATGTTAAGATATATTCTCTATGAACTCTAGTGAAAGAATAGAAAACGTAACCTGTCGGTTGGTGGTGTTGGATGAAATGTCAAATGATCGCCGAAGGTTTTAGATTTTCTTTCTATGGAGATCACAAATGTCTTCTAAATTTCAGGGCTGTCCAACTACAATTTGTTCTATTTCTCAGTGGAGCAGTGTTGAACCCTGTTGGACAGACAATCACACTATGCCCACCTGCCTGAAAACCAGCTGTAGTGATCGTTGCCATGATTGTACGGTCATTACCACTGTAAGTTGCTGTTCGCAACATATAGTTGCTGGAGTACTGTTCAGCTCTCAGCCGCATGTGATTATATCTTTTTCACTTTTGATGGTGGTCTCCGAGATGCTTTGTGATGCTTCTCCACATCAATAATTCATATCAAGCAATTTTCTCTCAGGTGATTATGTTGCTTTATCCTGCTCCTGGCTGAAGGATGATGGTGTGGATGATTTTAATCTAAAATTAGTCCATTGCTTGTTGCAACAGTTCACTCTGGAAACCGTCAGATACTGCAAACTAAACACAGTGGAAAATTAAACCCACTGATGACTGAAGATCTGGATTAACATCATGCTGCAGGCTTTTGTGTCATCATCTGCGTCCTATAACTGTATTCACATGATTTTCTAAGGTGTGAAGAAGCTGCATACAAAAATTGAAACTGCAGAAAATAGTAATTCATACAGTAGTTAGTAAGATTATAGGGAAACCAAGCGCAGCCAGCCCAGTTATCAGTTGTAGACGTTAAAATGTCCATTTTCACACTTCCTACTACAATACCTGATTTATTTTGGCAACGTGTGGTTAACAGGAACTTGTCATTATTTTTAAGTGCTGCTTTTTGTTAACATCCAGCAGATACTGTGCAGCATTATCACATATTAAGAATCCTGTTTCGGTCCAGCTGGCAAATGTATGTTTTTTAGAAATTCTTAGTCGACTAACATACAATTTTGCCATCTAATTGCTTAGCTGATTTCACTGACAAATCTGAACAACTGAGTTTCTCCGCAAATAATCATGCAAAAGCACCACTTTATATCTAATGTTTACAGAGCTGAGATAACAAGTTTCTTGGAAATAAGTCAGCAGGAAAAAAAGTATTCAAAATGGCTTAGTCAACTAAAAGCCAAAAGGCAGATAAATGGACTAATTTACTTTTTTTTTTGTTCTCTACCACCTCCTCAGGAAAATATCTGTCTCTTTAGCTGGACTATGCTCCATTCGGGTCAACAGTTAGACTCTGTTTGGTGCAGAGCAGGTAGTCTAGTACAATGTGTTTTAAGAGCATTTTCTAATGCTGCTAGAGTGAACCACAATGGTAAAGTTGTGGTCCGGACAGCTAAACAGTGGGCTGAAACTCACAATAAAGCTCTGTAAAGCTGAGGGGAGGTGCAGATTGAGATCATTCTCTGTAGGTTTATCACAGTGAGTTACCCCTCTCACAATTGATACATTGTTATTATAGATGTATTAATCAAAGCTGTTGAACATCTGCAGGAGATCATGGACAAAATCCACCCGCTGATCAAAATAGTAGCTGTTCTGAGGCTTTTCATAATATCACACTGATTTTGTCAACTGCTGTTTCCCAAGGTCAAGAACAAACTGACGTCTGAGTTTATAGAAAATAAAATTTAACAATCACAGGTCAGACAAAGGTATTCAGGGGCTGGTTTCATAAACTTTTATTTTTGCTTTGACCTAACTGAAATTAAGACTTTAGATAGATGTCTTAATCACCTGAATACCATGGATTTTAGTCCACAGTTAGCCTGGATTTAGGTTGGTTTAGGCCAACTGTTAAGGCTTAAAATAGTACCAAATGTCTAGACTAATCAGGAAGCTGGCCATATCGCTTATTAAAAAGAGTTAATTTAAAAAATGAAGCCAGGGTCTCTCTGAAAGATTGTTCTCTGCTTTCAAACTGTTTGACCAGCACTTGTTAAGATCTTTTTGGCTGATTATTAGGTTATCAAAAGCTGTTCTCAGTTCTCTTCTTCTTTGACTAACTGTCTAACTGTGATGAAAGACAACAGTAACATTAGAGGTCATGTTCTACTGTTTATCATTGTGCGTATGCGCTGACTGATAACCGTATCACCGGTGAGGATCAGCATGTTCGGTGGCTGATGTCTCGCTTTAAAGAGAGTTCAAAGACAGAACTGGGAAAGGCAGCAGGCAAAAAAAGAAGATCTGGCATATGGACAGTGTTCAAGCCCTTTCTACATCCAACCATTTGACCCTGATGTGCTCACGAGGAATTCAAAGTCTGGAAGAGAAGCAGGTGGCTGTATTGTAGAAAGAGATGGTCGCAGCCTGTTGGCTCAGCCGTTGGAGCTTCTGAAAACATTTTCTCTGCAGCTGCACCATCTGGGCTTTGATTTTTTTTTTTTTTTCAACATTTCAGTTTGTTAACAGTGCTGATACAAAGGTCCCGGTAGTACAAACCAACCAAATGTCACACGGCCAAGAAAAAGGGACTGCATGCTATTTCAGTGATAGATTTTTAAAAATGTAATAAGTGGATAATAAGTGTTTTATATATGAGTATTTTTTTATTTCTTTTGTACTTGACCGCCCTACTGATCCTTGCACTCCTGTAAAATGATTATACATTTAGCAGCTGAAGAGTCATATATTTACCTAAGGTGTGGAGAGAAAAGCAGAGAGCTTATTTAACATGACCCCAAATGAATGCTGATGTTGTCTGTTGGATGTTTAAATGCCACAACAACTTTAAAGGCTAGCATGTGCTACAGTGCTAACCACCACACCACTGTAGTTGCAAAAAATGTTTTAAAAAAGAGGTTAGAATGCAACTTGATAGTGCAGTTAGATATAGAGCTATGTGACATTTGCCACCATATTGATTAATTAGGACTGGGGGTCAGCCAGCCTACACACAAAGTATGCCAGGCAGATATACAGCAGGCAAGTCCACTGCTGTCCACTGAGATTATGAACTAGGGCTCAGTTGCCTGATTGTCTGTTAATGGTTAACGAAAGTCGGATATCGGTGAGAAGAAAATTATCCAAATTACCATCCCTATTATGTCAGCGTCATGTAGACAAAAACACATTCAGTATGTGGCAAGAATGACTTTGCACTTAGCAGTGGGAGGCTGAGCAGCGCAAAATATTATTAAGGTCAATCAACTTAGGCATAAAGCTGAGGAGATTGGCTTCTGAAGAAACCTGGTGGTGCAGCACTTCCAGCGCTGATAAGTGACTCAATAATGAACTGCATCTGCATTTAGATCCACCCTCACTAGAACTCTCCCATGAGAAGAGAATGGCTTCTTAAAGAGGCATTAAGCAATTTAGGACTTTTATCGACCGCCATCAGCTACCACTGAAGCTCAGCAGCAATGGGAGAAGCAAAGCACCACATATGCTACTGTGACTTGTATCGGACAGAAATAGAAAAGACCCAACCACAGAAAAGAACTAGGGAGGCATGGCAAATTTCATCCAGTGGAAAAGGTTATGAGGTAGTTTGTCCCAATGTGATATATACTGCTGTGTGAAAGGCCAGCAGGCACATTCAAGAAGTTAAGTGTTTGCCATGGTTTGAGGAAGTGTTGAGTCTGCTGCTTAAATTTGATGATCGACAGTCAGATAAACTGTAAATGTAGAACCTACTTTAATCAGTTTATAAGTGGCAATTATGTGCTCCATAACTGAGGTTAGAGGTGAGTCTTTGTGAAGCAGGAAATTGAATGAGACAACAATGACAAGGTCTGTGCTATGGTCATGATTTGTTGGTATGTAAAAGTCAAATCTATGTATGCAATGTGTCACCAAGCATACTGTAGGAAGAAGTACAGAGAATGTGCCATCACTGAACTTCAAAAGGACAACTTTTTCAACATTTCAATAGCCTGTGATGCTATGACTATATTCTCCTTATGTTGTACGCTTTGATTAAACTGACACATTCTCACGGTGACACAGAGGGTCAATTTAGGTGCAGCTAAATGAACTCTCTGGATGACTTTCTCTCCTCTGGACAGGAGACAGAAGTCCATTTTGCAGCCTGCCCACACATACCCTCCTGACCAAATATTCAGCAGGCATGTAGGCAAACCATCTATCTGCATTCCTGCAATTCTCTGGGGTCTGCAGAAACAAGAGTTTCATGGAGATCACATGAGGACTGTGAAAGAAGACTTTCTGAAAGCAAATGAAGCGGGGGCCTAAACTAACCATCGAATGGGTTTATTTTAAAATACACACTGGCTATATAAAATACATTAAGCTCAATGTTCATAACGCTTTGCATGCAGCTGTGAATTACAGTTCCTATAAAAGAAGATTGTTATGTTTTTAGTGGAGGGAGCAACTTGAGGATGAAAGAAAGGCTCGAGGATATGCTGAGTGAATAGCTTTTTAGCTTCTTTTACATGTCGCTGTTTTTTTTCACTCTGGCTGCCTTAAAGGCTTTGTACCTTGGGGCATTGTGTCAGTTCAAAACGTGCAAAACATTGAGACACCAGCTACAAATAGTTCCTAACAGAATTATTTTTCAAACTGCTGAATCCAGTAGAAAGGGTTGCTGTTATAGGAGCGTAAATGTTTTGCAGCTTGATTTTGAATTGCATTTTGATTTATCTCCTGACATAGCCGGTATGCGCCTTTTATTAAAGATATTTGACTACTGGAGGTTGCTGTGTCAGCTTTTTTCCTCAGAAAAGGAAAACAAGAAACTGTTAATTATGCATTATTCTCTGTGCATAAATCTTTGTCCCTCCGTGTACCCAGGGTAGTCAGTAACTGTTCTGTTAACAGTTTTTGGCTTGTTTGCTCTTATTTCAGGACATCTGATGTCTTGAGTTGTTTTGAAGAAAATTCTCTATTTCTTTTGGCTGAGTTGATGTCTTAGGTAAGGTTAGGTTCTTTATTGTCCTCAAGGGGATAATCGTTTTCACTTCTTTTTTTATGGCAGCATACATTTATAAAGGCACAACACATGGACATCATATACAGATAACACACCCTCTCCCCACAAATAACAGATGGACCCTTTCCCCAAATCCTTAGAACAACTTATAGACATATAGACAGCTAATAGCCATGATCTACATATTCTTGTCAGGGACAGAACTTCTTTTTACATGAGCTTTCCTCCATTCTAACACCCTGTCCCTGCGGCCAGATGGGAAGAGATTGAAGTGTGGGTTCAGGGGGTGATCCGGCCTGCTGACTATCACACGTGCCAGGCGTATGATAGCCAGGTCATTTGTTTCTGTGAGGCTGGGGACGGGGGAGTTGGTTATTTTGTCTGCTGTTTTTGAGATTCAGAGGAGTCTGTTTCTGCTGGTGACAGTGAGCAGGGTGAAGAAGCAGGGGGAACAGTACGTGAGGATAGGTTGGGTGATGCTTTTGTAGAGGAGTAGGAGTAGGTGGGGGGCCACAGACAGTAATTTCAGTTTGCCTGAAATGTAGAGTTTTTGCTGTGTACGTTTGTGTGTGGTGATGACATGTTCGTTAAAGTTGAGTTTGTTGTCTATGGTAAGTCCTAGGTATTTGAAATTACTGACTTGTTCAACTGGTTGTCTGACTTGGTTTCTTTCGTGTACTCATTCTCATACTCATACTGCATGCATTTGTGACGCCAGCCTCTGTGAAATCTCCGTGGAAATAGTATGGAAAGTGTCCTAATTAATTTAATTTATTACAGAGAAATTAAAATAATTAGAAAATGTAAACATTTCAAAGTTCATAGGAAATAAAGTGTGTGTGTGTGTGTGTGTGTGTGTGTGTGTGTGTGTGTGTGTGTATGTGTATGTGTATGTGTATGTGTGTGTGTGTGTGTGTGTATGTGTGTGTGTGTGTGTGTGTGTGTGTGTGTGTGTGTGTGTGTGTGTGTGTGTGTGTGTGTGTGTGTGTGTGTGTGTGTGTGTGTGTGTGTGTGTGTGTGTGTGTGTGTGTGTGTGTGTGTCTAATAAACAAGACGAAATGAAATGAAAATGAAAAAACAGTGATCTGAATTAGAGAAAAGTAACCATTGTGTCAGGGCTATAGGATTCAAAAATGAACCAAATGATTCAGGATTCAACAAAAAATGTTTCTGCCAAATATGGTGCCAATTCTTTTCAAAGGAAAAGTCAGAGGGGTTTTTCCTCTAGGGATCATGCATGTTTGCACAAAATTTCACTGCAATAAACTGAATAGTTCCTGAGATATTCCAGTCCCTGATCGACATTGCCATGACTTTATTAATTACATTAATCAATATTTCATAGTTTAAAAACTGATACATATGCAACATTTCTTATTCACTAAAATTTCAAGGTTAAACACAGAAAACCGACTCAAAACAAATGATGAATCTATTTGTAATACAATCCTTTCTGTGACCTATTAAAATAAAGAAAAAGACCCTGATTGTCAGCTTAGTGAAACCAATGCATACTTTGTAAGTCTCATGCAATTGGCAAATTAAATATGCCAGTTTTAATTTGAGTTTAAATCTTATCACATAACTATAAAAAATTCCTTTTTTGTGTACTTATTCATTTCACACGTTGGGACAAATATCACCCTTCAAGGCTTCTTCACAGTCAGTCCAGGTGTTTAAGAGAAACATTGAATGCATAATCAGATCCAGAGGCCACCAATCTCATTTAAATGCATGGATAATACTGTGTATTTCATTATGCATACTATGCCCTACAATAATGTTTTGGAGTGTGCACAAGGATGAAATGCTCTTGAACTTTTTTGTTCAGGCAGATTGAATTTAATTTGCTGGACTCATAAATGTTCAGACACAACATTAGGTAGGAGCTCTCATAATTTTTTTTTCTTTTCGCAGTCATGTGTCTGTCAAGATAATGGGGAAATAATTGTAATCTCCTCAGGTGTCATGCATTATGCAAAAATAATGTAAGTATTTGAAAAGAGGGAGGTATTTTTTTATGCCTTATTGTGGCATTTAAACAGATATTAATTCACATTATACAGTGAACTCCATAAGTCATTGTTTTCAAGGGCGTGAAGATCATACAATTGTATTTTATAAATATAAAATTTCAGTTATGAAACTTATATCAGTTTTTACAACTTTTGCACTTCACCATGTCGAGGCATGCGTACAACTGCAGCCAACGCTGCTAGCAAAGAGTAAACAAATAGTGCTGAAACAACTTCTAATGTAGCACTTAATTATATATAAACAGAGAGATGTCCAACAGGATGGGGACACATGGAAATAATGCTGTAGTAATAACATAGAATTAATTCAGTCATTTGTGACAAAGCTAACAGTGAGGTGATACCTCAGACTTATTGTCATGGTTCATCAGTAAACAGGCTTTCATTCATCAACGTATATTTTGGTCCACAACTGACTCTTCAGAGTGTTTGTTGTCGTGATTATCTGCTCAGCATGACAATGCTCGACAACAATCATTTACTGATCGTGTCCTTCGCCGAAGTGCAGGGCATGACCTGTTATGCTTAAACATTGTGCGATCCGCATCCTTACGGCGCATTACAGATATTTTCTTTCACACATTGAATCCGTTCTTCATTTTGAGCTTGGTAATGGCAGTAAAAAAAACAACAACAATTCTCATCACAACATTCCTTTTCCTGGTCTTTCCAGAGCTTTATGTTACATCCTGCTTTAATTGGTACTTAGAGTTCAGTCAGTTGTTGTTTCAGCTAAAGAGGTCATCTCTGGATAGACACGTATTATGTACCACCCACACAAAAAAAGTGAAAAGTGACATCAAAGCTCAAATAAATAAAAAAAAAACCTGGATATTCACTTCCTACTGATGCAATAACTTAACACTTATAATTTGTCATTACATAGGATTATTCTGAAAACGTACTCTTTGTTTACTAGGCTCTTTCTTTGTTGGTGCCAATGGACAACACTCAAGGCACAATCACACTTGGCCCAGATGATCGGTGCCGCAACGTCGAGGCACTGGACACCCTCTTGACATTATTTAGAAAATATGGATGTCAACGAGCAAGTAGCTTGTTTCAGTGAGCCATGCATTGGTCCTCAGAAAAACCCTCTGGAGTGGTGGAAGTCCAACATGCACCGGTACAAGAAACTGAGCGTTGTGTCAAAGCAGCAGCTGCTTATCCCTGCCACCTCTGTGCCAGAGCAGCGCCTGTTCCTCACAGTGGCACTGATCATTAACAGAATGCAAAATTTAATTACATTTTTGTAAGGCAATAATGGTTTGAAGTTGGTTGTTAAAAATAAAACCTTAAAGGGTATCTGTGACTGTTTTGATTGAGAATAAGCATTAGGTGTTGTGTAGGCTGTACTGCTGTGCATCATTATTCCTGCAGGAGGATGCCTTGCGTTCAAAAAAATAGATTTGGAAAAACGTGGATTGACCCACGAGGAATTGACTCGATCCCTTGATCTTGGAATTAACTACTCTTGCCCATTCCCAATATAAAATTATACATTGTTATTGTGTGATACTGGAAACATCTGGGAGCATCTCATTGTCAGTAGTGATTCCTTTGATATAAGATGAGCCGATGATCAGCATCTATTATTCTGTTGGCTTTAATGAAATTAGTACTCAAAACAGAGCTGATCATTATTTAAAGCTGGATTTTTGACAATTAAGGGGCAGAAGCGCTACCAAAGCTAAAAGTCACTTTCTCATGCCTTCTGTACATGCAATGTCATATTCACTCTCCACTTAGCTCTGGTTTGTTCATCAACAACCAAGAAATATATCTTTATTTTTTATAAATATTATCATTCAATTGAATTTGTGTTTCATCCGTTTGGCGAACGTATACCTATATATATTGACTCTTTTAGGTGGATTTAGTTGCTTCTTGTTTCTACCAAGGGAAATCTCTGTCTCTCTAGCTGCTAAATGCTCCACTTCGTTCACCAGCTGTCTCTCTGCTGTTTGGTGCTGAGCAGTTGGTGTACTTTGGTTTCTAGTTTTTAAATATGAAGCTGAGAGCGGTAAAAGCATAAAGTTGTGAGACTGATTAACGATGAGTGGAAACTCAATTAAGTTCTGTACAGTTGCGGGGAGCTGCAGATTCAGGTGATAGTTCTCCGTAGCGTCATCATTATGAGCGACTCAATTCACACGCCCACTTTGTTGTTATAAAAACATCAGTAGTTTCTTTAGGTAATCGTTTTAACCTCAATTTATATATTTTTGCT
Organism: Echiichthys vipera; assembly: GCF_963691815.1. NCBI lineage: Eukaryota > Metazoa > Chordata > Actinopteri > Perciformes > Trachinidae > Echiichthys > Echiichthys vipera. The sequence goes on along the minus strand of NC_139829.1, from coordinate 8,477,986 downwards.
TAGTTATTTCAAACTTTTTTCCAAAAGGCTTTATTTTTAATGTTTGTGTCACCCTGTCACACTGTCATTGTACTGTTTTGTGTCTTCGGCCATGTGGATCTAGTGCTACTTTGCATTCCATTGAGATGGAGATTTTTTTCTCCCCGTTTTTAATTTAGGTGATCTACAGATTTGTTTTCCAGCTCCAGTGTACACAACTCTGGAAAATACAAACACTTGAAATGAAATACAAGAGATGTAACAAGGACCTGTGACAGACTCTTCTCACAGTTGCATTATGATGATGGGATCCTCTGGAGACAGTTATACTTCTACAGTTAAATGAATCTCTGTTCCCTTCAGGTGCAGTAACTTCTATGTTTATGTTTAATTGTTTCTGGTTAAGACTTTTTTATTCCCGCTAAATGGTTTTGTTGAAATGAAGGGATATAAATCGTCCCTGTAGGTAAGATTTAATTCACATCCAGTCTTCCATTAAAATGAGATCTAAAACAATCACTCTGAGGTCACCTTGATAACAGAGCTGTTGTCACAGTTTCCTTTTTTTGAGGCTCGTTTTGAAAAGAGAAAATTACATCTCAATAGCATCTGCGGTGACAGTCGACAGGATGAAAGGCTCATTATTCACCAATCAAAACTAGCAACTGAAAGCCTTGAGCATGTTATTCAAAAAAGACTTTGAGGGGTAGATGCAAGAAAATCTTGAGAATGTTTGTGACAAACGTGTATATTCTAATGCAGGGTTTGGAATGAAAAAAACATGACGAGTTTGTTAACTAGTATACAACATGCACCCGGGTAAATAATGTTGTATGATAAATAATTGTGCTCCATGCTCAGAGATATAGTTGTGACTATTCACTATTTTTGTTAACATGGTCAGTGTCACATTAGGCTGTTATAGAGTCTTAATTATTGCTGTGACTTGGCTGAGAGACATGACAGAATCAATCTATTATATAAATAATAATACATGTAATCTATAATATATATTTTTGGCAGTTTTCAAGCCTTTTATTATATAGGACAGACAATAGCAAGGTCAGAGTTGAACCCGCAGCCTCGAGGGTCTTCAGCCTATTTACATCAGGCACAGCTGCTCTAACTACTCAGCCACCAACCACCCTAACAGACTCCTTCATTCAAAAGGAGCAAACTGGTCCAAATTCAGCATTTACCAGAGCTGTAACTAGAAGTTAAAAGATTTGAGATCTGGGGCCAAATGCATAAATGATGTGTACGCACAAAAACCATCGATACGCTTTTCCCATACATAAACTGCTATTTATAAAAGAAGAATGTGCGGTGAGATTTTGTGTACCTCCCACATGCTTCAGACCAGACACACACACTGAGGTAGCTGCAGATGAAATCATGAGGATGAGATCGAAAATAAGTTGAGAGACAGGGGAAAAAAGCACTGTGAATGAATCATTGATCATCCTCTTGATGTTTAATAATAATTATGATTGAGATTAAACTGTGATGGTGGAAATAATGGTACAGACGCTACAAATAGTCACTGCTGTGTATAATGAGAGCTCCACTGGCATCGTTGGAGAACCTCGCTGATGCGATAATTTGCACCTTCTTTGCTGTATTTCTTGTTGATAGGTTTTATCCAGGGACTTGACCAGTGTCCTCTCAATGGCCAGCAGAGCTAGGCTGCTTAAACGGCCTTGGCCCAGCTGGAGCTGCTGCGCCAGGCTACTGTGAAGTGTGACTGCCTGTGAGTGTGAGTGTGAGTGACGGGGGGAGAAGCTCCACAGCTGCCGCTGTTCGTTGGGTAAAGCAACCGCAGAGTGAAAGAACAAAGTCGCCAAACACGCTAGTCGTTTTTAACAAAGACAAAGTCGCTGGGGATCGGTAAAATCTCCGGATCAGCTCAGAACAATTCGCTCATTTAGCTGTAAATCAAACAAAGGATTCCGCCTCAGACAGCTCATCCAATCATCATGCAGAAGCTGGGCGTCCGGGCCTGCCCACTGTCCCATAGACCCCCAGAGACGCTGATTGCCGAAGAGCGGGACAAAGCCCAGTATTTATCCAATGAGCGTCTAGTTTGACTGCAGTGGAACAACCCGCTCTACGCTTCACCATTGATGTCAGTAGAAGCTGAGCGTCCGACTGTGTAAAGACAATGAAAGAAACATTGAATGCAAGAGTAAACATATAGTGTGTGTGTGTGTGTGTGTGTGTGTTTGTGTGTGTGCATGTGTGTGTGTGTGTGTGTTCGTGTTTTTTGCACACTGACTTAGCACCACACACAACCTTTTGTAGCCAGAATAGAATTTTCTCTCTGAAATGTGGTTAATTTCCCTTTCTAAGACATTATGACAAAGAAATTCGCCACAGCATGGCAGCAGCAGCGAGATGGTGTTAGAGAAGCATGCGTCTTCTCCCTTGAGCTTTCAGTGGTGGAGGACAGATGATCATTATGTGATCAAAATGGGTTGTCAGTGGGGAGTAGCTCCAAGCAGGGATTAGTCTGATATGACAAGATGTGCTGTTGTGCAACAGCTCCCTCCCCTGATCTCGAATTATAAGTTAAGAATGAATTAAAGCATGCAAAGCAAAAAGGCATTTTATTTTGTTACGGGCGATTTCTCAAACAAGCGCTTCTTAATCACTCCTAAGATGTGCTGATTGCGGCTCAACCCAACTAATGACAAGCCTCCAGATAAGCTCTTCATTAGGGACTATGGGCAACTACACCTAAAATCTTTGAGGCTTTCACTTTTGAGCATTCAGGGTGAATTTTCTATAATGATTTTTAACATTACATACTGGATGTTGTTGAAAAGGTTAATATGTGATAATACAGTGTTTTCTACACAACACATTTCTTAACTAGGGTTGGCAGCATCTATTGTTTTTTTAAACCTTCCTGACGTTTCATCAGACGGATACGGTGTATGTTCTTTAGGTATTTGTGTAAAAATACATATTTTATATGTGGGAAATACAACCAACCAGTCATACAAAGATCACATCTAAGAGCGAAAGGCCTTGGTGAACTGGAATGTTCTGAGAGCAGATTTGAAGGTTATCAGGGTTGAGGCGTTGCAGATGTGGGGAGTGAGTTCCAGAGGGTGGGGGCTGCCACGCTGAAGGCTCTGTCCCCAAACATTCGCAGGTTGGTGCGGGGGATGGAGAGCAGACCTGAGTCTGATGACCGCAGGTTCCGGCATGGAGTATGTTGGTTGGGGCGGTCGGATAATTACTGGGGGGCAAGGGCATGAAGGGAATTTGTAGGTCACAGGAGGAGGACTTTGGATGTGATGCAGAACTTGACAGGGAGCCATTAGAGATGGATGAGTATGGGCGTGATGTGCTGCCAGGGTTAGTGCTGGTGAGAACCCTGGCAGTTGAGTTCTGAATATATGAGGGCCTTTCCAGAGTTTTGCTGGAAACCCTGAACAGAACTCTGTTGCAATAATCCAGTCTGGAGGTGACGAGAGCGTTTATCAGGGTCTCTGCCACAGAGCCTGAGAGGGAAGGTCAGTGTCTGGAGATGAGTTTGAGGTGCACATAGCTCACCTTTATGATCAGGTCTAAACTCACTATACTCCAAGGCATTTTTCCCCATTTGATTCCCACAATGTCATTCCCACCACTTGCAGTCGCCATATTTCTCAGCTCAGGCATCAGTTCAACCAGTAGAAACTGACCTCTGATAGGAAAACAATTCGAATACTGAGGTGTGCGCGTGCGTGTGTGCGTGTGTGCGTGTGTGCGTGTGTTTGTGTGTTAGTGTGTTTGTGTGTGTGTTTGTGTGTTTGTGTGTGTGTGTGTGTGTTTGTGTGTGTGTGTGTGTGAGTGTGTGTGTGTGTGATTGTTTTGTTGCAGTCTGGTGTTGTTTGCACACGATTTAATGAAGGTAAACACAGCAGACAGCAGTGTGTAAAGGTACTGCACTCTGGCCGATACATCAATTGATGTTCCTACTGTATGTTAATACATTAAACATTTTTTATGCAGATTTAACCACATCTACTGGATGGAGCCTTGGATTAAATTAAAATGGTAATAACTACTTTCTTCTCATCGTTTTAGCTTATTAAAACTGCATCCCCTCATAATAGATTAAATGAGGAGAAGGTAGGAAGTTATATCAGGTTGCAGATTTTGAAACTTTTGCTGTTTGGCCTATGTGATCTTCTGTAGGATACAGTGACTTGAAAGTGGTAAAAAAATGAGAAACACTGTTGTTTTAGTACTTTTTTTTCACCTCATGTTTCCCAGAGCAGTATCGAGGGAGTTAGTGTACAGTAACACTGACAGTCTAGTGTCTGTATTCCTTCTGTCTGGTAGTCAGTCCCTCTCTCAGCCAATCCACACTGCAGTGGTGTAAGAGTGAAAAGTTCAAATATCAGACTCTCCTGTGAAGCTGGTTTGGCGACAGCTGCCTTGTGCCAACATCAGCACAAAGGGATGAGGGAGGCGAGAGGCTCTGCCCAGTCTGTGGTGAGCTGAGTTTGAGATGAAGCTGTGAAGCTGTGATCCTCTGTGTAGCTTCACAAATGCAAATTCATAATCCCCTGTCAGTATTACTGTTATTATTGTCAGGGAGCGGATGATTTTTGGCACCATGTGTGTGATTCTGGCTTCACATGTTGTTTCTTGTTTCTTTACCCTCTTCCTCAAACACACTCACACATAAATATTCCCCGTTTTGCCAAAACAAACCCTGAGCAACTTGAGGAAATTGGAGGAAATGTGAGAATTTAACCCCTGAGACTTGCTGATGCAGTTGCCACTTATTGCTTTTATTTATAACACAAAGTCCAATTAACAAGTTAGACACCAGAGGTGTAGCTGTTAGTCCTGACAGATGATCTTGAAGTGGGAGAGGGGTGTTTATTGAGGGGGAAATTCACATCGATAGGAAGCTCATCTAAAATAGCACAATAATATAGTTTAATCCCCTGCTGGATTTCATGTCATCATCTGCTTCAGTAAGTCATATCTCTACTTCATCATTTCTTGTTCTACTTATCCCTGCTGCTAGTCCTGTTGACAAGGACCTGCACAGCTCCTAGTCAACAGTAGCGTGTCTAAGCCCCAGGCATACACACTTCTCAAAGGCCTTTATCTCTGCCTCCTGTCAGTCCATCATGTGTTAGATGTCAGGGTCCAAACATGGACTCAAGGGAAGGATATTTACTTCACTGGTTAGTCCTTATTCTAAAACATTTAAGGTCGCACATACTGACTGGAAAAAACATTAAGAATAAATCTGTAGTATGTAAACTTAGCGGTCAGACATGGTAATGTTAACATGAAAGAACGTTCTGACTAATTAACTTTACAAAGCATTACAAGAACTGTCAGGGTTCCCACATTTCCTGGAAAACAAATGAGAGTAAAAGCAACATGTCCTTGTGTTGTCTTGTGTTGTTTTGGAACATTCTCCCATTTTTCTTTAGATGAGAATGAGCTACTAGTCTATTAGAGCTTCCCTCAACAGATAACATTCTCATCTGAGTTATATTTAGGATCATATTAATTAATTAATGAAATGTTAATGCTATGTTATGGATTAGAGTATTTTGAGGCTGTTATATTGTGGAAATGTGCTGTGTAGGCTACTGTCAGTGAAGAGAAATAGATTTTCGGGAAAACAGCTTCAGAGTTTTTAGAGTCTTTTCAAGGCCAAAACATGTGATATCGGATCGGTGCATAGATTTATGTACTTGCTGATACCCAATCCAGCATTTTATGCAGTATCAGAGACATTTCTGGTACTAATATCTAAATGACTAACCAAAATCAGACTTCCACAGAGAGGAACACATTAGTGTCTGTCATGCCAGATCATCACTGAAAAATGTCCTGGAAAATAATCTCTAATGGCTGGGTTCCCTGACTACGCATTTTCTTTATTTCCATGACTTCTACATGGATCATCAGCCGTGAGAATGCTGACTTTGCCGGGAACCTATTAGCTTTACTCTCAGTCTTCTTAGATATGTATGGCATATCCAAGACGCTTTGGGCTTTTACAGGCTTCTTGTCAGCTGGAAACACTAAGATTAAGATTATTTTTTGTTCTTTTTATGCCTTTATTTGACAGGACAGCGGAAGTTTGATAGGAACTGTGGAGTTGAGAGAGAGCGAGAGAGAGAGGGGGGACATGCAGCAAAGGCCCGTAGGTTGCTGTCAAATCTCGGTTGCTGCGGCGAGGAATCTGTATATGGGGTACTCGCTCTACCAGGTCGGCCTAATTAGCTAGCTAGCTACAGCTGATATCATCTGCCAGTGATGGTAGATATTTCAACTGCAAAATCATAGAAACAACAATCTAGCTACTATCTACTTCTGTTTAAGCCAAGGGCTTATAGTTTCAGAAGCTATGATAAAGTGTGATGGTAAATCCGCTCCTGTTGTCATTGTATCACTTCTGACATTGGAGACGTACATATTGATCCAGTAGCTAGCTATTTAAAAAAATCAAAGAGTATCTTCATCGACATATCAATAATACATGTGAAATTAAGTAAAGCTCAACAATCAAGTGTTTTTGTGTTGGTAAAGTCACTATAGGGGCCTCTAAACCGCGTTTTTTGTGTGATCTATAATAATGTGTATGGGCCAATGTCAGTGATGAAATGTGTATTTAAGGAGAAAAATATATATAACTTTAGTATCAGTTTTATAAGTACTTTATAACAATTTTCCCATAAAGGAGTGGCTTTGTGAATTCCTCTTATTTAGCTTAAGATTTGTTCGGGTGGCATGGAAGCGTGAGAGAGAACATAATGTAACCTGTAACCCCACAAAATCATGTAGGCTAGTTGCTGCTGCTTGGCTTCAGAGGTAACACTACATTAGTATTACCACTGTATGTAGTACATCAGCTGAACGTGCTAATGATTGCAGCTCACGCAACAACTGATAAACACATTGTACAAGTCTGTACTTACTCTTTTGCTGTTGGTTTTTTACACACATCCTCAACTTTCCAGAACTGAAATATATTAAATTTACATTACAAATCGGAGAAAAGCTGTTCCATTTTTAAAACTGAAAGATGTTAATTTTTTATTTATTCATCAGTTATCATGATTGTGCTACAATTCACAAAGCAGAACTGCCCAGGGATTCTTCCATTTGATTTCATCTCCAGTGAAAGAGGAACCATGGCTCAGCCGCAGTCTGTTCACTCATCAGTCTGTCTGACTGTAAATCCAATTACTAAAGTCCAAGATCTTGAACACCAGTAAATGGCTTTAATGAGATCTAATGGATTCATGTATTTCATTGCTCATTTGCAGCATTTTTCAAAGAGGGCACAGGAGACCTGCTTTACTTTATTTCTTTTTGTGATTGTCTTTCATAAATTGAAGGGCGTGACATGTTTTTGTTTGCTAATAAGGTTTTCATGGAAGATTACCTATTTCCACTTGGGACTCAGGATCATCAGGGTAGTCCGTTTTCATGAACATAAATAACTAATTTAGAGTAAATATTCAAATTACATGCAGGATCACAGTAGAGTGACTTGTCAATAACCTTAGTTTGTATGACTTATTTAATAATATCTGAACGGATGTCTGTTAGTCTGAAGGATGATTGGAAATTAAATGTAATAGGAAAAAAGAAGGACTTTGTACAGAACATGAACAGGCATACATATTGTAGATTTGATCTACAGGCATGAACATGTATGCATCTACAAATTTGTTTTGGGGCAGAGCAGGGTTAGACCTGCGTTAACTGTTATATTTCTTATTGGTCACAAACTGTTAACACAACATTGACATACCACTTTAAGTCATTAGTGCGGGGCTAAAACCACAACATCCCCACTGTAATCTCACCAAGAAGTGACCACACACTGACGAACAATCCGATCTTAGTCGGTTAGTCAGCTAATTGATTGTTTTGGTCTTTGTCGACTAAGATTTCTTGAGTAAATTAGTAACTTTCTGTGGCTTTTTCAAGAAAAACAGGACAAACATAAGATTGAAAGTGATGATTTTGCATTATTCTTTGTGGAGAAACTCAGTTTTACAGATCTGACGATTAAATCAACTAATCCATTATTCGACAAAAACACAAGTGTTAGTCGACATTCTTTAGTCAAGGACAACCATAATTTCCATGGCAGCTGATGTATCTCCCATGATCATATTGAGCCAGTCTAATTGCACCTTCAGTTACCAGAGCAAACCTTCTGCCCACATTCTGCCTATACATGTTCACTAAAGAAAAAGTGCAATTGTTTTTTTTAAGGTTTGCTCCAACAGAAAGCAAAATGTAATTTGCATTGTATTAGACCTTTTGGGCTATCTGTTTAGTCACCCAAAAAATTCCATTACACCAAGTCCATAAGCTTTAGCTTTAAGCTAGCTAGCTTTGGAAACCTAACCATGTCCGTGTGAGTCTGCCTGTGTGTGTGTGTGTGTCAGCTCAGCCTCTGACTGAACTCAGAACCACAAAGAACTCCATTTTTTTTCTGTGTTCTCACAGTCTCTCTCCTGTTTCCCTCTCGTGTATGTGTTCAGAGATTCATGAAGGTCTGGGATAAGTACAAATTTTTCACTAAAGCGGATTTTCAGCTTGCATGGATGTGTCTGCGCTTCACTTGGTGCAGTCCATTTGCATCTTTCCATTAACTTTATTATGCAATCCACTGCCTCTGAAATTGCCATCTACTCTTGTTAATATATTTCTACAAAGTCCAGCCTATTCCAAAAAGCAATTAAGCCCCCATTTCACACCAGCATGAAAAAAATCTCACATTTTAAAGTTGTTATGGTGAACTTGTTAGGCTATTTACTTATCAAGCAGATACTGAGCAACATTATCGTGCATTCAGACTTGGGTTTCTGGGCATCTTTACTCTCTATTGGCTCAGTTTTTAGTCTGTACCAGCTCCTGAGGGAAATATCTGGCTCTTTAGCTGCTAAAAACATATCTATGTTCACCAGCTAACTAAACCAGCTACCTGCTGCTGCTGGAAAGAACTCTATGAAAGTGGTGAAAGTAAACCAAAACGATGAGCTGAAAGAAGCCATAAGGCTCTGTATAGCTGACAGCTGCTTCAGGAATCATGATTATCTGTTGGTTTATCATTATACATGATAAATAATAATGATTTAAAATCAGGTTTGTAATGGGATAATTCATTCATTCATCATGCATCTTCAACCGCTTGTCCCTGTCAGCTGACATCGGGCGTGAGGCGGGGTACACCCTGGACAGGACGCCACTCTATCAGGGCACATAGAGACGAACAGAATCTTTTATCTTTTTCTCTCCATGTCAATTTTACTTTTATATTCCCAAATGTGGGCACATTAACATGAATAGTGAACTCATCCGTTATAGCCTGGCTTCTGTATAAAGTTAGTGAGTTTTAGCTCCAGGGCCTCAATGGCTCACCAGCATGTTAAATGTCATCTATGAAACAGGGAGTCGAGGGGGAAGTCTTTCAGAAATGATCGTGACACACATGGGGACCGGATAATTGATCCATTGGGAGGTGGGTAAGAAAATATTTATAACTCATCATAATTAAACGACTATCGAGCCAAGAGACATAAGGTGATTCATAGTAGACGAGGCTCATCCACAGGAATGACCTTTGTCTGCAGCAGGCTTATACAATTTACATAACACCAGCGTTGTTAAATCAGTCATTTAATTAATTTACCCCTTAACATGAAGTCTCCATTTGTTCCCCTTAGTTCACACTATCTGTCAGTATAGTATGTGATGTGGAAAACTTGTATTCTAAATCATTTTGAAAGGAATGTCTACACAGTGAAACATTCAAACCTAAGAGTTCATGACTGTAAGGGGTGCACTGTCCTATCAAATTGACTTAGTTTCCACTGCTACAATATAATGCAACCCACTACGATTGTGAATGTGTTCTTTTATTATACTCGCTGTATAAAATGAAAACTAAAAACTTAGGGTAAAACAAATTATCAAAAAAGGAAAAGAAAGCTTTAATCCCCACCTTGTTGCCCTTTTCTACAAACTGGTATCTTGCATGTCCTGCTGTGTGTGTGATTACATGGTATGTTGTATATTAAAGCTGTGGCCTTTCATGACAGGACCCTTGTTTTGCATTTGCACAGTCGGCCAGGTAAGGGATGAAAAATGTCCTTGTTTCTTGGACATTATGAATTTATGCATAAACTTTGGTCGAAATACACTGCCCTGGGCTGGTTAAATGTAAATATGTTCCTTGCTTTGATAAATATGCAGTTCAGGGGCGAAGGAGGCCAGGCCTGCTGGAGGTGGTTTTTACAAAGGTTAACAGCGTGGGAAGTCTCCCTGACCAGGCATATAGAGATCATGCATGAACATAGATGATGAACAAAGACATGAAACACATGAAGTCAACTGGAAAGCAGATCTGTCTTCTATGAGTCATGATGTTCTCAACATCCCTTTGACATCATTTACTTTTTTCTTTTAGTAGTCAATATTTATCCTGATGTGACCACATTCTCTTCTCCTTTGCTGAGGTTTTTTAGAATTTTAGACGTGTCTGTTAGTCAGCACGGCAGTGGTGACTACTATCGTAGTTTACCACCACCATTTATGTCTGTGTGAATGAAAGGAACCTGGACTCTGTAAAGCACCATGAGCACTGAGAAAGGCGCTTTATATATCCAATCCATTATAAAACATATTTCTCTGAATTGTGGTGCAAAGTTGACCAATAGATTCCAGGAATAAATTACTCATTTTACTGTTTATACTTTTACTGTATTTGCCCCACTTTGTTTCATATAGATCCAGTCTACCCAGTTGCTTATATGACTTTTTTTTCAAATGCTGCAACTCGAGCCAACTCCACAGCCCACTCTTGAGGAGAGGGCACCCCCTCCATCTTCCATCCCCTGACAAGGATTTGTCTGCCAATACTTTTTTTCCGGGGATGTTTAAATTTCTTTTACATGCTTTACAGTATTTGAGTGTTTGCAAAGTAGTAATAATGCAGTAAGATCATGTTTAATCTGGTTTGGATCCCTCTTGGCATCTAAATACACTCAAAACACATTGAAATGTGTAGGAAACGTCATTAACACTAAGCCTTTGAATGTTCCCATTTGTCCAGGTCATCGTTATCCCCAAAGCAATTTCTTTGTTGTCCTTTGAGGTTAGATTGTTGAATCTCCTGGGAAGTGATGAAAGGGCCGCATTGTAAATTGGAGATAAGTGGTGTCTCAGACCTCCTCCTCTGTTTAGCGATGGTTTCTCTACTTTGGCATAGATTGCTTCTTTTACTCCTCTTTCAAACCATCTGTCCTCTCTGTCAAGGATGTGGACATTGTTGTCATCAAAGGAGTGGGCTTTCTCCTTGAGATGTAAGTGGACAGCAGAGTCCAGGCCTGAGGAGTTGCTCTCCTGTGTTGGACCATGCCTTTGCAGTGGTTGTTTTGTTTCTACAATGTAGAGATCTTTGCATTTCTCGTTGCATTGGACAGCGTAAACCAGATTGCTTTTGTGGTGGTGTGGTGTTCTGTCCTTGGGATGTACTAGTGTCTGTCTGAGTGTGTTACTGGGTTTGAAATACACAGGGATGCAGTGTTTGTTGAAGATCCTCCTGAGTTTCTCTGTAAGTGTTACGTAAAACATCTACTGTAAAATAAAATGGTATACAAATGCTCTCATAATTCTGTGTAACTTATTACAAAGCAAACAATAATTGTTATTATCAAACAATCATTAATGAACAAATAATCAGTTTGAACCTCTCCCCTCTGGCCGGAGGCTGCGGACCAAAACCTCCCGCCACAAGAATACTTTCTTCCCCTCTGCCATCAGGCTTTGGAATTCTGTTAAAGACACTTAACGGTCAATCGTTATATTAACGACATCGGGAACTCATACGTTATATTAACGTACCCAAATCACAGGTGTTATATTAACACCCCCCCTTTTTCACTGGACACTTTAACTTGCACACTACCACCTGCACTGGTCATACAAATACAGTCACTTATATTTCATGTATATAATTCAATGCCATATGTTTAGTTTGCTTGTGTTCATGTTTATATTTATGTAGGCACTGTCAAATCAAGTCAAATTCCTAGCAATGAAAATTGCCTGGCAATAAACCTGATTCTGATTCTGATACTGTCCATTCGTTGAAATAACTTTTAAAGTTGTCTGGCAGTCATATGTTTGTTTGATTTTTAACCCCACACCCCGCTAATAATTCAGCCCCAGTAACTTATTGTTTGTATGTTATCAGTCCAGTCTATGTTTGCTGCACAAGTAAATTGTTTTTGCTACCCAAAATAACACAAAATTACAAATTATGGAAAATACCAAAAAAAAGAGCAGGGTCCGCCTACTCAAATGCCCCTTTTCTCCGTTTTAAATTATTGTACTGTAACTTGAATATCTTAGGGTTTTGTACATCACCTTTAACTGTTGTGACACTCTTTATTATTTTATGACCCTCTTAAGACTGAACAATGAATCAATTATTCAAAAATGATTCAATAATAAGCAAAACTATTTGTTAAAGCACAAACTAAGCTTAGTGTCTATAACTTTTGTTTTGTACTGTGCTCTACCACTTCTTTATTTTCATTCAGCAGCATTGACAAATAGATCTTCCATTCATAAGTGACAGCTTGCATGTTCCCATGAATACACGATAAAACAGGGATTATGATTACGCACTAGGCTGCGTTGTAGCACAGTCCACGTATGCACATCAAACTCCAACTGCCTTGTCGACTTCTTCTGTAGACGTGTCCTACAGTCGGAGAGAAAATGCACAACACAGCAGCTTAAGAAGACGACTAATACTTGGGTGGTAGTCTTTTTCATCTCCTGTTTTACAAGCTGACGTGTAAAACGATCTGACAAGGCAACATGACCTAGTTCTGACTCCATATGGGGGCCACTAATTCACCTCCTTCACAGTTTGGGCACAGTTGGGGTACAGTTTATGGCAGTTTCCTTCAGGCCTCCTCTGCTAAAGTGAGATCCATGAAAACAGAGAGAGATGGGGGTGAGAGTGGGCCGCCCCACTCTCATTCTTCGTCATCGTTTCAGTTCAGTTCAGTCCAGTGGTAAGAGATGACTGAGCTCTGCAAAAACAAAAGCCACTGATTGACAGCAGGAGGCACATCTTAGATATGTGTGCGTGTCCAAAATAACAAAAGAAATCATCAGGATATTTATTCTGAAAAGAGTTCACGCTCAAATAAAACAGGTCACCTTAAATGGGTTGACTGATGCAAAAATAAACTGGATATATTTTTCATAAATAGTCAACAATGGTGAGAAAACCCCACTTACGTTACTGAAGGTGAAACATGGTTAATATCTGAGGTGTTTTCACATTTTAAGTACCGGTAATGTGCCCTCTGCAACTTTTAAGTTTATAAACACAAGTGATGTATATTTTCGTTAAAGTAGCTACATGGGAGATAACATATTCTTCTAGCACATCATACTTATATTAAAGCTGCATTCATTGAATTTTGGCCACTAGGGGGCAGACAAATGCCACTGCAAGCTAATAGATACAGAGCTCTCACATATTGCCTTTAAACAGTTGCTATAGCTAATGTGTCAGCAAACAATTTCCTATTCACTCACAGGGCATATTATCATTCATTTGGAGTTTTGTTTGTGTTTACTTGATGAATCTTCCTTTTTCCACCAACACGTAAGAAAATTATCCAACTCTTTAGATGCTAAATGTTCCACTTTGTCAAGCAATTATACTGCGTTTCCATATTCAGTCTGGCATTGCCTCCACTCTCACTGATTTCCAATGGGGATCAACTTTCCATAACCAATTACTGGAGCCCAAAGTAACAATTCTGACGGAAATTACAATTGACATGTTTTGGGCTTTAAAACACAGGACAAATACATTTCTTTCCCTCGTGTGATGCAGAAGTTCTTTATCTGGACATGCAGCATGTTCAGCTCTGGAAACACAGAGACATTGTATATCTTTGCATAAACATGATTTGACACTGCTCTTTTGTTGTCCTATTCTGTGACACAAATGTGACTAATGTTTCTGCCTCACCTTGTATGTCACCCAGCTGAACACTGACTTGTGTCTTATGTTCTGTATTTAGAGCTAACTGCCCTCAGCTCTGGATTTGTCTCGCTACCAGCCTATGTGGTGCGTAGTGGAGACGGGCCTTTCTGCAGAAAAATACTTAAAAATATTAAAAAATAAAACCATCTTTGTTGACCGACTTTTTCCACAACACCCACTGAATTGTAAAAATGTAATTTTATGTCTGCACTGATGCGTAGCCATGCCAACATACTGGTTTTTCTGTGGTTTTTAAGTGAAACAATGCTGATTTTCAACCAGTTTTGTGTCATTGAAGTGTGGGCAGTGTGTGCAGATGAACGGTGTGTCCCTCACTTGCCAGCAGGAGTCTGGACTTTTTCACCTGCAAGTACTCAAGTTCAAGTTCAAACAACTTTATTGATCCCAAAGGGCAATTCAGTTCAGCAGTCCACAGCCTAGACAAAGTGTACATATAGACAACAGGCTGGACACAGGAGTATGTCAGAGAGAAAAACAATAGACTGGGCATCGAGTGTCCAGTTCAAAATGAGAAAAGTACATTGAATAAGTACTGATGGTACTGCCCATGTTGTGGTAGAGAGCTGGCTGAGGATCAGCAAAGTTTCCCTTTAGTGAAGCGGAGCTAAAAACAAACATTGTTGGACGATATTGAGAAGACTGTTCCATAACTTCTATGAACGATGTAAACCCACCCAATGTATTTCATTAGAAGGATTATGATTATTATAGCATAGAATAGAAATACTTTACTGATCCCTTTCCCTGGAAAACTGAAGAATGTTGCTTAATATAGCAGTATATCTCTGTAAACTCAATTGATCTTTTTGTACAAGTTATTGGATGCAACTCGTGAGTTTTAATGGTGACAAGAGAGTGCTAAAAATGCAGACTGCATTCGGCTTTATGTGATGATTATATTAGAACAATCTGACTTCATATATTTCCTTTGGTACAAAAGAAAACAACAACAAAGAATGCTTTTTAAAGACTGAACTGAATCTGATCTGTCTTTTAAGCTGTTAGTTTGCCTCCACAGACTTAAATATTAATTGTCTCCATACTTTAAACATTTATTAAAAATTCATTCATCAGGGAAAGCAGGTGAGTAGTCTTTCACCACATTAAACTGGCTAAATTTCAACCACCTGTGTTAGCCTCATTATTGAGTGTATGAACATGCACATGGCAGTGGCCTGAGGCTGCTCTTGAAAACTGGAGCGCATCACAAAGGCCCATAATTTAGTGGAATCAGAGGACTAAAAACAAACAAATGAATGTAAGCAGAGAAAGGAACAAATTTATCAAGAGAGTACCAAAAATGACAGTTAAACTAATCTTCAGGAAACTGGTAAAATTAATTCAAGACATGGCCAAATCTTGGATTATTCCAAACCATGTCTGACAGCTTGGTTTAAGAGAAGTTTTGATCTTAGATTTAAATCCTGTCAGAGAAACCTGTATTTTTAACATGTTTTGCACACACTGAATACTTATTCTGAGCAGTTTTTTTAGTGCACAGAGGAAATGCACCCAGCTGCATGCAGTTAAAACAAATTATGGGTGGTGGAGAAACAGCTCTCATACATCAATGCATGCGTAATAATGATCTAATGACATAGCCCAATATATAATAGTATAACAGTCACAGGGGGTATTTTACGGCATTGAATTCTTTAATACTTTAAGTACATTTTCTTGATTATACTTAAGAAGCATTTTCAATGCAAGACTTTTACTTATGGAGAAATAGAGTATGTTTACACCCTGGTATCAGTAATGTCTTACTTCAGTAAATGATCTGAATACTACCTCCACCACCACCTTTTGGTACAGTTGAGAACATTTCTATGACTTTACTCTCCTTGGGGCACGTTAGCTTTAGCCTCAGTCTTTTAGCACCATCGTAGGGCTAAGTTATCATTGTATCATGTCTGTAGCCATCAAATGGATATTTTCAGGGCAGTTGGAAACATTAACAAGTCAGAGAGAGAGTTTTCAACCAATTCACTGTGTTAATGTGATTGGCTAGCTAACTCTCTGCAGGCTAAAGACTAAAAATGAGAACTCAGCTTTTTTCTACTTTTATCTGAAATCAGGAGCTTATTGTTTCACAAATTGCTGTGCTAAGTGCTAATTTTGCCACTGTAATCATAATGTGCATACATATGTCAGTACGTCTGTCTGACGTTCCTGCCTGTAATATGGAAGGTTTGCTTTGCCACCGTACTCTACGGGGGAATTGTGTAAATCATTAATAAGTCATAGAGTGTGGTCTATACCTAGTTTGTAAAGTGTCCTGAGATAACTTTTGTTATGATTTGGCACTATAAATAAAATTGAATTGAATTGAATTGAATTTAGTGCATTGCAACAATTGTTAAGCTTCTCCCCCCTGGCCTCACTGTAAATGACATAGTCTGTCTTCAGAGGCACTTTGACATCACTCTGGCTTAAATTTGGGAAACATCCTCAAGGAAACCCCTCGCGAACCTTACTGCTACTGCTTACTGAACCCAACATTCATTAATAAGTGTAGATACAGAGACAGGCAGAAAACAATGAGTGTAAGTTCTGTTTCTGAGTTAAATTCAGTCACACATGAGAATGTTCCTTCCTGGTCAGCAAGTCTGTGGGGGCTGCCGCCTCTGCCAGGGCTGCATGAAATCCTCTGCTGCTGAGGGTCGTTGAAATTCACAGACTGTCAGAGGCTCTGCTGGTTCTGTTTCCTTAGAAACAGCAGAGGGATGTTGGGAATCGAGGAATGCAGCAGGACACCAGTGGTTGCATTCCCATGTGCTGAGAGATGCATTCATTTTTCATTTAATGAGAAATAACTGCAAAATAATGTCAAGAAACACCTGCTAGGGTCCTGACTCAGTTAAAAACAGTTGTTGTTTTTTAAAGTTTTAGTCAAAAGTAGGAGAAGGCGGTGGTGGAAGAAGTATGCAGATCTTGTAGTAAGTAAAAGTAGCAATGCAGTGTGAAAATATAAATCACAACTAAATGTCCTGCAAGTAATAAAGTAAATGGCACATTCCCCCATATACCATCAAATTATTCATTATGTAGAATGGCTCATTTCAGAATCATTAGGCCTACGTCATATTACTGATATATGATTATTGATGCATTAATGTCCATAACACTTTAATGTTACAGCTGGTAAAGGTGGAACAACTACATAATCCATAACAAGAATAATATTTGCCTACAAAATGTCATGAGTTGCATAATGTGAATACTTAAAAATACAAAAAAAAATGTCCTGAAGTACAGTACTTGAGTAAACCACTGGGGAAACAAAGTGGATTATTAAAAAAGAAAATGGTGAAAATGATTGGATTGGTGAATTTACTTACTTTTACTTTCATTTCTAAATTAAACAATAATTTATCAAGTCCAAATGTACTAACTGCCACAAAATCAAAACAAGGAAGAAAAAGATGGAGATTATAGGTGTAATATTAAATTTACTGCAGTAGAGATTTGGGCTCATTGGATAAGGGGATGTGGTTGGTTTAAAGTACGTGTACAGACAATCCATTAGGCCATTGACACACTTTTTGAGCTTTTAAAGGCCTCTAAACATTGTGAAGCACACACATTTTCTCCTCAGTTTGTACAGCATCTGTTTTGACAGGATTTTATTTGTAGTTCAAAAAGAGAACATGAATGAATGAATGAATGAATGAAAGAATGAATGAATGAATGAATGAATGAATGCTTTATTTCAAACATATGAAAAAAAAAAAATTACACTTGAAACAGGAGTCATTAAAAACCCTTTGTATGTTTGAAAAGGAGCAGGAAGAAGCATAAGCTTATTAATTCCTACCCCTTCTTTTCTTACTTCCTGTGTATCCTGTTTCTTTTATTTTTATTTTTATTTTTTTTACATTTTTTTTTTGTAAATGTATTTATTTATTTATTTTATTTTTTAATACGCTCAACAATACCAACAATACCAACAAACAAACAATAACCGCTTGTGTATAAATAAATAAATGACAAGTATGGCAAAAAGTGAGAACCCTAGTGTTCGTCACACCCCTCTTCTTCCCTGTACCTTGTAAACACCATCCGTTTGTACTGTTGTTTGAATTTGCTCATGGTTGGACATTGTCTGAGCTCCTTCGCTAGTCTGTTCCACAGTTTCACTCCACATATTGAAATGCAAAAAGTTTTTAAAGTTGAGCGTGCATACAGATGTTTTAGATCCAGTTCCCCCCTCAGATTATAACCCCCTTCTCTCGGAAAAAAACATGCTTGAATATTTACTGGTAACGAGTTGTTTGTTGCTCTATACATGATTTGTGCTGTTTGGAAACTGACAAGATCAGTGAGTTTCAGTATTTTTGATTTTGAGAATAAGGGGTGAGTGTGCTCTCTGTACCCAGTGTGATGAATTATCCTGATTGCTCTTTTTTGCAGAATCGACAGTGGTTGTAGAGTAGATTTATAAGTATTGCCCCAAATCTCTGCACAGTAACTCAAATTTGCATTCTTCTTATTGTAAAGTTGTGCATTGTCTTTCAGTAGTCACGTTTCCAGGCCCGTCAATCACACAGCCTGTGCAATTAATGTATGTACTGTACTGTACTTGTACTGTAATGTGTGTGTGAGTCAGTTCCACTGACCTTTTGAAAGCTCTCTGAAAATGCACCACAAACCTGAAGCAATCTGCAGCATGCAAACTGAGACCTAACATTATTGAAAAGCAGATTTTAGAAGATGCAATGCTTTTTTAAATAGTATTTTCTTTTACTTCAGCCTCAACCAGACTCTGTGGCAAAATAAAGGTCAAATACATTAAATATCTAAGAGAAAATGTGTGAAAATTAAAATGCACAGCCTTTTCTACGCCTGTGTTTTCCTTATTTAAGGCTGTTGACCAAAGAGAAATAAATATTATCATAAACCAATAGTAATAATAATAATAGTAGTTTACTTTTAAGTCTCTTAATGACTTCCACTCCATTCATTTGCATCATGAATGTCCATTAAAACACATTACCGTCACCCTTGTTTCTCCTGTTCCCAGACAGATATTTAGCAGTGTGCATGCTTACGTAAGAGCAGCCGAAAATAAAACGGATGAAAACATAAATGGTTTAACTCGGAAGGAGGGAGCGGGTGGGGAGCAGGGCTTCCATTCAGAATATGACAACCGTGTTTTAAATTATGTCAGATCCCTGCGCTCCCCTCCCTCTGCTGGAATGTCTCCTTTTAGCACTGAGGAATTTTATTGCCCTACCTTCCCTCTGTTGTGGGGACACTGGGGGACAAAAACCAGCGCTGACCCCATGGGGACATCTGCTCTGCTCACCTCCTAGATGCACATTGTGACTCTGGCATAACTTTGCTGTTAGACGTCACAAGTCATTGTGTCAGGGCGTTTTTGTGTCTAAGGACAATGCGTGAAAGAGAGAAAAGAAAACAACCCAGATGCCTTCTCTGAAATGGCCCGGCTTGCCTCCTTTTATTATGCAAGTGGGGGTCAGCTTTGTTCGAGCGCGGGGATGGTTGTCGTTTTTGAGAAACCAACTTTCAAAGCACATACCTACGTCTTGTAATTAGGTTAGCCGTTCCCCTCTGTCTGGACTCACTGATGGCTCTGTCCTCTCATGGGGATTACTCTCACTCTGCAAAATTATACAAATTATACTTGCGTGTTTAAGCTATGTATTCATTTTCTCTGACTGAGTACCAGTTGCCCAAACCTGAGGCACGCACAGGCTGCAATTTAAGACTATAGAAACAATGGGTTCTGCCCACGAATATAATTTTTGTTTTCATTGTCTGCTTCTTGTAAATATCTATAGCAAAACCTTCTATACTGGTTCTTTGATAGAAACACTGCTGAAGAACAACACAATGAGGACACGATGAAGAAGTCCAGATGTATTTTAATTTGATTTTTCTCTTGTATTAGTTTTTTTGCGCATGAATGTGTATAAGTAAGCATGTATATGTATGTGTGTGCATATATTTGTATATATTTCATTATGTCCAATGTCAGTTTGATCCTGGATTTCCCATACTACTCCATATTGCTCAGTGCTAATTTAAAAGTTAACTATTAATGATGTTATCTTAATGATGTCCTGTGCAGTCTCATTTTACACTCAAAAGTGGCATATTATACTCACTGTCATACTTGTATTTTGGGTTTCCACTAGAGCAAACCCTAAGATCATACTCAACAAATGGAGTTGTCATGTACAAATATTTCTACAATTATTTTCTCAGCATTTTAAATATTCAATATCACCAGGTTCAACAGACTGTGTGCATTCCTCACGGATTGAGCCTTTTGATACAGTATAAGTAGCATCTGCTACAAAAATCATGCTACATTCAAGTGTCATCAGCAAACCGTACTCAGTATTAAAATCAAGTACTATATGAGCGCAACTCCTAAAACGGACTGTACTTGAGTTAATAATTAACAATAATAATAAAAATAATAATAGATCTGTTTTTATAGTGCTTCTCTCAGTACTCAAATATGTGTGACAGGTAATACACATAAAAAATAGACAAACAGAAAGCAAGTAAAGTTGATGCACTTAGTTACTTTCCAACACCAAATAGATGTGACAGATGGAGAAGTTTATGAGAGTAGGAAGGGGGGTTTATAGGAACAGCATGGAAAACAGGAAATAGAAGGGGTTCTGCTGTTGTTCTGAGCCAATGATGACACAATAATGTGTCCTTTTTTTTTCTTTACTGTGAAACAATACAGGAGTCATTTAATTTGTCCCACAGTGTATGTTTTACTTGAGTTATAGACAGCGAGGGAAAGGATATTTCTTACCACACCTATGTAAGCAGAGAACATCTGTTCTGATGATATACTTATTCCCAAAAACCTACATGAAAAAGAAACAATAAAATCTTTTCATGTAACCTCTTGAGTAAAATCTTGTATCTCACTATCTGCATAGAAATCCAGTTTTGCCTCACAGGCCTGTTTTCAATTTGCCTCATGTGATTCACTGCCAATTGTAACAGCAACTTATTTGTCTGGATGTGTGGTTGTGAGGAAGACCAGATGTTGGACTCTAAGGAAGTCAGAGGTTCTGTGTCTCTGCAGCGGGTCAAGGATGAACAGGATGTTGATAAACTAACAAACCTTGACTTCTTAAAAATTCATGCTGTTCTCCCAGCTGCCCTCATACAATATACTAGTTTTTATTTATCCCTTACTTCGTAGTCCAGGTCTTCTGGACCCTCATTTATTATTTTATTTCCCCCTCTACCCAACCCTGTCAACTAGTTTCTCTTACCTTTTCCTGTCTGTCTGTCTGTCTGTCTGTCTGTCTGTCTGATCCTCTCCCACGGCAGCGAAGCCATGAGGCGTGCAGATGTGCCAGTTAATTAGCTTTTCTTATCTGCAGGCTGCTCACCTACAGTCTGGCTGAGCTGGCCAACGAAGTAGACTCAATCACAGACACAAACAGTGATGCCGGCAAGGCTTGTTATTTTTCCCTCTACTTTATCAGGTCATTTAATGAATCCTGGAGCAGAATAAGGGGGCAGATTCATGTCATAGTGAAGAAGGAGAGGGAGAGAGAGCGAAATGAACAGAATGTCTTGACACAGACCTCTAACAGCCCTTTCGTTGTGCCCAATAAAAGCAGTGATGTATGATCATGTGTCTTCCATATGTGATGCAGACTCACACAGGGTCTCCGGGCTCCATCAATCTGACAGTTCATTCTCGCTACAAACCACACATTGAAGACTACAAAATTGGAATAAATTTGTTGCATTTTCTATTTTTGGTTTGTCCAGAGTGGATATGTGATTCTCGAGCTTGTCAGTAAAACGTGTCTAGACGTCTGGGTTAAAAAAGTGACTGTTTTTTAGATGTCTAAATTGATATGTGCCTTGTTTTAACCTCATATATCAGTGTTAAACATGGCCATTGTACACACTGAAATTAAGTTGAATGTCCAAAGTCCAGCATTACAGCTCAAGTCCTCATAAGCAAACTGAAAGTCAAGGTGCAAGTCTTTCAGCTGCCTTTGTGCTGATCATTATGATGACATTTAAACATTGTCTTTTTAATTCATAAATTTAAGCTTTGTGTTTTTATTTTTTTAAAAGTCTGTGACTAAACAGGTCATCTTTCACTTGAGTCTGAAGTCCATCTAAAGTTAAGTAACATTTTGACTCATATTCATGCTCATGAGAGGAGTCTTTGGTGGCCAGGGCATCTTGAAAAGTGCAACCAGACATTCGTCAAAATTTTCATCTGACACGGATTGCAACCAAGATTTTTGACCCGCTGGAAGGAGGGAAGGAACTATGCACGGGACAGAGGTTGGACAAGTGCCCTGGTGTCCAGATGACCGAGGGCCTGACCTGGGCACTACATACTAACTGTGGTTAGAAAGGCAAAGCAGAGACTGTTACACCTTAGACAGGAATCCCCTCTAATACTGAAGAATTCCCACCCCTACATCATTGAGAGCATCCTGAAGGGGAACATCACTGCCTGGTATTGAAACGGTTAAAATAGGACCGCAAGGCCCTGCAAAGAGTGGTTTGTTTGGCTGAACATACATTAGGTTCTCCTCTACCCTTCCTATATATTTACACCAGGCACGGAAAGAATAAGACTCGGAGAATCAGTAAAGATCCCATCCAATCCCAACTGTGTTCCTGTATGACATGGACTGGTCATCTTGGTGTGCACACATAGTTGGCTGCTGTGTTTTTGCTGTCTTTTCTTTCATTAACTTTGGAAGAGCCTCCTCCTTTGACTTTTGTTCCAAACGTTTGGTGTAATTATTTTCTATCCATAAAAGCACTTTTTAACTGATGTTTTCAAGGAATCTACTTACTTATTTACTCATCAAAGGCATTAGTTAATAACCGAAAATAACCTCAAAGACTGATGTATAATGAGGTCTGATTTGAAGATAAAGTTCATATAATTTTGACTCTCTTGTCTTTTCTGGTTCTTTTACTTTGAACAGAAACATTAAGAGAATATGAGTTAAAAAAAAATGCCCTGATAATTATCTGACCGGCTTGTCTGGAGGACTGATATAAGACTAGTTTGATCTCCTTTTATGTTTTCCCCTTTAACCTTTGCACAAAGTTACACAAAAGTTGGGAAAGTACAACTTCATTTTTCTTTTCAATGTTATCGAAAGAAAAGCAGAGATTTCTGTTGAAATCATCTTTGCCCTGAGGTTTAAAAGCTGCTGCAACATTTTGAGTTATGCCCCCGAGCGAAAAGTTCAGCTTCAGCATCATATGAGCATCAACAGTAAGACATGCAGGTGAAAGGTCAAAGGTGAAAACACCCTGATAGAGAGTTTTACTTGACTTGCCTTTCAGAAAGGTCGACACTGCTTTTACCCTCAGGTGGATCTGGTTAGGTGCAGGTAGGAGTGATATATTTGGCTCAAGCAGTGGTGGAAGTACATTTTCTCAAGAACTGTACTTTACACTTTAAATTGTATTCTACTTTATACCTATGACATCTAAATATTTTATTTTTTTACTTATATAATATTTGTCTGATAATGCTGTAGTCACTAAGAGGGTATATTGTATCACCAGCTAATATAATATAGCAGAGAACATTTTACATTTAGAATCAACATTTTTGCCAATTGTCGAATACTGTAACATAACATTTTGTCACTGTACGGTACTGTTTCCTTCAAATGCTGCCCCCAAATAGTCGACCAAAAAACCATTAGCTGACCAAAATTTCATTAGTCGATTGGTTGCAGGAAAAAGAAAACATTTGGAGCCGGGTCTTGTTAAAATTAAGTGAAAATCTGTGACTAGGCAGCTGGCCTCAAAGGCTGGAGGGCTTTTAATTTGAAGGGCATGATACAGGATGTCGTGACACTCACTCAGTCAGTGAGACGATTGTGACTGGTTTAAAGTTGTAATCCATAAGAATTGAGATACGTTGGTTCTAGCGGCCTCTTTGGCGGTAAGATGTAACTGCAGGCGAACCTCTGGGACTTCATCTCCCAGAGTTCCTTTAGAAATGAAACAGTGTCGACTGTATGATGTCAGTAGATCGGCAGCTCTCACCTGCAGCAATGCGGCGTGAGGCCTTCACATGCTCCACATTTGATTTAATGCAGGACACAGATGATATCCTGTTAAGAATAACCTATTAGGAAGTACTGTCTAATACTTCTTTGAAAAACGATTAAAATGAGCTTTGCAAATTCAATTACATTCATGTAAATAAATGAATAATTTATTGCCTTATCAGCCTAATAAAGGCTCAACCTGTTTACTGTGGTAAACAACAACAACTAGTGTTAGGGGCATCAAAACACTTGGCAAAGCAGCAAATAAAAGCTCTTTCATTGGTGGGTCATCTGATCCATCACCACTGTTTTAACTCAACCTTTGATAGATAGGAACTTAACAGACAATTAACTAGATTTAAAGAAATAACAAGTCATTTTCTAAACCTCCAAACTATCTCGGGATCGGATTCTCCTGACATTTTCCAGGGTTGAAATGTGAAAACTGCTTAGAGGATGTACAATAGCATCCAAAAACAACCCTGCAATTACTGCTCTCCTCACCCTGCCGCCAAAAAGAAGAGATCGTGAGATTACAACTTTAACAACAAGGCAAATATTAGAGAACAAAAAATGCACATGTACTTAGGTTTGTAAGCAGGACTTTTCCTTTTTTCATCTCCCATTAATCATCTCCTGACCCCACAGATTTATCTTATGACCCTCTGTAGGGGCCCGATCAGGGGCATGGCTACATGTGCTCAATCCCCAGATGTTTTTACCAAAGCCCCGAATGTTTACAGTAGTTGGAAAAAAGCTCAACACGGTTTGTTCAGTCTCCCTCCCCTGACTGCACCAGGGTCTGAAGTGTAGCCTTCCTGCAGTACCGTAGTCCAACAGAGAGGCAGCAGCAGCGCGAAATAACCTGCGTTCATAACCTGCCCTGCCGAGAAGAAGTGTGCCCTCCTCTCTAATTCTGTTTCCTGTCTTGATTCCCCGAGTTCAAATCGAGATCTGTCCGATCTGTCAGATGGACAAAGCTACACATAAAAGATGATGGACATTTTTTTCTCGGCAGCATCGCTTGAAGAGAAACTCAGAAAACATAACACAGGAGATGAAACTGAGTTTAGAGCAGTCTTGTACTGAAGATATCAAACTAGTGCTGGGAAGGAAAGGAGTGGACAGTGAAGTAACAATGACTTTACACGAGATGAAAAGGAGTTTAGAAGAGTATATGTAAGAGAATAAAAAGAACTTCTTGTTTGTTTGTTTCTCAGCCCTGAAGTTCATGAGATCAGGATTACATGCACTGCAAGATCATTTTTATTTGAATATAATCCTTATGATCAGTTTTAAAACCTCTTTTCTGTATCAGCAATAAAAAACAAAACCAAAAAAAACCCCACAACTTTACGCATACGTCTTTCCTCCCTCTGGGCTAAGCCTTGGATCTCCCTTAATCCTAGATTCGCCCCTGGGCCCGATCCTTAGTTTGTGAACATTTTGGAGTAAATAATTTAACTGCATTTAAAGTGGTTAAAACTAGCCCCATTTCAGCTACAAAAGTCCAGTGCTCATTAAATATTGATGCAGTAGTTACATTAATAATAATATGTTCATCACAGGGGGACACTCTGCAGAACCAATATAGGACTTGTAGTGGAGTTTTTTTTAGACTGGTGGAACTTTTATTTTAAAGGATCTTTGTGCTTCCTCTCAGCAGGTCCCTGATGCGAGGAAATCAAACCAGATGTTTCCACACCATCCAGGCCATCAATATTTTTAAATGCAATTGCTATTCAGAAAGTGTGTGGTTGAACCATTCCCCTGCTTGTTAAGTCGACATTCAACATTTACGCTAATGTATTCCACCCAGCGTTTTACACATCACTCTGCTGTTCTGGCCGGAGGTGTCCCTGAATTTATGTATTAATAATCAAATGCTCCGGCTGAACCAGAAGTCATGGCATTTTTACCTGAGAGCTCCGACATGGGAAAGAGAGAAGTAGATGATGTGCAGTCAGTAATGAGGCAGACGAGAGTTCAAATTATTGCAAACTGATTTGCATCCGCTCTCGCCCTCCGGAGCTTTCTAGTCAGCTGTGAGAGGAACTCTGTTGCTCTCACACAAATTGTATATGAGGAAATGTATTCAGTTGTTTGAATATTTTAAGAAGACGAGCAGATACATGAGGAATTCAGTTAAAGAAAATAACATTCATGAAAGAAAATCAACTTATTCTAAACAAAAATATTTCTTAAAATTAGACCTAGACAGACAGACATTTCTTTCACACAAAAAAATAAAAGAATTATAGTTATCAATACATATCTCTTTGGTTTTAATAGAGATGCATGAAGAGTAAACTGTCTAATTATGTGTTCCTCTTTTACTTGGGGTTGTGCACGTTGTCTCTCCTTGTTCTCCTGTCCCACCATGTGTTCAGATGAGGAAGGGTAGGCATTGTCATTTTTATTACCTATCAGTATTAGCATGCACTAGAGTCACAAGATTATTTAAGACATAAAGAATATCCTTTACAAAATAAGATGTATTTATTCTTTTTTTTTTGCATTTTACGAGTCAAATGTTGAATATTTTCATCCCTTCCGGACTGTAAAAATCCATCAAATAAAGAAATCTGAAAAATATTTTTTTTTTGGTTAAGCTGCTCACAACTAACCTCTCACTAAGGCTATAACCTGAAGTCAGGGGTCACAGGTTGACTGATACCAGAGGTTCAAACCAATGGTTATTAGAGTCAGAGTAGTACTGGTAAGAGTGCAACGAGAGTTATATTTTTGGATTTCATTAATGAATTTATTTAGGTTCCTCTGTTTCTCTTTTCTTCAATAACGTCAGGGCAGGGGGGCTGTTTTATTATATTTTCCATTATAGTGTTGTTCGCGTGATATCGGTGGACCTCTGCTGCCAAACATCGTTCTTCCGCGCACACTGCCCAAATTGCCATGATACAGAGTTAGTTTAAAATTTGAAAAAGTATTGCATTAGTGTTTTATGAACCATCATATAAAGTAGAAATTAGAGTTGTTCCAATACCAATTCCAGTATTTGAAATGCCTCATATAATGCCTTAAGTGCTGGTATTGGAGAGTATGCGGGTTAAAGTAGTTAATGTTCTCTAATGTCACACTACTGTGGATAATAAAATAAAGTTCTATGGCATTCTTTCTCTGTTTGTATTTGTTCTTTTTTTACAAAGAGTGTAACCTGAGCCAGGCCATGCAACAAGATCAATAATAATATATAGGTAATTCATTTTTTAATGCACTGGTATCACATTGGTACTCGGTATCCTGTGATACTCAAGTTTAGGTGTTGGCAAGGAAAAAGCGATATTGGAAACATCTTTAGCTGAAAGTGTAGAAATACTCTGTTGCAAGTAAGCATAGAAGAGTTTGAGCATCAAAATATACTTAAAGTACCAAATGTAAACGTACTTGTTATGCAAAATGATGTATTTCAAATAGACCTCTTATATATCATTGTATTCTAATGAGCAATGCCTTCATGTTTCACTTTAATGTTACAGGTGGTAAGGGTGGAGTTTATTTTACTTGTAGACATTTACATTTGCACTTCTATTTATTTACTTGATAAGCTACCTTTTAAAATTGCTTTGTTTCTGTGTCCTTTGATTTTTTCTTTCACATTTTTACATTGTTTGGCATTCTGTGGACAGCAAATGTATAAATTCATTGTACAGGGGAACTAGTTTCTTTACTCTGCACATGACAATAAACACTTTGAATCTTTATGTATCGCTAGTTAGCTAGTGCATTTTACCAAGGCATCAATAAAGGTGTATGTTAATCTATAATGTTACATGATGATTATATTTTGTATTATTAATTGAAACATGCAAAGTAACTGAAGGTATCAGATAAATATAGTGCAGTACAAAAGTACACTACGCTGTTGTTACAGTATAGGCCACTTAAATGAATGTACTTCGTCACTGTCCACCCCTGCTTCTAAATGCTTTATTGGAGTTAGAATAGAGTTATCATAGTTTTAGCGTGAATGTCCTGTCCTGGGATGAGGTTAGGGGAGATGGGGTCCCTCCTCCTCCCACCATGTGTTTCGGGCTCGGGGACAGGGTGGAGTGACGTCACGCAGGGCTGGTCTTCGCTGTTTATTAGCCAGGGGAGCCAAGTGCCAGGTTGCAAGAGCTTCACACTGCAGCTCTGTCCGGCCAGCGGCGGAGGGGATGTCCTAACTTCCACCAAAAAACTTTCTAGCAACTTTCAGTCAAACAGAAAGAAACAAACCAAAAAAAAAAAGAAAAACACTGACTGACTGACAAAGTGTCGCAACTCGCCTCACTCCTGTTTTAATGAAACTTTTACACGTTTTTTCTTTACTCTTTTGAACTAAAACAGAGGCTGCACATCTACTTTGATAACTTTGTATTAGTTTTGTTCTCTTCCAGAGTTTTTTTTCTCTTTTATTTTAATTCTACGTTGGGATAAAGTTTTTTTTCTTTATCATTTAAAGACTCGTGATGGCTGTCCTATCACTCGCTTTGCTACTTGTAGGATTTGTATTGACTTCAGCTGACAAGGTAAGTGTCCGCGCCGCTTCGTGTCGCCTCTCTCCCCTCTCCTCCGTGGCTCAAGCGCTTCGCTTCTCCCGTTGGTGGGAAATAGAAGCGGCTGCAAAGCGGAGAAGTGGCGCCGACACCGCGACAGGTTTTTAAAAAGTCTCTCCAAACTCCCGCATTGGGCGTGAGTGCGCACACTGCTTCCTCTGTGAAATGCATGTTGACACTGCGTACGCATGAGTTTAGTCTGTTACATAACGCATGTAAAATAGAGGCATTTTTGTTACATTTTTACAAGCAGCTTTACAGTAAACTTGCTGCTACTTCTGCTGCTGCTGGACATCTCACACTGTCACAATGATTTCCTTCTTGCTTTTAACGAGCTGTTTTCTCCTCTCCCTCTTACAGGCTGGTGAAGTAGATAGAGAGGGTAAGTCCTGTTTATTTTCTCTTCATCTTGTTAATAGTTGGATGTGAGTTGTGAGAAAGTAGAAGAGAAACTCAGGAGAACAACCTTGGTGCTCTGAGATCAAAGTGGGAGGGGAGTTTGTGTGTGAGGAGGTCTGCAATCCTTCCCCCCATCCCCGCATCCCCTTATACCCTCTGCTAAAACCCCACCATTCCCCCCAATACACACACACACACACACACACACACACAGACACACACACGCACACACGCACACACACACACACTTATATTACATGAGCAAACTGCTTCAAGGGCTTTGTTATACAGGAAAGAAAGCTCCACTTCTAAATCCTGCACATCTGTTATCCATTCTGAGGTTAAGAAACAAGTGAGCTGCAACAGCGTCCACGTAGGATCCTTTTACACCCGCAGTTATCTTCTGGGCACCTCAAGGGCCCTCACACAGCAAGATGACAGCTGCCTGTTGGACTGTGGTGGAGTTTTGCTTGTAGTCGGTCCCCGTTGGCTCTTCTTGGGCCCATTATCAGCCTTGTAAAGCTGTTACTGTATTTCACCCATTTAGTGCGGTTTCTCTTAAATTTCCAGCTCCTACTTTCAAGAGCCTCATGCAAGAACCACTTGCTGAGATTTTGTTACCAAGTGGTTTGTGAGAACCTGTCACATTTAACACTTTTCTCACATTTAGAGTTTTCTCTTGGTTATTAAATTTGCATTATGTCCAGATGCTGTTCAAATGAATTGCTATGTTTTGGCATGAGGATTTATATGTATGGTTAAGTAGTTGTCCGGCAACTTCATGGTCTTCATGCCAGTTGCAGTGTACCATCAGCTACCGTATAATATTTTCTCATCTAACAAGTCACCTTTAGCAACTTCATGTCAAAGCTTTCCCTCCTAATTTCAGTCAGCGCTGCTCTGATGACATGTTGGCAGCTGTCATATTATTTTGGGTGTCATAAGACAACTACTGACACTGACACAACTTTAAAAAATGATTTAGTCTACTGAAAGCAGGTCTTGAAGCTCTATGCTGTGAGGTTTTTCTGTTTACTCAATGTTGTAAAGAAAACCTTCCTACAAAGTTAATGTAACAGGAGGCAGAGGCGTTATTCTCTGTCAGCATGCACCTCCTCATGAACAGGTGGCGTTCGTCAGGTGGAAATGAGCAATTTTAAGAGAGTTTAGTGAAAGTGTGCAGACTTCACAGGAAAAAAAAAAAAGAGAAGTTTGGGACAAGTTTATGAAAATATTCTCGAGTTAGGTTTAGTCTTTACCTGTGTGTGTGTGTACGTGTGCGTGTGTGTGTGTGTGTGTGTGTCATCATTGTAAATGGTGGTGCTGCACCTACTGTAGTGTAAACTAACAGAGAGGAGGTTTTGAGTATTTTGCCAGGTGTTTATCTGTTTGTCAGATTTTGTCACTGAGATAGAGCCACAATCATGCAAGATGCGGTCACATTACTTTACAGGTGTGTAGTTAGGATCAAAATGAAAGTTGAAGATGGTTCCTAGTTTGAAATGTAATCTGAAGTATTCTTAACAGACAATCCATTTCCATTTTAAGAAGGGATTGGCCAGGTGTGTAGAGGTATACAAAAAGGCAGGTTTTTCTGTTGGAAACAGAAACTAGTTTTTTCCTCTGACCTACAGCCCCTTAATATATCCCAGTGGTCATCACTGGCTGAGGATGACTCCTCCCTCTCTGCGACTGCAGGCCTTTTGTCTCGCCTTCAAGTCTGGCCATTTGGAACGGCTATAAACACTTTTGCCTTTAAGCGTGGTCAGGAAAAACACTGTACGCCTTAAGCACATGATGAGCCTGTGTAATTATGTTCATGGTGCTGTGAAATTGGTTGGTTTTGTCTTCCTGCATTGGTCTAAAGTCTCTGTCGTGTGTTCAACTTCAAAAGTTTTCAACTTGAGACAGTTTTGTCAGAGCTAGTTCTCAAAGTCAGCATGGTGTGTCAGGTATGTCCAAGTAGATTTCTAACAAATTAAGAAAGCCTCCAGAACAGTTTCAAGGCTCCTTGCAAGGAGTTCTTTAAAGTTTCTGAACTCTACTGGAAAGTTAATTTCACTGTAACCATGCATATGTTTCAATGGAAACATGTTTCATCCCCAATTATCAAAATATGTGCATTATATAGTAGGTGGAACAAATTGAAATGTGAAGATTAACCCAGCTCAATCCATTTGATCCACACTTTCATTGAATTATTCTCAGTGGAAAAACTCTAGGTAGGAAAGTAGGTTTCGACTACTTCCAGTGACATCATCGGCCTTGTGAGAGGTTAAATACCTGGATCTCCACACCAGTTAGTTGGACCAGTCCCAGCCTGGTCAGATGCGTACATGAACTGATGAAGCCTCTTGGATGAGAGGTGAAACATCTTGCTAGACAAATAACCAAGTCCACTAGCTTTTGACTGAAACTGCTTTGGGATAACGATGACCTGGACAATTGAGAACATTCAAAGGCTCATTTATTGAACTTAAAAGAGGTGTCTCCAGACGTGTTGCTGTGATAGACTGATACAAAGATGTGTCGCCTTATCAGTCTATCACTAATCTGAAGTCACTGTTGCATTGTGCCTCTTTTGCTACTGTAAAGCTTCAAAACCTTTCACACCTCCAACACTGGGGCTTTTTGTATACTTAATATAAGCTTCTTTTCATCATCTTTCTTCTTCTCCTTTTTACTTTTACAAAACAAAGGGATTCTACGGTTCAATACCTCCAGCTCAGTTTAGTAAATCTTAGATATTCCCTTAAGGGAAAAACTCCCACGTGGCACTGCAAACCGAAGCCTCTCAGGTCTGTTCAAAAGTAAATGTTCGTTAAATGTCAGGGCGTCTTTTCAGGTTATGTACCTTCGACAATTAAATCAGCAGCACTGTAAATTATATCAAATTTGTTCTAATCCTCTAAACCTTTAAGGATCAGAAGGTCATTCACATAGTGTAAATAGTTTTCAACACAGCAGGACACAGTAAAGTTTAGCAGCCTTTCTGAGGAGTAGGAGTGTGCAGCCTGTCGCCCTTCACCTGTAACTCTACATTTAACAACTGGGAAATAGACAATGATCTACGTCCGTGAAAAGGGCAGCTGTCTCATTTTTGATGAATGGTCGCAGTTTGTGCCTACCACAGTGACAAACAAATTGTGTTTCCTGTGGCTGCTTCACAATAAAAGCCCACCTTGTGTTTTGCCACTAGTAATTTTCATGTAATGTAAAGCGGCAGCTGTAAGAAGTTACTATCATATTAAAATTGTAATCAATGAGATTTGAAATACATTGCTTCTAACGGCCTCTTTGGTGGTAAGATGTAACTGCAGGCATACCTCTGGGACTTCATCTCACAAAGTTCCTTTGGAAACCGAACAGTGTTGACTGTATGACGTCAGTAGATCGACAGCTCTCACCTGTATCGATGCAGCGTTGATGCCTTCACATGCTCCACATTGATAGGAGGTCTGAAGAGAACAACGTAGAAAGCGTCACTAACTGTGTGGACCGTTTGATTTAAGCGCGGGAATGTCTCCAAAGACACTCAGATCACACAAGCTCTTTCATTAGTGGGTCATATGATCAATCACCATTGTTGTAACTCACTCTTTGATAGATATGAAACTTAACAGACAATTAACTAAATGAAAATCTTACGAAATACAACTTTAACAGTATCTTAATGCACCTCTGACACAGAGTGTGAACAGGAAACTGTTATCAATGACGCAAAGCGCTGGGTAACATGAGTACATTGTTTTCCTGTGAATGCCCCATGCTTAGGTAGAAAATATGAATCCAGCATTGGAATGGCATATTCCATCACTACCACTAAAAACTACTATATAGACTTAATTACTACATGTATATGGATGCAACAGCTATTGTGTGATTCAATGGAAATTTTATACATAAATAAACTGAACTGGTACTTTAATTTCAAGTTTCAGGGGCTTTAAGAAAAGATTCACCTGTCTTGTAAGTCTGCATAAAGTAAAAGAACATACAGAAATCTGCTCTTTTTCTTCTTCGACAGCAAGCAGGTTAGAGATTAGACCTGGGCCTCCTGGGGATTAAGCAGTGGAAGCCTGCTCTTCAAATACTCACTAATGAACAGTGTTTCTTCTTGGCTCCTCTTTGACCCCTGGCTCTATGCTCTTACTTTTTCATCCCTTAAAGACGTGTCAAACCACCCTTACTGCAGAAAAAGGGGAAATATGCAATACTCTCTCCCAACTTTCATCAGCACAGCTTTTTAAATATCTGTATCAAATATCTGTGTCATGTTTGCAGAGAGTGTACGGTTAGCGTGATGCAACTGTTAGGTGTTTGCCCTTTTATAAAAAGGCCTTTGGTTGGTTTTTGCGTGTTTAAATACAGACATGTGCCTGCAGTTTGCTTTGGTTGTAGATATATGACAAAGGTTCTCTATGTTTCCTTTATATTTCCTTATCTGTGATAACTTTACAAAGTCGGTGTGATTAAGCTGCTTACAAAACTTACAGCTTAATGTGCATAGTTTTATCAGTATTACCAATATTATCATCATCAGATTTGCTGTTTAATTTTAATGATTTAGGCTCGTCAAAAAATTACATCACATGTCCAGAGCCTGCACACTATGATTTGTAAAGCATGGCATTTCCATGACATGTAATTTGAGTTTTACCATTGACACCTGTTTGAATGTCTTCTCGTCAAAACCTACAAGATAATTACAAGGTTTCAAAATTCATGGTACATTTTTTTCCCAACCAAAACCAAACCAAAGATCTTAGAATGTGTCTGCCATTGCACACATTTGAAAAAGCAAACCCAGCCTAGGTGGAAAGTTCCTTTAAACTGAGCATTTTCAAGGCCCACAGATTTCCTTCTTCAATTGAGTTGACCACAAATTAGCCAAGGAACAAGAGAGTGAATAAAGCACTATGCTAAGATGATACTAAATACCATTCAGTATAGGCTGCATCGTTTTCTGTCAGCTAGGGATTTTAGTGTGGCGATCGTAGAAGAACTTGTGGAAGGATGTCTTTTCTTCTCTACACTCTCTAACTTAAAGGCTTCAGCCTGCATCATGACTTAAAAGAGACATGAAATTTTGCACATCTGTGATATAGGCCAAGGCTGAGTATAGAACGATGAAAGCACAAGAAAATCAAAGCCTCATTTATTTCAAACACCAATACATTGGCACAACATGAGTGCACTTCCAAAAGTCTCTGTGGCTCAGAGGTAGAGCGGGTCCATTTGGAAGATCGGTGATTTGATCCCCAGTCCACATGTCAAAGTGTCCTTGGGTAAGGTGCTGTGTATAGGTGTGTGAAAATGGTTTGAAAGATAAGACGATTAGATAGTCTAGGGGAATGTGACAAGTACATTGTTGAATGTTAACAAGTAGGGTAAAAGTGTATTAAACAAGTCCAATACCATTCAAGAAAGGCCAATCAAATACGCTCAAATTCCAGCTAAAATACCATGTAGTGTGTACATGTGTGTGCTTTACCTTTCAAGTAGTCTCGCATAGCCAGACCCATCTCCACAGCACTGTGTCAGCACTGAACTTAGGGCTGTTGTAATAACCGCAATAATGCAGTACTGTGCTATTAAAGCCAACTTCATGGATTTTTTTTTTAAGCTAGGCCCTTCTTGCTTTACACTTCAATGTGTGTTTATAAAATGAATTCATAATGAAAACAAACAAATAAATCACTTCCTGCTATCTTGAAAAATAAAGGTGTCATTGTGTGTTTTACAGTCCAGCTGAGGAGCCGCCTGAAAGAGTATGGCCTCATAACTCCCTTCAGCACCGACTCTCATGGACACTACCTGTCACACCTGCTCTCTGCCACCCACAAGCAGCGTGTCAAGAGGGAGGTGTTTTCTTCTGGGGAGGCTGAACAGAAACTTTTCTTCAACATCTCTGCCTTCGGGAAGGAGTTCCACCTCCGCTTGCGCCCAAACAACAGGCTGGTGGCGCCGGGCGCGATGGTGGAGTGGCACGATGAGATCCAAGACTTCGGGAATGTCAGCGCCGTTGGCGATGTCGGTATGGGCGCCAACCAGACTGAAAAAAGCGGCGGGGCGGAGAGGATACTGCACCGTGAGCTGCTAAAGACAGACTGCACCTTTATCGGTGACATCACAGACGTCCCAGGGGCCTCAGTTGCCATTAACAACTGTGACGGACTGGTAAGTCCTCCTCAGCCATAAAGCTTCTTACTCCACCCCCTTAAACCCTGTCTTTTCATTACAAAAGTGCCGTGACCTTATCAGCTCTACACTAATGGATTTAAGATGTCTGTTACTCCTGAGTTCAGCCTTTTTTTACGTCAACACTTGGCATTTATGCAGCACATTGTTCTTGGCGATATTCTTCAGACGGGCAGACGGAATAGCTTTTTGTACAGATGTTTGTCACGGGTGAATGGCCATCCATTGCACCCACTAACCCAACGGATTTTTCCCCCAACCTCTTCCAAACATAAAACACGAATTCCCTTTGTGCTCCACAAAAGTCTGCAGGCCTATCCTCCCCATCACCCCTCATAAAACACTTGAGCAGTAATTGGGGAATGACCAGTGCCAAAATCTCTTAGAGTAGGCCAACGAAACATCTCTGCATTCAACGAAGAGGCTCAGTTAGCCCAAAAGACTTGCTGCAGACTTTTGAAAAGCAACACAAAGATGTACTGTAACTCATGACTCCTGATGGGCATTCACAAGCTGGTGCTATTTTATCTTTTGATTTTTAACGAGAGGAAACTGCCGGCAATTCATTTATTCTACAGGTGCTGTCTGTAACTAAATATTTATTATCTAAGATGAAACAGGTGTGTTGTATTTGCCATCTGTTGAATGTCAGTGTGTTTGTTTTCCCCAAAAAGATTAAGTAAAAAACAGTCATGAATTGGTGTTAAAAAAAAAGAAGTAAAATGGCGGCATCATATCATCATCATCATCATTTTGGTGGTTTTATGCATCACCCAACACAACACTGGGGCTCTTTCATACATTTTAGCCACACTATTGATAGGCCTCTTTGAATGACAATGACGGTCACTCCACCACTTTGGACTGGACTAAACTATGTATCACTGTAGGTTGTACCCCTAACTATTCATGTTGCACCACTAGCAGGCCAAATACATCACATATCCAGTGAAATATCTCCACATCTATCAGATGGACGGGTCTACTTACTCTGGCTACACCCTGTCATTTCTCTGCTGCCACCAGCAGGTTGACGTTTTTGGGTTATAGATATAGATAGATATCTCTAACTATTTGTTGGATTGCCATGGAATTTGATGCACACATTCAGGTTCTCTGCAGGATGACTTCTAATGAATTTGGTAATGCTCTGACTTTTCATCCAGCCCCATTTTCTGTCCAATATTTTGTCCAATATATTTTTGGCAAATGCCTGCATAACTTAATTAACATTCTTAATTAAATTAAGCTTTGCGTTTAGTTAAGTGCAAATAAGCTAACATGCTAAACTATTATGGTGAAAATGTTAAACATTACAATATACCTGCCTAGCATCAACATGTTAGCATTGTCATTGTAAGCATTTAGCTTAATGCATCAGTGCCTAAATTCAACCCCAGAGAGCGTGTCAAGAGGGAGGTGTTTTCTTCTGGGGAGGCTGAACAGAAACTTTTCTTCAACATCTCTGCCTTCGGGAAGGAGTTCCACCTCCTGTAAATTATTTGCCCTGTTAATATCGGTACATTTTAGATGACCGAGGTTTGTGACGTGATGGCATAAGCTACATCTGGCTTTGGTGCACAGACAATACTTATTGTGATAATTCATTGTTGTTTTTAATGTCCTCCGGGGAATTTTAGAAACATCAGCCGTGTATCAGTGAGTCATGATTGAGATTTCACTGGTGATGCTTTTGTGAAGGTATATATTCTCAAACCTGGCTACAGCATCAAGAGAAGTCTTGTCTGTTACAGATCAAAGACAGCACTTGTAAGCAGTTCCTTCATTGCCATTGAAAAAAATGATGGATCATGGATATGATGATCATGAGAGCCTCTGGGACTTTGACTTAAATCATTGTTAAACATGAACGCAAAGCCTGCCGGCTTGCATTTTCTTAGATTTGTGTCCTCAGGATTCGATTCTCAGTGGATGGCCAAAGGTGCTGTGCAGGGGTACACTTTATTATCTCCGCAGTACAACACTAATAACAACGCAGTACATGTAGAGGGAGATTATCACTGGCAGGCGCAGGATTGTAAGGTTTTGACTGTGTTGCTGGCCATCTTTTTTGTGTTGTGGGGCAGGAAGATTTTTTTATGGAAAATGAGCTGACATCCCTGGAAAATTTGAACAGGTTGATTCACAAGAAGAAAGCTGACAGGTGTTGTTTTGCATGATACTTGAACCTACCATCATATGATGTCAAACTACATACAGTATATTTCCCAGATAAGGACTAAAATCTTACAGTATGTAGACAGTGCACTCAGACCAGGTGTGTTTCCCTCTCTCCTCCCAAACAATGGGTTGACTCTCACTCAATAGTCCCTCCTGGTAGAGCCCTGCGTGGGACTGCTTACTTAATCCTGCACTAAGAAGTGCTGCTTGTAATGAGAATGTTACTCACTGCTTTTTCTTTCTGTCCATTTCACATTAATGAGAAGAGGAGTGAATACCTGGATAAAGTTGAGATAATACCTAAACACGTGCACCTTGGTGGATTATGTGTTTTCTGGATTACAGGAGATGCTTGGACAGATTCAGAAACGATGGTGAATGAAATTTTATCGGTACATTTGGCCTGTGATTAGAGCTGTGTGATTTCCTTGTGTTTTTAAATTGAGTTCTGCACATAGGGACTGTGCAGACAGCAGAGCTGTTTAGGGTATGATTAATTCTTATTTTCAACCTTATTTGTTGACTACATCCTTCTGGTGAGCACTAGCTAAAACCTGGGAAGTGCAGTTTATTCTTTGACATAATGCAACCGTCTACCTCTCTGCTCCTTTAAAGTCAAAATTGCAGTGGATCTAATGAAAACAGGGATTTATTTATCACATAGTGCCTAACTTTAGTGGATCACAACATATCGGGTACATAATTAATCTGCAGATGCTCCGGTTTTAAATGAGAACAAAATTTTCAATGGATGTCAGTTTTTAAAACACAACAAGCGCTAAAATGTGTAAGTAAGGCTTGTTGATACCATAGACTGTATAAAAGATGGATGTGGCCTCTGTGGTGAAGTCTGTTGTCTCAACTTGATCCAATCCATCCAAAGGGCATGTACTGTATGTGACGTTGGGGGGAGGGAGATACGTCCATCTGGCTGATGTATACCTCCGAGGAGAAGTGAGGGCCAGCAGCTAGCTGTCACTCTAGAGGCTGCGCCCCTAATTATTCATAAACTTTAACCTCCAACTAAATAAAAACTAGCCTGGTACAAAAAAAATTCATGGAGATATGACCTAAACATACAGACTAGAATGTTTTTTTTGTAACATCGGGGTCAATGGGGAATTGCCCTATTAGGAAACCTGTCCCTAGTGGACACTCAGAGAATTGCGATTTTTGGCACTTCCTGATTGGATCAACCAGGAAATCAGTGTAGTTGGGGCCTGGTTGATAATCGAGCAGTTGTTGAGATTAAGAGAAGTGAGAATAATCCATGGTGAGGAGTCACCAATCAATGAGGTTAAAAAACAGTTATGTAATCGTGAAGCACCGTAGCTTTACATCATAAATGTGCACACAAAATATTGGATCTATTAGTATGCAAGATGAGCTGGGGACAGAAACACACATGCATGCACACACGGTCGAGTGACAGTCTCCTTCCAGGCTTACACCTGGAGAAGATAATGATAATGTATTCAATATTTTTCAAAGCAGAGGTTATAAAGTGCTTTTACACATACAAGGAAAATCAATCAATCACAAATTAAACATAGTCACAGTATGTCATTCCCAGCTAATAAGAGCTTTAGTAAATGCACATTAAAAGGCCATATTTAGTATTTAAATGAGTTCAGTAAGACGTTGGTAATTTGAGGAGGCTCTTTCCATTACTTAGGGAACATAAAAGTAAATTTCAGATCCACTCTGGTTGCAAAATTAGATCAGGAAATAACAAAACGACAAGTTTCTGCTGTGGCAATCTAAAAAACTAAATATACAAACTATTTACAATCAGAAATGTACAAATAGCATTTTATTTTAGGCTGAATGTTTCAAATAAACAGTTTTGAAGAGAGGCAGGAAGTGGCATTTGTTCAAATGAGCAATGACTCCAATGATGAATTAGACTTTTCCTGTCTTTAAAGATCCTGTTAAACAGACTCTTGAACTTCAGTCCATCTTCAGTGGTGACCTCAGGATGCACAAGAGGGCATAACCAAAAAGTCCAACCAATAAAGTCATTACTCATTTTTGTTTGGCTGCAACAAATGACTAATATCAGTGCATTTTTGCCATTTTGGTTTAAAACAAACATAAACAAATTCAATTGTTTATCAACATTTGTTTTCTGTGGATCAACTAATCAATTTATAATCAGGTTTTTTAGCTCAAATTTTACGATAATTACATATTATTGCACAGCTTTTCTGTTTGTGACTAATAGTACATCATTGGTTATTACCTAAGGGGGCTGTACCCAACATTCAGAGCAGTAATATACCAGTAAAAAGCTATTAGCTATGTAAAGATATAGTGGAGTAATGGCGACCTGAGCAGAGAATGAAGGCAATCTCCCTCCCCATGTTAGACTTTGATAGATTGTTAGACAGTTACTACTTTGATCTCAAGTGGTAGTGCGGGTGCATTTCGCACTCATTCATCTGAAAAGTTATATGACCGAAGGGGAAGTATATCTAAATCTATATGAGAGATAAAGAATCTGAATATAAATTAGACCTCGCTGTATGACTCATATAATGTAATCTTTTTTTTTGCCTCCAGTGGCTTCAGCTCTGCCTTTGAGGAATAGTAAGTTGTTCAATGAAAATGTAGAAAACTCTGAGATTCACTCAAATTTACTTTATCTTAAAGTCTAACTTTAATTGCGTAATGCCAGTGCCTGTGAAGCTCCCGATTCATGCTGCTCCCAAAACCCGAAAATATAAATTAGTTGAATTTCCAACCAAGCCGCCTCACTGCACTGTAGTTCATAAAATGTCTCAAAAATACATTCAAATCTGTTGGTGCAACTGTGCAAAACGTCCTTCGGTGAGTTTCTGTCCGTCCGAAGAATAGCTCTTCTGGCTAACGCTTATCAATCAATTAATATAATAATTTAATTGAAGTAGGAGCAAGTTCTTTGATTACGAAGAGCTTGGTTACCGCCAGTTAGCTCGGTCACTCATTGGACAATATGTTCACTTGTTTTTGGTGTTTTTTATGTGTATTTTATGTATTCATATGTTTTCATAAAGCAAAATACTATTTCTGGTTTGTCCCTCCTTGTTGTGCTGCATTATGCTATTTTATTATGCGGCAATATTTGAATGCCAAAGCCACTGACCTACAAAACAGTATTCTAACAACTTCATTCTTTCTGAAGTCAACAACTGCAGCATCTGTGTAAATACAGTCTCCTAAACAAAGATAATGTCATGGCTGACCTTTACGTCAGTCCTCTGCACTGCAGGATTTGGCCATTTCCTTTTACTGAAGCAGGAGGAAGTACTTAATCACTTGAACTGATTCAGTCTCTCCAAGACATTTATAGATGAATCTTGCAGGATATTTGGGGCTAAGAGGGGGCCACACAGGATGTGAGAGTTTTGCTTTGTAAATACAATCGTGGCAGGATGTCACTTTGAAGACGCCAACAGCCATCAAAGGTCTGTCGCTTTGCTAAGTGCACGCCGGATTTCAGAGGACTGCTGCTGCATGCAAACACTGTATATCACACTGCAGTGTACCATGATATCAATGTTAATTTTTTATTTAGAAAAATGCTCAAAACTATTGATAATTCAAAAATGTGGATACAATCTGGACTTAAAAGTTGCAGCTTTTTGCATTACTCTCTCTCTCTCTCTCTCTCTCTCTCTCTCTCTCTCTCTCTCTCTCTATATATATATATATATATATATATATATATATATATATATACACCTGTATATACCTACTGATTTTGTACTTAAATTAAAGGACTCTGGAGCACTCTTCAATTCTATTACCAGAGGCAGTTTTTAACTTGTTGACATCACAAGAGGACTAATTTTACTGTAAACTGCAGGAATCAGTGCTCTGTTACAGCATGTGTGCTCGGACATCTGGGTAATCACCCGTTTAAAATGATCATTTCTACACAATACTATCCATCTAAATCTAGGTATATTCTGATTCTAAAACCCCTGTTGGTGCCTGAATCGTGCTTTATTGTGAACATTTCGTGTTTTTGTCACATAGTCAGAAGCTCCTCATGTTTCTCCCATTTTTTCTCTTTACTCTTTTTCTGGAGCCAAATATGAGCTGTCCACATCACAAGGGGAACTCATTAACTGTCTAGTGTCATGTCAAGTGCTTTGATCTGTTTAGATCATCCGTTGCACAGGGAAACAAAACTAATTTTAAACACTTTGGTACTTAATTGGGCAAAATCAGATCTGTTTTACCGGCTCTGCCTTTTAGTGAAAACTATATAAGTAAATAATTATAAATACACTTTACATTGGTCTTCTGGCAGCTCTACAGGCACAACATGATGATTTTTGTCCACACATTGTTTGCAGCATAAATGCAAAGCATGCACAACTGGAGATCAAACACTCACCAAACCAGTGGTTGCTGATGAAAAAGCCTGTCGTTGAGGGGCAGTGGTCTTTGATCTCAAGTGGTAGCCTTAGCCCTAGCTAGGTGTGTGTTTTACTGTTTCTTAATTATAGCCAGGCTGCTGTCTGGAAGTCTTTACTGCAGCAGGCAGGCAGGCGGGCAGCCCGACTGCTAAATGCTTATGAGGCAGAAACTTCCCTGCTTCAGCTGCAGCAGCAGTAGCAGTGTGGGGGTGAGGTGAGGGTGATCTTTGCTGGCCTGTGTGGGAGGACGGCTTTCATGTTTCATGCATGTCACAGAAACCTGGGAAAATGGTTTCTTAGTATCAGCGGATCAACCATATCAGTGCTGAGCTCTGTTTTCTGCCTCTTTCAGTCTCATATCAGTGGGCACATTCAAATATGACGTGAAGTTGAGTCTGTCAGCCCATTATGTCATTTATATGTTCACTTCACTGATTCATGATTTCGGCTACAAAACCTGAATCATTTTTAATCTCATTAACAGAGTTAATGATTGGTTTTAATTATGTTTTTTTATCCTTTAACACCTAACAAGCATTTTTGGTGTTTTTTCTACATTGAAACAAATATTCTTGATCATTCAACCCTGTTTTTGTGTACCCGGTGTTTTTGTACATGTATAGATAATTGGTAAATTTCAACTTGTGTTAATGATCTGACGCAATCGTCTATAAGACTCTGCAGTGGGTGAATTGATATACTTATGGACTGGCAGACTGCTCTGCATTGCATTTTCATAGTTTTTAAAGCAGGGAGGTTTTAATTCCAATGACCACAATGACCGGAAAGATGAAAGTTGAGTCTATTGATACATATATTACAAGTAGAGCTAGTCCAATAAATCGGCCAGGTTATATTACCTGATATTATCTTCTAGCAGGTATATTGGTAGTTGTAGAAGAGAAATGCCAAGCTAGATTTGAGATCATTTATGTTTTGTCACCGAGTGGAAAACCCTGGAAAGTAGAATTTTGCACTGCCCTGCTCGGTTTGTATCTTCTTCTTAAGTAAGAAACAAATCAGAGGATAAAGATTGACGTTAAAGACAAAATGCATAGGATTTGTTTGTTGCAGTTTGTAAACACAGTATTCTAAGTTGGTCGCTCCTCCCTGGCTCAGCAGGTGAAAGCCCACCCCAAGCCCCCCAAGAAATGTGCCAGGCTTTAAAGGCAATTTAACACAGGGGCCAACCAGTGGAAGATTGCAACTACTACGTAGGTCCGTCACATGATGCCATTGGGATCAAAAATAGTTTTTTTCATTGACTTACATGGTGATAGAGACGTGTATAAATCAGTAGATACATTTTTTCAAGCATTACTACCCGTGTAAATATCAGAATTCGATCCATTCAATCCCAAAATATTCTGAAAGTGTCAGGCTGAAGAGCCTCACGATTAAATCATTGAATCCCTGTTCAAGTAAGCTGGAGCGCTAAAACAAAAGTAACCAGCCCGGCGGGCAGACATCTCTTCTCAGCCTGTTCTAAGGGCCCCATAACACGGAGCAGTGCTGACCATCCTGGTCATTTCATTCATTCCTTTTTTGGCTTCATGAAGCCCTGACCAACTTTTATAAATTGCTGTGCCTGGTGTGCCTGCCATTTTTGTAGCTTCCTCTTGGATGCATGTCTATAATCTGGCACTTGGTTGCTACGTTTTTTGTATTCCTGCCCTCAAACCCTGCACACTGTGGCTGGAGGCAATACAACCAGTGCCCAAAGGTCGACCCCCCAGAAATATTCCAAACTTTAGAAAATGCAGGCAGAGGTGTGGACATTTCATGAAGATCAATTAAACTTATAAAGATCCAAAAATGTAAAAGCCTGTACCCGTCTTCTGTATCTTGCTCAAGCAAAGATCAAAGAGCAGACATTCAAGCTGGTGAAATCTTTAAAACGCTGTCTTTGTACTGTTTTTGAAATATGGGCTCCATGAAGGCATTTGCTTCCGTTTACGGGTTATAATGACAGTGTTTGATCCTTGAAACACACCTGGTCTGTTATGGAGGTTTAAAAGCATGGTAGTTTTAAAGTACAGTACGTCCATCGTAAACAGTGAGAGGCAGCATCTCAGTTAAGGGTGGCTGGTTTCGTTGGTCTTGTTTTCCTTTTCACATGGATGAAACATACAGAACACGTCTCTTAAAA
This sequence comes from Echiichthys vipera, assembly GCF_963691815.1. NCBI lineage: Eukaryota > Metazoa > Chordata > Actinopteri > Perciformes > Trachinidae > Echiichthys > Echiichthys vipera. The sequence continues at coordinate 8,433,971 of NC_139829.1, read as the reverse complement.
AAAGAAAAAAGGATTTGAGAAAACAACGAAGGAATGTAACTGACCTCGAGATGTCAGCAGTGGGTGTATACCGTATCATTCCCATCCTCCTCCAACATGACTTAAGCTCATGTCTGGCCTCTCCTCGTGTACACTCATGTGCTCGCAGGGTTCCCTTGTCACAGAGTTGATGGTTCACATACTGCAGATGTTTCATTTTGGAGCCGTGGAAGGCAAAGAGGGAAGCTTCTCATGTCTGATGTGTTTTTGGACTTAAGGACACAATCTCTGTGTCTGTTTTTCATGCAGTTGTGCGGAGCAGGGAACATATTGGGGCAGTATGAATTAATGATGAGTTCGTGTGATGAGTAACAGAAATAGAAACATTCAAACTTTACATTTTATACCATGACATGAGACAAACATGGAACTACAAGAAACCAGCTTGAGTTTGATTTTCACATAGATGCCGAGCTGGTGCTTTTTTATTATTTTAGAGTTCCTCTTGGCTGTAACACACGCCCAACACTAGTATTTACTCATCCCACTTATCTCAGAGTTTTAAATGCATCAGCATGTGTCCTAAATATCTTTCAAGTCCTTTAACCACCTCTGTATGATTTAGGCAGACTAGCGGTGTGGACCGGGGGATGGCAGTCTACCACTGTGGTCGAGACTGAAATAACTCAACAACTATTTAATGGATTGAAATTTAGTTCATGACTTTGATGATCCACTTTCCCTTTAGCGCCACCATGAGGTTGATGTCTGTGGTTTTTAGTTTTTTAGTCAAATATCTGTCTACAACTATTAGATCGATTGCTATGAAATTTAGTACAATTATTTAAGGTATGTTCCCCTGATGATGAATTGGTTTAACGTTGGTGGTCACCTGACTTTTTCATCTAGCGCCATCATCAGGCCAAAATTAGCGTGCCAACACTGAGCTCAGCTAAGATTGTGAACATGGAAAACATTATACCTGTAAACAAGTTAGCATTGTTGTTGTGAGCATGTACATATCCTGACATTTAGCTCAAAGTACCTTTGTACATTGTTTCTTATTGTTTTATAGAAGCAGATGAAGGCTTTGTTTACGTGCATCTGCTGTGCATATCTATCTGATCCTTTATTTATTGGCAATATGTGAGAAAAGATATTTGTAAATATGTAGAGATTTAATTTTACCAAGGCATATATACCTTTTTTAATATATCTGTTTCTACTAAGGGATTGTAGGTAATCCGGACTTCTTTATGGAAATATTGGATTTACACGATTTCACTGTAGCATCAACGTGATGAAGTACCTTTAATTTCTCAGGTATTTAATTCACTGAATTAAATCTCAATTTCTAAAAACATTCCCCCCTCCATACATGATCACTTTTTTTATTCCACACTGAGATCATGTGTAAAGGCGACCTCCAAGTCTCAAAAGTATAGCCAAAAGTATAGTGAAGTGCAGTAAACCTGCATTCTCTCTAATGTCCATCAGGGGGTTGCAAAAAGAAGTTTGATTGTATAGAAGTCGATGATAAAATGAACCTACTTTTTACTTAATTTATACCTCAATAAGTATTTTCTAATCAATTTATGATGTTGTCGCTAGTTTCAAGTCTTCTCCAACACAGCATGATGTTCAATTAGTAAATTATGGTGGCATCAAAATAGACGATAAAGCAGGGGATGCTTTACGGCGCGGCTACCACGGTGCCAGGCATAGTGTCCTGGGGTTCTCAGACAGATCCACCCTTCCCTCATCCACAGCTATAGTCCCTTGTCCAAATATGGTCACTTCTGGCAAAAAAAACAAGACAAAATGCCAAATTCCAGGATTCAAAACTGTCCACAAAGCACCGGGTAATGTCATGGTGGCATCCACTCTTCTTTCATAGAGTTGACTTTGTTGACTTGATGACGACAGAGTCAACTCAGAGAAACGCTAGGCGGACCCTTTGAGTTGAGATCATTTGGTCGAAGTCCTTAAGAATGATGCTCATATATATACAAACTTAATTGAGTTTCCAGTAAATGTACACAATGCTGTTTCACTTTCTACAGTAAATTGCAAATATATATAGATATAATATATCTACTGTACAGCTCTGTGAGTGTTTGAACAAACTAATAAATAGCAACCGTTTAATTTCATGCCTTAGGCTACAAAAAAATATTTTATATACAAAAGCCGGAGGAGTGCTGCTTTTATAGGTGAAAATCATACACATTCTTTATGCTTTGGGGTTAAAAGCTGTCAAATAGTACCTCAGGTTCACTTAGATCACTGATATTTTACAAAATACTATAATAGAAAAAAACAAAATGTAGCACAGCATGAAAGGCTACAAAACACCACAAAAAACAGTTAAAGCAAAGCTGTGATGCAAGCTGTGTTTTCAGAACTTTTCAAGAGTTGAACGATGTGGACGGGATTGGCTTTCACATACATGCACGCCTTTCAGAATGCATACAACAGCTGCGTTATGTAGGAAAATATACGGTACAGCAATTATCATAGTAACTCAAATTGAGATCGTGGACAAAGAAAAGGAAAGTGATGTTGCTTCTTATTGTTGTTGCGTCTCTGACAGATTGTGATTTGAGCGCTCAGATTTGTTTGATTTGATGCCATATATCTATGTGGCTCAGAGCTGACGTCCAGGTTTTTCCAATTCCTCCTGATTATGGAACGTCAGATCTGTCACATGAGAGGGAGGAAAAATCAGACTATTGTGCACTTTTAGCGGCAGTATGAAGTGCGTCTGCGTACCACAAAGTACCAGTTTTTATTTCAGCATGACAAACAAACGGTAAGCTGCCTGGAAATGCCTCTAAAGCAACCATGAAATATTGCTCCAGACTCATATGTTTCCATGAAGCAGGACAACTGGAACAAAAACCTCCTCTTACTCTGTGTTGCATGAAGAGGGATTTTCTTTTTTTAAATAGGCCTTGGCAGACAGATGGACAGACCGATCCACAGACAGACAGACAGATAGACAGACAGAGGCAGAGCTGGCCTGAAAAGAGCACTGTCTGACTGATTATATATTAACCTCTACTTCGCCAGCAGCTCTCTAAAACTTGGCGACCTCTTAATGTGTGTCATGTTGCATAATCCAGCTCTGCCAGCCAAAAAGGGTGAAGCACTTCTGTCTCTGTGGTGTGTGAAACTCGCAAGTGTAAACACACTGCATGCCTGATGGGTAATGCATCAGTTGGAGTGTCCTTTCAGAGCAAAAGCCTGCCCGTTGAAGGACATTCAAATCGAAACACTCTTGATTATCAGTCCCTGCAGGCAGCTTTAACGCTTCCTCCTCAGACTCCTCGGGCAAGACTTCACCTCGGAGAAAACGTTTACAACGCTGAGATTCATGAAGAGTGACAAAATGAGCAAATAAGTCAGCTAATGTTTTGCTAAGAGCTACGTACTGTATATTCAGTGGCCTAAACCTTTGGCCTTGGAGACATAAAAGAGCATTCTGGACGTGCACAGCGCTTGACATATCTGGAGCTGCCGTGGAGAGGGGAAAAAAAGCAAAGAAAATATCCTATTTGATTAGAAAAAGAACGTGAGCCAGTTCCTCTTTGCAGTGAACTGTAGTCAGGCACAAGAGTTTTATTCACTAATAGTTCTTAATGTTCCCTGTTGACTTAGCCAAGGCTTGTTGCAGAGGCTTGACCCCAGAGCTGTTTGGGTATATGGTTTGAGGTACAGGAGGGGAGGCACACCAAGATATGCAAAACCAAGCTATTTCTTCCAAGTTTTCTCCTCAGCTGCAGAGGCTTCAGTTCAGTGTGTACTGCTTGGGGGCTTTTATTGATATTTATGTGTTGAAACATTTTTAATCATGACCTCTATAAACTCAAGAGGAGCCCACATTTTCTGTTGTCGTTACAGACAGACATTGAGAACCATTCACTGGTGTGAGGTTTTATTTTAAGTTTTCAAGTGTGGATGCTTCACTGCCTCCTCAATGCCGTCTGTAAATGTTTGTTCTGTTAGCAGCACAAAAAGAGCTAAAATGAATTTGTATATTGTTTCCACAAAGTGCAGCCTGTTTCACCTTTGTCTGTCATAAACTTTTACAAAAAAAACTCTTTAATTTTTAATCATTAGCCGCAAACTTTTTCCTTCTTCTTTCAAACACTTTAGAAGGCAACCAAATGTGCTTAAATTCATCTGAGACTTCAAGCACAGATGTGCAAGAAAAATGAAAATGTATTCAGGATATAGATAAGAGGATTTACTGTATTATGTTCATTTTCCTAAATACACTTCTGATATATGTGTGCAAATTTCTATTCATTGTTAAGCATTCTCAAAAATAGTTCTCTACTTGCCTCTCCTGCAAATCGCAATAAATCAACTTGTGTATTTTTTCACCTTAAAGTTCCTTTAAAGGCTGTGGATGAAAATGGCAGGTAATGATGACGAAGGTTTGCTCACATATTTGAAAGCAAACACACCTTTGAACAACACCGAGGGTGAAAGGTGGCAGTGTCCTGGCTGAATTCAGACCTTTTTTCAACGCTGAAGTACCTCAACTTTTTTTTTTTTTTTTTAAACGAAAGCACGTTCATACCGACCTCCTTAAGAAGTTGAGACTGAAAGAGACTGTTTTTGAAAAACTGGAGCCCTTCAGCTGAATCCCATATGTTTTTTTTGGCATGCAAGTGCTGTCTGCTTGGCCGGGGCTGATGTTGGGGATATTAAACTGATGGAACACAGGAGTCTTGATCCCTTTTTTGAGGGTTATGTTTAGGTACCAACTGGCAGAGCCTCTGTCAGACACCTGCCATTGTCTCCTCTGATATTAGATAACACTGCATACTGGGTGGCAAGACATGTGCCATCAGAAACCCTCCTCCTGTAGAGCCAAACTAGAGGAATTTTGAAAAGTCTTGCACAATGTGTGTTTTTAAAGGCAGTTGTGCTATGTTTTTACACTAATCGTGGGATTAATGCCAAATAGTTATCCACAAGGCATTTTATCGTGCATATTTTCCATCCAACAGACATGACTTCCATCTGGAGACGTATTTTCCTGATGTCTTTTGTTTGTGAAAGAGAGATTCCTGGAAGATAATGTTTAAGTAGTTTGGATGAGGGTGACGTGATGCGTGAATACTGTACATGTGGGTCTGTTCAGATAATCACATGCATGCTTTGCTCCACACATCATTTTACCTGAATTTGACCTCACTGATATTCAGCAGATTGAATTAATTCTGTAGTCATTGGAAAAACAGACTGGTTTGAAGTTATGCTGACTATCTTATAGTTTTTCACTTTCTGAAATAGAGCCTTAATTAAAGGGGCAGTAGGTATGTAGAATGTGTAGCCTTGTAGCACTATATGACCTTATCTTTATGGGTTCCCAACCTTTTTGGTTTGTGACCTTTTAAATCCAGTGTGTGCCTTGCAGGGTACTCTGCCATCTCACTGCCATCAGATTGTGGATGGGTGATAAGAGTCAAATTGGGAAATGTTTTATCTCTTAAGGTAGAACCGTTTTTAAGGTCCATTTACCAATTTAACAGTATGCCACTAGTTATATACACTTATCTTCATAGTTTTACCTTATATTTGAATATTTCAAAAGCCCTCAAGAGATTAAAAAAATGTCAGTAAAAGTACACAATTTTCCTTTTTATGTATTTTTTGAGGTGGTTCGGGCATCTAGTAAGGATGCCCCCTGGGCGCCTCCCTAGAGAGGTGTTCCAGGCACGTCCAGCTGGGAGGAGGCCTCGGGGAAGACCCAGGACCAGGTGGGGAGATTATATCTCCACGCTGGCCTGGGAACGCCTCGGGATCCCCCAGTTAGAGTTGGTTAATGTGGCCCGGGAAAGGGAAGTTTGGGGTCCCCTGCTAAAGCTGCTGCCCCCGCGACCCGACCCCGGATAAGCTGTTGAAGATGAGTGAGTGAGTGTATTTTTTTTTTTGTTAATTATCGGTGACCCCTGTTTGAGCCCAGTTTGTGTTTTTTTAAGGACATTTTTAAATTGAGAAAATTGGTTTTGCCTCTTACAGTTGTAGAGAGAAATGAGTCTGACAGCTTTGTCTGACAGGCAATTTTCCAAAAATAATATGATCAATTATAGAAATAAAACAGCTGAAAGCTTCAGTAATTGCTTGTCAGTAGATCTTGAGTAGGGATTGTTTTGTGAAACTACTGTTCAGTATTTTTTGAGACTGCAGGAGTAGTGGTATTTAGCCCTGATTCACAACTCTTGACAAACAGTGGAGAAATCTGGTTCAGGAAGTTGATCAGGACTGATGTTGGGCCCAGATTATCTGGTAATGTGAGCGACGCACAGATCAAATCTTAAACCTCCCAAACTGTTCACAGCCTCATCGGGACTGGCCTGATGATTTCAATACATGTTTGATATTTAAGATCTTCTTTATGATTACGATTACAATTATGATTACGTCTTTACTTTCACTGTAACCAATGAGACAGAGTCCCAGGGCAGCTGATGTTGTTACCATGCAACACTATACATTATAGCTCTTGGGACTAACGACTTTTGACAGATGATTAAAATCTGAATCTTGAAAATCTCCCCTCCAGTTCTTTCTGAAGAACAGACTACCCATGTTGACCATGTCTCCCCAGACATTTTCCCATCCAGACTCGTTCAGTCTTCTGCTTTTCTCTTGTGTCACTGCAAACTGTCATTAACACATCAGCAAGTCGTCGCCCCTCGTCAGTCTCCATGTTGTTTCTGCTTCCCCTATGAGATTACATGCATTGATCCCTCTGGCACGATAATCTTAATCAATGTCCTGTTAGTACGTGAGGCTCCATGATTTTAAAATCCTGTAGCGTGTGCATGTTTGAGATCAAAGAGAAGAAAATCTGTCCTTATGTACGTGATGCAACCTGATTGCAAATCAGTTAGGATTTTAAAACTCCTGTAGTCTTAGCCCGGCTTTAATGATAACAAGTCCGTAAAGGATGGATGAAATGATAAAAGGCATCTCCATGGCAACAGACCTTTGGAAAACAAATAGTGCATGATATGATTGAAAGCTCCAGAAAAAGCTTGTTGGTGGACCCTGAGTTCGGATTTATTGTGAAATAATTTTATTGCTTTTTGAGTTTTTATTCAGACGACCCAGAGCCTGGTGACTGGGTTCCATACTTCAAATAGTTTAATGAGCCACAGAACTGCCCTGAGTTATTAAATGCCTTCAAAATGTATTGAAATGTTCTGACTAATTAGATGAGCTCTAGAGATTTACTCTCAAGGGATTTGGGAGTCATGACCAAAGGACAGAGGCATTGCAGTCTCAAGCAATTGATACTTACATACTTTATCATCAGGAGCAGGCAGAAGTGTCAGGAAAGAACGGCTAATTAAATGGGTGTGCTAGCTGATCACCTGGGCTGATGGTATCACCGGATAATACAGCTTGACATAACACAAGAACCAGCTCTCTGAAGTTAAAATCAAAAGCTTAAATCTGCATCAAGGACTCTACTCGTGCATGTTTTGAACATTGGTAGATCTCCTGGTTTCATTATATTTTATCTGTATGAATCGGTCACTTGATTTGTCACCTCTATTTAAGGCTTTTCACTGTGAGGCAACAGCGCTGACCTTTAGACCCAAACAGTCCCTTATTTATTATACAGAATTATGTTACTCCAGGTAAAATAACCTCTTGAGTATGTCCTTCAATTATTCATGTAGCAGCTATTCAGATGACTTCTTCACAGGGATGTTTCTGTGTGGGGGAGAGAGAATCACTGGCTCCTTTCACATGTGTGAATGTATGTGTGAAGGCAAATATCAATTCAGTCGGACCGGACATCAAACAGAGTTTGCTCTGTCAGCTCCGGTGTACAAAGACTGGGTCATCACCAGGGGGGGCTCATGTGTGATACAGCCGCTTACTCTCCAGTGGGGCCAAGGAGTTGAGTGGGGTGATTATATGTTTATATCATGCGTCCGCCAACAGCAGAGCAAAACAACCCTCCAATGGTGAACAAGAAGGTGATTTACACAAAGATGGCAACGAAAACGTCTAACTGGAGAAACGATGAGAGTCAGGAACTTCTGTCGGTACGGACTTACGCTGAAGTCATCAGGCAAATTCAAAGAACTGCAAGAAACTGTTGTTTGTGACCAAATTATGACCTGGCTTCATCGGCTTGCTGTAACCACATCATGCTCTCCCCGCTGCACGCTCTACCTAGCCCCCCTCCCTTGCCTAATCAGAGTATTTCCAGTAAGTGGGAACACATCTGAGGCGGTGAATCTCCGGTTGTGTGCTGCATGTGTGAAAGAAAAACTCTGACCTGATTCTCCTGACTTTTCTCGAGGTTGTTATGTGAAAACGGCGACTGTGTATGAGTGCAGAATCCTACTTCCCTCTATTATGTATGTCTTCTTCTTCTGTCCATTGTTAGTCTGTGGCAGCAGCTAACACAAAAATATGAACCTATACAGTTCGTATGCATCTGTGGGCTGTAGTGATTCTGCCCTTGAAATATTATTCAATATAATTAGCCTTTTGAATAGTCCTGCTTCATGGTCACTTTATAGCAGCACCAGAGCCATTTCATTTCTAACATCCACTCTAGATGACTCCATTGAGAATGCTACTTTATACTACTACTTTACAAAATTTTATATTGAACGTTCTAATCCACAGCTGTACATATATTTAACAGCTTTAGCTACTTTGCAGATATATATTATTAATGCAAAATATAAATCTACTAGTAAATTATGATGTGTTATATAGGTTAAGCTACCCAGCAGTATATGGAGCCATAGTTATAATTAAGTATTACAATAATTACACTATTCTGAAATAAGCCAGTCTGTTTGATGAATACTTTTACTTTTGGTACTTTAAGTATATTGTGATGCTGATACTTTGGTACTTTTACTTCAGTAAGAGTTTTAAATGCATGCCTTGTACTTATTGTGTATTTCCACGCCGTAGTATTGATACTTGCGCGTCTGTTGTGCAGCAGTGTGAGTCCAATTACTATAAAACAGAAAATCATTTTCACCCGTAAATGAAGTCTGCAGCACAAAGTAAAGTCTTTTGTCCTTTTTTTCAGAAATGTGTGTCCTCCTTAAGGCCAAATACTACTACCGTATACAGTATATACTAAAACTGTGGAATAGAGGCAAAGGAACTGCGATAGTGTGAGAGAGGAGACGAAACGTAACAAATTAAGGGCTCTAAGGGACATTTTCTCTAAATGTGTGGTTGGTATTATTCAACCTGAATGTCTCAGTTTCCGTTTATAGTGACAATGTGCTTCACACAGCGTTCTTATGTAAGGACTGCTGTGCTGAAAATATTTTAAATTTATACACCAAAAAAAACATATGGTTGGCCAGCACCTTGAATTGTAGCTTGCTGCCTTTAGTGTGTGTGTGTGTGTGTGTGTGTGTGTTTGTGTGTGTGTGTGTGTGTAATAACAGAGCGAGAGCAAGATCACACTTCTTTGAATTAAGTATCCAATTGTTGTTGTTTTTACTAATTATTGGATGTACTCCCATGCTAATTGCAGGCATATTTGGACTGTGTATTGGGTTTTATACCCTGAGGCTAACACCAAAAATCCATCCAAATATATAAAAGTTGTTAAATATGGGGCTGGACAATGTTTAAATCCCGTACATTCATCCGTCTGTCCAAACATTTGTGTGTCAGTTGACTTGATCCAGACTGACATATGTCATCAACTACTGCAGTGATTGCTTTGAAGTCTGACACAACATCCATGGTCTCCAGAGGATGAATACCTTTCACATTCTGGCTCTCTTTCCCACCTTCCCAGCTACGTTTCCACATCCCCATGCCCCTACATTGCCATTCTCCACCTGTCCACCAGATGCCCTCCAACTTTTTCACTTGTCACCTGACTCTCACATCCAGCCCCTTCCTCCGGCCCTGCAGTTACCCCCCTTCACTCCAATCCATCACCTGTTTCCACGTTCTCTCATCAGCCCTGCAGTATGTAGCAGCCCCTTTTCCTCAGACAGTTTATTATGATAAATGTGTGTAATTAATTATTAGTGTGTTCAAAGTTACTGTGAGTTCAGACTGAAAACAGTGCTTTGAAATATAAGCTAAGGAGCAGCACTGGCAGGGTTGTTTCAAGTACCGGCAAGAAGTAGATTGGAATGAATCCGTAAGACATTGTTAAACATTTTAACTTCTGTCTCGATAGTTGCGCTATAGAAAATAGAACTGTGTGAATGGTGTGTATTTTTATTTTACACAGCAATCTACGAGGTAGTATTCGTGAAGGTAGAGCAGATTGTCCACTGATTGCAGCTTGCAGCTCCTTCTGTCCACATATCGAAGTGTCCTTTTGTAAGATGCTCAACCCCCGAATGGCTCCCAATGGTTGGCCAGCACCTTGAATTCTAGCTTGCTGCCTTTAGTGTGTGTCTGTGTGTGTGTGTGTCTGTGTGTGTGTGTGTGTGTGTGTGTGTGTGTGTGTGTGTGTGTGTGTGTGTGTGTGTGTGTGTGTGTGTGTGTGTGTGTGTGTGTGTGTGTGTGTGTGTGTGTGTGTGTGTGTGTGTGTGTGTGTGTGGGTGTAAGAGAGCGAAAGATACAGAGAGAATGGGTCATTGACATACTCAATTGTCAAGCTCTTTTGATAAAAGCTTTGTTGGAGAATCTATATAGCCACTTTTATCGTGCCTATGCATTGTGCTTACTTACCCTTAGCTCCTTTTTCGTATCAGTCTTCTGGGCTCTTTTCCTTTCCAGCTGTTTCCATGTCAGCCCGTGCTGCTCAAGGTCCCTTCGTCAGGTGTTCTTGGGCCCGTTCCAGCTAAGGGCCAGCCTGTAGATGTTGGCATTGGATTTTCTGAGTGTGTCCGATTCATCCTCATCTTTAATGCGGTCGTGCGGGATGTGTCTCTAGTGACAATTCGCTGTTTTCCTAAAAGATCAACAAAACTGTTAATGTTTCTTCCTTTAGCTAACAACAACATGCACGTTCCTCTGGAACCGTTACTTACATGAATGTAGAAGAAAGAAATGAATTCATTCAGTTTACAGTGGTACTTGAAATGAATATTATTCACCACAGTGTGAACAGCTTACAATAAGCCTCACCTGAATCCATTAGCAGTTTTTTAGTTTATCCTGCCTTGGAAGAAGATAACATTTAGCAGTAAGCTATTTGTTTCTTCTGTGTGTGTTTGAGAGTGATGATAGGAAAGAAGGAGGGAAATGTCTTTTCACGCAATTATCCTGCTTCAAGGATAGCGGAACAATCAGTTCCAGGACCTTTGTATCCACTTTCTTATGTCTCCGTTCATTGAATGTGGTGGGAGCTCAGCACTTCCTTTCGGTGACTTAGGTTAGTGAAATGCCTTGCTCATTGAGATAGGGGAGGGTTTGGGCTTTAAGACATGGAGAGAATGTTTCTGCTAAATATTCATATAAGCTTCTCTTCTCTTTTCAATCCTTTTCCTAGATAAAAAGGTTTGAAAACTAGCAGTATTGACTCATTTGATAAGATCTCTACTGTACTGGCCCAGTTTTCATCCCCAAGGCTTGCATGAAAAACCTTTTTTGTTTTAAAAACAGCATCATTCTGTGGAAGTGAATGAAGTGTTAAGTTGTTGTCTTACACACAGAAAGAGCTTTGATATCGTCTAACAATCTCCAGTTGTGCTTCATTCTGTGGAACAGCTTTTAATCAATATTAGAATGTCAGCTCTGCATTTCATTACGTACCCTCATGCATGATGTTGGTTTTTAAAGTTGGACTCCTCACACTGTCTGCCTATGCCATGTGTTAACAAGTAGATGGCATTTCAGTTCCTCAGATAGTTCATAAAACATCCAGAAATAAATAGCTGGACTGGACAGAATCACAACTTTTATCCAATTATCCATCCGTCAGTTTGTTGTGTACAGCCTCAGAATCCCACCTTCCACCACTTTAATAGGCCTGCACCCTAATTTATGATGTGTGTGAGAGTAGAGATTCAGATGTGGCCTCTGTTCTGCTTCTCATTTTTATTCAGAAAGAAATGCTTCAGCTTAGCTGATCCTAATTTAAAGCCTGACCTGATGACCTGTTGAAGGCTCTGATCTCAAGGTTTTTACTTGGATCTCGTCAAGACGTTCAACTTTTCTTCTTTCTAGCACACATGGAGTCGGTGAATAAGAGACAGCTTCGTTGGTTTCATTTCAGTTTAATTCAACATGCCAATCTTAGGGGCAGTTTGTATAGCTGCGAGTAAATCCTGGTGGAAGATTATGGAGGAAGGAAGCTACCAAAATCAAAAACAAATACATTTTATCAATTAATGATATTAACCTAATTTTATTTTTAATATTATTTTTGTTATATTTAATGGCATATTAATTAATTTATTGAGTTGTTTTTTCATTATTTTGGCAGCTGCCGTCCTCCATGATGAGCTCAGAGAAAATAAAGGGAAAGACAGGATGTGGTTATGGGTATATATCCAGGAATTTTTGAGGCTGTGTAATCCACGAACCATGTCTGAAAATACTAGTGCATGTGAGGAACTGGTAATTAACACACGATTAAGCAAACTGCATTTCAGCCTGACAACACATATGCTGAAATACACAATGTTAATAATCTGTATCTGAGAGTGATGCCTGCATACATGTACACAATATGAGCTGAGGAGGAAATCCCTACAGTAGGGAACTACCTCAACATAAAGTTTGGTTTGGATCCTTTTAAAACACCAGACGTAGAGTTTTTCGGCAGCAATGTGCAAATAAGAAAATATATAAAAAATGAATTAATACTGTAAAATCAATGTTTATTTTTTTTATCTATTTCTGACATCACCATATTCACATCACTCTGCTGTCTGCATAACAACTGTCACATCAATATTTCATATAATTATGAACAGTCCCACTTTCCCCTAGGATTTAGATTCTTTTTTAGCATGTATTTTCATCCTCTCTCTTTGCTGGCAAAATAACACATATTGTACAAGGCTTTGTTGTGATTCAGTAGCATAAGAATCACGTGGTTTGTCATATAAACCTTATAAGTCTGTTCATCAGTAAAGCTGGATGAACATATTTGGTTTTGTTTACATGAAGAAACTCAATAGGGTGCTTTTAAAAAGGTTCATCCAGCAAGTCATATTTTCATTCAATGTTTTTCATTTTCACTGAAGCAGAGGATTATGGATTTTCACAAAATTTCAGTTTAATTAATGCATTTTAGGTTTGTAGCTCCTCATGTCAACACCCATGGGGAGCAAGGATGCCAAGTGACAGCTGGCAGCACATATGCAATGTTGGGCAGTAACTAGTTACTAATAGCATATTACAGTAATATTACTTTCACCTGTAATGAGTACTCTAACAAATGACTTACACAATTTCTATAATAATATAATAGGTGCCCCCTTCCCATGAATAATTACTTAAAACTTACTTTCTTTGTCATGGCCTACTGATTTGAAACCCTATAATCCAATCACATCCCTGGATTAATTTAGTCTGAGCCAGTCGTGCTTTTCATCTAGCTTATAACTGGGCAACTATCCCGTCTACATGTTGAAGTGTCCTTGAGCAAGATACTGAGCTCCTAATTTCTCCATGCGCGCCTTTTAGCTGCCCACTGCTCCATAGGATGGGTTAAAACCCAAGTCAATAGGCTTTACAGGCTGGAAAAAAAAGGTTTAATTCAATTTTACTGACTGTTCATCTATGTGCAGCACACATTGGGACATACATATTCTGCAAACTTGAGTTTACACACACTACTAGTCAGTAGTGTGTGTAAATAGGAGGGGTTAGATGGGAGTGTTCAGTTCATTTGGGACTGTGGGAGTCGGAAACGAGTTCAGTGTGCGTGATTCTTGCAAAGCACCATATGTGCACAGTCCAACTGAATGTTAGTGGAGAGGCCAGAGTGAGGTACGGCCTGCGAGGTGCAGAAATGGAGGCTGATCAAGAGCTGGAACAAATTCCTCTAGAGCTCTGTGAGAGGTGGCTCTGTCTGGGCACAGGTGCACAGTAGCAGCATTTCTTTCTGCCATGGCAAAGGATGAATGTTGCTGTTAAACATGAACTAGTTAATGTTAATTAAAGTCTTCCTGTCTAACCTGATGCCTCTGTTGTTCGCAACACAGTGATGTGTGTTATACACATCACACAAGCTTCCGGCTTTATGAGCATTTGTAACTGTTTTGAAGGACACACAAAATGTACAATAATTACACAAAGTGCCTATCGATGGTTTTGCTGAGTCACTTATGCTAAAATGTGTGTTTTGATGCTGATTCACTAAGCCTTTTACGCCTGTGACACCTGCTTCAGAACATCACTTGGATTTGGACAAGCTCTACTCTCAGTTTGTTTGTACATCATGTCAGCTGGACAGTTACACCCATTTATTCGTCCTAAACTCCGGGCATGACTGACATCTTATTGCAGGAAATCTGAGGGCAGCAGGTAGTCATCACAAAGCAATTTCATTCCAATGTGTCACTAATGATGTGGAGCTTTCTGATCACCACCTGCAGCTGTTGGGTAACCAACTGATGGTCACAAACAGATTGTAGTTGCAAGAAACAGATCTAAACAACATGTAACAATGTCAAAAAGAAAGTGCCAAATACTTTTGAAGAGGTTATTAGTACTTGGAAAAATTCTCTTTTGAACATATAGTATCGGGATGTTGCCGTCTGTCTGCATAAATTTACATTAAAAAAAGCAGCTCAATGCAATAGTGATTTGTGACCTTTTTGTTGTTGGTGCTTTTGCAATTAAGAAGTTTCCAGAACTGTCCATACTTTGTACTTTGTACTACTTTGTACTAATACTGCTACTAAATAGAGGAGCAGGTCCACTTGCTGTATGAGCAGCGTGGTTCTACACTCTCACTGACCTGTTGTTGTGTTGCAGGCTGGGATGATCCGCACCGACTCAGACGAGTACTTTATCGAGCCACTCGAGAGAGGCACCCAGGAGCTGGAGGACCAGGGCCGGGTCCACGTGGTTTACCGCAGGTCGGCTCTGCTGCAGGCCTCCTCAGACATCTCTGTGGACTACCAGCTAAAAGGTAGGATGCAAAACCACAAGGTTTACTGCTACTGAGACTGGATGCTAGTACTGCTTGTACTACTGCTACTGCTGCTCTATGATTATGATAACATTTCTTCTTATATTACCATTGGTCAACTTAAAATGTGACTTTCTGCGTTGTTACTGTATAATCTTTCAGTCTGAAGTGAGGAGCTTCTAAAGTCAATAAATCAATTTTATATTAATTATTAGTGCGTAGTTCAACTCACTAACCTGTGTCATATGATAGTGCTCAAACATCACAACCATATGTGAAAAAATTACTGAATGCTCTCAAACTGTTCAGAAAAAAAAAAATCCTAACCCCAAAGAAGGTTAGCTATCGTATAATCTCTATAAATGGATATTTGCATAGTAATGCAGTATCTGTGGGTAACTGGACAAGATTTGGGTAGCAGAAGCCCAAAGATGAGTCAGATAGGTTTGTTGATGGCTTTGTAGGTGAGCTTAGGAGGGGGGCTATCATATTCATGTACCAGATGCAATAAAATGGCTTCTTTAATGAAACCGAAAGACAGGGCCATGCAATGTGTCTAACAGAGGGTCCCAGGTTTTCCTCAAGAATGTGGGTAGACTTGGCAGCATCCATTTTCCCTTTAATCCTGACCAACTGCCCAGTCTCTACTGGAGAGAAACAAGCCCACAACATAATGCTGCCACCACCATGCTTCACTGTAGGGATCGGGTGGTTTGGGTGGTGTGCTGAGTTTGGTTTCTGCCGAACATAGAGCTCTTGGAGTTCAGCCCAAAAAGTTCTGGCCATAGAACCTTTTGGCATCAGAATCTTCAACATGTTTTTTTTTCCAGAAGAACCCTGCCACATGTAGAACTTGTGAAGTTGTTGTCACATGCACAGATCGACCAGCCTCTGCCATTAAGACTTGTAACTCCTTCAAGGTCACCATGGGCCTCTTGGTAGCTTCCCTCTTTTCCTGGCTCGGTCTTCAGTTTGGAGGGGCGGCCTGATCTAGGCCAGGTCTGGGTGGAGCCATATGCCTTCCACTTCTGAACAATACTCTGCATGGTACTCAGTAGGCATTGACCGATATGGATTTTTAAAGGCCGAGGCCAATACTGATTTTTTAAAATCAGCCTTAGCTGATGAATGATACTAATTGCAGACTTTCTTGAGCTGATATTTGGAGCCGATACTACTTTTGCTTCTTCAATTTACATCATAAAAATTACACAATGATAACAAATATTACAAGTCTCAACTTTTAAAAAAAAGGAATGTTTATTGAACTTAATAAAGGCGTCTCCAGCAACACAGAGCTGCCTGTGGATGTCTGTCTGTAAATAATACTGGGAAAAAACTATCGCTGAACGCCGCAGCCAGCATTGGCCGATACGATACACCTAAAAAAGCAAATATCGGCCGATAATATTGGCTGACCAATGTATTGGCCTATCACTAGTACTCAGAGGGATAGTTAAAGCCTCTGAAATATTTAATATCCTTTTCCCAACTTTTGCCTATCCACAACTTTACCCCGGAGCTCTTTTGAAAGCATCTTTTCAACCATGGTGAATTCTTGGTGTTACCATGAACTACTGGCAGTGGAATCCTCAAGAACAGCTGATTTTTATTCTTAAGTCAAATCAAAGGAACAGCTGATTTTATTCTGAAGTCAAATCAAAGGAACAGCTGATTTTTATTCTGAAGTCAAATCAAAGGAACAGCTCATTTTATTCTGAAGTCAAATCAAAGGAACAGCTCATTTTATTCTGAAGTCAAATCAAAGGAACAGCTCATTTTATTCTGAAGTCAAATCAAAGGAACAGTTGATTTTATTCTGAAGTCAAATCAAAGGAACAGCTCATTTTATTCTGAAGTCAAATCAAAAACACCACAGTTGATGTCAGGTGGAGGTGAATTAACTTGGTGTGTAATCTGGAAGGTGATTGGTTTTACCTGATAATGTTTATGATGGTTATTCTAAAGGGATTCATCAACTTTCCAACCCTGCTATTCTAGATTTTTTATCAATTCTTTTTTATTAATTTTCAGAAATTTTTAAAAACAAAAATCACTTGAATGTTTTAAGGCAAAATGTGAAAATCACACTGGAATAATATATATATTTTTTATTATCATTTAGGGCTGTAAAACAAAAATAGTTACTATTTCAAAAGGTATCATAACTTTCTAGGCACTGTATGCAATAGACATCGATGAAAAAGATGGATCCAGGACAATGTCAAGCAGCTTCTTCATGTCACCAAACGCTACAGTAGAGCCTGAGCCACCCCTCCTCCTCTCCACCCGGGAACCTGAAATAACAACAGGCAGGCTACACAAACACACAAGAAGCAAAACTGAAGCACCTCATTCACACAGATAAGAGAATAAGGGCTACAAGTGTTGGTAGTAAAGCTGCCACTACAGTAGATATCCTACTGACACAAGTGCTACTTCAACCAATAGTGACTGATATAGAGTGAAGTGAAGTGAGAAGAGTCAAAGGGAGTTTGCTGAAGATCTTGATATGGATGTCACGATATAAGATGTTGATATCATGATTATTGTCAGAGGAAATATCACTGTTTATTCGATTCATTCATTTTAACAGGACAACAATGCAGGAACCATAAATCAAGTTATGAAACCATGACAACTGGTGAATCATAGCATCCTTAGATCTGGATGATGCGACGTGGAGTAGGACAGGGCTCTGGATATGATGGAGACTGGAGATGAATGGGGTGGGGAAGGGAGAAGGATCAAATCAGTTCATACTGAAATGACAACTGACAGCCGCAGAGAGGGGAACAGATCTAAAGTTTGACAGCAACAATATTATACGCTGAAGGAGACTGTGTCAAAAAACGGTTGGTTTAACATGAGTGAACACCCATAGTCAGCTGATGGAGTAGAAGCCGGAGAGAAAGATTGTGAATTAATGAGCCTATTGCACCTTCACAAACCTTCATTACTACTATAAACTTCATTACTACTGTAAAGCCGTACTCAAACCTGACTTGGCAAAAAGTCTCAACTCAAAGGTCAGTTTTTCAGCTTTCTTGAGGCTTTTATTTTATAGTCTTCATCAGCAAATAAGACTGAGTTGTCATTCCACACTTGAAATCTTGCATTTGCACTTGACAGTTGATTTCTATTGTCACACAAATAATTTTGCCTTTACTTCTGCTATTATTATTATTATTATTCATGCTAACACACCTGTCACTGCTTGCTCTGAATACCCAGTTTTCCCTCTATTTATACCAAACAAATGTCCCTGCTGACGGAAACATGTACATGTCACATCCACTGTGAAGGAAATCTGCAACAGAAAAGACTTCTTCCTGTGAATCACTCTGTGTTAAGGAGCAAAAAGTGTCAAAGCTTCCAGTCATGAAAAAATAAATGTATCCATATTTAAAGTTCTTATATAATTTGAATGTGATAGAAAACATTTTAACAACACACAAGATAAAGAGACAGAATATGTATGTCAATGTGAGTCCCAATCTGTTGGTAATTGTACTTGGCTGTGTCGCGGTCCATCTGGGTTCAGTTGTGGTGTAAACAGAGCTGAAATACTGGTTTTTAGCCAGATAGGCTACATCATTGTGTGTGTGGTGTGCATATGTATGCTGTCTTAATGGATTCATGGTAGTATGATCATTTTATGAATATCTGATACTTTGTCGCAGTAGCTTCTGACAGACCTACTTAATGTTGTATTTCCTTTGGGATTTCTAAATAAAAATCCTGTCAGAGAAGATTCACCATGATTGTTGTTATGGAACCTTTTTCACACCATTGCAGACTCAAAGAGAAAGCCCACCCAAAGATATAGTTTTTCAGGCAATCAGTTGCTCAATTTATAATCCCAAACTATATTAAGTTTCTTTTTTTTTTTCTCCACAGGCTGTTACACATGCTGTGAAAATTGCTATATGAATATTTATTTGCCTGGCAGTTTCGAGCAATCCTGTGGAGATTTTTGGTGCTGGCAGTGGTTGTAATCACATGTTGTTTGTTTCATACATTACGGAGGATCGGAATTCATGAATAGAAATAGGAATTGTTTTTGGTAACTTAAGTTCATGTCTCAAAATATCTCCAAAACCTTGAGGAGCAGCTGTCAGTGCTAAGGTTTGGAAGCTCAACTCGGTCAATTTCAAATAAATAAGAAAATATCAAGCACAGTATGTAATCCTATTAATAAAATGTTTAAAATATATAAATTTGGGAAATAATTAGAGATATACCTAACATTCAACTCATTACTACCTCTGCCAAGGAAGTTATGTTTTTTCATGAAACTTGGTGGAAGAGTGTAGCACGAGCCAAGGAGGCTTTGGTCGCACGAACAGGCCTTTTTCCTGCTCGAAAGATAAGTCCCTCTTAACTTGGCGTTGAAAGTCTGACCTGACAGTTATGCCCGTTGCATGATCTAGGCTTAAGCCTTCAACTCGTTTAGACTGGGTCTAAATCTTACGCCCAGTCAGGAGCAGGTTAAAAGTAAAAATATCAGCCGTTTCATATATTTGAGCAACCTGATAACGTTACACAACAAAAGTGCCTCAAACTTTGGACAACAACCTACATTAGCTTTCCTTTAGCACATTAGCTCCTCCATTTTTTCAAGCTAGCTTGCAGATATGAACACACGTCTTGTCCTTCACCTCAGCTTGGTGAACGAGCGACCAACCAAAGGTTCACCGGTGAAAAGTGCTCCGCTAATGTCATTCATCATCCTGTTACACTAGATAGCTAGCTAATTCACTGGGCAGCAGCATATAAACTTACCTGCAAATGTCAACTTTGGTCCGTTCAGATGCTGATTTGGTCCTTAATAATGTTACCACTGCTATCTGTGAGATGTAAGATACACCAAAGTCTGTGTTCCTTTCCCTGCTTTCATGTTACCTGTGGAGCTCCACCCGCCCGCTGCTGTCAATCAAACACAGACACACCTCTCCTGTAACAGCTCTTTGCCTTTTTAATATCTTGATGTCCATGAAATTTCCTTTTTCTTTTTCTCTGATCCTCCATAATGACGTTGCCGCAAATGATAAATGATTAGCTGCACATTAGTAAGACGCATGGAGATTGTCAATAATGTCTCGCCATAGTCACATGAGCTTTTCAGCCTCCACATAAAAGTGCATCGCTAAGCTCGTGCGTAGGTAAGACTGGGTCAAAGTTTGTTTTGCACAACTGGCGTCAAGTCCATTCTAAAGACTGTATTTTAACAAAGACAAGCTTGGAGCTTAAAGAAAGGATTAGTAGAGACCAACTAGTGTACAATAACATTTGAAAACACGGATTTCATAATGGCATGTTGTATTTTCACTGCTTTCCTTGAGCAGCTGCTAACAAATTTAGCCAAGTGAGCTCCTACTACTGCAACACTTTGTAGAGCGGCACTATAAAAAGTTAATTTAAAAATGTCGATTTAGCTATTGATATTTACTGTTGTCATACGTACCTGTGGATGTGCAGACAACTATCACTGGATTACCTGGACACTGAAAAGAACTTAAAGATTTGATCATTCTGGGACATGTTCTGGAGTCATAAGAAATGCCTTTTTGTTAATATTGCTTTATCAAGGCGATAAGATACCCTCGAAGGGTAAATATATGTGCGTCCTGTCTGTGAGTATGATTTTTTTTTAAACTAAGCCATTATCTTTGCCTCACATTTTCCTCCATGCTTCCCTTTCAACGCTCCCATGCTTTCCTGTTAAATGGCCATGTCTATTACAGACCATATCTTATCATTTCCCAATGGTTAAATTAACGAGGAGCACGGTAAATATATCATTCCCCACCTCCCCCTGTGATGTTAATCCAGTCTGAATGGGGCCTAGGTAAGATTAGCATTAACTAAGTGATGTGGTTCGCACAAGGTATCACAGGGTTAGGAATAAGAAGGATACTGGATAATATATAATACCAAATACAATTCAATTATTATAAAAATGAAATAACATTTCACAATGTGTTTGAATAATTTCTCCATTTCACAAATGTGTCTGTGCATTTGTATATTACACACAATTTATTCAATATATTCATTGGGAAACACTTTGAACACATTCAAACTATAACCGTTTGAAATTTCAAGCTCATTTAAATGTAAATTGTCTGATTTTGGCCATTTCTGATCATCTCACAAGGTTTGTGAGCTCTTAATTTGATCAACAGGAGATGACAAGAATCCAACAGGGAAGAACAAAGTCCTGGTGGAAATAATTACAAAACGGTTGTTGTCTATGTGCGCAGCCTGTCGTCAGATTCTGCGAATGCATGCAAATGGAAATAAATTATTTCAACAGCCGCAATTAGAGAGCTACAATGAAGAAATTTGTTTCATGTTTTATAAAACATAAAACACTTTTTAGAGAAAGCTTGTCTCCCCGCTGTACCTCTTCCATCATGTCTTTGACATGAAGCACCACACAACAGCCATGTGTGGTAAAAATGTGGTGTACAGTAATAAAAGAAACAAGCTCATGTACTAATGTGACTCTTTGAGAGTTTCTGCAGATTTATATTCAACATGTGCTCAGAAAATCAATTCCACTAAACAACTATGTGTTTACAGCCCTTACACTGTGAGCACAGGTGTAATGTCCTGTTTAGGTTACTCGGTTGCTTATGTATTATAGTCACAGCGGTTCCTCCTGCAGAATTCAAGCATCTTACTGAGTTTTTTTAGCGTTATTATGCAAATGTCATGATTTCTAATGCTTTTATCAGGCAAACAGCTGGCACTGCTCATTTAGTTTGAAACGCTTCCTAACAGACCCATGAAGAGAAAGGTGACATGAAGGTGGCTCAGAACTATATCTGGACACAGTGGCTGCTCTTTATTTGACCATGACGGTGTGCTGCTCGTTACATTGCAGCAAGGGTGAGGAAACCTGTTCAATTGGAGTGCAAGTGACATATGAGGTTGCAGGTGTGCCATTCATCAGCAGCAGGTAGTGGAAACACTTTTCACAGCTTGTCAGGGCTTCCAGTATTAGTAAAGAAGTCAAGCCATGTGAAATAGACTATGTGTTTATCGGACACTGTGTCCACCTCGCTCGAACTGTGCCTGTGTCTGTCCTGGGCAGGTTTTGGAGAGCAACCATTAGCACCTCCAAAGAGCTATAGATGGTGAAGTGAGAGTTGTTTAGGCGACCATGATTTCTGAAGTTAAGTTCATTATGAATGGAGGGAGCTAGCTAGTTGGATGGAAAATGGTATAGCGGTTGTACAGGGTACAGTACAAAGAGTAATGCAAACAAACTCTGTTGTAGAATCCTGTCAATGCATGAAACATCAGTTGATTTGAAATCTTCTTCAAGGTCGATTTAGATGAATTCTACAGCACTTTCACAGTTCTTTGTTCCTGATTGCAAGAAAAATGCTACAGCTGACATTTGTGCCCCCTGGCCGGCTTCTTCACTGTAGAAATTGCTGCTGATTGCACTCGGAGCAATTCTTCATGTGAAAATAATGCCAATACATAAAACATCATTTTCAAACCAATTGCGGCAATAATGTGTTGTTAAATAATCAACGATATCCCTCTGCTTCTATTTAATTCAGGTAGTTTAGATGTAAATTCAAAATTAGGAAAATACTTCAATTGCTGACTTAGCTGCTCTGTGCATTCACAAGAAAGGCATTAAAGAAATGTTAAAGAGTGACGTCAAGTATGCTTTTAGTTGAATAATACTATATACTGTACTATATTCCGTGCTGTCCACATTGTTTTGATTCACATTTTGTGGAGCAGGGTTTAACATAGATATGTGCAATGCTCTCAGTATTTTAAGGCAACCTGTTGCTTCCAAGTGCAGCTTTATTTTTATGATATAACATGAGATATTACATTAGAGGGATGGTTTTGCTTTTTTGAAGTGTGGTTGTATGAGGTACTTTTGATAAACAGACAGTAGTATATCAGCAGTACTGACAAAGAAGCTGCCGTGGACGGGGGCAGCAGCTGTAACAATACTTAAAATGTACCTATAAAAAAATAAAAAATTAAAAAATTATTAGTTTAATTTTACATTATATTTAGAATAGTTTCACCTCTTTAACTTGCTGTCAGACAGCTCTTTTGTTTGGCACTACATTTTCTAAACGTGTTCCTACGCACAAGTGCAACTGTGCCATGCACTGTATCACTTCGCAGACCAACTGTTTCAGTCAGACTTTCCGCTGTTTATAAACAGATACAAGAAAATAAACAGCAAAGACGAAACTCTGTTCACTGTGGAGACAAGAGGATCCCTTTATGAGCTGGAGTATACAGGAGAATAACTTCTGCAGAGGGAGACTGAACGGTCCAAAGCGGGAGGGGAAACTTCTGTGGAAACTGGAGGAAACCGCTGTCTGACAGCAAGGTAAAGCAGCGAAAATATTCTAAATATAACATACATTTAAATTGAAATGGATTTTTTTGGGTGAAGCTTTAGGTGGCTAAAATATGCATGGAGTGCCCCCCCCCCAACAAGGAAAAACCAGTACCTTCTTCTTCTACCTCTCTCCTTCTAATAAAGGGTTAATGTTGATCCTGGTGGATGCTGTGGAAGATTATTTGCACTGTAGCTGCAGTCTCATTACTGCTGCTTGCTCTGATATTTTGGTGATGATTGGTTGTCATACCTCACCAATCTGGCCTCTGTCACGTCCTGTGACTAGATGTGTTTTCCAGACTCCCTCTGAGTGACGGCAGTGGAGGAGTTATTTCTCCCTTCTATAACAAGCCCTGCTGTGATACCTCTAAGCAAGGCACATCCTGCCATCCAGGAGAGTGGCCGCAGGTGTACTTAGCAGCTGTCAGGCGTGTTGGTTTGTAGACTCGAAGGACACTTTTCAAAAACTTGTGTTTAAGTGTTTATAAGCTTTAAAAGCCCACAATTCTCTTTTGATCCACATGTAACATTTACTCTATATGACTCTTGAAAGAACTGAACACTTGCCAATGCCTTTCCGATCTGAAAGGGTTTGATAAACACATTTGTACGGACTGCATCTTTAATATATTGATCATACTGTGGACCTGACAGCTGATGGTTTGCACTCTTTGACGTTCTTGCATTTTATAGCATTGATATTAAATCATTTTTTTTGAACTGACACTTACACAGCGCTCGTTTTCCTGCAGGCAGTGTAAAGATAAGGCAACATCCATTTCTAAAGGGCCTCACTGGAGCAGAGAGGAAGACAGGATGAGTCTCAGAAAGTGTTGCCTTTGCTTACAATCCTCCTGATCTCAGTATTGTGAGTGGATAAGGTGTTGCGCTTGTTTCAGCTCCTCTTATTGTCGAGGCCTGAGAGTCAGTTTTGTGAGCAGCAGGTGGGTGTGAAAACAAAGATGCTGAGGAAATTGCACCTCACGGCAATAGGCCTCCCCGGTGGCGAGGAACGACAAAGTTTTGCAGAGAGGATTATCTCTGTCCTCTGTTTGCGGGTGATCTCAAGCAATATTATATGTAAATGACTTACTTCAGCTTTCTTCTACAGTACCCTGACTCTTTAAAACTGAAATTAAAATTTGGCATTTTTCAATCTGGAAATCTCTCACACATCAATGTAGGTCTATTAAAAGCGCTTGATTTTGCCACAGTTGGGCTCAGATTGTTATTAAGTGTCTGAAAACATTATAAGGACCCTACAGAGAAATAAAAAGGTTGTCTTTACCTTTCGCTTTTTTTTTCTTTATCTTGGAAACAGCAGTTGAGATATTATTCCATTTCAACTTTTAAGCCAACATGAGTCTCCCGGCAGGTGTCTTGTTGTCGTATGCTTCCAACCAAACCCCACATTTTTAATGAACAGGGCAGTTGGTGTTCCAGTTGATCCTGCATGTGTTCAAGGTCTTCCAAACCAAACTGGGAAAACCCTTTCTTCATGGACCTGACTTTGTCACATTAAAACAGGAAAGGATCCACAACTGTAGAAGTGATGGGAATGTCCACATACTTTTGTCCATATACTGTATTTTTCAGGGTTGACTTTTGCTTTTAGCTGTTGGCGAGGGAGTACTTTGAACTTTTCTTAAGGTCACCTTGACTGTGAGAATTGTTTCTGATGCAGCCTCGCCTTAAACAAAAGATTATACGTTTGTGGATCAAGATTCTGAATAAATAATTCTCAACATATTTGCTTAATTTCTCCGTTTTAACAATTCAGTCCGTGGAAACGGGATTCTGCTGACACTCCTGCAAGTAATAACAGCCGTGAGCATTTTCTGTTTTCCTATAAAACACATTTCTGTGATATGAGATGCCAAAGAAAGCAAACAGAAGCCAGAGGAATTACACATGGAAAGGTGCTAATAATCATGCAGAGCTTTGTTTCTTTACAGAGCTCCACTGGATCAACAGTGTGATTCACGGAAGAGGTTTCTTTTTTACCTGAAAAGGACTCTGACAGCTTCATGTTCACGTCTGAAGGCTAAGAAAGTTACGACAAAACCTTATTGAACTTAGGAGTTTTTAAGAAGTTGACAAGCAATACAGTTCTCTAAAATGATGCTTAAACTTTAGACTGCAATGAAAATGTTAATGAGTAATTGGAGTTCAGTACGGCAACCATAAACCGAGCTTCGCTCTCTTTCACCTGTGAATAGCCCCTCCTTTCCAGCCTTGCTCTCTGGGTGAATCTGAGTGTCTTAATTGCATCCATGTTTGCCCGGCGTGCATATTTTCCTTGCATCTTAGTCCCTCTTCCCTGTAATGAACGGAAAGATGTAAGAAACCATTCGAGGAGAGAAGAAACAAGGAAATATGTTTTTAAAGACATGAGACGTCCTTTTCTCTTCACATGAAGCAGCGTCCGTTTTTGATGACAGTGGCAGCCGATCAAAGCTGTCAGTCGGCCTTAACAGCTTGACTGAGACTTGATGAGGTTTGTGTCTGCACACAAATGCACTGTACTTACACTAAAAAACGCTCTCTGTAGTAGGAGTGGGCGATATGACAAAAATATAATATCACAAAGTAAAATCACCATTAAGTTTTTTTATATTGATTTTTAATTATTTTGCAAGCTACTTGGCCGTGCAACCAAAGTATCGCCCTATGTAAAAATATAGCCCTAAAAGAGAAAATATGTTACAGAGCAATTGGGCCAAAGAACCTATCTAAGCAGATTTTAATCAGTGTGGGTGGTACAGTAGACGTTTAACAAAAAGCTCCCTAAAGCTGCTTGTATCCTCTGCTGGCTGTGGTGTGGCTGGTCTCCTCACTGTTTAACTCAGCAGACTGTTTATGACGGTGTGTCTTTAGGTAGTTGAAAAGGTTCGTTGTGTTTCCATCCAATGTGCGCCCCTTGTGTGACTGCTGTGTGTGTGTGGCAGCTTTGGGCAAAATGGCGGCCTCTGTCAAGTGATGGCGCTCGCTCCTTGTTAAACACATTAGTAGTTCTCAGCTGCATGGGACTTTTATGTGTTTCACACATTCTATGAACAAGTGTGGTCAGAGAGCATCGATGCGACATGATAGCCTGATGCTTGTGTGCAGTTAGGACACGAGAGTTTAGTTTACAATTTCCGATGATCTTCGTCACTGCCTGTAGTTTGCTATAATTGGATGATCGGCGGTCTTTAGGGCGGGTATGAGATGGACTAGACAATAGTGTGATTTGGCTGAGGAAAAAACCCTGGTGCTCAGCAATGATCAGTCTCACCTGTCACTGAATGGAAATGATGAGTAAGGATGTTAAAAGTCAGGAGGATCTTCAACAAACACTGCATCTCTGTGTATTTCAAACCCAGTAACACACTCAGACAGAGACTAGTACATCCCAAGGACAGAACACCACACATCCTAAAGCAAAGGACGGACAGTGTGAGTGCGCCCTTAAATCTCAAGGAGAAAGCCCACAAGGAGGAGGTCTGAGACACCACTTATCTCCAATTTACAATGCGGCCCTCTCATCCTTTCCCAGGAGATTCAAGAATATAACCTCAAAGAACAACTGTTCACAAATGTCCTCCTGTGACTCCAACGACTGTCGTTAAGACTCAATAGAGCTCTAACAAAGTCCAAACCTACTTCCCACCAATAACTGTCAATCCAATGACTGTCGTATTCACTTGGAGCACTGAGGGTTCCAGTGACATCAGTGGCATTGTGCACGCCCTCACTAGAGGTTAAATAACTGGATCTCTGCACCAGTTAGTTGGACCAGTCCCAGCCTGGACAGATGCATAAATGGTCTGATGAAGCCTCTTGAATGAGAGATGAAACGTCTTGCTAGACAAATAACCTGACTTAGATTTCTTTGGGGATAACGATGACCTGGACAAATGAGAACATTCACTGGGTTAATGTAAAAAGTGTTTCTTTACTGTTATCTGTCTACATATTGTTATGTATCACATCAGTCTGATCATCTGCAGTGTCCACTTAAATGTCAGCATGTCCTGGCTCCTGGCTCCAAAGAGATCCCTCCTCAATCCTCAGAGCAGCTTTGAGACAGCTTTTAAGATTCAAGTGAGGAGTGAGGAAAATCTAATAAGTGACTTGGAATCCAGCTGCTGTCTGTCTCCAAGATCCAACTCTTCAAATATGCTATTACCAAACCTAACAAGTATAGCTATACGTTAACGTTAAGCTGGGTTGTGGAGGTTAGCAGGCTGTCCATCTGCATTCTCGGGCTCTTACACATCATTGTGGAGGCTGAACAGCTGCTAACACGCACACACACGCACAGAGTTTTACCAATTGGTAATGCAGTTGTTAATGCATGGTTTGGAAGCAAAGCCTATATTAACTTGTTATGAATTCATTAACTGGACAGTTTTAAATACTTTCTGATTCAGAGCTGACACACCTGAGGGTCCTGGGTCCATCCTGACTAAAATCAATAATTCTGATTCTGTGAACCCTCTCCCTCTCAATGGAAATGCTCCTGAGTTCAAACAAAAAAGAAGAGTCCCTCCGTGAACAGAGGAGCTTTGTGCAGCCAAAATGACTCAAACAAATGGAAAACGTGTGTGGAATCACAAAGTGAATGGGAGTGCGATTGCTCTGGTGATAAATTGACCCGTCTGCCAGGTCAGTGTTGCCCTGATACTTTCTGTTCTAATGGAAGAGAGGAAGTCTTCGGGGGCCAGGTTCCTGCCTCATCGTTTCTCCTGGGGAGCACCAGTTATTCCCACAAACCTTAATGTGTTTGGAGAAAGGCAGTTTTAATAGATGAATAAATTGCTCTGGATGCTTTAGGAGAAAGGAGTTGCGGTGCTCATTAAGCTGGAGAGTAGATTTTACCCTGTTGGCATGTGTTACAGACAGATAGTATATAGTATATTGTAATAAATGAACAAAGACTTTTATATCAGTAAATTGTTTCCTATTATTATTTTCCTTCTTCCATATATTATTCTTTAATGATACAGTTACAGTATGTGTATATTTTTTATAGTATGGTACTGAGGGCTTCATGGCTCCAAAACATCCCTCCTATCTTACAAATTGTAGCCAAATATACAGATGTATATTGTACTCTTTTCTTCACAATATTTTAACTTTGACTGTTAACATAATCGCATTTCAAAAACATTTTTTGACAAGGACTCCTTAAAATTGGTAAAACAAGAAAACAAACGTATCAGTGCTCTCTGGTGGACAAACAATGTAATGTAGAAACTGGGATTTCTATGTTGCGATTTCTTGTTACTTATTTGGCAACATGTATGTTATCAACAAAGATGAGCACAAAACGACACAAGGAAGTGACGCATGCCAACAGGCAGGAACAAGGTTTATGGATCATGTAGTCTTAATTATGAAGTAAACATTTGATGATAATCAAACCAATTGCTATCATTTTATATTTAAATTCAAATGTGAGTATTATGAGATAGAACATGAAAAAGAAACACAGCAATCTTTATATTTGAAAAAGTCTTCCTGATAAATGACTCAAGAGTTAAATTAATTATTACATTGTTGGTGATTAATTTACTGCCAGGCAACTAATTAATAGTCAGGTTGTCATACCCTCCCACACCTACACACACACACACACCCACACACACACACACACACACACACACACACACACACACACACACACACACACACACACACACACACACACACACACACACACACACACACACACACACACACACACACACACACACACACACACACACACACACACACACACACACACACACACACACACACACACACACACACAGAGAGCCAACATGCTGAAAGATGATTTGTCAGGGGGAAATGAGGATTTCAGTGAGGGCAAAATGTCTGGACTGCTCAGTGTGCCCCTGCAATCTGATCTCCTGTCAACTGGCCTGACGCCCAGGTGAAGGATTCACCCTCAGCAGCACTTGGATATTAGGCTTTATTTTCACATGGTCGTGAAAATACAGTGAGGAACTAGTGAATGGCCTTGTGTCTGAGGAAGCTCTCAGAGAGCCGGAGAAAGGGGGAAAAAGCATCTATACTGTAGTAAGAGGTGATTTATATTTGTCACATATGCAGAGTGGGGGCTGTCTGAGTGTGAAGGAATCTAGTGAGCCGGCAGGAATGAAAAATATTCAAGGGAGGAAGAGACAAAAAAGCAAATGAGAATAGTTTGAAGTGTATAATCCTGCTTTAATTTGCCTGTGAATGTGAGCTAGCAGGGGAGGCAAGTTAGAGGTTTAATTCTTAACCGGGTTGTCATTTCTCAAAACTCCCTTGGTTGAGCTGCAATGCTTTGTACAACAACAATAACCTACTGTTATGCATGATTTAAATATCAACATTTCTCTATTGTCTCATTGATTTCTCACCGCTGTTCAAATCATGTCACTGACAGCAGCAGCTGCCTAGAAGCGTCCTGAGACCCCCCACTTTTACAATCTCTATTTAATGACAGTGAACATTTGAGAAGGCACAAGTCGAAGAGTGTGTCACAAATGTCTGTTACCAAACTGTAAATACTTTGGTTGACTTTAGCTTGTAATTCATTTGTTGATATTACTTTTTTAATTTTATTTTACACCAGGGTGCTGCCTGAGTTTTTTGGGTCTTGTCATAGCTCTAAAGCGAGTGAGTAAACTGAAGAAGTGCAGTGTGTGTAAATTGGCAATAGAAGACATGTTGGAGTGGGATGTTCTCACCACTGCCAAGCCGCTTAGTGCTGTAATTAATAAGCAAATCACTATTACAGCAGGCAAGTCACCGGTGCAGCTGAAGACAGCAGAGACAGATCTCAGTACTGTTTAGTGCTGATTTAATGTAAAATCTTCCTCTTTCCTCTTATTAGATTGACATATTGTGGCAAGGTCCAGAGGAATTCTATGCAGAACACATTTCAGTGGCTGTTAAGAAACTGATTTCAGAGGTAATTACTTCTTATACTGTAGTTTGGTTCCTGTTGAATTGTGGTTAGTCTGAGCGGAGGAAAATAAATGACTTAAGCTGATCTGTGAATGCAAAGAAGGGCGCCGCTAAACATGAGCATGTGTTCTCAGAAAACCTCGCCTGGATGAAAAAAGTTTTTGCAAGGTGCCTGTTTGCTTGACTCTCTCTTCATGCTTTTGTGTGGAGTTGAACGTACTACGCCTCCACCACCACCACCACCACCAGCCTCTCTTTGAATGCAGATACTGTACTCCGTTGTGAAAGAAGTAATTTCTCCTTTTAAGGCCTCAGGATTCCTTTGATTTCCAGAAGAAAAAGCTCCACAAAAGCTTCCAGAAGTCTGCGTCAAACCAAGGATGTCGGTGAAAGATTATTTCTGTTTGACCATCTGTTTCCAGGTGAAGCAGACGGAGAGGTTTATGTCTGCCAAGTGTCTGCACCAGAAGGAATATTGGAACATTTTGTCACTTTGCTGGCTGTTGTAAGAGATGGCACTGTGATATTGAGGATTGTAACTTCAGGACACAAAAGTGACAAGTGGATGAAATCCCAGGCAAAGTGAGCCTATGAGGGAGAACGAATGGCACGTTCTGCAGGAGGGATGAACACTCACTTCTCTTTCTGAGGCGTGTCTCCTCCAGCTGCTCTGTTGGAGCTTCCCAGCTGGTCATTAGTAGAATGGTTGTTTCAGTTTGCTCAGTGTGTTAGTTAGACCCTAATGCCATGCTCACGTCATGTACGATTTATTATAAATACCCGAATCAGGCTTCAAGTCATACCCTGTGTACCATCCCTTTTTCTCAATGTACCAATCATAGCTAATAAACTCACAAAAGCTCAAACGACCTTGGTCACCTTTCCTTTCTAGTGCTCTAATTCAGACAGTCAGAGTGCCTACATAAACATTGTGCATTGCAATTATAAAGATCTGGTTAAAAAGATGTGCCTTGGGAATATAACAGCGAGTGACTTAAAGTGAAATTCCGGCGTAAAATCATCCCAGGGCTTTTTCAGCAAATTCACTTATCAAATAAGCAATCGAGACCATTTGTGTCATGTAACAACTATCAACGGAGATATCCCGGACAGTCACTAACAGCCAAACGCAGCTAACATTGATAAGCTCGGGGCAGTAAGGTGACTCTTCTCATATACATATATATATATATATATATATATATAACTATGTATAACAATTTACGCCAGAATTTTACTTTAACATTACTGCAATAAAAGCCTTAACGGTGGAAAACAAGCAAAAACACACATAAGGGCTGCTTTCAAACACCAGAGAGTGGGCTGAACTATAGTAGATTGCCTTACCATTTAGCAGGCCCGTTGTTTCAATAGTGGTTATCTCACCTCTCCTCTGAGGCCCCACCAGGGTTGGTCTTAGCAGCAAGCCCCGTTGTTTTTCTTCAGTTTAGGTTGTCGTATTAACATGAGTTTTCAGACCCTTTGCTATGGCATCGCAAATTGTAGTCAGGTGCATCTCGTTTGCTTGAATTATCCTTGAGATGTGTTTGGAACACGATTGGAGTCCACCTGTGGCAAAATTTGAATTGACATATTGTTAATATAACAGGCTGCAGGTAGTCTGCCATGGGAGGCCTGATATTGTGCGTCAGTTGCTAATGTCTGTAGCCATTTCTTTGGCACTTGCCAGCTGTTTTCTGTTCTGTTTGTTTTGGTTTGTGCCTTGATGAACCTCAGCTCCATTGACTTAATCACAACGTCCACAGCAGCTGTGTTTGGCTGTTAATTCTTGTTATAGTTTGGGCAGATAAAAGCTGTTTACGTGACAATGCTGAGCTCTGATGTTGGTGAACTCTCGTGGGTTCACAGTGTGAGCGTGAACTAATTCAGTGTTGTGTCAACTGAGCTATATTTAATGAATATCTACTGTTCTGCTGTGCTGTGTTGAACAAAAAAATGAAGCCTTAGGAGAAGTTAATTTTCCTATTTATTTATTTATTAGTATTCTAATTTGAGTTCATCATTAAATTCTCTTTTAAACATAAAAACACATCTGCACTCTTCTTTCCCTCCTTCAAACCTGATTGAGCTTGAAATACTCGGAAAAAAATAAATAAATCACCATCTGATTTCTATTGTCGGGGCGTGAGGCGTGTGTTTTGAATTGCAGTATGTGGATGTGGGAAGTGTGTTTAGTGATAGCAATAGCAATTACCCTGTGGTGATTTGAAAACATTAAAGGTTATTATCAGGTGCTTGCTTAGTGAGGATGTTTCCTCTAATGTGTCATTAACACAAATCATTGAAGCTGTCAGAGGGGAGTGAGAATGCTCCCCTCAGGAGTGTGTGTGTGTGTGTGTGTGTGTGTGTCTTTGTGTATCTGTGTGTGTCTTTGTGTGTCTGTGTGCGGTGCATTAACTACTCAGAACTTTAACTTAAATAAAAGTAGAATAACACAGAATAAAAATACTAAAACATACTGCACAAGTAAAAGTTCTGAATTCAAAATGTTACTTAAGTAAAAGTGTTATTTAAAAATATATATAAGAAGAATATAATATAAAAAATATAATATTTAAAATGTACTCAAAGTATCAAAAGTAAAAGTGCTCATTATTCAGACTAATTTTACAGTTTTGTATTAATAAAGAATATTATATGATTCTGTTTATCACTGAAAAATTAATCTAAGAGCATTTTAATGTTGCAGTTCATCAATGTGGGGACAATTATGCCAATACTAACGGGTAGATAGGTATGATACTGCATCATATCATATGAGCTCATATTTTTATATAAAAGTACCTAGTAAGTATAAATGAATATATTTTCTCTTAAATGTAATGGAGTAGAAGGATGAAGTGGTCAAAAATGTTAATATGCCTGGTACAGGTACTAGTACTGTACTGTACTTTCTTTCTATTTATAATTTTGACATACTTTTACTTAAGTAATGTAAATTATTATATTCTACCTAGGACTGGGAGATAATTCTGCACTAAAGTTCTTAATAAAATTAGTAAATACTCAGTACTTGTGACTGTCAGTCAAGTATATAATTCACACATTATAAAAAAGACATGCTTTACCGTGTGGTTTCATATAGACTACTCCTTTATTGGATTACCAGAGAACATGTTATATCATGATATATATCATTATCGAGATATGAAAGAACACGTTCTGAATATAAAAACAGACGCCTCCTCTCTCTTCATTGTCATCAGCGATGTCACTTATCCTTAAATGAAGCTGATCCCGTGCTCCGTCTGATATTTCTGCCCTTGAACCGGCACACTGGGAAGATATTATCCACATTGCGTCTTCACGTCTCCAGACGTATGAACCCTGAATGCATCTGATGAGTTCTTTCCATCTGAAACCTGGGGATAATTAGCGACTCTGGCCCGAGCCAAGGATCTGGAAGGAGGGTGGAAAAGATCCTTGGAAGCATTGACCAATATTTTGAATCAAGAAACGCTGTGTTGTGTTCTCTTCTGACTCTCGCTGTGATTCATCCAGTCGCTTTCCAACAGTCACATGGCAGCTGGAAGGGGCTCATGAGCACCTCTGTCTTCTTTCCATCCAGTCTGCCTGCTGGTTGGAGCCAAATACCCCAAATTCTTGTTGCTTGTTGTGATACTACCTCTACTGTGTCCTTTACAGAGAAATATTAATCCCTACACAGAGAAGACACAAAAATGTCTTTGCATTTCCCATCCCCCAGTATTGCAACACTTAAGTTTTCACAGCTTGATTTGAATGTCTTTATATTGTGTAAGAATCTGAGAGCTGCAACAACACTGCCAATGTGTCTGGAAATTACACCATGCACATCAAAGAAATAGTCCTTAACTGGTGTTGTTGTTGTTGTTGTTGTGGTTCTTGTTGTTGTTGTTGTTGTGGTTGTTGTTGTGATAGCTGTTTCTTGTTTTTTATGTTTAATGACAGGAAATGTGGGGTTTGTACTACTCAAATGTGTTTTTACTTTTTGTACTTTTATACCCATCTTTGGTTTTCTGTGCCCAGATTTAATTTAAATATAAATATATATATATATATATTTGTTTCTAATTCAAATCCGTGTTAGTGCCGGTAAATTTTATATGAAAATTTAATCTTGGAGGGAGATTCATTTGCTAAAAATATATTTTGTTGTTGTAATTACTTGTAGATGTTTATGTTATCGTCACCAAATGGAATCATCTTCTTATTTCTAGTGCCAATGCAGTGTTTCTTAAAACATATACTTCATGATTTATTAATTGATCTTCAGGACAATTACACACATCACAGCAACTTTACGGTAGTGATAGAACAATGAATCTGTCAGCTGCCGATTAACAAAAAATGTGTGGCTGCTGCAGAACCAAGTAAGTGCTCCCCTTTGTTATGTATTATTGTTGCTAAACTAGCTTACAGAGCTCAGAAAACTATTATACTCCCAACAATTTATCATGTGGGATGGTGGTGGGACAGTAAACAAGTGTGAAGCCTATCATGAAGTGTTTAATTAAGAAATAACAACATGATATTGACATTACATATCGGCGCCCTGCTCACTAAATACCAGTACCTTTCATTGAAAAACCCATATCAGCCGACCATTACTTATAATAATATATAACATTTATTGTATATAGCGCTTTTCAAGAAGCCAAAGATGCTTAAAATGATAGAGATACCCAATGTTCTTGTGAAACAACAATATTTGTATTAAAGATAGAAATACAATATTGTCATAAAGTACCATGTCTCATATATCATATTCCAGTGGGTAGTAGCACATGAACTAATACTCCACAACGTTGTTTGCTCTGTAGTTTTCAAGTTATTCTGCCAGCTCAAATGAAA
The DNA here is from genome assembly GCF_963691815.1 of Echiichthys vipera. Classification (NCBI taxonomy): domain Eukaryota; kingdom Metazoa; phylum Chordata; class Actinopteri; order Perciformes; family Trachinidae; genus Echiichthys; species Echiichthys vipera. The sequence goes on along the minus strand of NC_139829.1, from coordinate 8,398,728 downwards.
ACATCACAAACATCCATAGCAGAGGTAAAAATAGGCTCCATTCACAATCTTACATCATTAACCTCTTAGTCATTTTTCTGTATTTTGGCTTCCTGTATTTTATCAGTGGTGTTGGGTGGGGACGGAGTGGAAACAGTTTGTCACTTGACCTTTCAACGATGACATTGGGTTGTTTGTTCTTTGAGAGAAAGAGAGAAAAAAACGGATGCAGGTCACGAAAATATATTGAACTCCCTGAAAGGAAATACAGTGAGCATTTCTTCCTAAAAGGCAGTTCGCTCTCCACCATGAATGAAGCCTAAGTTTGGCTGCATGTTGTAACTGAGCGACCCCAACAAGGCCTGCTGTTGTCTGCTTCAACACTCTCTCTCTCTCTGCCTCTTAACCCACACACAAACACACTTCACACTAGTCTGATAGTCTGTTAGAGCAGCACAACAAACACAACAACAGATAAGCACGTTTGCAACAAAAATAGTATTTATGTTGCCAGCAAGTACAAGTTAAAGTGGATTTCTTTCTAGAAGTGAAATGAGATGTTTGATATATGCAGTCAGGACATGGTTAGTATAGTTTTCTTGTTTTTTTTAACCGTACATGATTTAGGCATGTTACTTATGAACTGTTTAACCAACAATAAGAATTTTGTGAGATTCATGTTATCAGTTAAACAGTTAAATCATTGTTTAAAAAATAGTAAATGCAACTCATGTGGGTGACACATGCAACTATACATCCCTTTTATTGGAGGAGCTTATTGGACTAGCAAATTGCATTTTAACGGTTGTGCATCTTTCAAGATTCAAGATGGTTTATTAGTCATATGCACAACAATTTCAGCAGCAGTCGTTGGCAATGGAATTCTTAATTCTCAGGCTCCTTAAACAATGCAGCATAAAAAGAACAAGTTTAAGAGACACACAAGTAAAGAGAGCAACCTGAGAAATAAAATAAATGAACGCAAAAGTAGTTACGTTTTTCTGGCATGTTCCATGTTGCTCCGTAGCTCTCCACTGTGAGTGCCGTCCTTGCAGGTGAATGCAGCAGAGACAGGCACTCCGGGGAAAGTGGCTGCATGTGACCAGGACAATGCACGCAACATCATGGCCTGTGCAAGTCTGCAGCTGCCCTCTGAAAGCATGTCCAAGCCTCCAGGGGCCTGTTTCACAAAGCAGGTTTAGTGAAAACTCTGAGTCTGTTAACCCTGAAATGAGGGAAACTCTGAGTTTTCCGTTTCACAAAGGGAGGTAACTCAAACCAGAGAGAGAGGGGTAACTCTAGCCTGTTTCACAAAGAGAGGTAACTTAACCTCTCGGTCAGTTACCATGGTAACATGCTCTCTGAAACTAACCTGGTCGGGACCAGGTTTTTCTCAGAAAACCTTGAGTTTCTCTCTGTCTCCGCCCTCTTTCAGCCACACACGGTGTTTCATTTCCTCATTCATTCAGTCAGCGGGCGAGTTTTGGCGAAGTATAGTTCTGCTATAGTTCCGTCTGTTTTTTCAGAAAATCACTGCAAACATCAGTCATTAGAAGTTATATTAGGTGGTGAATATTTACACTACCATGGTGTGTCATTTTGATAACGATCCCGTGAATGAAGGTGACGCATTTCGCAAAGAGAATTAAATATTCGTCGGGAGATGATTATCAGACGTCCTTAATATGCTGCAGCCATAATTACAAAATGAATGAAATGGATCTTTTGAGCAAGTTGAATGTATTTGACTCAGCGTTTCTAAATATAATTCCAGCTTTTCTTGCAATTCATAGTTTCAAAAGTGTGTGCTTTTAATTGGGTTACCAGTATATTAACTACTCCTATATTGCCTTCTGATCCAGAATATCACCTATAATGCGAGGGGGCTGAATACGGCACAACACCGTTTCATGTCACAGTCCATCTCACCCCTCCTTACATTTCCAACATTAACAACCAGTGATGCTCTCATATCACAGCAGATATTGTGTGTTGCGCTGCGTTTTTTTTGCAAATGGGAGTTTTTTATACAACATTGATATGTTGTATAAAAAACAGCCACTTACGGTAATATTTACTTTACGATGTAAAACCTGCTCAAAATGAGGCGTCACCATGAGACTGTGCAGAGGTTTTACCTGTTTGAAAAATGTTTTTATGTTTCATCTTAAGCTGCGCTTCTCCCCCGTGGGAATGCACTTAAATTAAATAAATTAATAGGCTCCCACTCATGCAGTTCCCCCTGTGATATTACTGTGATTGCAACTGGACTACATTTAAACTTATGCACTGACCCGAGCCGCAATGTCCTCCCGCACCGTCTCCCTCTCTTTTGCTGCAGCAGCGGTGTAAACCTGCTCAAACTCCCGTATGAGCGCATTAATGTTTCCATTTCCAGTTGTAGCGTAGCCCTTCGCTTCCCCGTTGCCATGGTGACTCGTCGAATCAGGGCTCCATTGATGCTGTCTTTTTTTACTTGTGGTGCACGCGCTTAACTCCAGGTCAAACTACTCTGAGTTGATCAACCTAACGCAAATCAGCTGTTCTGGAACCGAAAACTCAGAGTTTCCTATCTCAGAGTAGATCAACTCAGAGTTCCGGGTTAGACTCAGAGTTTTTTGAACCTGCTTTGTGAAACAGGCCCCTGCTGGCAAACTGGGGCTCAGTTGCCGTCTTGTCTGCAAATCATTAATGATCGGTTAATGAGGGACGGCTATCGGTGAGAAAAAAAGTCAAATTTTAAACATCAATTTGTGATTGTACTCCACAAACAACATAAGTAAAGTTCTGTGAAGTGTCTCAGGCTGCTGTGTGGGCTGCCAGAGACAGTGTGTGTGCACAGGTTTTAATTTGGATACTCTCTTTTTGAGGCTGTTCTCCAAACAAACATAATGCAGAAGTGCTCATTGTGTTTCACATCCAGGGAACCTTGAGGTGCTCTTGGAGTTTTTAAGACAGCTCCTGAAAAAATAATTCACTCCTTAGGCACTCTTGGACTAAACAAAGAGAATAGCTTTAGTTAACACAGAAACCCGCTTGGGTTTTAAACAATTGCAGCCTGTCTAAATACTGAGCTTCAGTGTACCTTTTTCCCTCTCTCTGCCTAGGAGGAGAACTATTTTTAATTCTATTACCTATTTTGATGTATTTTGAGGTGAGTCAAAGTCAAGTCGGTGCAATTCTCTGAATCTAAACATTCAATGTTAATGACTCAACATTTTCCCCTCAAAGCTGTTTATAGTATTTATTTGTTTAAGGTTAATAATTAGAGTAAAATAAATTATTTTTATTGGTTTAGGCTTTGGTTAGATCAGTTGTTCCCACCATTGATTGCTGACAACATCACTAAAAAGAAGTCAATAAGATGTTTCCCAGAGCCAAGAAAGGGCCTGCTTGTTGCTGTCTTAATTATGTTTAGTTCTTCTGAGACTTCACCAGGTCAAAACCTGATACTTTAAAGTTAAAAGGCAAGTCAGGTCTGTAGAGAGCCGAGCCTCACAGCTGTCAAGTCCTATCAAATCAAAGTCTGGCCAATAACACACAATAGTAATAGTACACTTTCTTAATACTTTACTTTAATGTCAATTAAACCAAACAAACTCAAGTGCATCTTGCATACATCGATGTAGGGCTGCAACTAATGTTTATTTTTGTCACTGGTTAAACTGCCAATTAATTTGAATTCATTGATTGAGTCGTCCTATGTTCTAGAAAATGTCTGAGATACTGAAAAAAGTCAATTTGAAAGAGTCCATGGTGTCATCTCCAAGTGTCTTGTTTTATCCAACCTGATTAACAATTGATAGGCTGAGAGGCTGGGATCAGTAAATATTTTACCTTTTTGATAAAAAACCAACAAAAATGACATTAATAATAAGTTGATAATTTAAATTGTTGCCAATTAATTTTCTGTTGATTGATAGATCGAACAATCGGCTCTGCACTAGAGTCATTTTTTGAGAGAATGTCAGAATTCTCTTATTTCAGCTTCTCAAATATGGATATTTTCTGGTTTCTTTCCTCTCTGTGACAATAAAGTGAATAATATTTGAGTAGTGGAAAAAACAAGATATTTGAGGACATCATCTTGGGCTTTGGGAAACAATCAACTTTTTTCACCATTTTCTGACATTTTATAGACCAAACAATTAATCAATCAATCAATCAAGGAAATTATTGACAGGTGAATCAGTAATGAAAATAATCTGCAGCCCTACTCATTGTTTAATGTTGCTTCAACATAAAAGTTTTGCCTAAATGTAAGGAACATTGACTTAAGACTAAAACATAATATAAAAATTCCAAAGGTACAGAAACAGAAAGTAAACTGAAGAATAATGTGTAGCACTTCCTGTTAGCTGTCATCAGTACTGTCACATGAATCACCTGTTATTGTCTGTAATTAGGGAAGGCATGAGTGATCGATTCCCTGAGTAGTCCTCGTTTCAAATCAAGTCCATTGGTGAACAATGGCACACAAGTTTTTTGTGTGCAGGCGTGTGTGTGACCCGAGACACAAACACCTTCGACTTTTGGAACCGGCTCTTCACCTCAGCATCTGAGAGAAGTTGTGTGACCTACATGACATGGTTACTGTGCAAGGCCCAGATGATATGGAGGGGGAAGCAGTGACATTTGGGGCTACAGCGACATTAGCGCAGAGGCACGGGTTTCAGTGAGCCATGCATTGGTCCTCAGAAAAATCCTCTGGAGTGGTGGAAGTCCAACAGGCAACATTTAATTACGTTTGTGTAAGGTGTGGTTGTGAAAAATAAATCCTTAAAGGGTAACTGTCACTGTTTTGATTGAGAATAAGCATTAGGTGTTTGGTAGGCTGTATTACTGTGCATCATAATTCCTTCAAAAAAATAGATTTGGAATAACGAGTTCTCGATTGGTCCTCGAGGAATTGATACGACCCTTCGATCTTGGAATTAACTACTTGTGCCCATCCCTATTTGTAATTGTTGTTTGAGGATCATTGGTGTGAACATGCAGCATTTAATCCTTAGTCATTTTAATGAGATATACATTGATCTAATCCGCTGATGTAACTTGGATCTTTCTCATCGACCTGATATGGAAATGGGAGAGTCTGTTTAAACTTACTCTCGCCCTTTCCAGATCACAGATCTTCTTGCCGGTGAGGGAAACATTAAATGCCAACCAATAAAAATCAAAGGTTTTCATCAATATGTTCTGAGCAAGTATTATACAAATACATTACTAAAATCACTACTAAAATGATTATACTGTATGTATTAGCTGACTGACTGACTGACTGTTAATCTTTTTAAATATCCGTATCAGAGATGTCTCTCAGTATGTCATATCAAAATCGATGTAGAATTCAGAAAGATACCCCGTGCACCACAGGGCTTCTCTTCTGGGTACCAGCTCACTGTGATGATGTGATATTTTTCTTTGCCAAAAGGTTTTTGCTCCACATGAAACTCAATTTGTAGATGTGTGTGATGTCTCTATGACCATCAGCATCCTTGAGTTTATTTTTCAGCTCTCAGGCATGCAAAATTTCTCCTTCCAAACCAAGCACATTGGCAATTTGTCAGATGCCACCTTGGTCTGTTTTGTTCCAGTATAAACATGATGTCAAATTACTTTTAAATGTTATCAGTTGTGCTTGCTGACCACTAACTCCTGTGGATACTTTCACACTAAAATGAGATTTGTCTTTCCAAACTGGCAAGACTCCAAAGACTTTGTTCCAGCAGGACCCTAGAGCAGCTGCAGAAAAAACACGGAGTTTGATGTTGACTCTTCATGCATGTGGTTAGATTGAAATGAGGGACTACAATTTAATTTTAATGGGTTCTCATTTATGTTTTCCTTCCCCCCTAGCTTTGGATAGGATTGTAGTTCCATGCTGGAGACTCAGATAAACAGTCTGATGCAAAACTAAGGGACAATAATCTGCATTAAATGGTGAAATACAAAGTCTGGCACTGCGTGTTGCAAGTTTAACATGAGGATGTTCTTGTTGTCTTGTGTACACTCTTTCTGGCCTACTATATGTGAGGACTGCTTTCACTTATCCATTGCCTTAGGACTTCATTCTTTATTGCCCATGCTGTCCTCCTTTTGCAAGGTCAGTTTGCCTTAAAGCACTTGTAGTATAAAAGACAACTTTATTGAAAGCCAACACTTTTCAGCTCATGGCCTCCATCAGAGTCATTGGACATTGGATGACCCAGATGAAGGCAACAAGTTCAGGTTGTATTTGATGTATGGTGGTGACAAAGGTCAACATTGTTACATAGCCACGAATAAAAATCACCCTTCCTGAATCTTCTCACGCAATGCATCAATAACTAGCAGATGTGTGCCTTCAGTGCTGACATTTGATCGAATTTAAAGTTCTAAATTGCTAACTATCTTGCCTGGCATCTAACAGCTATTATGGCTAGTTTGAACACTAAAGGTGATAGGTATCTGTCCAGCTTGTTGTGTTTTTGTTAGTTAAAAAAGTATTTATTGATTGTATTGGGATCAGAACTGTAAACTCAAACAACATTGACATACCAGCCATAAAAGTTGTTATGGTAAATGGGTATGCAAAAAGAGGCGAAGGCTTTGAACTCCTTCAAAGGAATAACAACAAGTCATTGGTTCAGATATGTGGATGACACATGGGTGAAAATCAAATCCAAAGAGGTGCAAACTTTTACCAAACATATAAACTCTGTGGACAGAAACATCAAGTTCACCAGAGAAGAAGTCATGGACAACAGCTTGCCTTTCTTAGTGACATCCATATGGAGATGGACAGGAGCCTCCACATTGAGATATACAGAAAACCCACTCACACAGACCAATATTTACTGTTTTATTCCCCATGAACACAAGCTTGGGGTTATCAGAACCCTGCAACATAGAGCTGATAACGTACCGACCAGCTCACAGGCCCAAGGGGAAGAACGCAAGCACCTGAGAGGCGCCCTCACAACTTGCAGTTACCTCAGCTGGACCCTTGTGAAAACGGCGGCTGCTTCCAGAAAGAAAACCAAAAGAGAAGGAAAAAGAAAACAATAGAAACAACATAGTCGTCCCGTATGTGGCTGGGGTATCAGAGAAACTCAGGACGAACAAACACTGCATCCCTATGTTTTTCAAACCCGGTAACACACTCAGACAGAGACTAGTACATCCCAAGGACAGAACAACACACTCCCACAAAAGCAATCTGGTTTATGCTGTTCAATGCAACGAGGGATGCAAAGAGCTCCACAGTGTAAAAAAACAAAACACAGGAGAGTTAACTCCTCAGGCCTGGACTCTGCTGTCTATTTACACCTCAAGGAGAAAGCCCACTCCTTTGATGACAACAATGTCCACATCCTGGACACAGAGGACAGATGGTTTGAAAGAGGAGTAAAAGAAGCCATCTATGCCAAAGTAGAGAAACCATCGCTAAACAGAGGAGGAGGTCGGAGACACCACCAATCTCCAATTTACAATGCGGCCCTTTCATCCCTTCCCAGGAGATTCAACAATCTAACCTCAAAGAACAAATGTTCACAAATGGCCTCCTGTGGCTCCAAAGGCTGTCGTTAAGACTCAATAGAGCTCTAACAAAGTCGAAACCTACATCCCACCAATAACTGTAAATCTAACGATGGTCGTTGGCACTTGGAGCACAAAGGGTTCCAGTGACATCATCGGCCTTGTGAGAGTTTACTTACCTGGATCTCCACACCAGATAGTTGGTCCAGTCCCAGCCTGGTCAGATGAGAGGTGAAACGTCTTCCTAGACAAATAACCAAGTCCAGTTGTTTTTGACTGAAATTGCTTTGGGGGTATGCAAATAGTCTAATAATAATAATAATAATAATAATAATAATAATAATAATAATAATGCCTATTTACAGACAGCAGACACAGAGCAACATTAGCAATCCTTTAGAGAAGTGCTTTTGACAACTTGTTAAATGTGAATCCAAAATACACTAAACTTTTAGCTCTGTTTTTTTTTAACATATCTGGAGGGAAATATCTAGTAGCAGTGAGTGCTGTAAAACCCCACAATTGAGGTATGTGATGAAACTCCAAAGAGGTATGAGGAATATTGCAGCTGGTAGTTCTCTGTGGGCTTTTCAGTATGCCTTTCACATTAGCATGCAGCCTGGTGGTAAAAAAAAAGATGCTGCAATAAATATTACATCCTGCTCCTCTTTCTTGTTTGGGTTTTGTGTAGTAATTTTTTAAATTTTTATTTTATTTTTAAGTGTTATTTATGACACTGTTACAAACACAAACGCGTGGAATTAAGATACGCTTTGTGTCTGTATTGTGCCGCAAACCTTTATACTTTGATTACAAATCAGTAACACATTACAGTTGATTTCCATTTACCTGGTAAGGTGCAGCTTTCTTCATGGTTAATGTGAGTAAAATCATTTCTTTTCAATCAACATTTCTATCATAAATGATTCTTTACTGTTCCAGTATTTGAAAGATTCTGATTTTATTTTCTGAGGTAAAGCAGGCTAGAGTAAGAAATCATTAGTAATGCTTTAATATAAGGCCCAGTGGGAGCAGGAGTGTTGGCTTCAATTTTATGCTTAAAACTCCCTACGAGCCTGTTAATAGGGTTTCTGAAGCTCCAGGTGGGCCACAGAGAATGCACGTAGACACAAATGCACCTTTTAAAATCTCCTACACACTTGAACACAGAGCCACAAACCTGCATGGCGTCTCTCCACCATGTGAAACGCCTCGGCCAGCATCTTTTCTCCTGTTGCGGTGCGCAGCTGGCAATTAGGTTGCTGTTGTTGCTGCTGTCTCCGCTCATTTTCAACTCTGTGGAGACGGAGGGAAGAAAAGGGCTAAACAATATTGCCTCGGTCATAAAATCCAGTGTAATTATCCCAGGTTTTATGTGCCCTATGAATTCAAAAATCCCCTTACATGACAGGAAGTAAATTGCGGCCTTTAGAACACCTTGGCAGCTGAGGTAGCGGGTCGTACTGTATTCGGAAGATCGGTGATTCAATCCCCGGCTGTGTTGACACAATACATCCAGTATTAGTGTCGGCTGTGTGAATGTGGTTTGAAGGATTAGATTAAATTAGATGATGGGCAGGTAGCCTTTGCCATCAGTGTGTGAATGCGACATGTGTAGTAACAGCACCTTGAGTGGTGAAAACATTTACCATTTCTTTGTCCTGGAAGCACCATAGTGCCATAATGATAAAGCAAGACCTACTTATGGTGAAATTCTTTTACACCTGATATCAGCCCTTGTTCCCTGACTCATACCAAACGCCATATTTAAGCCTAGAATGAAATTGTGCAGCAACATAAAGCAAACATTTTTTCTGTAAAATGATACGTCATCCACGAAATATTTGTGGACTTTTTTTTAAATTATAGAGGACATTAGCCCGGACCATTTGCTGTTTCATGTATAGAAATAGGGCTAGTAAAGAAACTCATGAGCAGCAATATGCCCTGCCCTTCAAACAATCACCACACACTGCTTCAATGATAAAAACAAGGGAACCATATTGTCCCGGTGTTAAAGCTGACCAAGCAGACACGAATGTTAACTCCCAATGGTTAATTGATGGAGTGTGTTTTCATGGAGATTGTGTTTAAATTGGGTTTTTAAAATTGTTGAATGTATAAAAGGACAGGGAACATGATGTTGTTACAGCGGCAATGAAGCAACATGATACACTTGGAAGTTATCATGCAAACTAATGTCTGATACTTTGGACCAATCCAAACCATTACAGCTTCTTTTCTGGCAAGCACCATTGTGACCATCCAGTCGGCACCAATTTGGTAGTTTTCAGATGAAAAGATGCAGCGTTATGCAAGTAAAATGCCACGTTGGGCCAATAAACCTAGCAGCTCACTTGCTCGAACGACAGTAAACAATTCAGAGTTCAACGTTTTTACTTGCCCCTATACAAATTGTATTGTTTATCAGCAGTTTATAAATAATAACAACTAAAGCTTATTGTCATGTTTAATCTTTAAGTAAAGGAATCGGAACAAGGACACAATGTGTTATAAATTTAGTAAAGATAAGAAAAAGACAGTCAAATCAAGATTGCATCAAATGTGCTTTAAAATTAATTGTTTTCACTACTAGTTGTTGCCTGAGGCACCTGACATCTAATCAGATGCTTTGGGGACATGTTTTGTGTCCCGTTTCATTAACAGGACTACTTTGAGATTGCCACAGTAAGGTTGATGTTCTAACCTGCTCTCCTGGCACCTTTGATCCTGTCTTCAGTCGGTTTGATTACGCTCTGAGCCCATTTTCAGTTTGCATCTTACTGTGTGAAAATGGAGCTGTGTGGCTTGCACCTGCTTATGTGGCAGTATGAATCGCCTCCTTCTGCAAGAGCAGTGCATGATAAATGCCTGATTGTCTTTCTAGAGTTCATGACAGGGAGCAGTATTTCTACTGACTTCACTTGAATCTTCTTCAGATCTTTGAATCCCCTCCTGTGAGAGCCTCATCAGCTCGTCAGGCATAACCTGCAGTTTAAAGTGTCCTTTGAACATTTAAGTGAAAACAGACAAATTGTCAGCTCCCCTTTATTACCTTCCTAAGTTCCTTCCTATGTTTCTTAAAGAGAGTTGTCTTTTTCCTGGGAGTTTGTAACCGGCGGCAGACATAATTGCAAAGTGAAAGCGAGGCATCTATGGAACCAATATGAATGGTGACATTATTCTACATATACAGTCATTAAATTGTGCAATCAACATTAACTTCATAATGATAACTCAAAACAGAAAAGTAAATGAGTATGAGTAAATCTCATTCATATCCCCAGTCATTAAAAATGTCTGGTATTGTAGTTTCAACTGGGAAGCTTCTAATCATGTATGAACACAATACAACTGCAGAAGGAGCATCCAGCTCCCTCCCTCGCTCTGTTTGTCCCACTTTTTTAGTTTAACCTTTTACTAATTTTGCCACAGGAGACAAATTCCATTCAGGTCAAAGAGATTTCCTGCAGTTTCAATGTGCATTTCTGTATCACTTCATATGCAAGGTATAGTATGTAGGCCAATCCTGCAGCCCGCGCTACACAGCAGAAACAGATGTAGGATAAAGCTTGTATTTAAATGTTATATTGCTGCTTATTGTCGCTGTATACACTGGATAATTGTTAGGCACTTTTCCAAGATTAAAGCACATCCACTCCTCTATTATCATGATTAGAAATATATAGATGTACGTCCTCAGAGAAGCTTTGCACTTTATGGTAATGCATTATAATCTGAACAACAAATGCAAATCCCCTTATTTTTTCCATTCATGTCATTCTGGCAATAAATCTTTGTCATTTCTCTTAATGGGGTTGCGGGAGTGTGAGTGTCTGAAGGTGGGGTGTGGATATTAATGGTGTCCCAGCAGACACAGTAGATTTCCACTCTAGGCTGATGGCGGGTTGCCTGTCGCCTACCTCTGTGCCATTTTTAGTCTGCGGCGGCGGCCCTGGCTGGCCTCGTTGCCACCTTGCTGCACGGTGCCACGTGTGGGCAGGCGCTGGCTGGGGGCCTCTCCCATATCCGTGGCTGCTGCTGCACGGTGGGGCTCCCATGGGACTGGGCTGTGGGCCTGGGTGGGGCAAGGCGGAGGAGGAGGGAGGAAAGGGGGGGTTTGCCGCTGACTGAAGCACACTAGTGGTCTTAAGGAGCGCTGCTGAGGGGAAGTCCTGTGCGTTTGAAGTAGGGACCTTAGAAAGCCTGTTTACTCGGGGGTGGGGGGACTGGGGGGGGCTGGCCCACTGCACAAGAATGCCTGTGTCATGACGGGAGCAGCGGCGAGGAGGAATGCACTCCACAATCCCAACACTGTAGGAGCCGGGCCACAGCTGAGGTGGCTGCCATTTCTTCCTATTTATTTTAGCTCCCTCTCCACTCAATCACTGGCCCTGTCTGCGGCCCTAAGCATCCCTGGAAAAATGAAAAATGGCCTGGGCTTTTATTTATGGCTTGAGATTTCCAAGTATTTGCCAGCACAGAATCCTCACCCAATGTGGATGAAATATTGGAACTGTGAATTATTTTTTGCCTTAATAATTTATTTATTCAGGGGAAGTTCATAGTTCTCTCCCTTACCTTTCCGCAGGTACACACATTCATTCTAATGAGGTTTAAGTGGGATCATATAGTTCAGTCTTTTACATTAATTATACTCTGGGTGGTTTGCAAGATAATTTCAGATAACGCCCGAAAAACTGTACTGGGACACCTGAAAATGTCTTTACCTTCTTTCAAGAGTGTTGCACCGTGGTTATAAATAGATGCTTATATTCCTCTGGTTCTCCATATGATCTAAACTGGCTTGCAGACCAGAGAAGGTGTGTTCCATTAAACAGCACTGGAAGGAGATTTGTTTTGACTCGCACCGCTGCCAAACTCCGCAACTCGGCAGGACGAGAGTTAGCGAAATCTCTTTAATACACAAGCTACTTGTGAGTCCATGTGACCTTTGTTTACCGACCCTGGTTTGTTTGTAAATGGGCTGCTTGAACCTACATGAACCCATTTTTTTGTTTAAGGCCTGTAATGTCTCACTGGCAGGCTACAAGCAGAGGTTTATTAACTTTTTCAAATGACAGATAACCTCCCTCACCATATTAAGAATGAAGATGTGATCGTCACAAATACAAAAGGGGGCCCCTTCACACAAACGGCCAAGGAGTTTGAAAAATGATTTACCCTGGAAAAACTTTCTACCAACTGGGAACAATTTGCACCAAGCTGCAATGCAAACATATATCATTGCATTAGTCAAACATTTTAGCTGTCAGCCTATAGATATATAATGCTTACTGTATAATAATAAATAATAATAATAATAATAATCTAATCATAAATATGACCTTCATCAAGTGCTGATAATGTGTACACAAAGGGAAATACAAGGCTAAAAGCCTGCAAACACACATAGTTTTTTTTTTCGTGCTTATAAAAAAGCTAATAGAAAATTAGAGTCCTTCGCTTTTCTGATGGAAACATTAACACGATTCAAATGGCAGTGATTCGGTCAATTAAGAGTTTCAGTTTGTTAAACTGTATATTATAAGTTTGTCCATGAGTGCACTGAAGGTTTAGACTCTTCATTTAAATTGGAGCTGACATCAAATAAGATCAAAATGAACCAAATATAAAATTTAACAAAGAAAAAAAATGCAATTTCCACTGTGGGTGAGACCAAACAAAACAAACAGAGGTCGTAATTACAGCCTTACAGTTGGCCTGCAGCTCCGGCGAAGCAAAAACGATCTCTGATTCATTCACATGCCAAGATGCTCTCCATTAGGATTTCAACTTGCAACTGGCTGCTTTTATGACCAATGAAGCTGCTCATGAGCCCAAAGAATCAGCACTTTTTAGTCGTCAATGGAAAATGTAATCTCCACTGCATCCTACTGTAAAGGGAGAGTGTAAAATAAGCCATATATGTGGCCACTTAATCAGCACTCAGAGTCAGGATTATAGCAATAGGACAGATGAAGGATTTCATATCAGCAGTGACGGACTTATCCTTAAGAGTGTAAAGCTAAGCAGTATCAGAGTGGAGGTTAAGTACTGGTGTGCATTACATCAAAAAGGGACATATTAGCACTTTTTCATGGTCGGATTCAGTACCAAGATCAAGAATATCTTTATTAAGGGGGGAACCGAATACTGTCAAGTGTGATAAATCACTTCATTTCCATATCGAGTGGAGACAGAGACTTGAAGTCAGAACTAATTTCTCTGTTATTAAAACATCAAATGATCTGTAGATTGTCAAAAAAAATGCCTTGAAATAAGAACAGATTGTTTTTTTTCAATCTGTCACTGGCAATGAATCGCATCGCCTGTTTTTAAAAGCCAGGGTTTAAACGGGTGAGCTGCTTGTTACTACAGTGTCACAGAGCTGTTATCTTTGGAGATTTCCAACATCGTGAGCCATGGAGTCTTGAGGGTTTTCAGAGTTTATCTGCCAAAGCATTCCAAGGCTTCATTATCAATGGACGTTTTGTCAGAAACATCAGCTGTGTACATTAGTACGTCACAACTCGCTTGAAACACTTAATTTTTATTTTCTTCTTTCTCCTGTGTTTTGATCCCCGTACAGAACCAGAGTTGGATATACCTGGGACCCTTGACTCTGTAGCCCAGCAGGTCAATGAGACTGCCCAACGCCGCCGCCGCCGCCGCCGCAGAGATGCCGGGGAGGACGACTACAACATTGAAATCCTGCTGGGAGTTGATGACTCGGTGGTTCGCTTTCACGGAAAGGAGCATGTGCAGAATTACCTCCTCACTCTCATGAATATCGTAAGTCATTGAGACTTTTTTGTCACTAGTTTGAATACTCATATTGCCAGTGGCGTTTGGCCCATCGAGGGCACTAGGGCAAGTAACTAATTTTTGATTTAATTTAATGAGTAGCATATAATGTGTTTTCTGCAGTAACATTAACTAAATAGCAAGGCGAGGAAAGCTGGTCTTTCAAATTTACAGTGCTCGGACGAGATTTAGGGCGTTATGCAGAGCGCCCATCTCTTCTATCGTCTATGGGTAGAATACACGCGACCTCGGGGTGATTATCTTTATCACCCCTAATCTCTCCCCAAATCTCGCCCGTAGTGTTTTTGGTTGACAGCAAATACATGACCGCAAACCGAAAACAAGATTTGTGGTGGGAGAGACCAACACATCCAGCCGACCGGTGTTCTTAACAAATCTCTCAAACCGAATATGTTTAAGAGAAGATCACTATCAGATAAACTTGGACCGCATCAGCACGATGCTACAGTTGACCAGACATCCAGTGAGAGAGCAAAAGAATACGATCGCTTAAACAGAGGTTTGTAAAAACTTCACAGCTAACTTGCGTGTTGTGATGCTCAGGAACTATCCTTTCCTCCTTTTCTGAATCAAAGGAACAGATCGGGCCTGGTTAAATACTGATGCAAATGACCGAAAGCACCTTTCTGAAAAGAAAAAGAAAAACATAGAAACAAAAGGAGATCCCCATTGAAAATTCTAATTTCTATCAAAAAGAAAACAAAGTATGTTTTATTATGTTCAGGTCAGTAACACAATTCTGTCAATCATAATCTTAAAACTATGGGACACTATGAACTTTGTCTATGTACATTATATTGACACACAATCCCCCCCCCCCTCAGCTGCCACTGCCTATTGCAGTTTAATGCAATTTAAGCCTGAGCCTGACTTTATTAGGTGGTAGCCTGTATTGATATCAAAGTATAAGCTTGCACGGATAAATACTATGGAGATCCAGACAGCACTGTCTGGCATCTGTCCCCCTACCTTTTCTCCTTAAACATTTCTTTCATCAGTCTTTCTGAAAAAGATTATATCCGTATTTACATGATTAGACACCCATTATTTTGTTTATATAGAAAGAAATACAGCTCCCATGAAAGTACACCAGCACATCAGGACTGTAGTCAAGTCCAACCGAATCAAGTCCAAAACCAGGTCCAGTCGAGTCCAAGACGAATTCAAGACCAGGTCCAGTCAAGTCCAAGTCAAGACTGCACCTTCTTCTTCTTCTTAAAGACTGAGTCCAGTGCTGTTCAGTACCATAATAATAAGTAATATTGTCTTCCCAATGCTAATATAGTGATTATGGAGTTAGGATGGATCTATAAATGAGACTGATTTATCTTCTTACATCAAACTAAATAATACAGAGAATTTAGGCAACGTTCTGTACAACTGATCCTGAATCAGGCGTAAGGAACAACTCGACCAGTTTTCAATATCCGAGTGAAAGACAAGACTAAGTTCAACAGGGAACGAGACCAAGACAGGTGCAAAAAAGGACCTGAGACTGAGTCCGGACTCAAGTACTAACTTGATTTCTTCCATATCCATGATTTTCACCAACACTCGTCACATGTTTTTTATTGTATAGTTGTAATCACTGCTGTCTGAAACAGTTTCTTTCCTTAGGCCATGCCTGATTTAGTCACAGCCATTTTTCTTGCCCATGGACTATCATTTTGTATTTCTCAGTCTCCTTTATACAATAGTGTTGATTTTGCAACACATTTTTACTTTAAATACTCACATCTCTGTTTTTAGCAGCAGCTGTACAGTGTATGCTACTTGTTCTGCACTGAACAGCAAGCAATATATAATCAGTTAGAGGTTGTCGAGGGAAGCAGAACATTCAGCCTAATATTTCTCTCAGGAAGGGATAGAGTTTAGAACAGTGTGAGAAGGAGAGGAGGAGAGAACAATGCTCTCTTCACTGAGGTAGACAGAAACCTGTTCTTTTAACAATTAAGTAGCCAAAATGAAAAATGCATCAATCTTTATTTAAAGAGGAGGCAGGGAGTTTTTAGGTCGTGTTGGATTCAAGTTTTCAACATAAAACAGCATCTAAACTTCAGTTTCTCAATTCTCCGTTGTTTCTCCCCAAGTCTTCTGAGAACTGAGTCAGTATTTGTAATCACTCTGTTCCCAGGGCCAGAAATAATACAGAGGAGGTTACGCTACCCTCTAATCTGACATAACAAATACTGACTGTAACTGCTCATGATCTGAAAATATGAGCCGCCAGCGTTAACAACAGCCTTTCTCTTGTGGGTCTTGTGCTGTTGGTCGTTGTTATATCGATCTCGGAGGATCATAGACACCACACACAGCTGGGAGAAAGTCTAATGCATCCGTGTGGAATTTGCTCTGTTGTCCATGCCAGTACTAGCCCTTAAACACAAAGAACTTAGCAATTAAATTCCATGCAGGGGTTATCCCACCTTCTGTGTGCATCTGTCTTTGATGTAGTTGCACCTCAACAGGGTCGTTTAATCAAGATGCCTGGCTCTCTGTTGGCATTTGACCACGCTGTCAGATGGTCATTTGCCTCAGAAGGCAGATAGGAAGTGCAGTGTTACTCATCAAGTTCTCAAAGGGGCCACAAAAAAGCCTCTCCAGTGGTGCAGAAATTGGCCATATGTGCGACCATTTGCTGGCTGCAAGGCGAGGCCTGTAATGAGTCATTTTAATGCGGATGGAGAAGCCAACAGAATACTTTCACCCCACTGTTTTCAAGCTTTCTGGGGGAAGCTGCTGTTCCGTAGCAACAAGTCTGCTGATGATCAAAGCCTCCCTGAGGGACCAGGGATGGCTGGAAGATGATTGTGTGCCGCACATACATATATACACGCACAAATCCTGATGGGTGTCGGAAAATGTTTCTCCATACCGCTGATGACATTTTGTGTGGGAGAGGAATTATACTTAAAACATGAAAGCAGCTGACTGACGAAATCAAACAAACAAAGTTAATTGTTGACAAGCGAGTTATGATTTGCATTGGATGACACTTCTGTGTGTTTGCAGGAGATATATGAGCCAACATGTACACGATTATGCTGCCATTGATTTTATCAGAGTGATATAGAGTGTGTTGCAGCTTCAGCACCACAATCTGAGAACTGGCAGTATTCCTGATTACTGGTCATGCATTTCCTGTGAATTTAAAGTCCCAGATTTTGAACATCCTTTTCAGCTAGACAGCACTGCAAAAGATAATCTGTTTAAATGCATATGTTCAAAAAGCACTGATTGCATAATTTGTTTACACACTTCCTTCACAGACCTTTATCTTTTGTCTGTGTTGTTCTGAGAATGTGGGGATCAGGATTGTTTTATTGAACATAATAATTGTATATTGTCTATTTGGAAATGCACTTTAGTTTAAAGCTGAAATGAATTATTTAAATCACAAAACTGGACCCTGACTGGCTCTCGCCACTATCCAGGTGAGGTACACTGGCTGGATGGATGCTTTCTGGCTCAGACGCTGCAAACTGGACTGATTTCACCCAATTTGTTTGTTGGTGGCAGCCAATGTAAATACTTACATTTCTGCCAGAAAAAGATAAAAATGAATGGATGTTCAGTTAGGTAAAAAAAGAAAAAATCTTACTTATGCAAAGTTATGACAATGTAATGCTAAATCACAATTATGAGATAGCATTTTAAAATGTGAAGTCAGTAGTTTGATGTTCATCTCCATCTCATCTCCATAGTTTTTGATTTACCATTAGTATTGTTTTGATAAACATTACTTTTCAACAATTATTTTCTATTTTCAAACTTAATTTCATCCTAATTGACCATTGGTCGCTCTGCTCTTTTATTTCTATACATACATATGCGGGTATATACATATATCCAGCAATGTTGTTCAGTGTGTATATCTCTCTCTCCCCCTCTCTCTCTCTCTCACACACACACACACACACACACACACACACACACACACACACACACACACACACACACACACACACACACACACACACACACACACACACACACACACAGACACTTGTTGCAGTGGCTGGCAGTGATGATATTAGGAGGTTATTCATGGTGTTTTCCAGCAGAGGTCCCAGCTGGCTTCGACTGGAGACAGCTCAGGCTTCTTCTGAACACTAATTACTGTGATTGACAACAGTGTCCTGTCCCAGTCTGCTGTGTCTGATTATCGGGATCTCTGCCTGCCTCTATCTGTCCCCCTCTCTGGTTCTCTCTCTCAATACAGTCAGACCTGCAGACTTCACCTCTCCTCTCTTCTCTTCCTTCCTTCTACCCTTTCCAGTCCCAATTCTTTCCTCTCCTCCTTTCCTATCCTACCCTTCTAGTCTCCCTTTCCTCTCTGCTCCTCTCCTATCCTCTTCTCACCTGTCATTATCCTTCCGTCCTTGTCTCCTCTTCCTTTCAATCCTCTTCTTCTGTTATCACCTCTCTTCTCTTATCCCCGTCTTGGTTGACAGGAGCTAGAGCGTTCGTCCACTTATCAGAAGGTCCGTGGCTCGATCCACACTGTCTACATGTCAGTGTGTTCTTGGGGAAGATACTTAACCCCAAATGATTCCCTGTGGCTGTGACATCGGGATGTGAATGTGTATCGTTCCTTATGAGCATGTGGCACAGTGCATGGTGTCCTCCGGCAGCAGTGTGTGAATGAGTAAATGTGCAGGCTTGTGTTGTAAAGCCTGTTAAGTGGTTGCTGACTAGAAAAGTTCGAAATTAATGCAAAATACCACCCTTCTTCCTCCCTCCTCCTTTAACTTTTTCTATTGGCTTCTCTTCCCTTTCAATACCTTCTTCCCCTCCCCTCCCCTCTCCTCTTCTCACCTCTCTTTTAGCCATCATTTTCTCCTCTTCTCGTCTCATATTTTCTTTTTCCTTTTTGTTCTCGTCTCCTCTTCTTTCCTCTCCTGTTCCCTTCTGTCCTTCTTTACATTCTCCTCACCTCGAAACCTCTAATCTCCACTTTTTCAGTTTGCATTTTGTCTTCTCTTCATTTCCCTTCTGTCATCTTTCCTCCTTTTTTCATGTTTTCTTTCTCTTTTCCTGTCTCACTTCTCTCTTCTTGTCTTTTTCTTTTTTCGCCTCTTCTTCTCATCGTTACCCACTCTTTTCCCTTCATATCCTCCGATCCTTTCATCTCACCCTCCCGTAATTTTAAATCATCTTCTCTTTTCACATCTCTTCTTTGCTTTTCTTCTCTCTCCTTTTGTTTGATTTGTCCTGCTCATCAAAGCAGAGCCTCCACAGCTCAATCCTTTCTGTTGGGTGTGTGTGTGTGTGTGTGTGTGTGTGTGTGTGTGTGTGTGTGTGTGTGTGTGTGTGTGTGTGTGTGTGTGTGTGTGTGTGTGTGTGTGTGTGTGTGTGTGCGCCCGTGCGTGTTTGAGACAATTTGTCTAAACAGATTCAGTGATCACAGCTCCCGGCGCAGACACTCTCTGTTTTATTTTCTCTCTCTCTCACATTACATGCATGACTGCTCGGTCCATTCTTCTGTACGCTGCAATCCAGTTAAGTTAAATGCACGTTGCATTCAGTTCTGCGATGTTCACATATTAGTGGTATGGTATCAATCACACTCTTTAGGAGTTGTGACTCAAAATTCTCACACCATGTCTATTGTCAGATGTTTTTTATTTTAATAGAGACTCAAGTACAGATTATGCCTGCTGCTGATGGTTCTTTTACAGTCTTTGGTGTACACATAAAAAGACACAATGGGGAATGAAATTGCTTTCCCCGGGGCATCAGTTTTCTCTCTCAGGCTATCAAAGATCAATAACGGCTTCATATGTGCCATACATTTCTCATGAAAGCCTCAGACAGAAGCAGTTGTGATGCATTGATTTACTCAACATAAAACACTCTGATGACAAATTCCTTCCTGCCCAGTAGCCCGTCGTCTCCAGAAACACACCTCTAACCAACATCAACGTGTCAAGATATTAGAGGCTTTTTTTTTTGTCACGACGATCATCAGCTTTTTTGCAATCAGAATCAGAAATGTTCACAAAAAGTGTACTTATATGAGTTCAGTTGTGTGAAATTTTCCCAAAACAAACTCCACTAAATCCAAGGACATCGAAATTCAAATAAATTAAGAAATGTCTTTTTCATTACTTAGTTTCACTAATGTCTCTTAAGACAATAAACATAAGGCATGCTTTTTAAGGACATCTGTTGGTGACATTTGGGTACTGCAAAACATTTACTATTTACTTATTTAAATAAATGCTGAGATATACCCGTGCTGTTTAATTTAACAGCTGTAACAAATAGCAGCTTTACGATTTTCCCTTTTTTTTCACTTTTAGAACAGTATTTATTCTATGTGGTAATTTTTAGGTTGTATTTTGTATTAGACCGCAATATACTGCATTGAAAAGAGGTTTTTCAAATATTTCTTCTCTATAATGGAGTTCAGTTCAACGCCATGTCTTACTGCAGGCTCAAATATCACTGCAAAGGTGACTTAACGCAGTATTGCCTTAAGCCAAACACTACACACAACTGCATGATAAAGTGTTTCATACCTTCTATTGTAGACCCAGGTCAACTTCAAAATATCCTTATTACAGCAGGTAAACAAAGCAGCGAGGTGGTGGTAGACACAACTATATGGACACCTGAACATCATATTTGTATTGCTTTGCTGCGATATCAGCCTCAACTCTTCTGGTTCGACAAGGTCATCATGGCTCTCTGCAGGCCAGTCATGTTCTTCAATACCAAACTGGGAAAATGGTTTATTTATGAACTTTCCTTTGGGTTGTAAGGTCTTTTAACAGATGCCTGTTTTGGAGCACATTAGTACTGACACACATGCAGACACATGTCTCTGTTTCTGACTGTAATCCCTGTGTGTTCCATGGGCAGAAAAGATAGGAGATAAAACTTGATGCTGCCGATGTAGCTGTGAAAAACACTGAATTATTATTGAAAAATGTAAATTAATTTGAGATCATTATTCATCATATCATACAACTTGGCTGACATGTAAACCATGTGCATCCTGCTCTTTGTGCACTATTGCATTAATGTCTTATTAACATCTTAATCAGTTCAGATAAATGCATCAGTTTAGACAGAAAAAAGACAGCACTTGAGAGGACAACAAAAAAATGTTGTGGTTCTTGAACAGATTACACAGAAAGCAATCAAATTAGTGGCATTGATCGATGCAACAGTCAATCTCCCGCTTCGCTTCAAAGAGATTTATTGTGGCCATTTTGAGCTAGGGACCAGTGAACGTGAGGTAAATCAAATGTGAGGCTTAAGACACACAGTAAGAGTTAATGAGTCCTATAGTGTAACTGTTTGGAAAAAGCTGTTAAGAAGTTGCTGTGATAGCGTAAACATCCCTATGACCAACCATTGAAAGCGAGCAGATCAGCACGTGGGAGAAGGATAACAAATGGTGTCATTTAAGCTTGCAGTGCAGCTAATGTTGGGGGAGCAAAGCTGCTCTGCCAGTATGTGTTGTGTGGATCAGCAGTATTTATGTTTTCAAAATAAAGCATCCATCTGCGTCACAGATCACATTCTGCTAGATTGTTGCTTCACACAGTCAAAAAGCAGCAAGTAATGGCATCTGGAGTAAGTTGCCCTGCTCCTCCAGTCACGTGTTACCCCAAGAAGTTGATAATGGTGCTCTGAGGACATTTTAGCATTCTGTGTGTATGCTGATGGAATATTTTTTGTCCACCTTCTCTACTCTGTGTGGATAACACTGAAACATTGTGTAATGAAGCAGATAAACTCAGTGAGAAATCACTGGCCCCAAGAAAATGAGAACCACTGTGACGCCGCCTGTCGCTTCAGTCCAAATGCACTCGGTTGCTAATTAGGGCTTGTCATGAACAGTGTCTGAATGCTGGATCAGATGTTGATTTGTTCATTGATTCATTTGGTGCTTACTGTATGGTCAATGAGTTAGTGACAAAACAGCAGTGATAATGTTGGGATGATGGAGGAACACACACACATCAAGCCAAGCCTGTTAAAGGTCAGCTGTCAATAAAATGCATGTGGTCCTTGTTTCCAGTTGTCATGACAGACATTTCAATCTCAGTTTACAATATACTGCAGTATGATATGATTACAGGGACAAAATTCTAAATTAAATCAAAAGCCTTTTTCTTTCGGAGAGTAAGATGAAAAGATCAATATCACTCTTGTGTCTGTGTATTCAGTAGCAGTGTTTTCCCTGGGTTTCTAGAGTTGCAAATGACTTCATACACTAGCTTGCATATACTGTAAATTTGCATTAATTTACATAAAGCGTAGTGGTTGTGTCTGTTGCAGCGAGAGAGAGATCATAAAAGAAAAATCTTCACAAACTGGCCATGTTGACATCATTTATTTGAAATAAAAAAGTGAAATACATATAAATTATAAAGGGAGAGAGACAACTTGACTGAATTAGATCCAATTAAAAATCCTCAACAAAACATTTAAATGGCAGGAGAACTATGATCATTTCTGGTTCTGATTATAAAATAGTGCACCACTTGCTCTCCAATCCAGAAAATGTTGTAGAGTGAGAGCCTCAACTGGACCATAGAAACTCACTACAACTGAACTCCCACACCTACCGATCACCATCTGTGTGTGCAAGGTGCAAGAGGAGAGGGAGAGACCCCGCTGTTGGCAGAAAGGCAACACGCAGACACCTGTCAGGATGTTCTTCTCATAGATGTTCTTTGCAGAGTAAAACCCTGTATGGGTCTACCAATCTACCAATAGCTTCTGAGTTAAATCTACTAGAGCTGGCTATTGCCTACAGCTGCCTTAGTAACTCCTATCTTGTATGTTGTTGGGTTTTTTTTGCACACAAGCAGAAGTGTTAGGAATACAATTTACACGTTCACAGAGAGTTATATGCCGTGATATTATTATTATTTCCTAAAATATCAAAGTATTCATTTGTTACATTCTCCATTCTATTCAAGTCTTCAGTTTCTATCCACTGCTGGCTACCTAAATATATAGAACTAATGTCCACATTATGCTCACTGTGTATGGATAGAATTATCATGATTATGATTATTATATAATATAAAATTATTCACAGTCTTGTGAAATGACTTAAGGGAGCTCTGCTGTTCATTCATGCCTCACCATCATTACCTTATCCATCTGCTGCTTTGCTACCAGCTGATTACTAAAATAGTAACTAGTGATGTCCAAACACGTTAATGCAGTTGTACGTGGTGGCCTTGACATCCTGCCACATGTCACCATTTATCTGCCGATATAGTTCTCATGCATGTGTTTGAGTGTGTTCTCCCTGCAGAATCATCATTGCTCATAATCATATCAAATATAATATAATAAAACATGAAGATAGGCCCATATTATGTGCATCTTCAGGTAGATAAGTGAACATGCACATGGAGTCATTTAAACAGAAAGTCCATGAATGTGTTTAATATGTCCCAGAAAGCACAGACACAGTGAGCGATGCTGATCTCTGAAGGGGAAATTTGATCCCTCTGGCTGATTAAAAACAAACAACAGGTCTGTGGAAGATAATAATACATGAGGTGTGATACAGCACAATGACAACAGGGCTACAGCTTGAATAAGAAGCTGACTTTACTTTTTCCCTCAGATTGAAGCAGATGGGAAATGTTAATCTGGCTGTCTGTGGAGTCCCTTGCTGGCCAACATGCTTCTTTCTTGCTCTTTCTGTCTCCTTTCCTCAATGTAGCTGAGGCTTTTTTCTCACTTTGAAGGCACAATTATCTGTGAGGCTGTAACATTACCGTAATAATTGTAGATGGTACGGTATCTATGTTGTCCTGATCCCTGCATTGTTGTCCTGTGAAAACAAAACAAACCTTAACTAGTGAATATCGTTACTAAGCTCGACCCAAACAGTTCAAACAAAGCCGAGAGTAGTAACCTGGATGTACGTGCAGAACTCTCTATTTTCAATATAAAGTAGACTGATGTGTTTTATGTGCAGGATCGGACCAAACAAATCCTTGTCTTTTTCTTTCCATAGTGTTTAAGAATATTTTCCTCATTCATAATTGTGAAAACCCTGATATTTCTTCCGTCAATAACCTCAGTAATCCCTACTGTATACACACACACACACACACAAATACGCACATGCACACACACACATATATACACACACACAAATATGCATATCAAACCAAAACCCCCTTTTTTTAGATGCTAATCAAGACTTTTTCTTACTTACTAGTAGACTTTACTGGTATGGCGATTATGTCTTGAGAAGATAATTATAGGATCCTCCTCCTTGCTGCATTCACTGCGTCCTTTAAAAAGCCACTAAAGAGTAGTTGCACAGGTCTGTGATTACAGTTATTCATGCAGTGTTTTGTAAAGAATGGTTTGTTTCTCTCGCTTACTTCCTCTGATGATAGGAAAGTGGAAGCCCAGAATTAACTGGAATGGGGGGGGGGGGGGGGGGGGGTCGTGTGTCAATGAGTTAGATGCTTTAAAGAAATGCTCTCTGTGTGTGCTTTTGACCTTTGATTGATTATGTCTTTCCCCTGCTTCTCAGGTGAATGAGATTTACCACGATGAGTCGCTGGGAGTCCACATCAACGTGGTGCTGGTGAGGATGATCATGCTGGGGTACGCCAAGGTGAGTGTCACAGTCCGTTTCTGTGGTTTTGTTTTTGGAAAGCAGCAGAAAGAGAAACAAAAGGAGAGAAAATGATAGTCATAGGAACATTTGTCTCCTAGAGTGCAAGATGATTGGTGTGTAGGAGAAGATTGAACTGAGCTGAGAGACAGAAAAATGCTCCCTTCACTCTGCGCTGACTTTCTCACGTCACAAAGAAACTGAAGTATCAGTCTTTATAACAGGGCTGCAACTAGTGATTGCATTCGAGCAATTTGAGAATGACATTTGATGACTCGTCCAGGAAAAGTTAGTCACTGATTTTTTAAAGTGTTATCCAACGTGCACACCAAAAAAAACGTATCACTGAAGGTTTTAAAGCAAGTCTAAAGCCTAGTAAAGAACAGAGCCACACATAGGTCTCAGGTCTGCAACAGTATTCATAATTAGGCAGGGTTAGTCAATAAGCAAAACCGTTGGCAATCCATTTTCTGTGAATCGATTAATTGATTGATCATTTTGGAGGTTATAGGTATAGATACTGACTCTATCATCACAAATCACTCTAAACATTGGCAAAAATGGTCCAAAAGCTCTTGCAAAGAGATAGCATGAAGAAAGCAGAGTATTTATGGTGTGGTGTATTGGGCAGTTACTCTGTAACAAGTAGTGTAAAGGATTACACTTTCCAAAACAGTCATTATGTAACAGATACTAATCCAAGTGAAGCTGCGTTACCAGAACACAACTTATTTTTATCCTAGGCAGGTCTTAACTGATGACGTGTAAATCTAAATCTAAACGAAGGCTTGAGGATGACAGATGGAGAGGGACATAGGGGGCATACTTTCAAGTGCAGGAAGTATTGTCAGTATTATACAGACCGATTTTGCTGGGGTACTAGATAGCAAAGATGCCCTTTTTGCAGCTGCCAGTTGTCAGAATTTCAAACTAATGGTTGGGAGATGAGGGGTAGAGTGAGCTTGTAAGGGAGCTTCTGTATTATGCCACATTTTATGTTGTGTAAACCAGAAAAAATATGAGTGAATATGCAAAGAAACATACGTTGAAAAGTCAAGAGAGACTGTTATGAATATATACAGTATGTAAGCTATAAATATAGGTGTATACTGTATCCTGTGGGGATTGAGTGCTGCAGTGTTTGTCTGCACTATGTCTGATTGTCTACTCCTCCTGTAAGGTTTTTGTTATTGTTCCAATTAAGTGGACCAGGTTCTAAAAGGAGCTGTCTAAAAAGGTTGTACATCAATTAAAAAACTAATTTAGTAATATAACCAGTAAATTAACTAATTACCTTTGATACCAGGTAATTAGTTAAATGATTCTATTACTTTTTAAAGGGGTAAAAAGTAACTTATTGCACTTCCTGACACTGTTTTGGGGTAGCCCCCCCTGCCCACCTCCACATGTTTAAAGTCTGTGCACAACACAACAAAAGCTCTGACCCTGAGGTGAAGCATCAGCCCATCCTCACCTGTTGCTACAACAAACAGAGAGAAAACACGAGTGATAAACCCTTCCTCCTCAGTTTTGTTCAAAGTCTAAATTTCATCCATGAAGATCACAAAAACGGAACTAACACTTCTGCAGAGCAATAAACAGCCAATGCTTAATACTCAAATTCATTTTTAATCTTTTTTAAATGCTCTTGTGCTCTAAAAGTCCCTTGTGTGCTATTAATAAAAGCTTATGTAACACAGTATGAGTAGCATTCAGTGCATACACTGATTAAACAATTGGCTCCAGGATGATAATAAGTAGATAGCATCTTACGTAAAGCATTTTTACAGTATGTGTGAGGCGAGAGTGGCTGACCCTGCAATCTGCACACATGTTGTGCACTATTTAGCACCTCTGCTACATCAGTAATTGACTTTGGGTGTCACTAGCATGCTCCATTAGGCTGAAATAACCACGTCTCTGAAGCAATTATGTAACACGATTTAACATCATAAGAACAAAAGCATTGATAGTAACATAATTGTGACACGTGTTGACTGAATGTGGTTTTACTGTAATGTTGCATAAGGACGACGATGCAGTTTTGCTGGCAAAATACTAACATGTAAATTTACATAGTCAGGCTCCAGTGGTAAACATTTCTCTCTTTCTCTCTCTGTCCTGTCAGTCCATCAGCCTCATTGAAAGAGGCAACCCATCCCGAAGCCTGGAGAATGTGTGCCGCTGGGCGTTTGTGCAGCAGAAAGGTGACCTTGATCACGCTGAGCACCACGACCACGCAATCTTCCTCACTCGCCAAGGCTTCGGCCCCACAGGGATGCAGGGTAAGGCCCCCGGAGGACACGCTGGCAAGCTAATGAGAATGTGTGGTTGCTCTGTGTGGTTAAAATAGTTGATGGTTAATACAGTTGCGGGAGGTCAGGAGATCAGTTACAGGAGTCCAAAGTCTTCTGTCTGGCAGTATGTTAATTAGGATTGATTCTTTGTTTTATTCTGACATTAATGGTCATGATGCAAAATTGTTTGCAAGAAAGTTTTGGGGGTGTTCTGCATCTCTTCTTTGGGACTTCCATCTAGATTCTTATTTGTTACATTTTATAAGCATTTAGCATGCTGCAGTTGCTCAAGGTAAAAGCAGAAGGCATTTTTAATGAGAAGAGCACTAACAATCAAAAAGCTTCTTTATCACCAATGTTAAGTGCAAATAGAGTGACCATGGGATACACCACTAATGCTCTCTTGGGGCTTCATAGTTTGTTACCTTTCCTTCATTTTTTGTATCCTTGTAAACGCAGACCTGAGAAAGCTGGAGGCTCAAGGTAATTTACTTTGCTCGCCCCACTTCTTATTTCCTCCATAGCAGCCAAACTGAAACAATAAAAGCAACTAACTATTCGAAACCTGCGCTATTGAAAGGCCCATTTAACTCACTTTATGCTTTTTTTTCCCAGATGTGTTTATCAAATGGAAGCAAACATTTTATGCTTTGGCTTATCTTCCAATTCCCCCCTTTTTCCTCTTTCAATGTCACACACTCACTTTTTAGTCTGTCTGTCAAGAGGCTGATGGATTTCAATCACGGACTGAAACTTTCTTAACTCCACAGGTTTATTTAATCAGTATGTCTTATACATTGTACACTAACATCCCATATAACCAGCCCATTAGGTTTCATCAGTCCCACCTTTTTTGTCACTTCCATCAGGTTTGTTTGCAAATGCTGTTAAAGTTTTTGACATCAAAACAACAGTTTCTCTAAACTTGTGAGATGACAGTTTGTTAAAATTGTGTCCAATAAATAAGCTCCTTTGAGTTCATGACGCTACAAGTAGGGTCCAATTTTAATTGGATAGTGTCAGACATGAAATGGAGATAGCAACATAGTGTACAGTCAGTGTGATGCAACTGAGGCTAAAGTGACCTGTTATACAATGTCTCTTTGTACCTGGACAGTGAGACGTTGCAGCATCTCCTTCAGGACTGGCTGAACTGGAACTTTTATTTGAAACCAATTTTATTTTGAAGCTGAATTGTCCTTCAGTGCCACTAAAGTAAAGCAGATTTTCAGACGTGGTTGTCATGGAAATGAGAGCAAAAGGTACATGGAGGCCAAAGGAGGCTGGCGCACATCTGGCAGTATGAACCAATGAACCAATGTCCGTGCAGGTTCAGATTCAGATTCAGAGGGTTATTATTATATCCTGTCATTGTTATATTTTGTTCTGTTTTCTTGTACACATGGACATATTTTGCCGTCTAAGGACCAGTAGACGAGCACTGTTCACAGGCACGAATCTTCACACTTCACCTTGTAGACATGTAGTAGATCTTTAAAAAAGGATCCATAAAAAGGAACAATCTGATACCATTGTGTTATTATAAATTAGAATACAATAGAATATACTTGTCTTGGACTCATCAGAGCATAACCCAGTGTTAAACATACATCAACTAAGACATGACAGAGAACACATTACATAATAAATAGGAAACATTGACATTACGACACAGGGGGGCCCGATTGGCACAAGAACTTGAATTGCCCGCAGTGGCAATTGCTCTAAGACTGCAAGGGAAGCTCAGCTTCCCCTAAAATGTCAGCAAAAAAAAAAAGTTTTTAAATGGTGAAATATGTACTGCTGTGTGTACATTTCATTGACTAAATACGCACTAGAAAGCCTTCATCTTTTGTTCAGAATCAGCTACTCATCACAGGTAACCGGCGCAACTTCCTTCTCATTCATCCCCACAGCACCACAGCTCTTTACACAGTCGGTCGCTCAGCTTCTACTGACTTCAATGGGGAAGCGTAGAGCGGGTTGTTCCATTGCAGGCGAACTAGACACTCATTGGATAAATGCTGGGCTTTGTCCCACCCATCTGACGCTCAGCGTCTCTGGGGGTCTATGGGACAGTGGGTAGGCTCTGACGCTCGGCTTCTGCATGATGATTGGATGAGCTGTCTGAGGCGGAATCCTTTTTTGATTGACAGCTAAATTAGTGAATCAGCGATCTTGAAGAATAATTTTTTCATGCCGTTCTGAACTGATCCGGAGAATTTACCGATCCCCAGCGACTGTGTCTTTGTTAAAAAGGACTAGCGTTGTGTTTGGCGACTCTGTTCTTTCACTCTGCGGTTTCTTTCCCCAACGAGCAGCGGTAGCTGTGGAGCTTCTCCCCCGTCACTCACACTCATACTCACAGGCGGTGACACTTCACAGCAGCATGGCGCAGCAGCTCCAGCTGGGCCAAGGCCGTTTAAGCGTCCTAGCTCTGCTGCCATTGAGAGAACACTGTTCAAGTCCCTGGAAAAGACGTCTAGTTGGTACGACAAGGTCACAGATCATTTTATTGAAAAGAAACGAAGGGTAGAATTTACATATAAATAAACAAACACATTTATGATGTAGGCCGGAAAAATTAGCTTCCCCTCCTTTAATGGACCAGCAGCTGCCACTGAACAGAAAACATAGATGGGTAGAGTCAAAATGTAAATGCATAAGTTAACATAAAGATAAGAATAATACAAAAAATAAGCATGTTGTGCAGCCCATGTTTATACCTTTTATTTATGTTTTATTTATGTTGTTTGTTAAGAATACTGATTGAAATTGGGAAAAAAGAGTTTTTAAATCTGTTTGGTCTGCAGTGCTGAACCCTGATAGTAGCATCTCATATTGTGAAAACAGGACATGGGAAGGGTCGCAGAGTATTAAATTAAATATATCACTGTTTTTAACAGCTGTATACTACGTATCCTGTATGGGCAAATACATGCAGAGAATGAATGCCATAGACCTGTCTTTTATCATGTAGGTTGACTGCCAGCCATAACATAAATAGAACATAAATAAAATACTTTAAAGTAGTTGATTTTCTTCGGGGCTTAATTACTTAGTAGCTGCCGTTTCATAGACTTGCCAGTACCAGCATTAAGCAGTATCTGAGATATTTCTGATATGTTATCGGAACAACTGTAATTCATACCCAGGTAGATATCCCTTTACCGTGTCTAGTCCTAGAGAAATGCTTGGACATCTTTATGGCGATATTTTGAATTACAGGATTTTCTTTTAGTCTATTTATTTCTGAAAGCTGAGGACATTGTGTTCATCCCATCAGAAACACACTGAACCGTTTCAGCAGAGGTGGAAGAGGTACTGGGATCTTGTGTAAAAGTAGTTACTCAGCCCATTTGTTTCTTAACTACTTTATATATTTTATCTGAATTACATTTAATAATCCAAATAAATATAGTAAAAGTACACTATCTGCCTTTGAAATGTAGCATAGTAGAAGTAAGTAAGAAAATGGAAATCTTCAAGTAAAATGATTTTATGCTTAGATACTTTCAACCATGTCATTTCAGGGACACAAGCTGAAGTTGTGTGCATCATTAATAATCAGTGCATGCCTACTGTAAAGTTGTAGTGTATTGTGATACTATACTTTCTATACAGACAAAACCTTTTATCTTTTTCATCTTCACGTCACTATCGCCTCATATGAATAAAACTGCAGAGAGATAGAGAAGAAATGAAAGGATCCTCGAGTTATTTTTTTTCCCATTAGGCCCAGCACAGATAGAAAAGGTCAGTGTTCCTATTTTGATGTGAAGCAAGCAATGCATCTCTTTCACGCTGTGCACGGGAGAATTGAAGTATAGGTGACAGCTAGAAGATCAGCTAGTGACTCAAGCACTTTGAAAGAGCCAGCAGACACTATATTTCAGTGCGCTGTTCCCTGCAGGATAGTTCAGTAATTGAACAGAGTTAAAAGCTGCATCAAAACATGTTACAGACAGGATTAAAACCATTCAACCTAATATCCCAATATCTAATATTGCCTGAAGTCACACTCTGCACAG
Organism: Echiichthys vipera; assembly: GCF_963691815.1. Lineage (NCBI taxonomy): Eukaryota > Metazoa > Chordata > Actinopteri > Perciformes > Trachinidae > Echiichthys > Echiichthys vipera. The sequence continues at coordinate 8,367,457 of NC_139829.1, read as the reverse complement.
TGGGCTTGTTTATATATATATATATATATATATATATATATATATATATATATATATATATATATATATATATATATATATTTATTTATTTGTTTATTTTAAGGAAAGAATAAAGAAAAAAGAGAAAGCAAGCATTATGTTATTATTACAAATTTCAATATTAATACAAATGAATACAAACAAGCAAAATAATGTTTTACGTAATCTTTTATTAAATAATCAAAACACAATTTAAACAAAAAAAACTAAGCTCACTCTTATGTAATGTTATTGCCATTTATGTGAATGGCCGCTCTATGAGCGGACAGCCATAACCATAACTGTGTGTCTTGATGGAGAGAAAAAGGATGGAGTTTGTAAGTGTTTGTAAAAAATCTGATGGAAAAAAACATTTGCAAGTAGTTTATGAAAAGAAAAGAACATTTTATAATGTTGAGCTCATAGTTTAACATGAGGGATTATCTCACATTTAATGGTTAATATATATTTTTTGTGCTTATCCATTATTTATGTATTAAATATTGAACACTCTGAGTCTCCAAACTCTTGGGTGCAGAAGAGTGTCTTTTATGGTCCTTAACATTTCTTAAAAGATTACAAGCTGTGGCAAATGTAGTGTCATAATACGGTGTTAAGTGTTAAGTGTTAATGGCTATAATACCTATTTTTACCACTTTTATCTCTTTGTTGAGCCTCTTAATGCAGATTTCCTCCTATTACCATACAAAATTTTCTACAGTTTTTATCAACTGAACTATGATTTAAGAGTAAAGAACGGACGACACTTGCGGCACTAAAGTGTTCTTACACCCACCCCACTCTCTTTATTTCATTTATGTGCTAAACCAAATGTTTTTAAGCTCCTTCTCGTTTTTTCCCAGAACAGTAAAAGACACATTAGAGAAGTACTTGCAACTTCCATCCTCCATCTACAGCCAGCCAACAGTTATTTCCCAACAGTGAAGAGGAAAATTAATTCTCAAATTGAATTGGCGTGTTTACGGCGAGTATGTTTTGCAGTTTAATGAATACAAAGGGGGTTTTGATGACATATCCTTTAGCTGTGTTTCACCAGTTTCAATCGGAAATCTATTGGGAGGAATAAGCCAATAGCTGCTTGCCTGGTCAGTTGTTCAGGAAAATCAATCAAATATGACAATTCCCACACGAGCAGCCTTAGTTATCAAGGACATAAAGATATGATTGGCTTCATGGTGTCCTGTAGGACTCAACCAGTCAATGGCAGGATTATTACCTTGCTGTCTAGGGAAGTGACATCTTACAATCACATCTCTGCAGTCCTCCTTTGAGCCATTGTTATATTTTGATAAGCAGAGCCCCGCTGTAAGCAAGATATCATTACGCTTTTCTGTTTGAGTGTGACATGTTTTAAAATTGAATCATTTTCACTGGCTGAAATAAACAAGACAATTGAGCCCATTTCACCCCACAGAGGTGAACAGATAATAAGAGGTTGATGGTAAAAATGGAATGGAAATGCCATTTCTGACTTCCCTAAAAAGCAAATTTTATCTATGAAACAGCAAAGGAACGAAAAAAAACCTATTGTCAAGGTTGGGATCCTGCAGGTCCTAAGCCTTCAGTAAACCTACTTACACACATACGCACTTAATTGGTTAATCAGATGCCACAATAGAGACAGTTCTCTAAAAGGAAAAAAATGGTCTTTTATCCAGCTCAAAACAACCTGTTAGTACGACTTAAATATACGTTCACCTCACAGACAACAGAGCACATGAAAGGTTGTTGATGCTGCTGCTGTCTCTGCTTTAAGAGCACAGAGCATCATCTTATTCTGAGGGGTGGAAAATGTCTATTTAAATTGATTGCAAAATGTGCTTAGAAAAAAGGCAGGTCACTTATGTCCAGTTGAGAAAGCTTTAAATAACTTGACAAGACAATTTTCTTGAATATAGACATTTACATGTTTGGCACTTACAGTAGACTATGTATGTAATTTCAAAGTTCACATAATTTTGGGTGTGAAGGGCTCCAAAGGTCAAGTAAGATTCATTTTCTGCACTTCCAGGACTTGGATGCACATGAAGCAAGCTGATCACAAGTTGAGCCACTGTGTTAGAAGATATCTGGCTCTTAGATTAAAAAGAAATGTCATGCTATTCTGTGTTTGTACACTCACTTTTGGGTTCTGGGTCAGTTTTTAGATCAGATTCAGAAGCTATTAGTGCTTGTGTTACGGGTCCCAAGGATGAGGACCGTGGTGACAAATATGTTACCTGTAGAAGCAGGTGAAGAGCGGAGTAATAAGGACACCATGCGTCTCCGTTTTCCTCCAGAACGTGTCTCATTTATTTTTACACAAAATATTAGCCATGTAAACACTACACAAGTTTTCACTACGCAATTCAGCTGGTTCTTAGTTCTTAGTTATTTACACACTATTCCACAATCTCAGTGAAATATGATCTCTTTAGCTATTTCAGTTTCTCTAATCATCACATTTATCACATTTCTTCTCCTACACAGTTATGTCCAGTAAACATTATCAGTAAATTCATCACGTTTGTCCAATTCAGTATTTTACTGGTAGAAATCACTATCCACAGTATATCATGAAAATCCAGCATGTTGGAATAACCCTTTAATTGCATGTTAGCTACACAAAAGTGCTCATAGTGCTTGTGCTACACTAGCTAATAAACTCAGTCACTTTAAAACATAACTGTAAATATTTACATTAACAAAAATATATTTAAATTAAAAAAAGATAGAAAACATAACCCTTTGGTTTTTTTAGAGTGTACAATAGGCACAGACTCTCATTAATGAGCATTTGACCTGAATGAACTCGCCCCGTACTGGCGGGCGCTCGGGAACTTTCTCCCGTTTCTAGTGCATTTTACCTGTAAATAACTTAAGCAAACCGTCTTAAACTCTCTTGTTAACATTAGCATAGATAAAAGGCGACAACACAAACAACATTGTCCGGTTCTCACACCTTTTACCGACCTGTAGAAGCAGGTGAAGAGCGGAGTAATAGGGACACCATGCGTCTCCGTTTTCCTCCAGAACGTGTCTGAGGTAGCAGCGGAAGGTGGGGCTCCTTTAACGTACCCCCCAAACACCTGGAGCAACCGCAAATGTTCCGCCCCACTTCTATTCAAAATAAAATGACCCGTTTCATATGGTTCTCGATATTTAAATAAAATTAATGAAAATAAATACATATATTAATGAAAGTGTCCCATGACATGTTATAAAAAATAATATTAATGTGGCCATTCCCTCTCAGGGGTGCCACACTTGTTTTTCCCCCAATTTTAAATTATTAAAGATACAAACATGTACAATGGTAAAATTATGCAGATGACTCTTGCGTGATGATATTTTTAAATAGGAATTGTTATTAGGGAAGAATACTTCTGTAATCAGTGGCTCCTCTCCCACTTTTAAAACTCACCCTGCTGTACGTTCATTACAGTACTTGCAATGACATCATTTACACTTTTTAAAGCCAATTTATGTCAAAGCTGTGCGAAAAAAATTTAAAATGTATTATTGTACATGAAACTAGTGTTTTGAAGGACGCTAACGTTAGCTTTTACTGCTAGCCAGATCGTTGTTGTTAGCCATTAAATACATCAATGGAGATGTTTATTCTTAGTGTAAAGAATGCAGTTGTTCAGTAGAAATACTAATAATATTTATAATAATATAAATGTTAAGCCTCTGGTTTATTTTTAAAGGGTAGGCTTAACATTTAGTTAGGCCTACAGAATTAGCTTAACAGTGTGAGTAAAATCCATGTTGTAGGTTACTGATTAAGTCTATACAGCACCTACAGTATATCTTGTAAGTGGCATTTATATGAATATCACTTAGCTAAGATCATATTTCTTGCATATCTAGAAACATGCATCTAGAATAGAGAATCTATCATTTTTATGAAGAACTATGAGAGTCAGTTAATCTTTTCCCTCTGAAAAACATTGGTCAAAGGAAAATTCAATGTGTGAGTTTGTGTTGGTAAAGCATTCTTAATTGTGGACTGCAGGTTTGCAAGGTGTTTGATGTAAAACCTCTGTCATTTTCTGGTCGAGGGCACAGATGGCAGTAGCTGCATTAAAACCTCACAATTTCAACTTTCCAGGACATGTTTGCACTGGGTGTTTGTTTATTTCTAGCCCTCGCTTGAGATGGGGATTGATCCCTCTCTTTCTTGTCCAATAGGCTATCGTTGTAATCACAGCATATTGACCCAAGCTGTCGGGCACATCCACCAAATCAGATAATAAAGTTTTTTTTTAAAAAGTGGAATAATCTAATATTTCAGCTTGAACTCTTCATGCACTGTAAAGCATGGTTATCTCTAGTCATATTCAGAGCGAAAGGCTGAAGCGTCATGGGTTCAATTCCCAGACGAACCAAGTATACAGAGGGTGAACTGGAAGCTGGAGTGGTGCCAGTTAACCCTCTGGGCACTGCGAGGTGACCTTGAGCAAGGCACCAAACCCCCAACTGCTCAGAAGTGCCTGTCCATGTGCAGCCCCCTCACTGTGACATCTCTCCATGATATGTGCATAAACAGAGTGAACATTTGAATTACCCCAAGAGGGATACATAAAGTTTAATATTATATCAATCAGAGAGAATAATCTTTAAGTCCATACATTATTCATCTTCAGTGCTTCCTACAACCGAGATCACTGGTTTTGTGATTTCTGTCAGCCTTCAAGCTGTGTCCCAACTTTTATTCCTCTCCTTTTCTGACTGCCATTGCCTCCACCATACTTCCTTCACCCCTGACCAACACCCTTTTATCTCCTCCTTCTTTCTTCTTTGCCCAAATCCACGAAAATATATAATTTCCTGCGCTTCAGTCAGTTGTTTGTTTTTTGTGTATTTTTTTTTTTTTTGGGGGGGGGGGGGGGGGTTCCCCTTTCGCAAACCCCAAAGCCTGTTGATTAGAGGATAACAAAAGCAAGAATACAATTTATACACAAAAAATAAACCAAAAAACGAGGCAAGCTCTAACCTTTGACATATCTTTGAGACAATAATGTAGTTGAGATGTGAGTATAGGATTCATCCTGTTAATAATATGTTAAGTTCCTGAAAGAGAAAAACATGGCACAATGTCGATTGTCGTGAATGTAGTAATTCTGTGTGTGTGTGTGTGTGTGTGTGTGTGTGTGTGTGTGTGTGTGTGTGTGTGCTACCTGAGGGGAAATATTTACACCTGGAAGGCTGGTGGCCTCGCCTTCATTGGCTGCAGAATGGGATAGGATGTTTTAACTAAGACTGCAGCCTCCCAGGAGAGTTGCACACCCTTTACAAAAAAAGTTTCAGAGAGTAATCGATGTCTGCCAAGTATTTTCTCTTTAGACTACTGTATGTCAGCTGGACCGAAAGAGATTTAACCATTCGGTAAATGCAAGGGGGACAAAATGAATTTGAAAAGTGTACCTACCAATTCCCAGAGGAAATTGCACTCTTGCATAAGCATAACGCATGAAAAGTCAATCATGTCTGGGGTAGCACTGTCAGTGTTTTGCCTCCTGGTTGCCACACAGCACGGTCATTTCAGGGTTGTTATTTGCTGTTCCATTCAAATCTTTCTTTTTCATTCTTCATTCAATATGACAAGTTTTTTTTCCGATTTGACTTGAGTTTAGTCTCTTGTTGGTTTTAATTTTTCTAGTTTGTTTACTTTTCTTACATTGTATTTGTATTTTTGTATTTTATTTAATTTTAGCTCCACTTTTTATATTTATGGTAGAGTTGGAACTGTTTAAAAGATTAATGACCTCCAAAATGGGTATTCCAGGCAATAGGTATATCGTATTGGTTGTAATACAGTCATAAATGGATAATAATATATGGATTTTTCGACTAGACTGCAGAAAACCCAACATGAATTATCTTAATTTTTTGCAAAAGAAACAGACTAAACTTAAGAATTGAAAAGATAAAACTTTATAATTCAAAGCAAAAACTCTGAAAATAGGGGACATCCTTTCATTCAAGAAGTTCACTCAGAGAAATGATGAAAAGATGGTTTGGATGTCTACATGATCAATGGGTTTATTTTGAAGTCAGGACAGCCCATTATTAGTTGCACTGATGTGCCAAAATCAATATTCCCTGATGTCTATCTTTGCCTGGAAGTGTTTGATTCACATCTTGTAAAAGCTATTAACCTTCTTTTCCAAAAAATGATGACTGTCTCCTCATTATGTTGCAGCCACAGTAGGTCAGTAAAGTGGTAAAACAACAGCACAGAGCGAGGACTGCGTGACGAAACACATGTTCATCCTCATTTTGGCACAATTAAGGTCCGTCATTGCTGAGATCTGTAGCTTTCATACTGTCCGTTTCTAATGTCAACCATGTGGCGACTGATACAACATTATGCAAATAAAGTACAGCAGGAAACATTAGGACAACTAAAAATATGCATTTAAACCATGATTAATAAACATGAAGCTGACAAGCATACAATGGTTCATTCCTGCCGTGCTGAATCACCTCCATCATCTTCTGGAAAGTAAGACAAAATGTTACCGTGCCAATTTTCTCTTGCAGTACAAATATGTTATTTTCTTCTAAGTTAATAGAGTCGTTTAATATTTCTGCCTACTGGGGTCCATAAACAATCTCGGAGTTGCATAAATTGGGTCTGACTGGAAAGCTGAAAGTCTTCAATGTATTCATTTTCTATTCTATTGTACTCATGTAGTCTGCATACTACACTTTGATCTGTTATGCCCCATCCACCACCCTCACCACTCTTCAAAACGGGGACGACTGCTAGCATGAGAAGGAAAGTGTTGACTTCTTCGACTTGTAACCAAAACCACCATCTTTCCGTAATAGCCTAAATCTAACACCAACCCAACATTGTGGCATCTTAACCCCCAGTCTCTGGTGTCAAAGTCCCGTGTGTTGTATGTCCAGCCATCCACTCCCACTACCTTCCTATAACTAATGCAGCATAAGGAAATCACGCATTCTGGCTACAATTCCCCCCTAAATGGACGCTCAAACTACATGTTTCTAGAGATACGGTAGGTTTGCTGTAATGCAATTAGGACTAGGTAACATTTGAATTAAGCAGCCATACCAAAAAAAGGGAATAAGTAAGGAAGGGTACAAGCATGATGGATCATTAATGTCAACATTTTCTTTATTTAAATGAAGTCAGTTTGACTTTTCTTATTTAATAAATCCTTACAATGACTTTAATCTATTCTCCTGCTGTCCTTCAGGTTATGCTCCTGTCACAGGAATGTGCCACCCAGTCCGGAGCTGCACCCTCAACCATGAAGATGGCTTCTCTTCAGCCTTCGTTGTGGCTCACGAGACCGGACATGTGTAGGTCTTCTTCTGTTCTTCCTTCTTTGTTGTCTCTGTAGGGTGTTTGGAGCTCCTAAACCTACATGTTCCTCTTCCTGTTTGAAAGTTTTGGGATGCGTTTGGGAAACGATTGTCCTTCCGCTGAATACCACAGCCTTGTTTAAGTATGAATGTATGCCTGGGGCTTTGTTTCACCATGATCTCTATTTTAACTGACATGGGGGACCTTTAAGCAGATTGGCCTTGAGCACTCTGAGAGTGAACATCTTAGTCTTTTATTGAATTTCATGGTTTATTTATCGAGCACATGTCCAAACACAAGCACTCCGCCACTGTTTGTTGTTATGTCGCCCTTTCTCTTTTCCCACCCTTGAATACATCTTAGACAAACTGTAGTGTGCACTTCCTGCAACATATTTCCCTTCTGAAGTACAGATCGCAACAACAACATTCACTCTCAATTTCCTCTCTCAAGACTTCAAAATTATTGAAGCCTGCAGAGACTTTTACACCAGAAACACAATGCAGTTTATTAAGAAAATTAACGCTGCAATTAGCAAGGAGTAGATTCACCCTGAGAAGCGTTTTCCTGCAGGTGGGAAGTGTGTTCATGTGTTAACTATCCCCAACATGCTGCAGAAATTTTGCTGCAGAATCAAACGTCCACTGCAACATTTTGTAGTAGCTCACCACAGGCTGCACTTTGCTGCTGCTACTGAAGGTGGGTTTTCAGTGTACGGAACATATCAAATAAGCCAGGATAGAACTGTGGATGGTTCATGATTAGAGCTGGAAAGGGAACAGTACAGCAGAGTTTGTCCTTGTGGTGAACCACTTGACTGCAATGAAAAAAATCCCCTGCAGCCAAAAAAACATTTCCCCCCTACACTGCCTTTATAACAGAGAAGTCTGCAAAACTGGACTACTGCAACTGCAAAAGTTATTATTTAAAAAGTTATTATTATTATTTATATTATTATAATTATTACTCTTGATATTTGGAGCATTTTCTTTTTCCCTTTTTTCTTCCTTTTGTTGATAAAAAACTATTTAAAATACTTATTAATTAATTAAAAATCACGTTGACATTACATGCTGCAGAGCGAAACCTAAATTTGTTGCTGTTTTAGTTTGAGCTTGTTAAAATGGAAATGACTTGGAAAGGGAGGGATGATGTTGGTTAAGGGAATAGATAAATTATTCTCCAGCAGGAGCAGCAGCTGTTTGACAGAGTTAACCAGCTGAGACGGCAAGGATCCATCCTGCTGAAATGGCCCCGGGCGAGACACCAAAACCTCAAACTTCATGGTTGTCGCTGTGCATCTCACCGGGGACAAGTGAAGAAAGGGTTTTATTTTCAGGAATCAATAGACAAAAACATAAAATCAACGAAACCCGGAGCTGTACTATACACACACAGCTGCTGTAGAATTCAGTTTCAACAGCAAGCACAGCCTTGTTGTTGCTGTGATTGGTACATCACGTTTCATGGCTCTGATTGGTTGTAGGTCTATCCGATTGCGTCAAGAGGTATGTTGCATTTATGATTAGCCTGGTGATGCCAGGGGAGGATTTGTTGGGTCTCTGTAAATCATAAATAAGTCAAAGAGTGTGACCTAGACCTACTCTATATGTCAAGTGTCTTGAGATAACTTTTGATATGATTTGGCACTATAAATAAAAAGGAATTGAATTGAATTCTTTCTTAACTAAGGAACATCTGACAGGAAGGAGGACGATGTTTGACAATATGTTCTTCCTAAGCTGAGGAGATGAATGGCTCCACGAGGCGGAGACAGAAAAAAGACATCTTAAAGTTTGTGAAGTGTTGACGATTCTCTTGCCATTCCTCAAACTTGTCTGATGATCAGCAACCTTTATTGTGATAAAAACTACCTAAAAAAACAGAAACTGGCATTGGGAAAAAAATATTTTGAAGAATTTGATTGAGAGCAACCCTACGTCACGTAAAAGGCAGCGCCCCCTCTCTGGTGAAAACAAAGCAGAAGACCTATAGGCGCTAATGCAAAAAAGAGGAGTGAATACTCACTTTAAAACAAATCCAATTATATTTGAGAAAACACATTAGAGTCTATGGGAAATACAAGTAATATTTCCATATTTATTGATAGAATGATGGCAGAAAGATGACAGAATGATTTAAAAAAGTTGCAGTGAGTACGTGTGACAGAGGAACAGAGCTATACTGCAGCAACACTTTTGTGTGGTATCTTTTAACATTAAAACAGGCAAACATGTTCTAGTAGAAATCCAAAATGCATACCAACCTGAAAATTGGCAGAGTATGGGACCTCCATACTTATGCAACAAACTAAACCAACAAGGTTCAACTCACCCAATGATTTTTTATTCTTCCTTTGTATTTAATGTCAAACTAATTTAAGTATATGAAGCAAAAATGAAGCATTCATGAGCATGAAAGTTTATTCCTGACCTGGAAAAAAAAATCCAATTACTAGTTTTTTCCCCGGAGCTTTAAACCACACGTCTTTAACCAAGAGGTCACTCTAAAAGCATATTTTGCTTTTGCTGTTTAGCGCTTTCAACCGTTGATTTTAAATTTGTGAGGAGTCACTGCATTACTTCTTTAGAAACATCATATGAAAAAAATAAAAACATGCACACTGAGTCCTGTATGTTTCGCACAATATGTTTTCATTTTTTTTTTCTTATACCTTTACTAAACAAAATGAAAATGTGAGAGGCAGTGCCAATTTCACAAACTGATAGCAGAGCTGCAGAAGCACTTTAATGCATTTCTAAATATACCTGAATAGGAACGTGTCGATGACACTGGAACATACGGCATTGACGCCTCAGCTGCTGACACACATATTTATTGATGCATACTTTCTGTTAGCAGAACACGACCTCTCATTCGGAGCAAAGACAGTGCAGGATGTACAGCCGTGCACAATGAGAACACTGTGCAAACTTTTTTTATTTCTAACTTTCTCTCACTGTTCTTTCAGGCTGTGTTGTGTTGTAGAGTGGGGAACAACAAAGAATATCGTCTCCAACTCATTCTAGCGACATGTCTGACAGGAGACGCAGCTATTGGAAAGAACCGAATAAGAAGGCGAATGATGCATAATAATTGCTGAAACCCAAAGGAGCCGCACTCACAAACAAAGAGTACCACCATCTGTCCTCTTTATAAACCACTTCTTCGTAGCTGTTTATCGAAGATGTTTGGTATATGACAGTTACATTAATGACCTTGTAAGCAAAGTCTGCTGGGTCCAATTATTTTTAAAAACAGAACGTGTTGATTTTCTCAAACCCACCAGCGGCAGGTATCAACAGTCTGTGTGCATCAATACATAAACATCATAAATGGCTTGTAGCATAGCTTCTTCATCAGAATCAGTAAGTACTCTTCTGTGGGTTTTATCTTCTAAATTCCATTAAGTGAGGAATGTTTGTCATCAAAGCAGAGCAGAACTACAAGAAATTGGAAGGACGTTTTCATAAATTTCAAAGTTGGCCAGTGTTTATCTCAGTTATATATTCTCTTTTATGACAACAATTTGAAGTATGAAAGTTGTTTCTAAATCGTTTTAACAGAAAAATTCCAACTGTAGGCCCATTAACTAGCTTTTTCTAAAACTCTGAGATATCATTATCAGCAGATGGAGTTTGCTCAGTCGTCATAAAGATGGAGCTGTATTTGTTGGGATTGTATCCATTATTTTTTAAAGTATTTCAGAGATAGTAGTTTGATAGAACAATACCAAATACCCATCAGCTGATGAAGATGTGGACGTATTCTGAGACAATGGGCCCCTGGGCACAGACATCTAAGAGGCCCCCCACTCTGTCTACGTAGGAACACATCCAAATTCAAAGAGTCGACTTTTAGCAAATTTGTAGTCATTTTGTTTCACTGTGTGCTCATTTTACCACCATTTTTAGTTGTTTTGTGTGTCTTTGTGATTGTTTTGCATCTATTTTAATACATTTGTTGTGTCTTCGTTTTTTGTCATTTGTTGATTATTTCCGTCTCTTTGTGGTCGTTTTGCATCCCTATAATCATTTTTTTGTCTCTTTGTGGTCTTTTTTGGTTGTTTTGTGTATACTTGTGGTCATGTAGCATCTCTTTGTGACCATAGTCTGTTTTTTCAGCAAAATTTTATGACCTTATGGGCCCCTGGTCCTGTGCTCGGTAGGCATGTTCAGTAATCTTATCAATTGGTGAAGACTATCTAATATGGTTGAAAGCACAAAAAAAAAAAGAAGTAATAATAATAAGGAGACTGCAATATCTCCAGTTGATGTTGGATTATTTTTGAAACATTTTAAATATATATTATTACATATATTATACATACTCTGACAGGCTCCCAGTCTCAACAACCTGTGAGCGAGACACTGGTTCGACTCTGGCTGGAGACTTTTGTTGCCCGTCGTCCCTGTCCCTGTCTCCCCTCATTTCCAGCCGTCTCTCTATTGTCCACTCACTAGCATGACATTTATAAAAAAGAAAAAGAAAAGAAAGATGGATGGGATTCAGAAGCGTGTCAAATCCTGGGAATGTTTTCAATTATCCTTCTCAGTATACAATTGTTTCTGCGGTTATTTCAGTGGGACTAACTGTGAGTCGTCAGCGTCTTATGATCCATAAACAGCTCAGAGCAAGTTTTTAGTTCTAGAGAAAAAAAAGTTATTTCACAAATTTATATCTGAATGTCAATTTTTGTTTTTCATGAAGTTTTTTGACATCTCCTGGTTTAAAAGAATTCTAACCATCATTTTTGTTTTTCAGTTCTGTAACAGAGCACAGTACCTAACATTTGCACGAACCTTTTATCTAATACTTTTTGGGTGCATTCATGCTATTGGTTATTCCCTTGAACTAAATCATTAATAAAAATCAGCAATGATTTCTCAGTGAAAAGAGAGAAGCTGTGCCTTTTTATTCAGGTTTGTGATAAATGAAAATGAGCTTTAGAAAATAATCTGTTAATCAATCAGTTGAATACTTGATTAAGAAGTTCCAAACAAATCAAGGCCTAAATGTCTCTAATTAATTGTAAAGTTTTAAAGTTTAAAGCTAGGTGCTGCCGAGGCAATGGACATTTTCTCTAAAGTCCTCAAGATTAAGAATTTAATTTTTGTGTGTGTGTGTGTGTGTGTGTGTGTGTGTGTGTGTGTGTGTGTGTGTATGTGTGTGTGTAAATACCAGCCCCCAGATGGGAAGGTTTTGGTAGAATGATGTATTACTTAATGAGAGCCTTCAAACCTCACACCTGTGAAAGCTTTTTATTCCCCGTCTAGTGGGAACTAAACAACCGCCAAAATGACGGTTATCAGTCCAGGTTCAGTTGCACTCTGTTGTAGACCAACCACAGGACTTTATGATTGCAGATATGTGAGAGTTCAAAAGCTAAACTACCATTAAACCCATGTGCTAATCGTGTGTGTGTGTGTGTGTGTGTGTGTGTGTGGGGGGGGGGCATTGAGTGAGTATGTTGTGCTGCTGACACTGAGTGTGTTCCCATGCTGTACCAAACTTCACTGACTCTGGCTCCTAAAGTGAAGAGAAAAGTAGCAGGTGCATAGCAAATATATCCCTGTAATATATCAGTACAAGACACCTTGTTATTCATGATGTATGGGATTCACTTTCTGTCTGGAACAACAATGCTTCTTATAAAATATTTCATTGTTGGTCTTGTGACAACCGACATGATAAATCCACATCATCAGTTGCAATAAAGCGCAGATGATTGTGTGATCTGAAATTGCCCGTGTGTATGGATGAACCTATATCTGACCGCCATGGTAATACTAATGTACAGATACAGTTTCTTTACTAGTCCAGGCATTTAAAATGGACATTTACAGTAGGTTCCTCTTAATAGATGAAGGTAATATCTACGGTAATTATCTGCTTACTAAAAACTTCTGATGCTTGAAGGAAGCAGATTTCTATCTTTTGAGAATAACATAACCTAAACTGAATGTAAATGATCATAAATCTTTAGTATCTTTATTTTTTTTAATAAATAAAATAGTATGTTATTTTCCACTTCTTGCCACTGAGAGATCATCTGAGATTTTGTGTTATGAGTGAATGGTATACTAACGCCCTATTTACTTAAATCTCCTTCCTACACATTGGCTTATTTTAATGTCCTGCAGTTTTGTAAATGTTTGCTTGTCTCTTTATGGGAACAGGTTGGGCATGGAGCACGACGGCCAAGGAAACCGCTGTGGGGACGAAACTGCGATGGGAAGCGTGATGGCTCCTCTGGTTCAGGCGGCCTTCCATCGATACCACTGGTCCATGTGCAGCGGACAGGAGCTGAAGAGATACATCCAGTGAGTTCATTGATCATATTAGAATTCATGACAAAACTGCAGCCTAAATGAATGGAGCTGAAAGGGTTGAAAATATGATATTGAATGGTTGAAGAGTCCATCAAGCTTTATTAAGAATCTCTACCAGGGCCACACCATCAGAGATATTTTTCATCTGGATCTGCTTAAAAATACACACACACTATACACAATCATGCTGAATGGCTACCACAATTATTTTTTTTTAGACAATACCTAAATTCTTCCTGGGAATATAAAACTTAGACTTAGACTTCTCTTTATTGATCCCTTTGGGATGACTCAGGCAAGTAAATTGAGTTTCCAGCAGCTTACAAAAAATACACTATAGGATAATCAATAAACTCTTAGCTAAATAAATACAGAAAGTATAAAAAAAAACAATAAACAGTAAGCAATAAACTTTAAGTCAAATATATATGAGGTAGATGTAAGAATACAGGTCAAATAAAATTCACAGAAAGTTAAATCAGATAAGTTAAATGTAGAGTAAATGTATAAGATAAAATATGTTTGACTGTATATGAAATAAATAAGCAGTAAGATTCAATTATTACACTTAAGTGGTGGATAAAGTTATTACACAGAAAAAACACAAAAGAAGAAAAAAGAGTCACATTCGTGAATATGAATGAATCATGTTGCTTTAGCAAGAAAACAAAAGCTTGTACAGAATTTGTAGGTGGAAGTGTTGAAAAAAGACACATTCCATTTTATTTAACCTTTTACAGCTCGGGTCCATTTCACAAAGCAGGTTTAGTGAAAACTCTGAGTCTGTTAACCCTGAAATGAGGGAAACTCTGAGTTTTCCGTTTCACAAAGGGAGGTTACTCAAACCAGAGAGAGAGGGGTAACCCTAGCCAGTTTCACAAAGAGAGGTAACTTAACCTCTCGGTCAGTTACCATGGTAACATGCTCTCTGAAACTAACCTGATCGGGACCAGGTTTTTCTCAGAAAACCTTGAGTTTCTCTCTGTCTCCGCCCTCTTTCAGCCACACACGGTGTTTGATTTCCTCATTCATTCAGTCAGCACGCGAGTTTTGGCGAAGTATAGTTCTGCTATAGTTCCGTCTGTTTTTTCAGAAAATCACTGCAAAAATCAGACATTAGAAGTTATATTAGGTGGTGACTATTTCGCTACCATGGCATGTCCTTTTGATAATGATCCCGTGGATGAAGGCGCAGCATTACTGCACAGAGAATTAAATATTCGTCGAGAGATGATTATCAGACTATTGATTATAGATGCGCTTGCTTTTCCAGGCAATTCTCTTTTTGAGCGGTACCGTTTCACGTCACTGTCTATCATTTACATACACAACCTCATCCGTCTTTACATTTCCAACATTAACAACCAAAGTCATGCTCTCATATCACAGCAGATATTGTGTGTTGCGCTGCGTTTTTTTGCAAAAGGGAGTTTTTTTAGAAGTTATATTAGGTGGTGAATATTCCCACTACCATGGCATGTCCTTTTGATAACGATCCCGTGGATGAAGGTGCAGCATTACTGCACAGAGACTTAAATATTCTTCGGGAGATGATTATCAGACGGCGCATAGACGTCCTTGCATTTCCAGCGGTACCGTAGTTGTTGTGCCATTCAGCACTCCTGCCTTGAAATGTGCCCCCTGGCATTATAGGTGATATTCTGGATCAGAAGGCTGTTGTTTCGACCTATAGGAGTAGTTTATATATATATATATATATATATATATATATATATATATATATATATATATCCTGGTAACCCACAACGGCCAGAAGAGTGGTTACTAACAGTCATTAAACTATTTTAAAGAGTTTAAAGTCACAAACTTGGATAATAGGGAACACAATACAACACCTTTTTGTATGTTCTGTGGAAATATACTGCAGCCATATTTACTTAATGAATGAAATGGATCTTTTGAGCAAGTTGAATGAATTTGACTCAGCGTTTCCTAATTATAATCCCAGCTTTTCTTGCAATTCATAGGTTCAAACATGTGTGTTTTTAATTGGGTTACCTGTAAATAAACTACTCCTATAGGTGGAAACAACAGCCTTCTGATCCAGAATATCACCTATAATGCGAGGGGGTGCATTTTCACGGCAGGGGTGCTGAATACGCACAACACCGTTTCATCACAGTCCACCATTTACATACACAACCTCATCCGTCCTTACATTTCCAACATTAACAACCAGTAATGCTCTTATATCAGAGCAGATATTGTGTGTTGCGCTGCGTTTTTTTGCAAATGGGAGTTTTTTATACAACATATAAAACAGCCACTTACGGGAATATTTACTTTACCATGTAAAACATGCTCAAAATGAGGCGTCACAATGAGGTTGTGCCGATGTTTTACCTGTTTGAACAATGTTTTTATGTTTCATCTTAAGCTGCTGCCAAGTGCGCTTCTCCCTCGTGTGAAGCACCTAAATTAAATAAATTAATAGGCTCCCACTCAAGCAGTTTCCCCTGTGATATTATTGTGATTGCAAAGGACTACATTTAAACTTACGCACTGACCCGAGCAGCAATGTCCTCCCGCACCGTCTCCCTCTCTTTTCCTGCTGCAGCGGTGTAAACATGCTCAAACTCACCGTATGAGCGCATTAATATTTACAGTTGCAGTTTATAGCATAGCCCTCCCCTTCCCCATTGCCCTGGTGACTCGTCGAATCAGGGCTCCATTGATGCTGTCTTTTTTTACTTGTGGTGCACGCGCTTAACTCCAGGTCAAACTACTCTGAGTTGATCAACCTAACGCAAATCAGCTGCTCTGAAACCGAAAACTCAGAGTTTCCTATCTCAGAGTAGATCAACTCAGAGTTCAGGGTTAGACTCAGAGTTTGTTGAACCTGCTTTGTGAAACGGACCCCAGGAGTCAAATATATAAAGTGCTTTATAAATGGTATATATAATATATATATAAATGGTGTATATTTATAAGTATATAAACCCTTCGTCCTTACCTGAAGGTCAAACTTTCGACAAAGTTTCTCTGAAATCTGTGCTACAGATGATAAAATAAACACAGATGAGGTAACATTAACCACTACAGTGTGTTACATTGTTTGCATTAAAGTAAGGTGAGAAGAAACGTTTATCTGTATTTTCTTGGAAACCAACTTTACAGTACCTACATTCAGGCTTTTGATTTAGCTGCACAAAAATCAGTTTTAACAGGAAACGTTCAGTAGTGAATGAACACTAGAGAATAACATGAAACATGAAGAAGAAAAAGAAAGAAATTAAATGAGATACGAATGACAATATGCAGTCAATCACCATACAGCACTCTGTGTTTTTTATAGAGCTGCTGTGGGTCGTCTTCAGCGGCTCCATTGCAGAGACACATCAATATCAAAGTGTAACGGTGTGATAATGAAGGATGATAGACATGAAAGTTTTGGTTCTAAAAGTAAAGGAAAACACTTGGTGAAGCGGCTGCGATGAAATTTATGAGGTGTTTAAATAACTGTACACGTCTTTCTTTGAGCGGGGGTTTAGCTGTGCCACCTCAAGTGAACAATTAGGAGCCGCAGAACAAAAGAAATTTTAAAATGTCTTGCTGCTCACTTTGAGCTGAAATGCGTTTCATCTGCTTTCTATTTTCAAAACATGGCTTTCTTTTTGGTCCGTTTGTAACCCCAAAGCTCAAGCAGGCTGATGCTTGAACATTAAAATAAATTAAAATAAAAGCCAGTATTCAACGGTGGTCGCGTCTCAAATAAAGTCCCAGTAAAAACACTGAGGGGGTGGAATTATCTGTACAACGAGGGCTCACACATAATTAATAAGTAATAAAAACTTCCACAGCAATAACTCCATCAGTTCAACAGCAGTCCTGTGTTTCCCATTGCTACTGAACCAAAATTTGCATACTTCTGCCAATCTTTAATGACTGTTGATGCAACTTGGCACTCCCTCCAGATGTTTTACAATCAAGGCCTTTAAGCCCTTTGAGTGGAGGGTTTGAATTTGAAACATCCGTGCATAAAGAGTTAAATGAAAAACATTTCTTGTTAAAGTGAGTTTGACAAGTCTATTTGTTGCACTGATGGACTTAATTCTTTGAAATATACATTTTACTGAACAGTAGATAGACACGGTATGAGTTAAAAACGTCGAACCGTAGCAAAAAATGCATTTAATTAATTCACTCATTTCGAAAATATGATCTATATTATGATGAAATATCCTTATAAAGCTGGGAAGTAGAGATAAATGTTTGTCTGTAATATAAGCCTGTTTCACAGCCTGGTTTTCTCGGCATTCCAGATAAATACAGGCCCCATGCCACAAATCCATTTGGAAAAACACCTTAATGTCTTAATGATGATAAAAAATAATGAGCCTGTGTTTAGTGTCTGATTTCAGAATCACCTGTTCTTTCAGCACATACGACTGTCTCTTGGATGACCCTTTCAAACACGACTGGCCGCAGCTTCCTGAACTTCCTGGCATCAACTACTCGATGGATGAGCAGTGTCGATTCGACTTTGGAGTGGGCTATAAGATTTGCACTTCAGTGAGTTCAACCCTCAGGCTTCCTTTTAGTGGACGGGTGCTACCTGCCCAGTGTTCACCCTGTTCCCTTGGAAAAAAATATGCCTTTAAGTGAAACTTGGCAGAGAAAAGAGGAAAGAATCCATTCACTTTTACTGATAGATCTAAGAAAGAAATGGTATTTAAGAAGGGCAGAGAATATCTGGTGAGCCTTTTTTTTTACAGAAAGATGCACAGCAGATGATGTCAGCAGCTTTCTGAGGAACTGACTTCTAAATATCAGCATAGGAGCCGAATCTGTTGCTAGATAAGTGAGAACTTCAAACGGACATCTGCTTACTTTACACACCTGCTATCCTGCTAGTTCTCTGCAGATGTGTGATAAATATTCAGACTATTTTCTGTCATCTGCACAACTTTTCTTCTGCTATCACCTCATTACCTTGATCTACACTGACTTATAATTAATGTTGCTTTTTATGAAAGGGATGAGTAAAGATGCTAATTAAAGCCTTGATATTACAGAAAGAAAAAGTTCTATCCATCACCCAAGACTCCGGAAATTAATAGGGTATTTGCTTCTTGGGTTAGGAGCACCTTCTTAAGCCATTCTTTGTCAGAATATTTTCTCATCAGGACTGGTTCAATGTTGAAGTGTGAAAAGGAGCTCTTTATTTTGGACTTCTACTGAAAGTCGTTCAGAGTACAGGCTGCAAAGGTGAGGTTAAAAAGGCAGAAATCGAAGTACTTGATGTGTAATAGATTTGATGATGAGGTCCATCTAACCATGTCATGCAGAAAACATCATGCCCTTTCAAGACCTTTTTCTGTTTTTTGTCTGTCATTTATAAAGTAAAAAAAAAAAAACCCTCCAAACTTGCAATGATTTTGAAATGTCCGTCAAAAGCATTTTGGATTTGGACAGAAGGACTCCTGGATAACTGGCCACTTGACATAATTGCTGCTTCCTTTGATTTCAGTATACAAATCTACCAGGAGGTCAGGCAGCCAGCTATCAGGTTTAATACCTTCCTGCTGGACCTTTCAGTTTACCCAGACACTTTTCTCTTTGCAAATTATTCAGAAGGTTAGTTTAAGGTACTTTTTATACATGGGTTCTCATTATATTTCACTTTCCCAAACCAAAACTGCTCAGCCACTGCAGAGGAAATGTAATTCAGTTTTTCTAAAGCAGCTCAGCATTTGATAAAACTCCAGAGCCATTAACAGTGGTAGAAGTATTAAGAAGTTTTTCTTAAAGCTGCTACAATATGTATATTTTTTTATATTAAAGTGTAGCGCCTCTCTCTCTCTAAGCTTTCCTATAGTGAGAGTAAAGCATCAAATGTCTGAAAGGTACTGAAAAGAAGTTGCTCTTTGACGACTCTGCAGTTCTCCTCAGTTGTACCGAGCATTTTAGCTTCTTTTTAGCTCAGTCTTTTTTTTCTCCTTACTTTATAACTTCAGCTTTATTGTGTGGTCTCGCTCTCAGTGGCCTTGTGTCTTTATACAGCAGACAGCTGTTGTCAGTGGCAAATCCCTGATAAAGTCACTGTACGCCACCTACCCAGCATTAAATAAAAGAAAGAGAAAAAGGCAGCTATTAGTCCCAAGCTACAAACTTCATCATATTGATATATATACTGTATACCACTATGTTAAAATACTGTACTCCATTACAGTTAGTCAAAGTCCTACATTCAAAATTTAGTTTTGTTTAAAAGTATTCTAATTTTTGTGTTAAAGTGGGGGTAATATATTTATTTTGAAAGTTAAAACTATAATGATGCATCATGTTTTATAAAGTGATCATTATTTCTATCCTTATCTGTAAAGTAACTTGAAATGACAACTGGTATATTTCCCATTTAAATGTACTGGCAGGGAAAAAAAGCATACAATTGATATAATTAGTAGTAGTTTAAGTAGTTAAGTAAATTTAATCAACTGTATTTACCTTCCATTTGTGGCCATTGCCCATCCCACCTCCTCTCAGTGTGGGCTGAAACAAACACTCCTTCCTGACCTTTTATTTGCCAGCTGTAAAGACTGGATCTGTACTGAGAAGTACAGCCTGACAAAAAATGTTTGCTAACAGCGTGTTTACCCCGCGGCTGTGGCTCAGGAGGTAGTGCAGTCCTCCACTAATAGCTAGAAGCTTGGTGGCTCGGACCCTGGCCCGTGCAGCCTACATATCAAAGTGCTCTTGTATTGGCACCTTGCATGGCAGCCTTTGTGTTAATGGGTGAATGCTGGCTTGTGTTGTGAAATGCACGAGCAGTACATGCTCGCTGTCATCTTCATTCAATTATCTTGAACAAAAATCGAAACATAAATAAATGTAGATATTCACAGTTAACAAACATGATGGTGAGATATAGAACAGCATAACTGATTCACTTCTAGCACCTCCAACAGCACAAATGAGTCCTGTCATTGCCAAGGTCAGCAGATAAAACTGCCTTAACCGAACCTCAGACCATCAGATGGTTTATAACACGGAACCGTCTGAGAACCATCATTGGAAACTGTTTGGAGAAGGGCAGGCGTTTTGACTAAATACCTTGCAGGTGTTTGGATGAACCATCTGTCAGTCAAACTCTTGCCGAAAACTATCAAGACAAGAAAGAAAACATATTTTCCATCAAAAATGCCCGTTTTGTCTTTTGCGCTAAAACACAAAGGCATTGCCTGGTGCCTGACAAGATGTGAACCCATGATCTCATGTTATCGCTATAATTTGGCTGCTGTGTCAGGTAAGCCTTTACCCCGAAGGCTCACCTTGTGTTTACAACTCCAACCTCAGATAATGGCCAAGCAGTCAGAAGTCAGACATCTTCGGCCAAATTAACAATGGATGCACAGCGGATGAGCTTTTAGATCTTGCAGCACAAAAACATCTTTATTTCCAGCCCTTTGTGGGCTGCATGTCCTGTTGGTTCTATAAAGGCTGTTCTAGTTTCCTCCCACCCATTGGCTTAGCTGGAGAGTGTTCACGCTGGTACACATCAGCAACATGTCTCTGTTCACTGTTTTCCAGTGCATACAGGGAGGTGTCATGAAGCTCCTGGGAAGAGAAAGAAAACAGCTGTTAATTCAATTCCTCCGAGGGATTCAACAGAATCAGAGGCCGGGATAATATGATACAATCTGTGTCATGATAAATCAGATTTACCTCAATAAGAATTATTTTACATCAATGCAGTTTCTGTATTTCCTTTCTAATATATATTTGATGGACGTGAACATATATGTACATAAATGTGAATGCAGTGTTAGGGAGTTGGACTGCTGACAGCAGGCTGTGGTGTAGCACAGCTCAGGGTGGGTGTATGGAGCTAGAATATGATGCAACCGTCAGAGAGTTTACTGTAAGAGATAAGACATATGTGATTGAGTAATTTATGGATTATGTGACTATAACAGGACTTTTGTGCCAGCCCGAACTACCACAAGGCTCCATTAATAGCAGATAAAAATACTGGACTGTCAGCTGGTTAGTTGTCCTGACTATTGCCCATTTAAAAATGCAATATAAGTAAATTTAGGAGGATAAGAGATTCATGGTGTCTGCAATTTGATAAATTAGGTTTATTGTGCTTCTTACTCTGAGACAGGCTGGTACCAGAAATATACTAAAAGCTGCAGGAAAACACAGCATTACAGCAATGATCTCTCACTATTGACATTACCCAAATGGAAACACTGGCAGCTCTTTTTGAATTTCTGTGTGCTGGCAAATTAAATCAATATGAAGAGGTACTGAAATGATTTAAATTTAAACACTAAAGTGTTCTCTCTCCTGCTGTAGTGCCCTTATGTGACACCGGTTTTTAACACAAACCAAATGACGGCATCCTCCCTGGATTTTATGAACTATAATTTGATTCTGTGTTGAATTTCGTACAGTGCATCACTGTTTCCCCTTAAGTTTACTGAACAACACAGCATCAGGAACCTCGTCCTTCTTCTAAACTCTAGTTATTGTCTTTTTTTCTTTTCTTTTTAAGCTTTTTTTCTCCAAAAGAATGGAATCACATATGGCTTTTTGTACACTTATTGCCATATATATTATATAATATAATGATCACCAACATGCATTTAAAGATGTGCTCGCCTCATTTTAAGGGCAACAGCTTTAACGGAGAGAAAAAATAGGTCTGAGGAAGTCTTTTTTTTGTTGTCGTGCCCATGTACTGTAAAATAGAAAGCGTGAGTAGGTGTGCAGATACTTTATATTGTTTGTCCGATTGTGCAGATTATTACCAGGCATTTTCAGAGATGTTTGCCTTACAAAAGCAGACCATATGTATTTAGATCAGACAACCAAATCACTGCTTCAGATTAGTTTAAATATTCATCTTGAGTAGGTTAGACAAAAGACTTACATCCCCAGTATTTTTCATCGAGAGAGAAGCTTAATATTTAATAAAAATTGAGATTTCTGTTCACTAAATCAGTACACCAAATGAATGATTCAATCCCTGCAGGTCTTAACCAGAATGCCATCTGGTAATACATGTATTGAGCGCAAGAACAGTGCGGGTGACTTTCCTTTTCTACTGAAAAATCCATTTTAACAAGACATCTCACCTGTTGAAAATTATGTTCTAAATATGTGAAGGATTTGCCAAAGTAATGTAATAACCTTGTTTCTATTCACCTCTGGAGTAAAGTGGTACCGACTGAAAAAGAGAAAAAAAGGTAAAACTATGCTGGAGGCAAGTTTCAGATCGTTCACACAAACGTATGGATCCAGAGCGAGACAGAATGCTGCAGGTATTTTCTTTTTTATAATTGAAAATTCCATTGGAGATCTTCTGCTGTTTCCTATCAAACCAGCTGAGATTTCCAACCAGCATTCACTGAGCACTGGTCGGCTGCGGCTGAGCGAAGAATTAGAACAACCCAATCCTCCAGCTGTTTCCTGCAAATACTACACACACACACACACACACACACACACACACACACACACACACACATACACACACACACTTCAAATTGGGTCGAATACGGGAGGATAAGTAGCTACCAAATGTCATTTTCCCCGTCATAATCAAAATAAACCACAGAGTCATAGTAATCTTGCAGCATCCTTAAATTTAGAACAATTTAGGTCAGCGTTCCTAGTGAGCCTGAAGTGACCGACTTACAAGAGCAGGCGGTTTCCCAGACTCCAGCCTGTTTGCACCTTATGTAAACGAAACAAGAGAGTCAGAGCTGCAGTAGTAGTAATGGGAGCAGCTGTACATTTGAGCCAAGTGGATTCTGTTTGTGTCACAAGCTAAACAGGTTTTTGTTTGTCTGTTTGTTTGTTTGTTTAGAGAAAACCTCTTAAATCCAGCTAATTGTCTTTTTTGCCTCTGCAAAGATTAAAGGAGGAGACATTGCTGCTGCAGACATTTTCCTATTAATCCCTGCAGGATTCAGTTGTTCGAGTGTTTTTATTCTTTATATCAAGTCCTCATAATCCGGTTCTAAATCAGTGACCCCTATCTTGGTGAATATGAATGCATTTGGCGATAAACATGTTCTTTGCCTCAAAATCAAATCCAAAATCATTTTCATAATTGAGAGTAATCCGTTTTACAATATTGACGTTTCTCCTGGCAAACAGGTTGGTATGTGTCATCCAGATTTGCATGCAACTGCACATTATGTTCAATATTTATGTCAGTTTAAGCGTTAATGTGCTCCGCCTACAAGAATTTATCTGCCAATTACAGAATCCTGGTATGGTTTGATGGCCACATCCAGATACGTTCCCCCTAATGTCAGTTCGCACCGCACGACTGAAAACCCTGATTTCTCATGCACCGTTTTTTGGAGCCCCAGGTACGAGGATATTCTGCGTTGGCCCGGTGCTCGAGCTGTTTTTGTGTGAACTGTTTAAAAGCAGGATCTGAGCGGCTCATTGGTGCCTCACAGAAACATTAAGATATCTAGCTGGCTAAATTTCTCTTCACTTATGTATGTATGTCTGCTCTTCATTGTCTTCAGTCAATCCAGAACGCTGCCGCAAGACTACTCAGATAGGCGGTCTCACATTACCCCCGTACTCAAAACTCTTCAGATTCTTACTCTTATTTATAGAGCATTGCACGCGGGCTTGTGCATTTGTGAATGAGCTTCTTCTCCCATACTCCTCAGCTCGCTCTCTGAGATCAAATACTGTATGTTATATTTGCTGTCTGTCCCACACACCCGCCTTAAGTCCCCCAGTGATCGAGCTTTTGAGTCTTTAGCACCTAAATTATGGAACGCTCTACCTGCACCCTCCCGGTCGGTGGTTTCAGTTGATTCTTTTAAAAGATAGATGAAACCATATTTGTTTAGACAGGCATTCAGTTGGCCTGTATCTAAGTCTACACTCTGTGTTAGCGCTATACGAATACCTTTGACTTAGTGAACTATCTGGTATCTACCTCCTGGGGAGCTACAGCCAATGAGAGCGCACAGGTTAAGGCAGGGGTGGGCAATTCCGGTCCTAGAGAGCCACTGTCCTGCATGTTTTAGGTTTCTCTCTGCTCTAACACACCGGATTCTAATGATTTGCTCATTATCAAGCAGCTGATGCTTGTCACAGTTTGATTATTGTTAGACTCAGGTGTGTTAGGGAAGGGAGAAACCTTAAACATGCAGGACAGTGGCTCTCCAGTACCGGAATTGCCTACCCCTGGTTTAAGGGGACACCTGGGGAAAAGGTCGCCTGTAACAATAGAAACTTTACCGCTACATGTTGTTGTTGCACCCAGAGTAAACAGGCTATAACAAGTAAAGACATGCGGAAACAGTGGATGTATCAGGTGACCACACCTACAGTTCAAGTGTGAAAACGACAACACTTCTTTTCTTTTTCTTCTTTGTTTGATGACCTCATGAATCCTGATTACAAGACAGCAGGTTTTGTAGTGTGAACAGTACAGCTATCTGATGAAAGTGAAAGTACTGTAGTTTGAACTGCAGTGTACAGTATTAGTGTCAGGTTGTGGTAGAAAGATCAGCTCCAGTGCACCAGTACGCACATGGAGTGGAAAACAAGGATAGCAATATAAACGAGGAAGGTGGTTAATAAAATACTTTATTTTACGCATATATAACAATGCTGGTTACAGTGGGGTTATCTGATCTCTCCTCTTGATATAGAAGAGCAATATCTGCAGTCTGAAGCTAAAGATGAGAAAGAGCTCCATGACGAAGAGAGTAATGTGAGCCAGAAAGAGATTGCCTATTTCAACCTGTTGAAAAGCAACATGTTGTGGTGGTAATTGTAGGGCTCCTGTTGTTCACAAAGCCTCTTGTTATATAGTGATTATGAAAGCCAATTTTTGAGTTCTCTGAAATCAGTCCGGCCTGTTCTTCTGGAGAGGAGGTGAACAATAAGCTGTTTCCAGAGAAAACCTTTATCCACTCAGCTTAAGTACTTAGTGAAGCTCATAACACTCATAAACAACATTAGGCATGCAGGGTGCCAGATGTAAAGGACTGTGGAATACTTGAATTGTTTTTTTGAGTGAATCTGCCTCTCCTTTTAGACTATACAACATAATTGCGTTTGTTTTATTTGTCAGACCCACATTGAGCCTTCATTGCATCAGTGCACAGTGGGTGATAAAGTTTAGTTCACAGGTCAAAACTTTCTTTGAAATAAGTGATACCTCTAAATTTATAGCAATTCAAGTGTATTTATAGTGTACAATCATAAAAAAACATAATGTCAGGACACTTTACCACACTATGATTTATTTATGATTTACATGAGCAAACAGCAACAGTGGTGACAAAAACCTTCATTTTAACAGCCAGCAACATCAGACAGTCTTGATCGGTTGGGAGAGAGGGACAGATACGGAGAGACACAGAGATACCCAGCAAACACAATAATAACATTAACTAACTATCATAAAAATATAAATATGGCAGATAATAATTATTGCAGTTGATATACTGGAATGGCATGAATAGCAGCAGTAATAATAATAGAAATATCACTAATAGTTATAGGAGTGGATGTGGTAGAATGATATGAATAATTGTAATAAAAATCTGATATCCCAGTTCAACAGTAGAGTAATGAGTAACACGAGTTTACATTTACCACACTACAGAAACACACAAACACACTACGACACATTTCAAGGCACAGCCGTTCAAAAGTGCGGTACTTGAGGAAGACTTGTAAGCATTACAAAGAGACCAAAGGTGAGAGTACCTGTCTTCAGCAAGACGGTAGGCAGTGTTGCAGGAAAAGGATGAAAGGGGAGTAGGTGAAGAGATAAGCTGCTACTCATGTGTGTAGTTGTGTGAATTGTATGTAGTATTTTGACAAAGTAAGGTTTTAAAAATCACGCTCAAGCAATCGTTTTTTTTTTTTATGATTAACATTTTCTTATCTTTCTTAATATTAAATGTGAAAAAGATCTGATGATAGGAAACCAGCGATGTTAATGTGGGGTTCAAGCAATCGTAAAAAAAAAAAAACCTCTTTTCTGTGTTTCAGTTTCGTACATTTGACCCATGTAAGCAGCTGTGGTGCAGTCACCCGGACAACCCTTACTTTTGCAAAACCAAGAAGGGGCCGCCTCTCGATGGGACCGAGTGTGCTCCCGGAAAAGTAAGTTTGTCTACAACATGGCCAGTAGTATGTGGACAGGTGATAATAAACACAATAGCAAACGAACAGAAGTTTTCTCTTCATCATAACACAAATAATAAACATTTCAAAACCTGAGTTTCGTCACAAATCAGTCAGCGTCAACATTACATCAATATGTGATTATTGAAAACCACGGGCCTCCACTCTTCTGAGAACATCTGGCTTCACAGCCACTAAAGGTGTTGGATGGGCTTGTCTGTCAAGTCGTTCCAAACCAAACTGGGAAAACCATTTCTTTATGGATCTGAGAAGAAAATGCCTCCTCTTGACACAAAGTTGGAAGCATGCTATTGTCTGAAATATCATTGTGTTATGTAAAATACAAATTTCCTTAATTTGAACTTAGCACTGTTGCCCAAACCTTTGAAAACAGACCTCACCACAAACAATTGGACTTGTAGTGTATTCTCATTTTTCCCCTGGATTGTCATTTAATGTGTTTAGAAAGTATGTTTGTCTGATTTTTCCTCTCTTCTGTCATCCTCACAGTGGTGCTATAAAGGTCACTGCATGTGGAAAAACCCTAATCAGGTCAAGCAAGATGGTGCCTGGGGCTCCTGGAGCAAATACGGCTCCTGCTCGCGCTCCTGTGGAACTGGGGTCCGCTTCCGGACACGTCAGTGCAACAACCCGGTGTACGTGACAAAAGCTTTAATAACTATATTTGATTCTTTAAGGATTCCTGAATAAGGATCACCAGAATGGATGATGACTGTAGCTGGAAGGTAGAATCAGATAATCTTATTTAGTAGCTGTTTTTGTGTGTGGCCTTGAATGAGTCCTGCCTGATACTGAGCTATGGGATTCATAGTGTGGGTTTTAATGAGGCTGTCCCCATCAGAAGAAAAACACAGCATTGGTTGCTTGATCAAACACGTAAATGATCCATGTTTCCAAGAAGAAAATGACATTTCAACCACTGCTAAGGTGGTTAATATTAATGTTTGGTGGTGGTAATGTTTAATTTGCTACATGTGTTGCCACGATTTGTGGGAACGGTAGTCCTTCGAGCTCAGTTCCTTTTATCAATGCAGGCATGTTTTTCTGACGTCAAGCATCTAAAAAAAGTGACAAACTCTGAGTGTACGCTGCTGATAACTTACAACGAGAAGAAGTCATAAGAAATAAGCATGGCTTCATTTCACAATTAAAGATGACAAAAGCTTGTCTATAAAATGATCATTTCAAGTTAAGGTGGAAATACCATCAATGTGCTGACACATCTTGATACATTGGCTTAAATTTCAGGAATGTATTTCATCTCGTTTCTTAGCATCACTTTTCAAGTATGATATTCTCTCTTTCATCTTT
Source organism: Echiichthys vipera (assembly GCF_963691815.1). Lineage (NCBI taxonomy): Eukaryota > Metazoa > Chordata > Actinopteri > Perciformes > Trachinidae > Echiichthys > Echiichthys vipera. The sequence continues at coordinate 8,339,284 of NC_139829.1, read as the reverse complement.
TCCCTTCTTCCAGGCCCTCCAACGGTGGCCAGGACTGCCCAGGAGTGAACTATGAGTACCAGCTGTGCAACAGTGACGACTGCCCCAAGCACTTCGAAGATTTCAGAGCCCAGCAGTGTCAGCTCCGCAACTCCCACTTTGAGTTCCAAAATGCCAAACACCATTGGTTGCCGTATGAGCATCCCGACAGTAAGCCAGAAAAATGTTTTGTTGATAGTTTTGTATCCAGCGTGAGTCTGTTGAATGTTTTTTCATGCCAAAAGAAAACAACGAAAGTGGACGAGAGCAGGGGATCTGGATTTTCTCAGCTAGAACTGAAGAGAGGCAATGTTTATTCACAAAAGGGACGTTCCAAGTCTTTTTATGCAGTTCAACACACGGACCAAACTCTTTTGGGCAAAGAAACTTTTTCATTGTTGTGTTGTGTCTGCTTTTCTGTCTTGTTTTTCCTTGTATCTTTTCCTTTTTTTGGTTTCCGCATTAGGATGCCAGTTTGCAAAGTACCCTCTTTGAAAAAGTGACGGATCTCAACAGTGCAGATACAAAACTTGTATCCTGTTTCAAACTTTTTCTTTTCCCTGGTTTCTCTCCATGGAGCTGTTTGCCACTTGCACATGAATTGGTCTGGGTTTACATGGTCAGTCATGTAGAGAAGAAGCCTGAAAACATACTGAGAAACTGCAGGACGGCTCTAAAGTGGGAAACATTATGCTGTGGAGAGTTAAGAGCTTTTTCGAAGTAGGATTTAGCATTTTGATGATAATGTCTAAGGTACAATAGAAAATCCATTGTTGTGGCTGTTTTAAAGGTATCACACAAGTACAGCAACTGAGGGGCTTCCTCCTGTAATAAATCACCGCAGCCTTTGATTTATACAGTACCCATCTCGCAACGGCACCCCTCACTGTGTTGCATATAACAGGTTTTTTGTTTTTTTCCCTGCATTTCGTGTGTTGCTGGGTGTTAATCTCAAGATGGTTATTGTAATTCATGCAGCACTAATGGTAGAAAAGTGTGTCAGTTTATTTCCAACAGTTGCCAATTAAAAAAGATGCGTGCATGAGTTTAGACCTATAAAACTAGTAAAATCTGACATAAATTGATATAGCCTTACTGTGATTCTTTGGGTTTTTTTACTAGTAAGAAAGTTTTAATGTTAGAGGAAATGTTTTACCTTGGAAAGTATGGAATACATTATTCAAAATCAATCTGAAATTAAAACAATAAAACAATTTAATATGGTTTATATATGTATATATTTTCTTTCTACCTAATAATTCTAAAACACTCTCATTATCTCTTGCCTCTCAGCCAACAAAAGATGCCACTTATACTGCCAGTCAAAGGAGACAGGAGACGTGGCGTACATGAAGCAGCTGGTCCATGATGGGACACGATGCTCCTACAAAGATGCCTACAGTATCTGCGTGCGTGGCGAATGTGTGGTAAGGTGTTTACACTACATGACTCTGACATAAAAGATTAAAAGCTACATTTGGGTAATCGTGCATATCAGAAGGTTGTTTGAATTTTAACACTTTTAATGAGGACTTCATTAAATGACACAGTTTGATGTCAGAAACAGCACTTTGAACGTGCTGTGACTAGGTTCAGAGTTCTGTTTTAGAAGCAGCATTATTATACAACAGAAGCTTTATTATAATTATTTTATTCATTACCAAAAACTTGTCCGGAGATTTTCCCCCCATATGCAGAAAAAAATACAAACAGGATGTGGTAACAGTCTCTCTGAAGACCACATCTATACTGAATTATAATGTTTCATGTCCACACTCATTAATACATATGATGCTTTCAGATGCACTATATCAACAGCATGAAACATTATAGATGTGGCTTAAAATGAATTATATGATAACCTTTCCATATATAACACACCTCAACAATCAAATAGTAGATTAACCATAATGCACAATAGATACGGTCTTCATAGAAAACGATGGCCGGAAGTAGATATGTATAGTGTACATGTTGGTCCCTTTGCAAGGCAAGATGATTTATAGAGCACCATAGAAACACTTTAGCGTGCTTTCCAGGGACATAGAAATACATTAAACATAAGATGTGAAGAAAGCATTAAAATTGCATTTTAAAAGGCCATTAAAGAAAATAGTGAGAATAATCAAATAAATCGTTGCATATTTAAAGCAAATGATATATGACTTGAAATTGGAAAGCCTGAGAAAACAATAATGTTTGAAGCCCTGATTTAAATGAGCTGACAGTTTCAGAAGACATCAGCCATTCAGAAGCTTTTTCCACAGATGGGGAGCATGAAAACCAACAGCTGCTTCACTTGGTTTTGATCCTGGGAACACTCAGTAAACACTAGAGGACCTGTGTAAATCTGAGGTGTATTAAGACCATTTTGTGCTTTATAGACTAATAACAAATTAAAATCTATCCTTTGACGCACACAAGGAGAGTGCAGTGATTCAACGGCCGCGCTAATGTGCTCTACTTAATTGGTGTTCATGAGGACTCTGGCAGCAGCTTTCAGGACGAGCTGCAGCTGTCTGATTGATTTTTTACTAAGAGCTGAGAAGACACCAGTGCATTACTGCTGAAAATAGACCTATGTGCTTCTATATATTTTGTGGACAGAAGCACTTTAAACCTATCTACTGTATGTTTCTGGCTCACCGGCGAATGCAGGACCAGCCAAAACTTATTTTCATGACTGTTTATTCTAGTAGGTAGCTTAATCTTTGACTATGCATCATGAATAATTGCAAAAAACAACAAAAATAAATAATAGAACTTAGTTTTTGGCTAACAGGATCGCCACTTGCTGCTGCTGTTATAAGTGGATCTGTTACTTGTTTATTGGCCCACGGTCCAACTTTCCACAAAATCTGTGGGCAGTCTGCTATCGCGTCTTTGTGTCCAGTCGGCACTGGTGACCCGATAGCTACTAAAGTTTAAATGAAAACTTCAGACAGGTCGGCTCCTTGTAAAAACAATGTTTGTTCCAACTCCAAAAAGAAATTTCAGCTCACCCGTGTGATTGTTTTTCTTTGTTCACCAGAAAGTCGGCTGCGACAGAGAGATCGGCTCCATTAAAGTTGAAGACAAATGCGGTGTTTGTGGTGGCGACAACTCCCACTGCCGTACCGTTAAAGGAACGTTCACCCGAACACCAAAGAAACCTGGTAAGAAAACGTGAAACCAACATCTGCGGACAGAGTTATTTCAAAACATAAAAGATGTTTTTTTACATTAACATTTCTCATGTGTTTCCCCCTGCATGTTTTCTCAAATCCAGTTTGTTCATGGCACAGATTAGTAATGAATATGTACGACCCATGATACACTATGAGTGAATGATTAACCTAATAAGACATATACATGCTCTGCTGCTGTTTTGCAATCAGAGCTATGTCATTATTTTAGTCATTCAAGGCCAAGATAAGAAGATAATTGGCAGGTAAAGCTTTGATGGAGATGTCAGTCCATTATTTTACATTTAAATGAAGTCATTAGGCAAGCACTTTTGTCCAAACAAACAAACACATTTAACTCACATTGCATTTTCATGCTTATACCTCCATATCTGATATTGTGTAAATTTACATTTAAATGAATACTTTACCATTATATTTTATACAGTTCACATGCATTCACAGTAAATGGAAAATGTAAAAACTAACAAAAAGTCTTGATGAATTCAATAAATAGTGATTTGAAAGGCCCTTATATGAGTAAATTAAGCGTGGAGTGCAGTTTATCTCCATCTCCATTACATACTTGAAAGCATGCAATCCTTTAAGCACCGATTAAAAGAATCAAATCTTAATGAGCCGACCCATTTCAACCAATTATCAGCACGCCTCACTTTGGTATTCATTTTTAGCCTTTCACTGGCTCTTGTTTGATTTAGTACGTGGTACGTGGTGCGTAATACGTGTCCACATCTCAGATTTATGTGATAAACAGCCAAGTTCACTGAAGGAGCTCTTAAACCAAAGCTATAAGCCGATTCCATACTGTCGAAGCAGGGTTTACGTTGAGCTTAAAAGTTCATTCTTGACCTAATATTAGTAAAAGCAAATGTCCAGTTACTAGATTTCTGTCATATCTTATGACATTTGTTAGTGAATGGAGTTGTCATTTATAAAGGATAATGTAGAGCAAGCAGGTCATTATTGATGTGTAATAATTCGCCGTAATGACACAGATTGACACTAATTGGTCAATCACAGCTTTTTACAGTCGTTAACAATGGTCCTCCAGAGTCTATGATCAGTTACTGAAACATTGTGTTCTTTTGCAGTTACAAAGTTTGTATTACAAAGCACAAACAAAACCCCTTTTGCTTTTTCCCAGCTGTAAGAAAATACATTCTTTTTCCTAACGGCGTCATACGTTAGCCACTCTCTCACTCTTTTTGAACAAAGTGGTTGCTATGGACGCAGTTCTGATTTGGAGGACCACAAGAAGTAGTCCGGTACATTTAACATCAGCCGTGTACCGTGCATAATGCCAGGCTGTTCTCATGCACAATTGTACAAATAACTATGAAAAGTAATGTTCTGTAAATTATATGTGCTTCACATATTCATTGCTGTTGAAATTACATTTGGAGCAAAGAAGGAAAACTGGTCATGTAGATCAAGAATGCTAATCTACATGTAGGGAAGTCGGGTGGTGGATGGGGTGGATTTTTTTTTGTCCTAACGTATTCGTGTCCCGGAAATACTACGCCAAACTAAGACCTTTCTTCAAATCCTAACCGAGTCTTACCCTAACATTCACCTTTTTGATGCCTAAACGTAATCATTGTGGTCCACTTCCACTCACGGTTTCACATTAATACAGAGTCATATTTAGTAAGATATCATACGAACCAGTTGATGAGAATACATTGATTATGTAGAGTGAGCGGGTCATTACTGCAAATGAACCCAGACAGAATAATACAGGACAATATAATATCGACCTGTTCGCTCTACATTATCACATCTATTACTTAAAGAAATTCAAAGTAGTTGAAATGATTTATAGAAATGGTCCTCCAGAGTCTATGATCAGAACTGTGTTCACAACAACAGTCTTTTATCCAGAAATAACAGAACCTAGAATGCCGCAATTCACCAATCAGAATCCAGTATTTAACGAAGCCTTGTAATGAATTATTTCTAATTTAAAACAAATGAAAAACATGGAGATCCTCGAAGTGCAAATTAAATTGCGTCCGCCTCCCGTAGAGCTCTATGACATTTCTATTTCCTCAAGCAGAATTTCCGTTCACAGCTAATAGATGAATCCAAAGTGAGAGTGCCGAGTTACAGGGAGCTGTGCTGGGTATCTGACAGCCGTCACTCAGTCAGCTTCATTTAGATTAAGACCCTCATTAATAGGCGGACTAATAATTGTCTGAAAAAAGTGTGTTTCTCTTCATTCAAACTTTTCCAATTGAAATGGTTGCCCCCAGGTTATCTCTCTTCTGCAGCCACATAGGACACACACACAAACACTGTGCAGTTCATTTCCCTGGAAAATGTATTTTCACATTAACCTCCAGCATGAATAAAATAACCACGATTGACCAATGCATTTACTTTAACCTTTTAAAATCCTCTGTGATCGGAGCCTCATCTGTCATGAACAACTTGTCATTAACCCTTTTATTTAAGGCCAAAAGAGAGCCTGAGAGAAAAAATGAAAATGGACTTCTTAGAGAGTTTGGACGTGGCGGCTTCATTAAACCATTTCAGGATCGTTGTAACTGTGATCGTTCCTTAACTTCTCCTTTAACCACTCACATTTTTTAACAGGGAAACAGTTAAGCAAGAGAGCCCAAAAAGAAACCCCTTTGTTGGAAAACACAATATGCAAGTATCCAGTGTTACTGAATCCCTCACCACCTCTTTCTTTGCATTTTCTGTGCAGCTTGTAGAGCAGATGGAAGCCTAACACTGTAGAGACTGGAGTGATATAAGCTACTGTTTTTTTCCTGTTCTTTGTTACTAATGAAGTAGCTGTTTAGGTTCTGACATAAATGTTTGTGACTGAAATGGCATGAAATCAAATATCCAGATATCGTGATACACAATTACATCATCAAAATGATAATAACAAGCACATACTAACTCAAATTTTACAGAAAATCAGATGTGAAAAATTAGGCATTTTTATTTTGCAATAAAGTTCTTAGATAAATAAGAAAATACCCAGAATTTGACATTTAATACGTTAAATACACACAGGAATATACAAAAATAGGCTTTACATGTTCATATAGAGTATTTATTTATTGAATTACCAGAAAACATGCTATATTGTAGTATATATCGTTGTAGAGATGTGAAATATATCCCGATAGAAAAGTTTGGCCATATCGTCCAGCCCTACTAACAAACTAACTTTAAAGTCTTTGTGCAGACAACAACGTCCCATTAGACAAACCTGCAGACCTTTGGAGGCAATCTTGGATGTTGTTGGCGATTTACCTCAACTGGCATGCTGATGCTCAGTTCAGCCCGAGCACCCAAAGGGCCATTTTAGATGGCTTGTGTGCAGTATTTCCTATTATCAGTCTACAAGAAAAAGAAAACTCTTTGAGCAAATTGTAACTTCTATCAAGCGGCTTGTGGTTTCTGAAATTGGCTGCCATGACAAAATGTCCCCTCAGAAGCAAGAGGGCATTTTTTGCCATTTCCCAAAAGTTAATTGCAAGTTGTCATCTCCAATATACTGTAGAGTGAGCAGCACCAGCTACTCTGTCACCTGTCGTAACCTCGTATGAACCCTGCGACAATGTGCCAGCACATTCATAATCACCCGAGACACTACGCTGCGTTTGCGTCAGGAGGCCTGCCAGTCAAGTATAAGGGTGAATAATTACAGCGCCGCAGTTCAGTCCTGGTGATTGGCAAGTGCCACCCTGCAAGCAAAAATAGCTCGCCTGCTCATTCGATGTGAATTCCTCTGGTCCTTGCTATGCTAATTAAGTGTGCTTCAACTGTAGGTGAAACAGTGAGACGGTGAAATGGAGAGAAGAGCCGACACTGGCAGCCTAACTAACTGATTCATTTCATTTTGAAGGGAAGACCAGAGGAGCCTTCTCTTTGCCCAAAGGAGCCCGAAATGTGTTTTTAAATGAAACGGAAGACTCTAGAAATATACTGGGTGAGTCACGGTAGGTTTGCAAGCGGTGGACATCCCTGACAGAAGGCCACTTTGCTACTCTGTAGTCTGAAGAAACCTGTTCCTCATGCCTTATTGAAACATGGCCGACGGCATTCACATCCTGCCAGCACATAATCAATATGAACACAAAAGAGGGTGGCAGAAGGTCAGAATATGCAACAGTAATAAAGAAAGAATATATTGATGTTTAGCACAGTCCTTCAGACACAGAAGATGGATGTGAATAACCGACCTGTTTCAATAAAACTTTTACCTGCAGCCTTCTACAGTGAAGAGGAAAGCCAGTAATTTAACCATTTTCTTTTTTTTTCTTAAACTTCTTCTTTGTAGAGCAAAGAAAAAACCTAACTTCTGAAACAAGTGTGATGTCCACCACTGCAAACAAACAGATTATTTCTGTATCTGCTTAACTTACCTGTCTGTGTCTTATCTTTCCTAACCCCCCTCCTCTGCTTCTGCTGCTGCTGCTACAAACTTGGCAAAGGTTACCTTAAGATGTTTCTCATTCCTCCTGGAGCTAGACATGTGATCATCCAAGAACATGAGGCCTCCCCTCAAATTCTTGGTAAGTGTGACTTCCTAACACAAACACATGTGTGACATCAGAGGGCAAAATATCCCCATCCTTGTTGGAAGTCTAATGGAACATGTACTGAGAAATGATAGATTACAGGCTTTGCATAATTTATTCATCGTCACCACAGGCTGGGAAAATTAGTCTTCAAATTGCTCATTCATTATTTATTAATCCATTAAAGAAAGGTTTTGAGATTAGTGGCTTATTTCTCTCCTGCAAAAATAGGACTGTGTTTTTCTCAGCATTTTTCTCACTATTTTAATAGAAACAAGTCAGAATTCAATATCTTCATATTCGTATTTAAGTGTAACCACTGCAGTATCTGCCTTTACAGCATGTTGAACGGTGGCTTTCAGAGGAGAGAACTGTAATCGTTATATAGTAGAGAAAAACAACAGCTGTGCAAATGTCTGATATTGACATATGTATTGTATTATACATAGGTCAGATATTGACATATATGACTATGTTTAAGAGACAAGGAGCTCTAGTTGCTGTGTGAGTTATGACTATGGTCATTTGAGAGCAAAGGAGAAAGGAGTGTGACATTATTATCCAGCTGTTAAATGTGACATAACACTCTTTCATAATATGATTTCCGGATCGAAGTGCTCCGTTGAAACAAAACAGACAACAGCCGAACATGTGAACAATTACGATCACCTCTTCCGTCAGTCAGACATCTTATTTTCATCAATACGTAAGTAAAAGGTAAAATGACAGTTAAGTTTGTTTTAAAAACACTGATGTGTCCAAACAACAAGGAACACGGTACTGTGGCGTTGTAGAAATACTAGGCTCGGAACAGCTTGGACCCAGAAATCATATTTTGAAAGGGCGTTACGTCACATCTTAACAGCCGGATAGAGCCATAAAGTCCTCGGAAAGGGGAGGTTGGTGTGGATAGATGTGCCCAGAAGGCTAGCTTTTCAGATCGCAATCAGGCAAAGAATCATTTGAGAATGCATCATTGAGAGCTGTTTGGGAAAGGGCAGGAACTTTCAAAACATACCAGCCAGGTGATTGGATGAACCGTCTGTTTATCATACGCTGCAGGAGAAGAGAGAAAGCATCTTTTCCATCGAGAAAAGCCTTCAGTGCCGTTCTCTTCTCTCTGATAAACTGATGCTATTTTAGCAACAAAGCTAACCGCTTTAGGAGCTGCCGTTGTTGTTTTGAATAAGCGGTCGCCTCTAATGACGTCGTCTCCCTCCGCTCCCCCCTCAACTGTCAGTGAACCTGCAATTCTCGTGTGATCGCAGGAATTCAGCAGCTGTGAGTTGAATTTTACACAGCCCTAAAATACACATACATGGAAACATGGAAACCTATAATTCTACATTAATGGAGAGATGTCAGAGCGAGAGGACTGCACATGGACAGGTGCAAGGGCTCAAGGGCAGTACCCAGGAAATGAACTTGCCCAAGCTTGGTCTATACTGGGACTTGTATCCGAGACCCACCAGTTGCCAATCCTATTCCCCATGGACTGAGCTTCTGCTGCTCCATAAGACCTTCAAAGTGCATTTTTAATCAGTAAATTAATCAATTTATTATATCCCCTGTCTTTGAAGGCATAAAAGTGGTGGCTATTCTCTTTGTTTCTTGTTCTGCGAGTGGCCAGTATGATTATTTAGTATCCATGAGGTCCCGTCCTGGCCAGTAGTTTAGGTGAAGACGATAAAATAAGGAAAATAAACTGGTTTGTAGAGTAAGTATTTGAGGTTAAAAGATGGCACGGCTATAACAACGCAGTATAACTTTGCCTGCAAGCATTAAATCAACAAGCAAGGTACAGAATAATTAATAATATAGAACAGAGGGAGTTAGTTCATCGAGGAGGAATAATGCATAAGGTCAAAGTAACTAGGCTGATATACCTTTGAAGGTATTTGTACGATATCTGTCTGAAATCTTAAATAACATTTAAACGTCTCAAAGTGTATAAAGCCCACATCAACTGAGACGTTCTCTCAGGATCAGTCGGTCCTTAATTGGTATCTGATTTTTGCCATAAACCTCTTAAAACATCTGAAAACTTCAGATCTTCACAATGATGCACCTCTGGCTCTGTTTTGCTTCATCTAAACTCTTAAAACATTTCATAAAAAACATCTCACTGCCTGCTCAAATAAAGCGTTTCTAGTACGCATAGGTTTCAAAATATTACGGTCATCAGTATCAAAAGCTTGAGATCGGTCAGTAAATGAAGCAACAAAACTCTGCTTCTTATCCAATATTCAACGCCATTATTGACATGGTTATAGTATCACAAACTGAGTTGGAGACAGAATCAAACAGTGAGCCACAGGATACAAAATGCTCATTAAAACAATTCAGCGCTGCAAGTAAACTTTATTTATGAATTTATTTATTTATGCCTTTCAACACCAGAGTTACAAGATGCTGCGTTAAAAGCAAAGAACAGAGAGTACATGACAAGCAATTAAAAGGGAATCTTAACCGTCTGTGCTGAGATTCAAAGATAGATAAGATAAGATAAAAGTAATCCCACAGTCTGTTAAAAACAGGTTCACTGGAGAGGAGAGTAAATGAATTATGCCAGCACGAAACAGGTTGGAGAAAAATCTAAATGTGTGTGGAGTAAACACTTTTACTCAGTTAAAACCACAAATGTCTGAAAAAAATGTTCATACAATTGTGGTTTCAATTTGGATAAAATGTCAAAGAATGGCAGGTCTTCTGTCTGATACAGTGCAGGAGTCTGTGACAATACAAGGAGGTAATTCATTACTGTAACCAGGATAAAGGTGTAATGGCTTTGCAGAATATCCAAGAATTGTTTAAATTGAAAGTGGTAACTAAACAAATATTTTATAAACTCTTCTTATGTTTTGTGTGCAAAAATCTTGATTTGAAAAGCAACTAAAGATGGCACAGTGAAAAGTGGAGTAAAAAGCACAATATATCCCTCTGAAATGTAACGGAGTAGAAGTATAAAGTAGCATGAAATCAAAATACTCAAGTAAAATACGAGTACCTAAAATGTAAACGTAAGGGCAAACTTTTATTAGATGTACTTTGTTGCATACCACCACTGGCAGCGAACTCTTCAGACTGTGAATATCTGCCTGTTCACACTTCTTCAGCATGTAGAGACATTCAAAGCCTGACAGGACTGATGCAAGTTACAGTTGCTGAGCTTTGATTGCACAATTGCTATTCATGGAAAGGATTTAACAAACAGCAAATTGTATCCGTCTTGAAAAGAGCTTGTCACATTAAAGTCATGCTTTGAGAAGAAGACATTTTTCCTGTCTTTGACTATTCAACTGTTATTCAAGCCCTGTCAGTTTTTATTTATACACCACAAAATCCCATTTGCCTCATGAGACTTCAGGGAAAGTGAAAGTAGCCCTTATGTCAATAAAAATAGTCACTGTCAGTGGCTTTAGATTTTGCATGCATGGGAGTGATAATAATAATAAACTATGTCTGCCCCGAGCCATTAAAATCATCTTTGTAATTTTATTCCCTGGGATTATTATGATGTAAAAGCTGGTAATGGAAACACAGAAGGTTCCCATGTGCATAAATCCAGTGGTGGACTGTTACTTAATACATTTACAAGCAAAAATGTTAAGGTACTTTACTTGAAAGTAATCAACTCAGAGGTACTTCTAACTCCGCTACATTTCCAAATTACAATTTTTCATTCCTTTTCTGTCCATCAAAAATCACGTATCTCCAGATGTGTTGATGGTGGATGTTTGTGATGAACTGAGGGATGAAGTGTTGAAGTCTTTAAAAAGCCTCTCGGATCAGCTGGAAAATGCGTCATCAAAGCTGGGAACGGTTGTTTTTCTGACACATGAGAAGTTCACTTTTTAGAGATACGTGGTTCTCACAGGAATGGATAGAATAAAGATAGATTAAACTACCCAACAGTATATAAAGGAGTTCAAATTAGCTCAACATTATACATCTACATCTATTACACAGACTTGACCCCCGCTGATTACATAGAATGAAAACTATGTCGTCAGAAGCTCTGGATTATTATTATCTTGATAAGCTTTGACAGGCAGAATGAACTCTCCACCTCAATCTCCAATCAAATTCAATCACATCTATTCAAGCAAAACATTCTAGGGTGGATGGACATGTATTATACAGTGATTGTTATCAAAACTTGCATTTCATGAAGAGAAAATGGAAAAGAGATTTGTTCACATGTTGAGTCCAGTTTTTTTAATCTGCAAATGGGACTTAAACCAGGAATGTCTGGCATTTTTCCTTTTATTCATGCATATTTATAACCCTAAGCTGTGAAAAAGGGGCATATGAGCCATTTAAGAAATTTAGAGAAAAAATATTATCTTTTGCCTAATTAAAAAAACTGTTACACTTCAAAGGTTGTTGATAACTGCTGTTTTAAATGTAATAATGTCCCTCAGTTACTTTTGTTTTCCCTACAAACTAAATTTGCACCCTCGCTGTTAAATTGACTTTCTAGCATTAACAAAAGCTTTTGAATCCCTTCTAAAAAATAAAAAAGCTGTATCCGCTTGTTTAAACAGCTGAGTCATGGCACATTTAATTGAACTTGCAGTACCTCAATAATGTTACAACAGTCGTCTCATCAGTGGAGATTCATGCTTTTTAGCTACAGCCTCAGAGAGAGAAAACTGGTCTGTGAGGTTGACATTAAGGTGTTATTCTGTATTTTCCCTGTTGTTGAAAACCATTATGAAAGGTACAAAACCAACCAATGTGTTGTGTCAGTGCTGGCGTATGGTCTGACTGCACAATCATTCTGGGATAGGTGGGAAAAACACAGTCATCTTGGACGGTTTTATGTGGTGCAAAGCTCCGGCTGCAGCGACTGTGCCCTTGTAAAAGCCATAGCGGAGAAAGCGCAAGGTCAGGAGACGGATGTCAGGCTTTATCCAATCACTGCCCATCCCCTAAGACGGACAAGTCCATCTCTCATTCCTTTTCACTTCCCTCCTTTGCCTGTAATTTAGGTCCAAATCACTTCTATGCCAGAGGAGTTTTCTTGTCCCAGTTACAGTATTTAACACTTGTGGTCATGCTTTACAAAGATGTTGACTTTTTTTTTTATTTGGAAAAGAGAAACAAAGAGCGGTCTACCAAGTTAAAGGCTGATGTTTTGTGGACCCATACATCCACTCTATGGACTTTATCGCACAATAAATTGACCTCACTTCCTCCTTTGCTTTTATCATAATAACTGCGTCTGCTTTAGGGCCTTCAGATTAGGATCATCTAGATTAACTACCTAAAGGTATATAAAATAGTTCAAACTAGCTTCAGTTCACCCAGTGTTTTCTAAAACTCTATAACCATACAGTTACAGCAGACATAGTTTCTGGAGCTAGCTGTAATGGGCTCTGATGGAGCATTCTTCTGTGTTACCATTAAGCTGAAAGGCCCGGTGAGCGGTCAGCTTGAATGTCCGCAGCTACTGTCAAAGAAATATTGGCTCTGCTTCAGGATTCTGCAGGATGAAAAAGCCTCCATCATAACAAAGCATCAATCACTGAGAAATGTCTGTGAAAGATGTGTTTGCCCTTTGCGTTTGGCCAAACTGTGCCGCTGCGGGAAGAAAGAAAGAAACTCTTCATTGCAGAAGTAAGAGTGTAGAAATGCCCAATTAGATGGGTTTTAGATTGTATCTGTCAGTGTACATATGGTTCTTGATGAATCTTATTCTTCCAATTTTAGCATCAGAATTATTCCTCTTCTGTAGTTTTATAAACAGCATCCATCACTCCTGTCATTGTGTGTGAAATGACATGCTGATGGATCACTGGAGATTTTTCTCACTTGCTTACATTTCAAGGACTAGCAGCTATATGTAGTTAATTTCCTGCTGTTAATTGTGCATTTCTGTGTGTCGATATTTCATTGAGCCGGCCCTAAATATACAGTTTATTCATCATGACTTAAAATGTAGACATATCAATTAAAGAAAGGTTAGAGGACGTTTGCTTCCCTTCATGGATTCACCTGTTCAGATCCTTTTTTCTGGTGCTCCAGGCTAACACTTAACTTTATTCACTGATGACATGAGATCCAAGGCCACCATTAGAGAACGATGCAGATTAAAATGAATAATCGTCCAAAAATGCTAGACTTTTCCTTTGCAGTTATATAACTTAAAATAAACTGCTGACATTCAGCTCTAAAGTTACTTTTATTGACATGAGCAACAGTTGAGTATATTTGTGGGAAGTGGGGGTGATTAATATGTTTCCCTTTATTAAAACTGCTCTTTACTTGATTAATATATTTGTTTTTGAAGAACCAGTTACAACAATCCCCCATTACTCTGATGTTGAAAAATAATCATCTATCAGATCGCTACGATACAATATACATGAAATAATGAAAAGGTGCCAGAAGGCTGATCAAAGGAAACACTCATAACTCTAACTATACCTATAATGATCAGCATTTTGACAAACTGTTTTCTTCCAGATGAGATACAACAGTCATCTCACTGGCATTACTACTATGACAGGAGTTACACTTGAGGTGCACTTCATATATGACTAATGTCTCCAAGTCCACAAACAAGAACTAAATATAATCATTAAACTTGATAATAACCCATATTTAAAAAAACAAACATTTCCTCTCATGTAAGGAACAGAATTTAGAAGATTAGGCATTCGAACAACATTCAATGAGTCAAGTTTAAATCATGTTTGCTCTTGAATTAACCTGCGGGACATCAACCACTAACACTCTTGTCTTGTGGACATGTTGTCGGACAAGAAACTCAAACAAACTAATCCCAAGATGTCGAACACCAATCCCCTACGTGTATGTGCAGACTCCTAAATGACAGTGAATTTCACATTTCAGATGGAGAAAAGACACAGTGTTTTATTTAATCATAAACTGGTGCTATTAGTCTATTTAACTTTTTATTTTTTAATTGTGTAGCCTATTTAGTATGCTCTATTGTAACAGCAAGATTTTAGTCTATTTTAAATTTTGTTGTCTATTTATTATCGCCAACTTGTGTAACCGCAAAATGCAATAATGCTCAATGGTCAATGGTCAATGAACTAAAATACTGCTAAAACAAAGCTGGTTAATCGTTTATTCAGGTGTTAGGTGTCAGACTGGAGAACCAGAGGGAACGATGTGCAGCAGAGATGTGGATCGTTTCAGTATCTTTTAATTGTAGCTAATTTGCATTTAAATGCATCAGATGTATTTAAAGCAGCTGGCAAACATTCCCATTTTCGTTTCAGCCTCTCATGTCTCAGAAGTTTTACAACATTAAAAGTTCTGGCAGCTTGTTTTGTATAAATTATAGTATGAGTCAGACACTGATATGTTCAGGCATTATCATATAAAACAGTCTGATTCTGTGAGGGCACAATTGGCTTTTTTTTGGCTTTTTTATATATACCTTAATGAATAATTCAGAATTTTTGACATTTGTTTGTAATAGATTGAGTAAATCCATTTCTTTGTCAGTTGCTCATAACCAAATTACTGATTACAGCCATCAAGAACCAGGCGACGGGGCATTACGTTCTCAACGGAAAAGGAGAGGAGGTCAAGTCCAGAAGCTTCATCGACTTGGGCGTGGAATGGCACTACATTATTGAGGACGACGTGGAGACGCTGCACACTGATGGACCTCTGCATGACCCTGTGGTGGTTCTGGTAATAATACCTCCTTCACTATCAAAGCATGTAAGGTTGAATTAATCTTAAAAAGCATATTTGCTTGATAATGAGCACTGTATAATTGAAGCAGGTCAGCCATCCAATTCAATCCCCTTCAACCCTTATTATCTTCATAGATTCTCAATCCCTATCTGTAGATTAATAAAACATATACTGTAGCTACTTAATAGCAGTTATATGCTTGTTTGTTTTGTTTATTTAAGTATAAAGGATTCTGAATTGGCATGTTCGAGATCCAAAAACAGATTTTGGCTAAACCAGAGATTATCAGGTAGCAATTAAACTCTGCTTTAAATCACTCCTGTGATTTGGAAGAGCCGCAAAGATTTGGGATAATAGGGTCACTTCTCTTGTCTGCATCTCTCTGAACATAGGAGACAATTATTTGTTTTAATGCTAGTTGCATTAAACAAACCTGGTAGAGATCAAATTGTGGATCTTCATGTCTGCAATTGAGAGAAATCACTTGACCCTGTGATCTTAGTAGAATAAAACATGATTGTGCCACTTTACTTACTAGAGCATCTGATGGCAGATCTGAAAATACAACTACACTGAGATTGCAGACCTCACAGACATGGCTAGACATAAGATGATTGATGGCGCCAGTGCTGGGACAGGGAGGAGAATTTCAGCCTATATGCACGTTTTTTAAGCCTAACCTTGTTGATACAGAGAAGCTCATATTGGTGGCAGAGTGAAGAGAGAAGAGAAAAGCGACCGTAAACGACAGCTAAACACAATCACACAGAGCTGAAATGGAAATAATGGAGTTTTATTATTCTACAGTTTTGAAAATAAAAAAAACAAATATCCGAATCCCAAAATAGAAAACCTAATACGACAATATAACACAGAAAACCAATACTCGCATATTCAGGTCCAGTCTGAAAGATTAAACCGCCTCTTTTGCAATTATATCAATAAGTAAAAAGTTGTTCATGCTCTAATTTAAAATGTGGGACCTTCGATGTTCAGCTTGAATTAATTTACTGCTAAAACTAATCTGGCATTACCTCACTCTAACACTAACATGGTTATCTATATTAAGGGATGTTGTTCCACTGTCTCAAAGGCCAAGGTAAGGTCTATGAGGATTTAAATGAAATCCTCATAACTGAGCAGTAACTCCCTGTCCCAGTGCAGGGACAGAATGCATAAAATAGTGATGCAGCACGCCAGAAAACAAAAGTGGCTCTTTCTTGTCAAGTCTGAATAAGGCCGTAACATTACATTTACATAATGAACACACATGTCTGACTGACAAAAAAAGCACTGTAAGAAATTTATTAAGCCAGGAATGTTACATATTTAATGTCTGAAAAGGGCCATACTGACTAATTCAACTCGTCAGTGAAAATGAGTTAATGCCCAGAAGACCCAGACTTTTACAACAGCTCTAATAAAATCGTTTTAAAAAGCAGTTTCCCCCTGCAGCATTCAAACCTTCCACTTTAGAACTTCCTTCAGGTCCAGAAAGAGTAAAAAATCCTGATAAAACCATAGCCAGCAGCAGACAGAAACAGAGAGAGAATGTAAAAATCAGGATTAAATAGTGAATTTACCCCATGGTACTTGTTATGCATCATTCGCTAAAATGGTGTGAAATAAGAGCTAATCTGTTTTTTTCTTTTCTTCTCTTCTTTTATATCATGAAATCATTTGGACTCCAACATTTTCAAAAGTTTTGCTACGGAAGTAATTAAATGATACAAATATAGCTGAAGATAATTAATTTGTTTTTGTCTCTTCTGTGTAGTAATCTCTTTGAGGCACTGTATCATTATTGAATAATGTCTTTAATACACTGTCATTTTAATTAAGGGTTTTTTGAGCCAACACACACATACAGTGTATACATAATATTACCCTTTTTTCCCTCGTTACACGTTATTCTCTATTTACCCATGGACACCCGTTGTAATTACTTACGTGTCAGTAGAATTTCTAAATTGAGATTCATGTGCAAGTTGAGCTCCCCATATTATGACAGGAAAATAATTACAGGCATTTTGTTTCAAACATACTGAGGAGAGAACAGCGGATCTGACATTGGAGGTTGATTTACAGTTTTTATGAACGGCATTTCTCTGAAAAGCAATCTAATGAGAGAAGAAGCAGCAAAGTCATCTTTTTTTTCTTAAATGGTGCAATCTTGTGAATCATTGAGACGATTATTCAATCATCAATTTGACAGAAAGCAAAGGATACAAATAAATTGTCATGGTGGAACGTAGATCTGTTTAGCAAAATTAGATCAAATGCTATATTCATGAGGCATGCATTCATAATTCTTCGTTCATTAATGATCCAACTAAACATTAGTCTTTAGTGACTCGACTCAGCGGTTGAATTTAATGTTCTATTTCACACAACCAGTTAATTTCTGATTTCATGTCACTGAGGGATTAATAACGATCAGTCATAAAACTATGTCGTGAAAACATATCTTTCTGTGACTTGTCACCTCAGCACTCTTGATTCAGAGAAATGATCCTGCAGTGCTTTCTTCAAACGTACAAACATGTTATCAGTCTGGGTTTACAGAGTACATCTGCTGGATGGTACATGACTGTTCCCTTACAGTTGTGTGAGCGAATCTCTGTGCATGCTGCGGCCCTTAATCTTCAGCACCACTGCTAACAAATACAACATGTTCTCACTCCCAACCTGTCACATACAAACAATAGACTGTATATAACGATGGAGGATGCGCCTTAACTTCTTCCCACTGTACAAAAGTGAAGCGAAAATATCTCACATACTGACGCAGCTTTTTAAAAATTTTGTTGTAGTGATCAGACGGTAGAGTCACGTCATCGAAGTCTCATCCATACCCCCGCCTGACCAATGACAAGTCTATCACAGCTGTCAATCATGACATTTCACCCCTTTTTATAGAATCAAATAACTAATTAAAAACAAATGTTAGAAGAAAAACAAAGACTCGAACAAACCTCAACATGTTAAAACTACTTACATACTGTATATATATATATATAAATATATATATATATATATATATATATATATATATATATATATATATATGTATGCAGCCAGCCACCAGGGGGGAATCCAGATGTTTTGTCTTCACTTTCGGGGAACTGACAAGCCGGCCATCTATAGTCTATGATCCAAACTCTTGGTCAGGACCCTTTGGTGTACTGGGTACCCCTTTAGCTAACCAGCTGATGTGAATTCACAGCATTAACCACGTGTTAAAGTCTAGCAGACATTTGCATTTTGAAAACTGACACTAAATGGGGTACCCGGTGCATAATATCAGCTGGACTTTAAATTAGCTCAAGGTATTTTCAGCGCAGACTTTGATCTCACGTCATGGTTAGAGCTCATACCATGAAGTATTTGATTATATGTATTAAATAATAATATAAAACGTAACTGGTAAAGTGTGTGTGTGTGTGTGTGCGTGCGTGCGTGCGTGTTTGTGTGTGTGTGTGTGTGTGTGTGTGTGTGTTAATCCCTCAAACCTATTACCCACACCAACAATTTTCTTAGTTTCTGTACTGCAGGGTGTTTTACTCTGCTAGACGTTTCCATTTGGAATTGAACTCTGTGGTTCACTCCGTGAAATACACCTATTCTGAGAAAAAGAAACAGCAGATCAGAGAGGATAGGTTTCTGTAGTCAGTGTCGTTGTGGGTTGAGTCTTATCTTGTGCATGAACGCTCCTACTGTCTGATAAATCCCTGTCCTGTCTTCAACCAATCAGCCACTCGCATTGACACCATGGTATACGTAGTTGTTGATGAGAATTATGGAAACTGTTGAATTTTTCGTCTGTCTTTTTAAATTCAATATAATGCATTCATTTGCACAAACTTGCACCTTGAGTATTTTAATGCAAATGTGCTGCATTCTGTAGAAGATGGTGATCCCATAATGATTATGTGTTTTGTTGCTGTCTTGCTGCTGTTTGCAGATTATACCAAGAGACAATGAGACACGATCTACTTTAATGTACAAGTACATCATCCATGAAGATTCAGTGCCCGTCAACAACAACAACGTGATTCAGGAGGATACATATGAGTGGGCCCTGAAGAGCTGGTCTCCGTGTTCCAAACCTTGTGCCGGAGGTAATAGAAAATTATCATCAAATTAGAAAAGAACAGGAGAGGAATCATTTTTCTACTTAAACAAATGTTATGTGAACATTCACTGCTTTTGTTAGGAGGCAGCCTTTAATTATTTATATCTCTATAATAGACCCTTGTTTTTAAGTACATCCTGTCATGAATCATATACTTCAATCCACTTTTAGTTCTCATTCTCTCAAGCTGAAGCAGATGCTTTTGAATTTAAATGGCATTTAATAACTATTATAATTTAAATTATACTGTATGTGTTTTGTTTATAAAATAAAAACAACCATAAGTGCGATAGGAGTCCAATTATATTAACATACTCACATGATTCAACCATACTTGGTCTCAAAGCCACTGTGTCACACAACACACAAATCAACAATGTCCCAGTGCACATACACTACAGAAAATATATCATACATACACTCATGCATAATGTGCTCAAGTTCAGATGTTGACTGTGAGACAACAGTTCTTGAAACATATGATAGGATCAACAAGTTCTCTCACCCATACAACCACATAGCTTTGTTTGTTCCTATCCTCTAATACAGTGTTTCTCAAATGGGGAGACACGTACCCTTAGGGGTACTTTGGAGTACTGCAGGGGGTACATGAGATTTTCTTTAAATGTTCATTTATATAATATTAGTCATGCATAACTTCTAGAACAATTATAGGATAAAAAGTTCAATAAAAAATGAAAATGTAATTTCATATTCAGCATTCCTATGTTAACTGCCGCAAACTGTGAAGTGTCACAACAAACACAATCACGATTTGTGGTTGAAACGTGGCAGTAGCAAGTGTCTTTGCATTTAAAGGGTTTTTCAAAGTTGTTTTGTAAATCAAGAAACTGATGGTGCCTCTTTAGTAAGGTTTTTTCTCTACCAAATCTGTTTTTTCATGGTTAGGGGGTACTTGGTTGAAAAAAATATTTCAAAGGCGGTACATTATTGAAAAAAGTTTGAGAACCACTGCTCTAATACGAACCACAGGGGCTATTCCTGAATAAGTACGTCCTCATTCCTATGCATAACAGTTGCATGGTTAATGTTGTGAAATGGTCACAGTTTGATAAAGTTAAGGCAACAAAACTACTTTGTTAGGTTTAGGAAAAGATTTTGAATTGTTATTTAACTTCAGTAAGGTTAGCGTTGCATAATATAGTTATGTACGTAACTTAACTTGAAAGTTACTTTGCGTACATCAGTTAAAATATGTTCACATTGATTTTTGGTTCCTCTGTCTCTCTTTATACTGCGTCACCTGACAATTCCCTTTGTTCCCATCACAATTAACACTGACGGTCACTGCCACACTAAAAGTAGATATGTTTTCTAATATGTAAGTTGCCTGCACAAACAACTTTTGGGGTTGTTGTTTGGGGAAGAACATTCTCAATAGGAAAATTGTAAGCTTCATAAGCTTACTGCACAAATAGGCAGAGACAGCTGTTTCAACTATATTATAGTTGAATACCACAAGATATGTACTATACTATATACGGTTGAGTAATCATTTGATATCTCTCTATGACAATTGCAAACAAACAGCAAAAGAAGGGACTTCTGTTACAGGAGGATGTCCTTACTACTTTGGATTGTGTTGTTTTAGGTGCTGGTTAGATAGGAAATACAAGGAAGGCAAGTTTATCAGAGTAATACGTCCATGATTGGGAGGATTTATCAGACGATAATACACAGTGAGAGATATCACTAAGATCATCCTGTGAGTACTGTAGAAATACAGATACATAAATGCACATGAGAAATGAGAAATGTGTGCGGACGTGTATTTGGTTAGCCAGAGCAGCAACTTGCTGGATGCATAGTGTTTATTTCAATACTTTAATAAGTATAAATGTTTTATTCTTTGTCATTTAACAAAAGAAGCCAAGCTTCTTACATGTTGACTAAACATAAGTCAAATCTGTCTAAAATTGATGCAATTCTTATTTAAATCTGTCGAATAACGCATTTTATTTAATTGTTTCTTAAAATACGCAGTGTATCTTTGTTTATGGATGACAATTTTTTTTTAACAATAATAAAAACTTCTCTCACAGGGTTTCAGTATACAAAGTATGGATGTCGAAAGAAAGGAGACACCAAGATGGTCCATCGAGGTTACTGCGATGCCAGCAAGAAGCCAAAACCCATCCGCAGAATGTGTAACCTTCAGGACTGCACACAGCCTCAGTGAGTACACTCTAAACTTCACTCACAGGAAAAGATACTGGAAAGATTTTTTGGAAGGGCTGATTAGATTCAAACTGGGATTAAGATAAATTGCCTCTCTAAGCATGAGTTGAATTTCGATTAGCTTTTCTTTGACTGTAGTATGCGTGTGTGTGTGTGTGTGTGTGTGTGTGCGTGTGTGTGCATGTGTGTGTGTGTGTGTGTGTGTGTGTGTGTGTGTGTGTGTGCGTGTGTGCGTGTGCGTGTGCGTGTGTGTGTGTGTGGAACAGAGAGATAATAAGCACTTAACTTAAATCTTTTCTGTTGTATCATAATGGGACCTATGGTTAACTGTGATTTAACTGACTCATAACTCTTGAGTTGCAGAAGCAAAATAATCATGCATGTCTTTATGAATTGGTCTGTCCACACGGTACATTTTCTGGGAAATCCATTGAGAAACTGTGAGATGATACAATAACCAGATATGGTTTGTAACTCATCTCTGCTATTTTGCACATTTATTCCCTGCAAAAAATGACCAATTTTCACCATGCGCTGAGTATTTTGATTAGGAGATGCAGGGGGATTTAATATTCCGCTTCCATAAAGATGCAGGGCTTATGAGAGAGTTTTAAAAGTAGAATGATTAGAAGTAAAGCTGCAAATATCCTCACTTTCACACTTTATTCACACTCAAATTAGCACACTATCGAGTGTAAAGCAGCAGGTAATTAAATAAAATCATCGAACACAGTTACACAGTTAAGTTTGACAACTTAGCTCTAAGACTTGTGCTTCTCCAAAGTTATTCAAAACCAGAGTGATGGGCTGTCTCACAGCTGTCATAGTTATAGTCATGAATTGTGGGGGGTGCACCGAGGAGTTTTTTGGATGCAGCAGCCTGTAACTTCTCTAGTGCCTGAGGGGAGTTAATCCCTGGTATGTGTCAAGCTTCAGAAACTCAACTATTCCCATAATGCAATAGTAGAACATCATGCATTAGACCTCCCCTGTCTGTTAAAGCCCTCATCTGTTAAATCACATCACTCTCTGTTTGCAACAGTGTTCCGAGAGCTCGTCCAGGAGATGTTTTGAAACCATTGTTACAGCAGGATTGACCACTAAAGGGATCATCATGTAGAAAAAAAACAATCCAGTGCCATTTTCACTCTTTTATTAATACGACCCTCACTGTATGATTCAAATACATTTTTTTTTCTCTGACAGTGATTATGAATGATGATAGTTTGCACTATTTAATTTGTTTGGATTTTTAATCTTGCTGTTCCATGATAAATTAAATGCTGCTTCAGACATGTTTCCACCCTGAAAAAAATCGATTGTGAAGACACTGCCCATGGGTTGTTTTCAGCTTAGATTTGCAAAAATGAAACCCTGTAAGCAGGTATCAACGGTGTCCAAGCCCTCTGCGATTTTGTGCAAAGGTGCCACCTTGTGTTCAATTGGCATCAAATTTTGCACAAGCCACAAGTGGAGCATGAGAAACTAGTGAGCAGAATTTTGTTTCAATAAGAGTAACTGTTGCCAAGACTTCCTGTTGGGACTGCAACCTACAGGAAGTGATTCGTCTATAACTTTATCTTAAACTTTTAATACTCAAATAATTGAAAAAAATAGAATTATATATGTGTAAAAATGTTGTGTTTTGCGCTCTGCTCGCTCCAGGGAAGTATCTAGCAATCATGTCACGTTGGTAGCAGCAGAAGTGAACTATAGTCAATATGCCAGAGATTCTAAATATCCGCAGTCTTTGGACGAAGGTGAAATAGGTAAAAAAAACAATAAACAGCAATCCACGCCTCTATTACTGATACAAACAAACAGATGCTGCATTCACTTACATGCTCCTCAGATCGTCCCCTTTCCCAAGGAGGGAAGGCGTTCTTCCGACTTTGGTGTATTCGTTAGGTTTAAGTTAAGTTTAAGGCACTTCAAAGAAGACGTGCTGTATTTTATTGTTAAGAGGGTTTAGTATCTTTTCCCAGAGCTTTCGGTATTCATGAGTGATGATTTTGTCCCAGATCTGTATTTTAAGACTCCAAATTGCTCCACCTTGATAAAAAAACCTGTGGGTCCCCAGGAATACACTTGTAGGTGTGAAGTAGCACACAAACAAACACACAAACACAGACTCGCAAAGATTCCTTACTTTATAATAAGTTTGGTAGACTTGTTTCCATGAGCAACCATGTTTTGGCCACCTGAGATACGGTAGGATGAATATGGTTCAATGGCCATTCTGTGCAATTCTGGGCCATTTTTCAATTAGCTCATAACGGTTTAATCAAACTCATCAAAACAATCACGTTCTAATTAGGTTCAAGATGAGAAGTAATTTCATTTTTAATTAATAAATGTGATACTACTCATAAGGACCTTATCTTGACTAAAGTATGGAATACCAATGAGTGTTAAAATACTCTGATAATAGAAATACATGTAAACTGCATCATTGATCCATTCAAAAACATGATTGAAACTGAATTAATGGTGTGAAAAGCTATTAATTCAGTTGTTCAGATATTTTCAGCAGCTATTCCCTTCTGTGGGCTTGCATTTGAGCAGCAGCATAAATATGAAGTTGTCTCTTGATGTTTTTTGTTTTGTTCTTAAGGATTCAGATCCTCAGAGCCCACAGTCAAAGACAATAAATCTCTAAACCGAGGTGTGATTTAACGTTGTAGCATTAAATCTTCAATGAGTTGTATCGCCAGGGGTCCATCATAGCAGTGTTTCCTGTTTTATGTTTCCATGACAGCTGGGTTAGAGAAGAGGTATCGATGGTGAAAAACAGCAGGTGGGTTAAAACATAGCGAAGCCGTGTGAGCAGGGGTGTGATGAGGTGATGCGGGCTAAAGACAGGGCTGTAAGAGAAAAGACCTGCAGGTGAGAGAAATGGATTTGTAAGCTGATTTTGGGTGGAAACTTCAGTTCATCTGCCAACTTCAGTACTCAGACATGATGCAACGTAAGAGGCTGAAGACCTTGCATAGTAAGCTAATGTTTACCCGCCGGCTGTTGTGCTGAGCTTAAAACAAAAGGACAGAGAAAGGCAGGATATCTAAAGCTGCTGTGATCTGATGCTGGATGAAACATTCACTCTCTTATTTCTCTTGATTTCTTGATTGAGTCCATTTGAACAAATATATATATATATATATATATATATATATATATTTATATATATATATAAACAGTATATATATATATATATATCTCAGGTAGGGCTCTTTCTGTGTTTTCGCCTTTTATTTTTAGGCTGAGGCACCACACCTCTGGGGACTTGACACGCATCACACACACACATTTTGCGTGTGGTTGATGTATAATAGAATATGTGAAGGAGAACTTATAACAATGTCAGCCACCTGGTGATAGTTTGCAGTTTTGTAGTTAGTTGTAGTTTTTTGCCAACAGAAGTTGTTTTATGGAAACATTAGGAAATGGTCAAATGTTCCACTGGCCAAGTGAAAATGACCTTTCTGGTGTATATCCTTTGATTCTGAATAACTATGTGCACTTTTACGCAGGTATGACCCATGAAACCTTTCTAAACATTTCCTATTATTGAAATTAAAGATGTAGAAGCTTGAAGGTATATGCGGTCTCAGGGCTTTATACTTTTCTTTTTCTTTTATTTTTTGCAAAAGGGTTTCTGAGTTGATCATTGTGAGGAGACAGACCTTTGAAAAGAAAGGCAAATTCCTTCTATAGCTGGCCTGATTATTTTTTTTTCAGCACTGTTCGACTCCCTACGTTTGCTTTGACTTGACTTGTCTGTCATGCCTTTAGATCTGGAAAGGTCTGAGCTTTCAGGCAAGCTTAAGTAGACTCCAGCAGAGGAGATTAGAAATGTAAAGGAACAGTTCGGACAGTGTGCCTTCAGAAGATAGAGTTGCAGAACTGATTACATAGAGTGATATATAGAAGAGCAATTTAATATAATATAATATCCGTCTTACAGTATATTGCAGCTGAGTCAGTCTGACAATCCTGTTCACAGACATTGCAAGAGGCATTGAGGTAGAAGCTGGATTGACTTTGACACACCTGAACTGTTTAACCCCTGAGGATAAACACGTAATTAATTACTGTGCAATAAGTGAAACGTTGACATAGTCATTCACACTGGAGTAAAAACATGTATTATCCTCTGAGTATTTTCTTCACGACATATGGCTTACAGAATGTCAGTTTTGCAGATATGAGGCTGAACCCAAATGCAGGATCCAGATCCAGCAAGTAGGTGAAAACAAGGCTTTTAATTAACAGTAAGATGGTGAGACGGAGGCCGGCTGGTGTTGGAGTGAGGGTGAAAAGGATCAAGGGGGAGACGGCTTAGCATAGGGAATCTGGAAATGAGAGCCTGGCTGCAGGCAAGGCAGGCGGATTGTCCTGGAGAGAAGAGAGCTGATGCTTTTGTGAACAGGCAGACAGAAAAACAGAGAGTTAAACTGGCACCTAAACTGGCAAGGAGCTGAAAGCGTAGCACATAAGAGAAACGTGTATGGCAAAACAATCCAGAGCTCCTGCAGCTCTCCCTCTCTCTCTCTCTCTCTCTCTCTCTCTCTCTCTCTCTCTCTCTCTCTCTCTCTCTCTCTCTTTCTCTCTCTCTCTCTGAAATGACCTGTGATTGGCCAAAGTAATGAGGTAGATTTTCTAAAGCCTGAAAACAGTGCCAAGACGAGGAGCAGAAGTCCAATTTTCTCTGATGAAATATTATGGATTTCTTTGGCCAAAATTTAAAAAATAGACTGCCTACTCCAGGTTTAAGTATTAAAAGACTTCTATGAGGGCTGTTCCCGTGTATCCTCATTCCTCAGGACACAAAAAAGAGCTTTGAGACGGCGATACAACGGCAAGCTTTAGGACGAACTTCCCTTTCCAGCAGAAACAGGAACTGTCGTAACATTTAGTAAGATTGATAATTATAATAAGCTTCATAAGTAACAGTGAAGACTCATCACAGTCAGAGGGAATTTGCTTTGATGAAAAATTACAATTAAAATGTAATATATACATAGCGTATGTAATATGTAAATATACCATCCTCCGGGCACAAACAAGGTGCTTCACTTGAGTGGAGTGTTATTTGTAAGCCTGCAGCGATGCAGGCCTGCTGTTGGAGGGCTTTATAAAACTCTTCCACTAAGAAGAAGAAGAAGAAGAATTACTTTATTTATCCCGCAACAGGGAAATTTAATTTTTTCACTCTTATTATTAATCATGTTTCACACACACACAGGCCCGAAATACACACATGCACAGACAGGACCTATACATGCAATTAGGGAGAGATGTAAGAGCGAGGGGGCTGCCAGTGACCGGCGCCCCGAGCAGTTGGGGGTTCGGTGCCTTGCTCAACAGCACCTCGGCAGTGCCCAGGAGATGAACTGGCACCTCTCCAGCCACCAGTCCTAACTCCATACATGGTCCACACAGGGACTTGAACCAGCGACACTACGGTTCCCAGCCAAGGGACCCACCTATGGACTGAGCTACTGCCGCCCCAATTGGTTTGGAATAACACTCTACTCCAAGCGAACCTGCAAACAGAGTGAGACTGGGTACGGGCTGGATTGGAATTGGGTCTTTGAGTCCTTCAATGCACACTTTCCTTAAGTCTGAATTTCTGCATTTCTGCAGACTTGAGGGAAGACTGCTTCTCTCTGCAGATACTAACCTTTAAAATATGGAATAACCAGGAGAAGCCTGGAAGCAAGGGCTGACACTAGGCTGTTCAGCCTGACATACTGCTAAAAACAGGGCCACTGATATGTTCCCAAGGGCCTAGTCTAGCCAGATAAGTAAAGGCTATCTACACAGTTCAAATACCACAAAAACATAGGGAGGTAGACAATTCAAATTCAGTCTGAATGTAAAAATCTGTTTAGCCACTGAGGAGAAATCAATGTCATAAGTCAAGAATACTGTGCAAATTTGAGGATGAAGGCTTCAAGGAGGATAAATCAGCCGGCTATAAACTGCAGGTGAGTGATGTCAACGTAGTGACCCAGGGAAACAAACACTGAACATTTTACCAAGGGCAAAAGCTTTGCTGAGAACATAAAATCCATCCCAGCAGACTAACGCCTAAAAACAAGTCTGACAGAGCAAGAAATCACAAACAGCCATACCTTCCAACAGGTTAAACTTGTGACCCAAACGCTCCGTTTTAAACATCCACCACATGTGACTCGGACTGAGTTCTCATTTCGGCTGCGCTAGTATTCAGTTCAGCCTCTAAATAAATATCATCTGGATTCATTGTCAGCTTGTTTAAAATTCTTAACGTCTGAGTGCTCGTGTTCCTCGCCCTGTTGAACTCTCTGAAACTGGTATTTTCCTTTAATGAGTCAGTTCACCCAGGTCACAAAACGTGCTGTGTGTTCTCCTGAGCCTACCTAGCCACACAGTTTGTTAATATACTGTAGAGATATCTATCACTGAGACTTCTGCCTCGACACAAATGCAATCGATTATTTTCAGCGCTTAAAAGCCCCCAATAATGGGAAAATGATTGCTATTTTTTTCTCTCTTGTCTTTTCTCCTTTTCTCTCTACTGATTATGATGTTTATTGTTGTTGTTCACATTTTATTCTTTCTTTGTTAGTGGAAACGATATAATTTGAAAATGATTCATTATAAAATAATGATGTAAAAAATGTGAAAGGAATTTATCTTTCTAGGAAAAGCAGAAAATGTGGATAATTGTCACGTTTCAGTGGCTTAGATCCCAACACCTTCAAGTTGATCAGTATCTGTACGGCTAGGTACCCCTCTGGTAAATGGGAAAATATTTATTTGTGATTTGGGTGAATTATCCCTTTGACATCAGCACATCTCGTGGCCAATCGAGCTGCATGTGGAAAGAATCTAATGGGTCGTTTTGTATACTAGATACGGGGGAAAGTAATTGAAAGAAATCACCCAAAAACTGTTTTACTTGACTTTGAAATAAAGGCTTTTCAGTTAGTTCTCATGACAGCTTTCTGTATTCAGGAGTCTTTTTGGATTTCAAACAGATGATTCTTAACTTCTCTGAAAAGTTGGAGAGAGTCTTTCTGCATTCAGAGCACTCAGGCTTTTGTGTTTAGCACACAGTTCACGGCTGCATGCTAATTCTCTTCAAGTCGTTCCAATCAATGAAGACAATTAGTGGTGTTTACTACAATACAACGCTCACATTTACATTCCATCTGCTCCTTAGTCCTTGTACGTATTTATTCCCAACAATATGACTTGTTTATAGGATCACTGCAACCCACCAATGTGCAATCACTCAACTATCTACTGATTTACGATTAATAACATATTCATACGTATGCTTTTATTTCTATTATTTTTCTCTGTTTTGTATTACTGTTTGATATATATCCTTCATTTAACATGGTAAAAGTCTCATTGAGGTTAAAATCTTTTTGTCAAGAGTGACCTGCATCCAAGAGGGCAGCACAAACATTGTTACATTAAGCACAAAGAATACAGAAAGACAAAGGTCACAGACTACCAATGAGTGTTGTTGATATGCAATAAAAAAGAAAATAGTTATAATACATATGAAGGCACCTTTTTTTAAATGATTTCAGCAACATAAAAAGCAAAACAATTTAAAAGCAATCACATTGGCTTAGAGTAGTGTTTTCTCAATCCGTGGAAAACTGATTAAACTTACATTATTCCAGAGAGAGGGAGTAGCATATTCACAAGCTTTTTGTCCTCCTCCTGTTCTGAACTTCGGGACCAACATCTGCAGATATTGTGAGAGTGCAGGCCATACTGATTTTGGTTTCTACGCAAGTACAGTATGTACACAGATGAGATGAAAACAGCCCCAGGAGAGATATTTGTATGAAGATAAGCCTGAATGCTGTGCAATTTTGGTGTACTCTACAGAGGAATTTTTTTCTTTTCAAAGCTATTAATCGCTGCTCTTGAGTCCCATCCTGAGTGTCGACCCTTTGTTGCCCTCCTAAGAACCCTGAAATGCATCCCTTTCTATTGTGCCTTCTTTTCCCCTCCATTCATGAGCCTGGATGTGATTTTTTTTTCCCCTTCACACATTTTCAGAAACCATCAAAGTAAATACAACAAGAGAAAAGGGAAAAAACAAGGAGCCCAAGAGTTCTTCTGGGTGAATAAAGGTGTATTTTGTCAGGCTGTCCTCCTCCACTATTTGGAAACATACAGTAACTACGAAAAGCAGCCCACTGCAATTCATGTGTATTCCATGTATTTATTAATGTACAAATTATGTCCAGAGCAAAGAAGGAAATCAGGTGATGTATTATAAGTTCGCTAAACTCTGCGTAGGCTGGAGGGTTGGGATGGTTGATGGGCCCTAAAACACAGGACTGTCGTGTTCATGTCCCTTACTAAGCCCAACCACGACATATTCTTGTTTTGATGCCTAAACCTAACCATCACCTTGTGAATGTAACCGTCGTAGTCCACTTCTGTTCACTGATTTTTGATAGAAGAGGTGATCTTGAAGTGTGACGGCTTTATCGACCTCAAGCAACTTGCAGACTGTCTAGACTGCCTAGTATTAGACAGCAACGCAGTGTGATTCCTGGTTTAGTGAGAAAAATTTTGGTTCAGTGCGGAGGTTTGTGTTTCACAGAGAGTGTTTACTTTAAACTGGAGCAGAATGTGTTCTCAGCTTTCAATGAAACTACAAACTTATCAAGGTGGTAAATTGATGCATATTGATTTTAAAGCAGGTTTATGTTCCCACACAGCAACAGAGTTAGGTTGTTTAGTAAAGCTACAACGATTTTTCAAGCAAAGATGCGAAACATTTGGTTCCAGGCTATCAAGTGTGAGAATTTGCTGCTTCCCTGCTGTTTTTTATTGTTGTTTATTGAATATTTTTGGGTTTTGAATTGTTTGAATTGTTTGAATTTCTGATGGATAATTTAGAGACCAAACAATTAACAAAATAATCAGCAAATTTATCAAGTGTGAAAATAACCGTGAGTTTCAGCCATGCTGTTCAGCACCGTTTACATTAATAAGGCCTCTAATGGTGGAAAAAGTAATACGCTTCAGCTACAATAGTGCAGACTGCAAGACTTAAAAGATCTCAGAATTGTAGGACTGTTGTCATGTTGATGTGAGGGTTTCACAAACTACACAACTGTAGTGACAAAATTGTTCCAGTTGGGCTGGACTGGTGCGAAAGACCATGGATACTAATCTCCAAGGTGCTCCAAACACGAAGGCATCTTGCATTGGGCTGCATGTTTGAAAAAAGTCAGAAAAGTGCACAATGAGTTTAGTTAATTCCCGAGAGGAACATGAATGCCTGTCCAATCCATCTACTAGTTGCTGAAATATTTCACTCAAAAACACTAATGTCGACATCATGATGGTGTAGAGGAAAAGTCATTGAGCACCAAAGTCAATGTTCATCGACTGGGAACCCTTAGTGTCTAGACTCGAGTTGTGAGAGTGTGTGCTGCAAATTCTGCTCCTGTCGATGCTGTCACTCATTTCCATCAGTCCTGGAGGTTTTCTTTTATTGATTTATATGATGGGACAGTAATTATTGCCACAGTAGTGTGTGGGGTTCGTAGTTTGATGTCTAGAAAGTAGGATTTTATACACAAATAGATGCTGCTGAGAAATCTGAGGAAAACAAAAAGAAATACAATGTAGATCAATATGGCAGCTTCACACTGTTTTTTGTCCCTGCAGTCAGGTGTCTACACAATGACTGAATAACAGTCATTTTGTATCTGTCACCAGCTGTATCAAGTCCTTTCATGTGAGATAAAGTTCTGCAGATGCAGGGGTGGACTGGCTCCCTGGCAAACTGACTTTGGGGCCAACTTTCTTGTCTCATGGGCCCATAAAACAGCTAGACTATTGTTTTTTTTTTTTTCTTAATCGGCATTGTGGTGGCCCAATCGAATCTATAGACCCTCCCCCTTTGGGTTCAGTGCCTTCATTAAACAGCATCCACAAAAAAAATGGATTAGACAAAATGCAAGGGAGATGCAGAGAAACTGCAGGCTAACAAAAGACAGACCCAGACCCATCCAGTATCATTAGGCCAATTTGTACAGCCCTGAATGTTCCCTATTAACTCCAGACCCTTGTAGCAGCTTTCTGTTAAGAGTAATCTCTCAGCATCTCTCCCTCTCCTTTCTTAACATGCAATTATTCCAAAAGTAGTCTATTCAATTTATAGTAGTGGTGTTATATATATATTATGGAAATAAGATGAGGCAAGTACTGTATTCACGGTTAAAGCAGGAAGTACCACAACATTTCCACAAAAAATTGATGCAGAAAAGGTTCAAATCGGTGCATAAACTTCACCAGAAAACGGGAAATATTGTGTGTCTCCTCAAATGTTGAAAAAAAAAAAATTGTACATTGCATAGTATACATATGACCCGGGCGGGCAACATGGGGACTCACCGGGTCAGATTGTCAGTAAGAAAGAGACATGGCAGCCTTGCATGTGACTGTGGTGGGCCGGTCTAGGCCAAAACTGTCCCAGTCCACCTCTGTGCAGACTGCAGGCTGGTGGAGGATTTCTACTGTATTGAAGACATACAGTATAAATCCTTTCATGCAGCACTGAGTGGAAATATCCTCCATGCTTTGAACAGAAAGAACAGAAAGATCAGATCATGGTGCTTTTTACAGATTGTTTTATGAAGGTGTTCTTGGCAGTGATGAATTTGAGGACTCAAGAGACCAGCAGAGAAGCTTAATTTATTATTTTTGAACCTGTCACACTGATTTACTTAACTCTTGTAGCCACAGCTGATTGCCTTTTATTCAGGGAAAATTCAATCTAAATGAAGCATTTATTTCACATCCGGAGTGTTTGTTCTGTTAGTTTGATTGATTCCTGCATTTGAAAACAAATGCATTCTACAAATAAGCACTAAAAGATGCTTGTTAATTAATCCATCTTTGAATTCCTTTGGACAAACTGATATTGTTATTAGTTTATGTAAATTTAGTTTTCAACAGTGGCAGAGATGATATTTGATTAGTATTAGAACCGGCCCGCACGCCACAGCCGCCTGCTGGTGTTTTTCACGCAAAAACTACATTACCCACAATGCAACAGTAGCCCGTGAACTCACTGTAGGGTGTTTCAAGCTCGGTGGGAGGCAGAGCACATGTTCACGGAGGTAACAGGCAAAGCTGTGTGTCTTTAACTTGATATTAAGGAACACATTTTATTTTTGAAGGACATTTTCTTTTTTGCTGTTTGCCTGTTGAAAATGTTTTCCTTGAAATAACTAAAGTCATAAGAAAATCTTGCTATATTCATTTAATGTACAGGATACAGATGTGTTTTCTCTTTGAAGGAAGTTTGTTTTTGTCTGTGAGCCTGTTGAAAAATGTTTTCACCTGAAATTACTGCTGGTGCCATACAAAAATATTGGATTATTTATTTAATTATTAATTATAATACGATACACTGTGTTAGGTCTTGGTTCAATAGGTTATATGCAATCATTTTAATATGTTTTAATAAACATTGAACCAGTCCGGCCCTCGGCTTGTAGCAAATTTGTTTTTTTGGCCCTCTGATGTATTTGACTTTGACATCCCTGATCCAGATGGATCGCAGAGGAATGGGAGCATTGTACCAAAACCTGCGGCAGCCTGGGCTTTCAGATCCGGACGGTTCGATGTGTGCAGTTCCTCCATGAGGGCACCAACCGCTCAGTCCACAGCAAATACTGCAGCGGGGAGAAGCCAGAGAGCCGCAGGCCCTGTAACAGAGTGTCATGTCCTGCCCAGTGGAGGACCGGAGCGTGGTCAGAGGTTCAGTATGATTTATTTGAAAGAGAGATTTTCCTTTGATATATTAAAGGACTCTAGTGTGTGCAGCTGATCACATTTCTGAAGATTAAAGTCTGTTCTTCTGTAATCCGGGTGTTGATCATATTTACACACAGATTAATCTGATTTATTGTATTTTTAATGTCATCTTGTGTCCAATGAATAAAGACAGCTCGGTTTTCCTGTTGATTTGTGCTGATGCAGCAGCTTTAATATGGATGATAAATGACTGTGATTTCCTTACTTGATAAGATCATGTATAAAAGAAAACAGGAGGCATCTGATATTTGATTTGCAGCAGTGACAGTTTTAGTTCTTTCATTTTATTAAATTAGACTGGTGCAAAATAAAACCAACAAACATCAAAGTAAGCTTCCTGTCATCCAGGACACAACATGTTTTGGTGCTCAGTGATACATTTTATTCCCTGCAGATTTCCCCTGTGACAAATCCAGTCTGCAAAGGGATAGAGAAAAGTCTCCATGGTGGTATTTTTGCCAGGTCACTGTGCAGCGAGACATTTTGTTCATAGGTGGAGATTGAACGTCAATCGTCTTATGATCCTGAGATTTACTGCTGCCTGTGTGACCTGCCTTCACACCAAAACTTTTGCTGTATGTTTCAATGTTTCCACAGTGCTCTGTGACCTGTGGAGAGGGGATGGAGAGGCGTCTGGTCACTTGCCGGATCGGAGATCAATGTAACGGAGATAAACCAGAAAATGTGAGACCATGCAGACCGGGACCGTGCCACGGTAAGCATGTCATTTAATAATTAGGGATGCAAACTTTACACCTTTCAGGGAAAACCTCAGTTTTGAATCCCAAATAGGTCGCCTACGTGATTTGTGCAGATCCAGTTTTCATAGACTTCCAGGGGTGTAGGAGTCTGACTTTATGTAGCATGTCATAATGACAACATGCTCCTCACTCTCTTGACAGTTCATTCTTAAACCCATTTTAATGCAGGTCTGTGTCATGGCGATGTGGGAATTGTGTCCAGATGAACGGTGCTTGGCTTGTCTCTGTGGCAGAAGTATGGCTCAACGGAAGAACAGTGCTGCATGTGGCCGGATATCAGACTTTAACTCTCCCTTCCGTTGTGTGTTACCTTTCTCCAAATCCCTTCGCTACAGGAAACAACAACAACAGCCTCTGAGCTAGCAACCTACATTTAGCGAGTCTGTGTTGAGTTTCAGTTTATAGTTGCAGGACTAAAAAAACTTGGGTACACACCTGGAAAAGCAGACTCTTTTTCTGACACGACCATCGTCAGACTGGGTTGCTTGGCCACATATTTTAACTCTGCAAGCGGCATTTTGATCCATTCCACTTCACACAACATTCTGTGATAACTATTTTCTGCGGGAAAGGTGTACAGCTGCCAGATGCTCTGTGGGTTTCCAGTCCAGTGAGCTCCTCCAGAGCTTAAGTGTAGATAGGCTTCACCTCTAGGTCACAGACCATTAAATTAAGTCTTTTCTTTAAGTAAGCCTCACCACACAGTCCACATGTGTGTTTTTCTCTCTCGGCAGTGTTTTGCAGAGGCACTCTCGTAGCACCTGGAGCTCAGCTCTGCCCAAGACGATTGTGATTGGTTTAAAAAAAGAAAACAAGTCTCACCCAGAGTGTATTTCTGGGGTAGCTTGACCCTACTCCAGCACTGGAGTGAGCTGTGGCTAAGCAAGACTACAGTGGCAGACTTTATCAAACCCTAACCCTAACACCCGTGAGACAGGCGAAACACATGTTCATCTGAGCACAATGCCCATATTGCCATGACACAGACCTGGATTAAAATGGATAAAGTATCTCTGAAGTGCCCCGAACTGATGTTTTGACTTGATTTTTTATCAGTGATTACATTAATTCTATGGGTGAGCTTCCCCTGTATTTTCATGCTAAAATCACCGATAAATCCACATTTTAAAGATGATAACTTAAAGAAAAATCCATCTCGGGTGTTCGCATTGTTGTCAATTGTCAATTGTTGACAAATACCTATTCTAGCTGAACACTCATTACACAGATTTTTTATTCAATAGGTTTCAGCACATTTTGCATCCTTCAGAACAAAAGCCAGTTATAATTTAGCCTATAATATAAGTCCTCCAAAACAATCCTCCAAATATACATCATTTGTCTTACTTTCCGAAAAGCTAGGTTTTGTTTATTAACTACAAATCGTGAATCTATCTCAATCTTCCAGGCAGCTGCTGGTTCATTTCCATTCATTTCCGCATGGCATTCAAATCAATTGTCTGCCCCTTGAAACTTGCTTGAGTCAGCTTTAGTTTAATTTTAAAGTTCCATTATTGTTGGTTGGTAAATACAAGAAAAAGACACCTGCCAACAGTAACACAGCTGCTGTGATGAAATATCTGACGCAAGCAGGTTTTAAGAGCCGGCCCATTTTTTTCATAACCTACAGAAATGTATGGAAAACAGCTGCTGGCTGGAAGGACGGAGGAATACATTAAAAATATGAAATGCTACGGCATGGTTTGCAGAATAGTCATCTGTATAGTAGATGTGCATTTGTAATGAATGGACTGAAATGTGAAGCGGACAGGAGTACTGACACGGAAACTAAGCAATTGGAATTGGATTGGAAAAAAATGGACACTGATCTGTGTCAAAATTTTCTGTAACGTTAATGTAGCCTAAGTGACTCCTGTAGATAATATCCATCATTCAGCTGAATGTAGCTGAAAATGACTACTGGATTTCTTGTGGCGTGAACACTTACGTCTGATTAAAAGCAAAGTCCCCGTGCTCTGGAATGCACCCACTCCCACTCAGCCATTTTGCTCTCTTTCCAAGGCCATCTCTCACAGCTTCACAGCGCTGTGTGATATCCACTGAGCTCACACTTGATGCTTTTTGCCTTTCAGATGAGCCGTGTAATGGAGATAAATCCATCTTCTGCCAAATGGAGGTCCTAGCACGATACTGCTCTATTCCAGGCTACAGCAAACTATGCTGCGACTCCTGCAGCAAGCGCAGTGGAGCTCTGTCTCTGTTTTCAGAGGCGGCTGAGATGGAGGAGCATGTCCGATTCGGATCAGCCTCCCAGCTGTTAGAGACATTAACTGCATCTGCAGCAGCCAACAGCACCCGCAGTGGTAAACAAGTCTCAGGCAAAGGATCTGCCACATCAGGCAACGCTGCGAAACACGTGACTACCCCTGCCCCGCTCAAGAAAACACCATCCAAGATCACCACAGCTCCACGGCGGGTCCCACGACACACGGGTCTCACTGGCAGGAAGCTGCCCGCTATGGCACCATCTCCCCTGGCAGATTCCACAGAGGGTCAAAGGTCGAGCAGCTTGACAGATAGTTGGTGGCCAACAGTGTATTCTGAGGTGGAGAGATGAAAGTGACGCCCTTCCCCCTTTAGGACTCTTATTGTACATCAGATAATCCAGCTTCATCCTGAGTCTTCTCACGCCAAAAACCCCACAGAGAGAGAAACGGAGAGGAAGAAAGAAAAGTGCTGGTTCACTTTGTTGTTAAGAATTTCCCTTCCCTTATGCCCCTCATATTGACTTTTAATATGATATCTGACAAAGAGCCTCCAGAGTTTGTATCACTTAAACATCCGCGATGCTTAGTTTTCATACATTTCATTAAGAGGAGAAAATTATACAATCATTTCGAGGTAAAGGCCGTATGGTCCAAAGGGAATTTTTGTCCATGTCAAATGAAAAGCTTAACGAAACACAACCTCTGTTGCTCACAGTGAATCATTTTACCAAATAGCTTAAGGGCATATTCATATTCAAAAGAAGCATCGAGTTCACTTCACTGGCTGCAAACTGTAAACTGAGATATTACAAAGAAACGGTTGCTTTATTCCCAGCAAACCTTTTAACCCAATGAGTCTTGAAGCTTTCTTTGATGTCACCTACAGTGACAGGTGTGGCAAGGTGTCTGCATTTCCCCTCTGATTGGTCTTTTCTCTGGTCTTGTCATTTAATGAATCATGCCCTTTGTGTCTGCAGAGCGCTGCGACCCCCCAACCCCCCGGCATATACAACAAGAGAGAAAATGTCAACAGGTGCAGTCATTAAAACTGATTTCTTGATTTGTGAAAATGTACGCAGACTGCAGAAGTAGAACAGGAATAGACACAGGAGTTAGTGCAGAAGCACATTTTGTGGCCGTGCAGAAGAACAAAGCGCAGCTCCAGTGTAAATAGTTACATTCACTATGATGTTGTCCTTTAGGTAAACCGCAGATGCTTTGCTAACATTGCACAAAGGCTTGCTGCAACTAGTGAAACGCCTCCATGTCAGACTCTAGATGGTCACCTTTGAGCTGGATGGAGATTTGGAGGTTTAGTTCGCTTTGAATTTGAAGTGGAAGATGATGGATGAAAAGTTTAGAAGATCTAAAACGGATCATCTGATGCATCTGAAACCTTACTTGAACCTTACAAACCGCCATTTTCTTGCCAAAAAAATGTAAGTGTGAAGCTTGACTTACACAGAATTCACCTGTCCCAGTACTTGAGGAGTCACTGCATATACAAAATCCAACACCAGACTTTATATGACCACATATGGAAAGGGTGGTTTTAGTTGTATAATTTTTTTCTTTTTTATATCCAGCAATGTCTGTTAAATGGAGCTCTACAGTTTCTATGGAAATGGGTATTTATAAAGGTTCCTGTAAATACTGTACATGAAAATATCAGTATTATTTTAAGAAGCTGAGGATACTTTCAAAAACCATTTTAATCAATTATAATCACATATTTTATTCCTAATGTTTACGGTTTGAGCAGTGATGTAACATGGACATCACTCACTCTGAATGCTGGTGCAAAGTTCTCTGGGGGAACTTTTCAAAGAATTGTTCAACGTTTCCAGAAATAAAATGTTTGCTTTCTTGGCGAGAGTAAGATATGAAGAATGATGCCACTTTTATATCTGTATGGTAAATATGAAGCTTCAGTAGTCGCTTAGCTTAGCTTAGCATTAAGATTGGAAGCTCCCCAAAAGTCCAAAGTTTAAACGTACCCCTACCAGCACGTCTACAGATTGTTGTTGTTTGATTTAATCCGTACAAAACCAAAGTGTAAAACACAACACAAAGATTTGCTAGCTAGCTGTTTCCCTGTTTCTAGTCATTGTGCTAAGCTAAGCTAACTGTCCCCTGGCTTTTTATGTTTACCGTGCAGACATAATGTTGTCTTCGCATTCATGCTGCTCAAGTTTAAATATTTCAAGTCACAAGGATACATGAATGTCGCAAATTACGCGTTTCACATCGCTCCATTTGCATCGTTCATCGGCATTGACTCTAGATGCATTTACGTCACCCAATTCGCTCGAAAAGCAACAATGTGAACACAACATAAGAGTGGTAGACAGCTTTTGTCTAGAAAGCAATTTAGCACATTCCCCAAAATGTCAAACTATTCCTTTAAGAAGCATCTTATACACGTTATTTCATCTCAGCCTTTACCTTTTTTTTTGTTTGTATGGTGCTAGTCATCAACCTTTTTTAAACTCTTTGCATTGCCCTCCTTGTGAAAGTTTTTGCCTAGAGAGGTTGAAGTTGTTAGGTCGAATAAGGGAACAAAGGAGGGAACCTGTCTAACAAGCGTTCTCGATACTGAGCGTCGTATACAGCAGGCTCTTGTTCAGCTTGAACAGACTAAAAAAAGGAAGTGAAGACTTTTTCTACTTTGATGTGACCACGTAAAACGCACTCACCTTGAAAATGCTGTTTAGTATAGGATTTATTTGACCACTCGGCTTTCTGATACGGAATTAAACAGCTTGAAAACATATTAGTGTGGATGAAGTCAGTTCAGAATTCACTCTCCTATTAGCTCTGTTTTGGTCTCTACCAACTCCTGAGGGAAATATCTGTCTCTTAGCTGCTCAATGTTCCACTTT
Organism: Echiichthys vipera; assembly: GCF_963691815.1. Lineage (NCBI taxonomy): Eukaryota > Metazoa > Chordata > Actinopteri > Perciformes > Trachinidae > Echiichthys > Echiichthys vipera. The sequence goes on along the minus strand of NC_139829.1, from coordinate 8,299,796 downwards.
TTCCGCCAGCAACTGGTTTATTTCAGCTCTCTGCTGTTTGGTGCTCACAAACAATTATCTTTTTGATTTAATCATGGAGAGATGTCAAACCAAGGTGCTATGAGCTGTGTAGTGCTGCAGGTGTTTCTTCTCAGGTGGTTCAGCGCCGTGAGCGACCCTTTTACATTACATTCATTTTAATTTCCATATCAAAATTCTCACTTAATGACGCTTTAAGCCCATTCACATCCACTCTGAAAAAGGTTTTAGTGTGCATTTTCTGTTTGCAGGAACAAATCCTCATTGTAAGCACACAAAAAAAGAGTTTTTCTGTATGTGGAACAGTTTTTTTGCCCAAAGTATTTCATAAATGGCTTTTTATGTTGGAAGAAGGTTCACGAGAGAGAAAGCTATTTATTTAAAAAAGAAAAAGAAAAAAAAAAAGGATTTCCTCACAACCACCATGCATCTGACTGCAATAGCAAAGACACAGATTTTGTGTTTTCAGCAAAGAAATAACTATTCACACTCACTCCTGTGTGCCAATGTATAGTACATGTATATAGCATTGAGTACATAAGTATTTATTGAAAGTTAAAGGGTTTGTTTTTACAGTATGTGCAGTGCCAGCTGGTCAATAAGCTGCAGCAGATAAACCATTGAATCACAATTTTTCATCCACATTTTCAAATTTTCTACTTAAAAAAAAAAAAAAACTGATAGACTAGAAATGACATTGTTTTTTGCAAAAAGTTAGATGTAAATATACATGCTCAATTTTGAGATGTTTTGCTTGTTGTCAGAAAGCTGTCTTTTCACAGCAGTTGTTTAGAAGTCGTTAACAGAGCTGTGACATCACAGCGACATGTACTGACCCGACCAATGCTTTATTTTAACCAGTAAAACATTAATAGTGTAGTAAACCAGTAAACCAGCAAAGTTTTTGTTATGTTGTTTGTAGTTGTCAGTATTGTCTAACCATTTTACACTTTCCTCCCCTGTTTTTTCCCACCCTTTACTTGCTGCCTATACAACATTGCTGCTAATGTTATACAGAGCTTGTAATGATAAATAGGATAGTTTTAGACCTAACATTGACAATCCCTGAGCCTCAGACAGATGTTACTGCATAGGATTCTCCATGTACTGTATCAATACCCCTGTGCTATCCTACCGTGCATTGAAGTATTAAGATTGTCATGACTTACAGTCACTCTGCTTTATTTGCTTTTACATGTATTTGTGTAGATTGAAGTGTACACTACTGATGCTGTTTGTTGTAATGGGGAGCACATAGCAATAAAAGATATGATTAACTACTCTCATTTCTTGCTTTCGGGCTTTCTACACTTTCATTCCTGCGTCTGTGAGGTCCAGTATTACAGCATTCCTCACTGGGGTACAGCAGTCAGGTTCAAAGCTGGTGCGTGATCATTAAACATGAAGAATCAACCTTGGGAAGAATATTTTTTTTATGAAAAATAAAGTTATGTATTGGCTGCTATACACAAAAGATATCGCATTTCAATCTGTGCCAATGGAAAGAAGTGGTACACACGTCCTGTCCTTGTTTGAATGAACACACAGTGATGCTGGATGAAAAGTTATCATTTATTCATATTTTATTTAGCTAACATAAAGTAAGGTACTGACACAGCTGACAGACGTGTTTAACATTACAAAACTTGTTTATCTCAGGAGTTCACGTTCGTTGACGTTAGCTTCGCTGTGTTCACAGGTCTCGTGCGTCTTTGTTGCTGAGACAGAAACAGGTTTGTGCACAAGATTGCTGGATATACAGTATATATTTAGATAGGTAGATAGATAGATATTGCAGTTCCTCATGGGGGAATTGTTGGTTCTCTGTAACTCATGAATAAGTCATAGTGTGGTCTAGACCTACTCTATAAAACATGTCTTGAGATAACGTTTTGTTACAATTTGACACTATAAATAAAATAAAATTCAATTCAATTGATATCTAAAAGAGGCGGGGCCGTGACAACACACGCAACATCATGAATGTATTAAGAGAACTGGATACAACACTCGAGGCGGAGCACTGTTCATTCCTATGAAAGTAATAAATACCCAGATGATCAACTCAACTTAGGCATTATAGGGCCCATAGAGCAGCACACTAGAGAAGGAACCTCCTGTTTAGTGCTCCGACAACTGGAATGGGGTTAAATGATTTAATCGTGCAGCTCTTCTAGACTTGCTAAATGTTATCAGACTGAATTAACTAACTCTAATATTAACACCAAGTAATTTCACAAGGGTTGGGAGTGACGTCAAAAAAATATATTATTATTATTATTAGACGGCACTTTCAACATGTAATCCAATAGGAAAAAGTTGTTCTGGGCCCAATGGCATCACATCATTGACATTAAAGTTGTAATTCTACCTTTCCACCGCACTTCCTGGGGGCCTAGGTTGCAGGGTCTCACTTCTAAAAAGTTTCTGTTATACATTCAAGCTAACATAAAAAGTTCTGTCACACCAAACACACCTTAAGATCTCCCGTGGTGACACCATCGTTTTATTTCTAGCGCCGTCTGCTGTAGCTTTCAAATACTGCAGCTCCACTTACAGTATATATTACGCATGCGTCAAACCCCACAGCAGGTGTCTTCCTTCATAAAAGTCTTTCCGGCAACTGTGACGTATAAAAGAGGTGTGACGCACATCTGCTCCCTGTGCTTGGTTATCTTTAATATCAAGAAGCATAATCTGAGTGTGTATGTTGAGAATTGAATTATAATCATATAATGAACAGAGAGATATATTGAAATACATCAGTATAACAAAACAATGGACAGATAATTCAGCGGAGCCCCACGTCATATTTAATGATAGTCGCTTTGAAATAACCTCTCTAAGGCAAGCACGTTTAATTTTGTTTAAATGCCTGTCATCTCTTCTCATGACTCTCTCTGCCTCTTCTGCTCGCAGCCCAGGTGGGAGGGAATAAACCTGAGGAGAGGAGGCGAGGATGTACAAACAGAAAGAAACAGTGTCACATCAGGACACATTAGCATTTACATTACCAAAAAATATGTGGTCAATGGCGTCGCAGAGCAGAAAAACACAGAATATTAGCAGCCAAATACTGATAAAGGAGCACTTGAGAATGACAGCTGTGCAGGAAATGTAAATTATTGAGTTATTGATTTCTCACCTCTGAAGATGACAAACGACAAACCCGCTACTGCTGGAAATCAGATACACATGACTGCCTGTACATAAGCAAAAAAAAAGATGTTTGTTCCAGCAAACATAAAAGATCATTAAGTCACTACAGTGTGGCTTTAATCACTGTCAGTAAAAGCTAGTGAATAGTCGTTTTTACATTTTAAAAAATGGCATGCATAATCACTGTGGCTTATTTAATTGTAAGCTGAATGAAGTGTGGATCACACTAGTGTGCTAACAGCTTGTGCGTATTTCTGTCTGATTTGATTGTTGACTCTATATTTAACCGCGTGGCTTGACAAAAACATTAATTACGCTTATTCCCAGGTTACCGTCTAAACCTCATTTCCTGTTTTTTCTCCATAAACATATGGATGATGCTGAGAAATATTAATTTCCTCCCAAAGGCTTTCTGCGTCACTGATGCTGCTTTTATCAAAATGTCTTTACAGAAATGCAGCTGCATTTGAGAACAACAAGCAGAAAGTGACTCAGTACATATACTTGAATATTGTAATGAAGCACTACTTTATTTAAGTGTTTCAATTCTCTGCTGCAGCTTTCTCTCTCATTTTAGTGGGAAATATTGTACTTTTTTTACTCCCCTACATCAATTTGATGACTATAATAACTTTGCAGGTGAAGAATTTAAAAAATAATAATGAGTATATTAAATACAATACATAATACATATACGATATAGTAAATTAAACCACCCAGCAGTATAAACCACAATCTAAAACATCAACCAGCTACAACATAATGCATCTTACATGCTACTGCATCGGAATTATTAAACCTATATTATGATATATAACAATGTAACAACTGAAGGGGTCTTTGGGATGCATAGAGAGCACTTTTACTTTTATACTTTGAGTAATTCTTGTGGATTATAACACTTTATACTAAAGAGTTTTGAATGCAGGATTTTTACTTGCAACACTTGCAATTGTAAATAAATAGATCTTAAAGGTCCCTTACTGTCAAAAGTTTGACGGGATGCACTGATTGTGAAATTCTGGGCCGATACAGATTTCTTATTTTGATGTTATTTTTGTCCCTTTCTGTGAGAGAGAGATGAAGAAACCTTCATTATGAAGAATAACTGAACTGTTTTGAAGTCATCATCCTTCATTACACTTCCTTTGAATGAGCACAGATTCTATCATATATATGTATTAAACAATTAAACAATATATCCTTCTTTCACATCAAATATAACTACTAAACACAAATAAACGCCCTTTTAGCTGTTATACGACTAACATTACTACCTCAGACAGTCATTTTTCAGCACTTACACAGCCCAACAAAACAGAGAGCCCAACATGTTGAGAAACATCAATTAAATAATGATTAAATTAAACACAGCAAACTAATATTTATATATTAACACTAATAGTGTAACACTGCTGTGAGTCTGACTACGGGTAGATACCAATGTTCTAAGTCGTGACGTAACACCATTTCAAAATATGATTTCTGGGTCCAAGCCTCATATTTCTACAACCCTGCATTGCTGTGTTCCCCCGTGTTTGAACAGATCTGAGTTTTTTTTAATTTTTTTTTTAATGTCACTGTTTAGACCTCTTTCTTATTGAAAAAGGTGTCTAACGTCAGAGGTGATCCTAATTGTTCATGTGTTCGGCCGTTGTGTCTGTTTGGTTTCAATGAAGCGTTTGGACCCGGAAGTCGTACAGTATTTTGAAAGGGTTTTACGTCAGACTTAACAGCTGAAATGCTCAATCCACAGAGAAATGCCCACAGTCTGTATTCAGATAGATAGATAGATAGATAGATAGATAGATAGATAGATAGATAGATAGATAGATAGATAGATAGATAGATAGATAGATAGATAACTTTATTTATCCCCGAGGGGAAATTAGGTCATCGTAGCAGCGATACAGAGCAATCAGAAGTACTAAAAATAAGATAAAATATAAAATGCAAAATATGAACAACAATAAAATAAAATAAAATAAAAGTACAGTATCGCAGATAAAACACTATATTACAATGTGCTATGTGGATTTTAATGTGCAAGTGAGATAAGGTGCATGTCAGTGATCACTATGAGTAGTGAGAGTTTATTCCCTGAGCGTCGCTCAGCGTTGTTGTGCAGTGTTGTAAAGTCTGATGGCAGCAGGTAGGAATGATTTCCTGTGCCGTTCTTTAAGGCAGCGGGGTTCAATGAGTCTGCTGCTGAAGCGGCTCTGAAGCTTGTCCAGGGTTTTACGGAGGGGATGGGAGACATTGTCCATGATCACCAGCAGTTTTGCCAGCATCCTGTGCTCTACAACCTCCTCCAGGGTGACAAGCTTAGAGCCAACAACAGACCCTGCCTTCTTTATGAGTTTATTCAGTGTGTTCGCGTCTTTTGCTTTGATGCCCGCATCCCAGGACACCACAGCGAAGAAGATGGTGCTCGCGACAAGAGACTGATAAAACATCTGAAGCATCCGGTTGCAGACGTTGAAGGACCTGAGCCTCCTCAGGAAGTAAAGCCGGCTCAGGCCCTTCTTGTAGACTGCCTGTGTGTTTGTGGTCCACCCCAGTTTGTTGTCCAGCACCACACCCAGGTTAGGGACTCTTATCAGGCTACTGGAGAGATTTGGTGTTATTTTTAGCAGTATTAGTGGTTAAAAAAGATGTTTGAATGCCTTCACTGTACTGCCCCGAGCTAATCAGTGTTAGCCATGTCCAACTGTTAGCGACTCTCCTGGATTTCTCATTAATAGTTGTTACACAAAAAAATCTGTCTTGATGCCTTTTTTGATGTATGGAAGTGCTAAAAAAGACCATGGGATGATTTTATGCCGGAATACACTTTAAAGAGACAGGCGCTAAAACGGAGCATTTCAGACAGAGAGTGAATACAGGTATATTCAGACAGACAGGATGAGAGAAAAATAACGTGATTTTTGAACATAAAAGCATGAAGACATGTTGAGTATGTAAGTGACAATACGTATGAACCTGGAATTGAGCAGAATATTGGTCCTTCAATACTTCTTGTAGACTGCCTGTGTGTTTGTGGTCCACTCCAGTTTGTTGTCCAGCACCACACCCAGGTACTTGTAGGAGTCCACAATGTTGATGTCTGTCCCACCAATGCAGACTGGAGAGGGCGGGGGCTTGTTCCTCCTAAAGTCCACCACCATCTCTTTCGTCTTTGCCACGTTCAGCTGCAGGTGGTACTCCTCACACCACTTGACAAAATTGCCGACCAGGTCCCTGTACTCATCCTCCCTTCCACCCTCTACACGCCCCACAATGGCCGTGTCATCAGAGAATTTCTGCAGATGACACGACTGCGGTACTTAAAATCTGCAGTGTAGGTGGTGAGGAGGAAGGGCGACAGCACAGTTCCCTGGGGGGCGCCGATGTTACTGATCAGGCGGTCAGACACACAGTTTCGTAATCTCACATACTGCGGCCTGCCCGTCAGATAGTCATTTACCCATGTGACGAGAGGAGAATCCACCTGCATGTTCTCCAGTTTGGCCTTCAGCAGCTTGGGCTGGATTGTGTTAAAGGCGCTGGAGAAGTCGAAGAACATGACGCAGACAGCGGTGTTGGGTCTATCCAGGGAGGAGTAGGCTTCCTGCAGCAGGTAGATGAGTGCATCATCATGGGGCTGATATGCGAATTGTAGGGGGTCCTGTGATGGGCACACTAGGGGTCTGAGGTGTGCAAGAACCAGCCTCTCCATGACCTTCATAATGTGAGAGGTCAGTGCAATCGGCCTGTAGTCATCCAGTGCCACAGGATGTCCTTTTTTGGGCACTGGAACAAGGAAAGATACTGTTACTGAAGATGCTGTTTTTAAACGAGCTGTAAGGACTTCCTGTACAGTTGTGATGTCACAGCTAAACTGTAAATTGGTAAAAAAGTGTCGCTAAAGTGCTGTTACAGTCCTTTCCCCGGATGCAATGAAGGTGCAGAGACAGCAAGAGTGCGAATTCAGAAGACCCAGAAACACTGACCAATTAGAGCAGACAGGGCTTTTACAGGATGGGGTCTTGAAGTGTAATTCTGGTGCAAAATCATCCCATGGTCTTGTTCAGCACTTACATACATCAAATAAGTTTCGTGTATGAACTATTTAAGGAGGTACCCCGCCCCCCCCCCCCCCCCCACTGTCCCTACATAAGGCGACGAACATTGCCAGTAAAACGGAGGATGAATGTTCCGTCAGACTAATTTACATTGCAGCACTCATTGAGAGTCAGACATTGAATTCATGCTATCTGCTTCTCACGTAAACAGTAGTTACATGTTGCTGCACCTGTGCCTGTTGCAGTACTCAGACTACTGTCTACTATGACGGAGCAATTGATTTCTATTCAATGACGAAACAAAATGAAGAAACAAAAAACGACAATCAGCAGCTAATCGTTTTGTAATGTTGAATAGCTAGTCTGACATTAGTAAATGGCAATTGCTCTTACCTGAAGTTGGCTAAATGTAAAATGAAGGTCTTTATATGCTGTAGGTGAATAGCTTAATGTTTTTATGTATACTGTTATTTTAATAAGCAACTATTGTGAAATTATAATATTTTAAAACATTATCCTCCTGTCCTGCAGGGAATTCCTGGCAACAGTACATTTGTTTGGCTGCACTATAGGGAATAGTTCTACTTCTGTCATTTAAAATGTGAATTTCATTTACAGTATGCATACTTATTTATATTTATATAAATATATATTGTTGTTTACACTTCTAAGTTTATGTTTGAATAAAAAATATTTTGCATAGGGAAGTTTTTGTGGGTGATTCCAGACAAATAACAGTTTCATCACATATGACTAGTGTTGATCAGGTCGGCCTTTGATTAACAATGTTCGTTGTCGTTTATCCATGATTTTTAAATAATAATTCTCCAATGGCTCTTTTGTGCAAACCATTGGCCCATAGGCTATCACGAAAGTACTTGAGCGCTAGTTAAAGCCCGAATGACACAAAAATAACTTATTGAATTGAAATCATTTGCTGACAGCTTGGTCCCCCCCAGTTCAAAAATCTTATCTGCGCCAGGTAGAGTCGCTAACAGACGGCTGTGGCTAACACTGATTAGCTTGGGGCAGCATGGTGGCATTAAAACGGCTTTTTTAACCGCTAATAATGCTCAAAATAACACCAAACCTCGAGAAGAGTCCCTACACATAAAACGAAGCGCCAAAATGTAGTTAGTAAACCCTGAGTTTATTAAAAGAGTGTTTTGAAAGACTTACCAACTGGCCCTGGTACCAGCTCCTCTCATAGTAAAGTCCATTCAAGTCCATTACAAAATGCAGTCCAAACGGAAGGAGCCCATGCTTTGTTTTAGGGACTCTTATCAGGCTACTGGAGAGATTTGGTGTTATTTTTAGCAGTATTAGTGGTTAAAAAAGATGTTTGAATGCCTTCACTGTACTGCCCCGAGCTAATCAGTGTTAGCCATGTCCAACTGTTAGCGATTCTCCTGGATTTCTCATTAATAGTTGTTACACAAAAAAATATGTCTTGATGCCTTTTTTGATGTATGGAAGTGCTGAAAAAGACCATGGGATGATTTTATGCCGGAATACACTTTAAAGAGACAGGTGCTAAAACGGAGCATTTCAGACAGAGAGTGAATACAGGTATATTCAGACAGACAGGATGAGAGAAAAATAACGTGATTTTTGAACATAAAAGCATGAAGACATGTTGAGTATGTAAGTGACAATACGTATGAACCTGGAATTGAGCAGAATATTGGTCCTTCAATACTTCTTTCACTACTGCATGCAGTGAAAATGTGAAATCAGGTTTCAGTGACTAAAATTGGAAAAATTAATTAGTGATGTTATTTTGCGCAGGAAAAAAAAGCAAAATGTTTGGTCCTTTACACCACATGGACAAATATTGTGGGTTGTATGCGAATAAGTCTTTGATAATTAAAATCATGAAAGATTACACTCAATTACAATATTTTTCTTCCGTTCTTTATGCAGCAGCCCACTACTAATGACAATGTCAATGACATTTTCTCCCTGATTATGTTTATTGATTTACAATAAGCAATTACAGTCGGGAGCGCTTATTGAACTTTCAACTCATGTTGTGCACTTTCTACACATTTCAGACGTGTTTTGGCCAGATTTACTGGTTAAAGTAAAAGGGTTTAATGTTCTGCCCTCCTGGCATTAAGAGAAAATGTAATAGAACAGAAAACAATATTTTGATTTTGGCAACATTGTGGTTCCAATTTCCAAGCACAAGCTTAATTGGCCTTTGTACAAATAAACAAGTCAATAGGGAAACACAAACACAGTAAGCCTGTGAATATTCTCATTTGTCCAAGTCATCGTTATCCCCAAAGAAATTTAAGTCAAAAGCAACTGGACTTGTTGTTTTTTGTCTTGGAAGACATTTCACCTCTCATCCCAGAGGCTTCTTCAGTTCATGTGCGCATCCCTACCCTCTAGAAAATCCTGCTCCTAACCATTCCCTTCAAATCTCAACATTGACTCTAACTCCTGTTTATCTAGTAGCGTGTGCTCTTAGCCTAGCTCTCAGGGGGTGGTGCTAATTTGGCTAATCTAGTATATGTAAGCCAGACAGACGTATCTCCCTCCCCTCCCTCCCCTCCCCCCATCAATGCCCCAGAAAATGAGGCGGAGTCAAAGTCTGACAAGATGGTAAGCAAGGACGATTGGATCAAGTTGAGAGACCGGACCTCGACATAGAGACTACTTCCCTTTTTTATGCCTAACCTTAACCGTCACCTCCTGTTTTCTAAACATGAAAAAACGTTAATAGAACATCATATTTTGTAACATATCATACGCATGTTTGTGCATCACTTTTCTTATGATATCATACGGACCTGTTGACGAGAATACTTTGCAGTATTTTCTACGTAATCCATAGATGTATTACTGTAGAATGTATGCATGCCCTGGGCAGGAAATCAAGTGACCTAGTATAAGAAATCCAAAATCCGCATAGAGAGGATTTTTTTTCGTTTAATTCTCTTTAGAATTTGACAAAGATAGCATGCACATATTTCAGTTTGACCACCTCATTACAGTATTTAATAAGACGTCTGCCCAGCATGATTCATATTCTGATTGTTATTATTATTCCTGAAGCAGCAACAGAAGCTTAGTGTTCCTGTATGCTGGAGAGCCTTGAGTATCTCCCTGGTGTTAATATCCTTTTGCACATGAAATTGCTTATATTGTACACTCATAACAAGGATACAGCTAATATGGACAACAAAAATCGAATAATACTGGATAACTCTGGTTGGCTATTTCAGTCTTTTAATAGATCTAGATTATTTCCAACAACAATGTAATTCTTCTATTTCAACACTTTACTGGTTAGCTGTATTGCTGCAGACTTAGTTTTGACTCAATGAGATAAGCTTCGAATTCGATTTCTATAAGACACAATTATGAGGGGAAAGATATCTGGATTATCTCCGAGTAGTAACAAAACTAATTCCAGCTCATCATCATTTTCAGTCTGCTGAGCACTGCAGAGCATCTTTTTTTCTGAGACGGTGAGGAAAAAGGAGCAACACTTCAACAATCTTCTATTAATAAAATCCCAGCAAAAGTGGCAGGGAGGGAAACATCAGTGCATGTGAGCCTCTGAACTCTCTGGAGAAATGAGACAGAGGAACCACAAACGCAGAGAGAGGAAAGAAAGCAGGATGCCGGTGACTGTTCTTGACAGGAACAGGAACACAGAGGAAATGACTGGGCGGCAGATTATAAGTGGGAACAATGTCTTTATGATTAAAGCCACATGAAAGTAAATTAGTCTGTCAGGGAGCTGTGAGACATATTATACATTAAATGTTCAAGAAGTGCCTTTTTTCTCCCTTTTCTGTATTTAGGTTTCATAAGGAGCCGCACTCAGAGTTAATGAGCAAGCAGCAAAGCCACCTATGCATGCACTTTGTGTTCTGAGCTCAGGCGTCTGACACAGAGCCAGTCACTGTGCATGACTGATGAGGACTTATCCTCTGAGCCGACACACGATAAACTACTTTGCACTTGGGTGGCTGCTTCGGGCAAATGTTGCAGAAACGTGAGGTAAGTCGAGTGTAGAAAAAGCCACAAGCCTGTGACAGTGTTTGCTGTACTCTCTCTGACGTCAAAGCATTACACGTCAGCTGCATTCACCTTCAGTAAAGAAGTCTAGATTGTTAGTAGTGTTTTCAGCTTTGGGTGTATGTGTGAGTGTGTGTGTGTGTGTGTGTGTGTGTGTGTGTGTGTGTGTGTGTGTGTGTGTGTGTGTGTGTGTGTGTGTGTGTGTGTGTGTGTGTGTGTGTGTGTGTGTGTGTGTGTGTGTGTGTGTGTGTGTGTGTGTGTGTGTGTGTGTGTGTGTGTGTGTGTGTGTGTGTGTGTGTGTGTGTGTGTCATCATGGCAGAATGTGGTCCTGGATGGAATTTTTGAGACTGAAAAAACCCAAACAGCCCCAACTTTTTAAAACTCCCGGCCCGATTTGATGTTGCAGTTGGTGTTATCTCATCGCAACGTGGTGTCCAGTTACAACTACAGGTCATATCAGTGAGTGGTGTTACATTTGCAAACGACTGCTGACACAGTCAGTGTGAACAAACATTAACATGTTTCGCAGAAAGGATTCTGTTTACACTAATCTATGTGATGTGGCAAGAGCAGTGGTGGTTGCACCTGCATTTACTCAGGCTCTAAATACAGTTTTATGTATTTCTCGTTTTTGCTACTTTACCTTTTTGCTCCGGTACATTTATCTTCACAGATTAAAATGTCATATTTCGAAAAACATGTAACTAGCTCATTTCAAATGATAATGAATTAAACTGAATGCAAATTATAATTTGAATAGTAAAAATATGTTGATTACCCTCTTGCATTTCAGCCTCACATTAAACAAGTAAAAGCATTTGGAACGTGTTCAGGGGCTATGTGTTGAAAAAAATGTCTTAGGGCGCTTATTTTGTTTGTGTGAATTGAACTCGTTCCCTTATTCGTTTGTGCAGGTGGGAATGCAGCGTTCATACTCGGGTGCACACCAGAAGAAGAAGAATTACTTTATTTTTATCACACACGGGGAAATTCAATTTTCACTCTTATAATCATACATGTTACACACACAGGCCCGAAATACACACATGCACAAACAGGACCTATACATGCAATTGAGGAGAGATGTTAGAGCGAGGGGGCCGCCAGTGACCAGCGCCCCGAGCAGTTGAGGGTTTGGTGCCTTGCTTAACAGCACCTCGGCAGTGCCCAGGAGATGAACTGGCACCTCTCCAGCCACCAGTCCACGCTCCATATATGGTCCACACAGGGACTTGAACCAGCGACCCTACGGTTCCCAGCCAAGGGACCCACCTATGGACTGAGCTACTGCCGCCCCGAAGTGGACCAAATAAACGGACCAAGACCTGGTAGAAGAGGTGGTCTCGGTCCGCTACCAAACGAACTCTCGTGCGGTGCGTTTGTGGTGAGAGCAGCTCCTGTAGCCGGCTACAGGATTTTATGTTTATGACGTTATGATTAAGTCCCTTCCTTGTCAACACAACAACAACAACAACACACGATGTAATAACAGAGGACCAACGCCAAAATCAACCTCGCAGTAGTTTGCCAGCGTGGCAATTCTGACCAATCAGAGAGCAGTTCAGGCTCTATGTTATTGCGCCATCCCAGACACATCTGACCAATGTGTTAAGTGCTTTTTTTACTTTTTTGTCCAAAACCGTTATCGAGCCAAAGTGCAGGTACATTTTGTTTCATTTCAGCACGTCATCAACTGATTCAGACCAGATCAAATGAATAGGTGTGAAGGAACCAGACCAGCTGGAAAAACAGAAACAACTTTTAATTTGGTGCACACCAGGGAAGTGGAGTAGAAACGGAATATCAGGCATGAAAGCTCCTTTAAATACTGCTCTGACCATGAAACGTCACAGGTGTTGAGTGTTACACATGACAGACACATGCAGGAGAAAATCATTCACAGCTGATTGCATGTTTCGTGGTAAGTGCATCCAGTCAGGGAACCGTTGACCGATTTCATATTAACTGACTTTGCAGCGCTGCACAGCCAGAGCAGCAGTCCTTCTCACTGGCGGGCGGCCAAGCGGGCTAGCGTCAGCCTGTGTGAACATTTGCATGACAGTGTCTAAATGTATTGATGTCCTCTGAATGAGGGGTGAGCTTGCCAAAATGTTTCCAACAAACTCTCGGCAGAACAATGATCGTTTCATTTGGTAAAACATCTGTGGTTTGGCTGTTGACTGGTTGTCCTCTGTAAGAGTGACAGCTCCTTTCTGCTCTTCTGGATGGATGTGGGAGAGGGGCCCATTTTCCTTAAACAATTACGTCTGTTTATGTAACTTGAAAGACCAATGATGTGGGTTTATAACACTCATGCTCATGTCCATGCAGAGATTCAATTAATGGGAAACACTGCAGGTGAATAAGGGAATATTTTTTTAACAAATCAATATCACCGTGAAACTTACCCAGTTGATTATCGACATTAAAACAAATATTTGTCTTAATTGTTGTTGTTTTTTAAAAGCAAATGAATACAGCAGACGCACTGTACAACTTACTTCTGTGTACTTGTCTGCAGAATTCAATAAAAAAATTGGAAAAAAAACAAAAACAAATAAGGCATTATCTTTTTATGTACAGTATGTGTTGATTTGCGTCCATTTCCAGAAGACAAACGTGAACTTTGGATAAAGCTGGGTTCAAAATCCTAAATTAGAGTCAAAATGTTTTTACAGAGATTTGCATATGTGTTTTTTATCAATCCTGGCAGCAGCCTTAAAAAATCATTATCACCATGTTTTTATGAATAAAATATTGCATTAAATCCGGCTGTGAGTGATTTATGAACAAAGCCTCTGTAAAAACCTCCAGATTATTCAGTAATTCAGAGAAAATACTTCAGCTTTTAAAGATATGTATTCACACATTTTTCAAGACCCTACAGGTGAATGGGGTAAAACGTTTGTACTAACAGATATCATCATAAAACCTCACCAATCTTTTGCTCTGGGTATTAATATGAAATTAATATGAGATCCGACTTGCACAGCGCAGTAGGTGTTTGAGATGTTGCAGGTGTTGACTTCTAATAATAATAATAATGATAATAAAAATATTAAGCTCAAGCGCTTTTCTGAGTGGGTGAGTGGTTAAGAGGACATGTGTTAACCTTTTTGCACCTCCTGACATTGGGAGGCAGTCACAGAGGGAGAAACCGTTCATGCAAGTAGTGGAAATATTCATCTCTCTGGCTGACAGAAGCCCCAGTGGACCATGATGCAATGCAAACGATGTGACTGCAACCACAAATGCCCCAATGTTCATTAACTATTCACATCCTTATGCATCAGCATTTTATCGTAGCAGGTTTCTTTTTCATTCTGTGGGAATTTCATTCAAGGAGATCAATGTGGGAAATCAATAAGTGATGTGGAAGTGGTTGGGCTTCTAAAAGTAAATTACAGCTCTTCATTATTAGCTCTATCTTGGATCCCCTGGATATGAAGTTTCATCATCATAACAAAGTGCTTCACTTAAAGTATAAATCAGTGGAGATGTCTTCTGTTGGCTCAGTGCTTATTTGGAGTAAACTGCGGTCTCCCTCCCATTGTTCCCCTCCCTGTGGTTTGGTGACGGGAGCAGCATCAAGTCTTACAACCCGCTGCGGGCTTGGATTGTTGCCCGCACTGATGTTTCCACTTAGACGTGTTGCTCCAGGGCAGAATTTGTTCCGGTGTCTCTTCATCCTTTACTGAAGGACGGGCTGACACAATATCAAGTCTTAAAGCAGGTGCTCTAACATTTTACTTTGCTGTAATCATATCTTCCTTCCTGTTGTAGTTTCAAGTGAAACAGTCCACGTTCTGTGCAGAATTATGTAATTCTTCAGCAGTCTGATTTATGCAAATGAAATACATATCTGACAGTTATAGTACTTTTTAGCATGAAATTCTCTTCTTTGTTTCCCCAGACAGTGTTTCCAGAGGATGAATAGTGACACAAAGAGGACATCCAATTGATTTGTCTAACCCAGACTGCTAAAGCTTCATATTAAAGGTTCCCTGTGGAGTTTCTGACTACTATTAACAGTATGGAGCTATGTCTCGTGAGTGGCTCCACTCTCTAAGGTTGTTTTATGGTGCAGTTTAATTGTTGTTTTGGGTTAAAATCTTTAACACGGTTTCATCACCCCCTTATGTTGTTGGTCTGCAAATCATTCTTCTTCTTCAGGATGCTCTTGAAAAATAAGCTTTCCTGCTTATAATAATTAAATATATGTATGTGTACAGTAACTAAGTGCTTCACATAAAAGGAAACAAAAACCCAGCAGTAACAAAAATAATGGTACTTTAAAGGTCTAAGAAAGAATGGACTCACAAATTAAAATAGTAAAAGAGTATAATAACTAGACTCAGAAGAAAGCTGGTTGCGATAAAAGTTTTGAGCTTGATTGAAAATAATCCAGAGAAGGCTGCAAACTTTTCTCTTTTTTAAAAATGTTTAAGTGCAGCAACTTGATAGTTGACTGGTTACGGCACATGGCACGTAACCACAACATCCCTGATTCCAGCTGGGGACCTTTGTTGCTTCTCTCTCTCTCTCTCTCCCTGTTTCCTGTCTGCTTCACTGTCAAACATGCCGAGAACAAAATCTCTAAAAAATAGAAAATAAAAATGTCTAGCTGTTAAGGTTACACCAGGCTTGCTTTTGGTTGGAAAGAAAAAAGGATTTAGGACATCAACAGAACCTTTGTAATGTATCAATGATTATGGCTTTGTTTACTCAATCCTGATTGGTTAATTAGGGCACTCTACGGTCTGTTATTTCTGATTTGAAAAAATTATATATATTATATATATTATTGATTTAAATGTGGAACACCTTGCTTTTACTATTGATACATTTGTTGTGTTGCTTTTATTAATGTTTTTATAAGGTGTCCTCGGGTGTGTGAAATGTGCCGTCAAATTAAATTTGTTATTATTATTATTATCTGCGATAGACTGGCGTCCTGTCCAGGGTGTACCCCGCCTCATGGCCGATGTCAGCTGGGATCGGCTCCAGGCCCCCCGCGACCCTGACAGGGACAAGCGGTTGAAGATGAATGAATGAATGAATGAGAAGTTTGTATTGCAGTGGACGCATTTTTTATTGATTTTTTTGGCATCACAACGTGATTAGTTAATTCAGTCCGATAACATTTAGCAAGTCTAAAAGCTGGACAATTAAATCATTTCACTCTCATTCGAGTTAGCTGGAGCACTGAACCGGAAGTAGTCAGAAGTCTC
This sequence comes from Echiichthys vipera, assembly GCF_963691815.1. Lineage (NCBI taxonomy): Eukaryota > Metazoa > Chordata > Actinopteri > Perciformes > Trachinidae > Echiichthys > Echiichthys vipera. Next base: position 8,283,288 of record NC_139829.1, on the reverse strand, counting down.
TAGCACGCCTGCTGCTTTATGGGCCCAATAACGCAGAAGTAGTGCCGATTCTCCGGGTTTTTCAACTTCTCTAGCTTCATGTGCCACAGAGTGGCTTTAATAAGAACGCTGCTCCGCCTCAAATGCTGTATCCAGGTCTCTTTATACATCTATGACATTTACCCTTACATAACAGACTGCTGCTATGGATACAATTCTGGTCTGGAGGGCCACATCGATAAATCCATAAATGCCTTAGAGCCATGTCATAAGCAGCCGGTCAAGCAAGAAGGTCATCATTACATTGCAAATGAAACCCATTCACGGTGTTCAGGGTCCTACTTCCCACTGCTGACATTATCCCTTACAAATCTATGAAGAAGCTCCTAAATACACAAAATATTGTGACAAAATGTTCTAACGTTAAACTAAACACCCAGAATCTTATCATCTGCAAATCAACACCAACAATGCTCAGTGGAAAATAAACCAGTGCTGTCTCTTTTCTCTCATCACGGCTGAATAGTGACTGCGGATGTAAACACCACCAGGCCTAAATGGCTCCATCTCTACTGGACTATCAGCTGTGTTGTGAATTGCATGTGCATGACTCCACACCACTAAAGCTGGTGCTTTTCCACCACCCAGTATATTAATTCAGCCTCACTGCACCCATCGCTGTCCCCCGCAGCATATACAGTAGCTGCTCTTTAGTCAGCCTTTTCAGAGGCGCCATGGCGAGCCACGCAACTGTATCCAAGGGTGTTAGGAAGCTTTTCTCGTAGTTCTTTGACACAATCCGAAATCCACTCATCTCGTTTTTAATTATTTATTATCTGATTCAAGTAGGCTGTATTGAAATGAAATGCATTTAGGTTGCTATAATGCAAAATAAATGATTTTCATGATTAGAACCTTAGATGGTCCAAGTTAAAGAGCCTTCTGATTACATCATTAATTGCTAAACAAACATGCGTTTCAAAGATTTCAAATTTATACTAAATAAATAATTAAAAGTATGTGATACGAAACAACTGAACACCTGAGCTGTTTTTTATGAAACATCCACATCTGTCTTGAGAAAATAGCTGGTTATCATTCACAACTGACAATTTACTAACAGATGTTAACCCAGTTGAAATGTAACGACTACTAATGCCTCACCTTTTTAATAATAATAATAATAATAATAATAAAAGCACATGGAAATCCATACACATATAAATAGATACACATGAGCAAGGCAAATAAACGATAGGACACTTTCAACGAACTGTAAAAACAACAAATAATTAATAAAAATGAAATTAACAGAAAAGGTAAAAAGACAATAAAGAGTCAATAAAGTAAAAATATAAATAAATAAAAAACAAAATAAATAAAAATAAAAAGACCATTAAACATTGACGTTTAATTTGATTGTATGGACCTTTTCAAATTTGTAAACATAAACATTTAAAACAAGTTTATTTCCTGTTGCAGTGAATGTGAATGACACCCACGCCGCACCCAAAAAATCAAACGGTTGTTGCTGTTGCTACTGCGCATGTCAGTATGGGATGACGTAGGATTTACCTGACCTCACTGTATCACCTAAAAATGCATGGTTAAAGGATTTGGGGGTAGACATTACTGAGGTCCAGTGGAGGGACATCCTGAAACTGGTCCACTCATCCTCGATTTGTGCCAGGCACGGCCTGTTACAGTGGAGGGTGCTCCATAGAGCCCATTTCACCAACGCTAAACTGGCTAAGATATACCCTAGTCACAGTGAATTTTACAATGTCAAAGGTTATAGAAGTTAAGGTTTTTTACAGAGGGGATCTTTAAAAACCATTCCACAAAACCTGGGACCCACTGCTGACTCTTATTATTAATAGTCTCACTGTTACTCCTGATGATGATGAGGGTGCTTCCTAGTGCTGGAAGGAGAGACAACAGAGCCCAACAGATATGGGATTGTTTCCCATATCTGTTGGGCTCTACTAATCAGGAAAAGAAAGACCTCTCATTTGTCCCTTTGACTGCCTCATGATCAATGAAGTTAGTGGATGATTGAAAGTAGTTATTCTCAAACCGGGGACTCAATAGAGGTGTGGATGAAAGGGTGGAGGATGTTGAGCTTGTCTTATTAAAAGTGTTTCATTGGTGATTGATAAAAAATAGTGATTTTGGGTGGTAGAGTCGTTTTTGAAGGAAGGAATGTCAGCAAGTTAGAGAACCAATGGTACACCATAGCAACACTCAGATATGTTCCTCTGCTCCCTTTCCCTTCAAGGTTAATGTTTTATTTAAATGAAATGAAATGATTAAGTTAGACTGTGAGAAATTCTGCTGGAAGCCTGAACATTTTTTTTATTAAATTGATAAAATAGTGCCTTGGAATAAGCGTATTGTAGAAACGTTTTTATTGTAAAGCAAAAAGATGATACTTTTTGAACTTTATGAGCATCACAACCTCCCAGTTCATCATTTCTAATTTCCTCGCAGCAGCTGGAATTTGAGCTCTGTTCAGGGACAAGCTCAGGAAGATATCATACAGGGTCACAAACACAATTCAAACTATAATTACATTATTCAGTGGTTGCATTTAACTTCATAAATTCAAATCGTCTCTTCCAAACGAAGACATTTAAGATTTGTGAAAAGGTAAACCCTTTTACCCAAACTCTTACCCTCGTCTCATCGTTGATTTGCGCTTACTTTTTTTTTTTTTTTACACAAAGTTACACAAAGAAACATGCACCTTGAGATGTCTTGGAAAATTATGCCTGTTAATGACTGGGAACTTTAAGGGAACATGGTGAAAAAATGATTATAACCTTAAACGAAAAACCTGGACTTCCCCTTGACTGCCTGTGCAGTCTTTCCTTACCACTTTGTGAGTGTTAGACCGTTGTCAGTGTACAGGATGTGATGCCGCTGTTCTTATAGTATCTACTCATGTCTTTACTGTAGTTTGGCGTCTTCTGAAGCTTATGCACTTACATGATTCTTCTTGTTCTGGGTTTGAACCCTTGTGGTTGAACACACTTATTGGAAGTCACTTTGGAAAAAATTGGCAGCTAAATGCAATGTCATGTGATGTCACTGCGATTTGCACATGCGCAGTAGTCCCATCACAGGATGTATGATATTTTATTTGTTTGCACACTGACCTTTCTAGAATGCGACACTTGTAAGGCGTAGCTGGCTCATGAGCTGGCTGGGATGTTTGTTTGTGCATGTAACATTTTGTTAGGCCGTGACAAATTTAATAAATAATGTAAGCAGCTGAAAGTGCTTTAACCGCCCATTCTGTATAGCATAGAGAGATGGCGGAATTAAACAGGTTCTGTGCAGTCTGCCTGGGAGATTCATCTCGGCAGCCTCTGTGGTGGTGCACCACGACCAGCTCCTGAGGGTGGCTCGTGGCCCCAGCCCTGAGCACCCCTTAATTGGATCTTGCTGCTTGCTGAGCCATGGAGTTGGTGCTCGCTGTGCCCTTTCAGTGGCTGCTAAGATTAGAAAATCACTTTATAAATGCGGCCCATTTGCCATTGTTGGCCGGCTGAACTAATGGTTCGTTCTTGTTTTTGTCTTTTTAATGTGAGCTGCTTTTTCAATGGCTTAGATCTTTATGTGTGTTACTTCTTCTTGGTGAATAGAAAAATTAATAGAATACCAGCGAGATTGGCTTTTTGAAATTTTGAATTACAAAAATGAAAACAATTAAGCCATGAAAACTAAATGTAAGTGTAGTTTTAGGTTTAGTCACCTGAAGCGCATTGTCTGTTTGTTGTTAATCACCGTCTTCCCAAAAAGCCCTTACACTTCTGAATTGAATTGTATTTTACAATAAAATTCATGTTTCCCTTGTTTTTTTGTTCCCTGTTCCAATGCAGTTTGCGACGTGCACACTGCACCATCCCTCATTTATTTTAAGGGTCTACCAGTGAGAAGTAAATTAAAATTCACAGTCAGTCTGCCAAGAAACATAAAACTTCCCAGCAAAGTTTGCACAGCATCAATTATGTAGCCAGTTGTGTAATTTCCTGTGTCTGTGGATTGGGTTTATATTTGCTTTGGCAAAAGATTTGATCATTTACAGTATGTAGGGATGGATGCCTTAATGGACTGTGCACAGAAACACCACCTCCTGCAGAATTCTGAAACTATGAAATATGACAAATACTTTTTGATACTGCAGCAGATTGAAGGAATGAGTTTACATGGTATCTTGGGGCATTGGGATGTATTCTATCACTGCTCAAGGAAAACATGAACGTTTCAGACTGTTGTTGAGAAGATTAATGTTCTATGTTTACTGTAGCGACAAAGATAATAACAAAAAAAAGAATACACCTCACTGTCATTGAAGGAAAAACAAAAATGAATCTGCTCCTCTGTATATTTATAATGAGGTGAACTAGGGATGCAAATTATCAAGTAATTCATTAATGGATAGTTGTTACTTATTCATCGATGATCGATTAATTGATAAGCGGTAATTCTTCTGAGAAGCTGAATTTCCCTCTGAATAGGTTAACTGTATAGACCTCTCTAATGGAATTCCATTCCTAGGCAACAGCCTTGGTGCTTGTTAACTTCCTGTCAGCTTCACATTCACTGCAACAGGAATCAAACTTGGACACATTTAGGATGTTTATTTTTACAACTTTGAAAAGGTCTATAAGCAACATAAAATGCTACCTTCCTTATGATATAAAGAAAAAATGCAAATAATATTCCTTAATCACTGACTTGAGGGCAGGGAATAAGATTTTGGTAGCATATCCAACATATTCTGAATAGAAAATATCAAAATATTACACAGGCTACTTAACATGAAAATAAATTGGGCATTCTCTCATCTGTGATATTGGAAACATTAATAATAGCAGCATGAAAAATAATCATTCCTGAATAGAGGAATACAATGCTATGCCAGTGAGGCTGTATGCCTCAGTGACATGCTCTCTGTGAGCAGTACTGTACTGACATTACCTGTCAGTCTGGTTCAATGTCGTGGCATGTAACTGTCATGTAGCTTTCTGTAGTCATGGAAGTCCAACAGTCTGTTGTGAGGGCCACATTCACGGTTGCAAGTTGTGTTTTCAACTCTGCCTTCTACCTCGCATAGCTTGCTTCCGAGCGGGTGGTTATGGTCGTTCTAAGGGGATATTGTACCCTGGCTCGATGTACTTATTACCTCTCAAAATCCCTGTCCATCAACGACATTTATCGGCAGCATATCTGTAGTGACCCTGTTACATATCCTCTGGGTAATGCCCTCTGCTTTCATGGAGTCACACACCCTTCGTCCCAACACTGAGGTAATTGTAGGCTGAGAACCACTCGCTACTGGTAGCACGGCTTAATCTGTGACATATTTAGTTGGTAATTCAACAAAGTTGTGGAGTAATTGTACACATATTGTGAATTTGCCATCAATGTCGTCATTAACCAACTTAAAGTAGCTCCATACAGCACTCCGTTTTGCCCTCTTCACAGGGCTCCAGACTAACTTTTTTCACTAGGAGCACTGTGGCCCCCAACTAAAAATTTTAGGGGCGCAACCAGAGATTTTAGGAGCACACACCCTAAATCAAATAGATGCAGAAATTACAATGTGTGGTTTCACATTCAGTGTCACATTTTTAATGTGCTCTTTTGAAGATGAAACATAGAATACAAACCGACAGCACCATCACTGTCATGACAGTACAATATTAAAAAAATATACCATACATTCAGAATAAGGGATGTGACGAGACCCTCGGCTCACGAGACGAGATGATATACGATATTGAGTCCATGAGATGCGACAATTTTAAGACTATTTTAAAATTTCAGTATTTTCTTTACAGGGGGGCTGGATTTTAGCAGAGAGCTGTGGTGGTGCTGCAGATGTCTTTGCATTGTACTTTTGGTAGCTGTGGTGTAGCCTACGGTACTCAGGGCGGTAAAGTAAATAAAATAAATAAATAAAGTCAATGAATCTGTTAAACACTGTTGATTTCTTCCCATAGAGCCGACATGAAAACTATTTTGGTTTAGTAAAAGAGAATGTGCAGCTCGTCACATACGGAGACTGTGACTAGTTGCGGGAGCTCACGTGTTACTTTGTCAGTGTACCGCTTGTTGTGTCATCTGAGCCCTGCTTCGCTTGTGTTGCTGTGTGTGCGTCAAGTACGTCTGGCGTTAAACGCGCCCTCACATGGACTGGCAGGAAATTACGGGTTCAAAACGCAAATAATTGCAGTTAATTTATTTATACGAGTAATTTTATTATCGACACTTATTATAATTTATTAATTATTTGAATCCCTAAGGTAAACATCTGGGCACATTAGAACCAATTTTATTTCACTGCTTTTCTTTGTGTGCTTATCTAACTTGATCATTGTGTCGTTGCTCAGCTCTAGTGGATTTAATGAGCATTTAGCATTAACAAATATAAATGTTTTAGAAAGAGACACCATCAACTGAGGTGATGCCGGAGCATTAGACACCCTCCTTCCACTGGTCCTCACTAAACCTAGGAGAAATGCTGTCAAGGTTGATTTAGATCCAGATTTAATGGAAATTAAAGTAAAATGGTCAAAGTCCAGAGTTCATGGGGGCAAAGGGGAGGGAGAGAGGAGAGGGTGAGCTTCCTTACAGCCTGGTTGATGAAGCTGTTTGCCAGGCTGGTTGTACTGGCTTGGAGGCTCCTGTACCTTCTTCTCCCAGATGGCAGGAGGCTAAAGAGGTTTCGTGAGGGGTGGCTGGGGTCACCCACAATGCTGGTTGCTTTGCGGGTGAGGTGGGTTCCATAATGTCCAGGAGTGAGGGGAGTGGCACACCAATGATCTGACCTGCAACCTTCACTATGTGCTGAGTCACTGAGGCAGCTGGTCAGGATGCTCTCGATGGTGCCCTGGTAGAAGGAGCACATGATGGGCAGATCCCAAATATAGTCTTTGTTAAGGTAACCTAATGATAAAATTCTAAATATCAGGACAAACAGCTGTAAAAAGTTTTGCACATAATATTACCATCTTCATAGTCAGTTGTGCTTGCACACATCCATGGAGAAATAGTAAAAGTAATAACCTAAATTATTAAAAAAATAAATAAATAAATAAATACATTTAAAAAAAAAAAAGTTTAATAAAAAATAATTGTTAAGATGGTTCTAATCACAATCCTCAAGACAAAGTGTCATAATGTAGCTCCTTCACAAGTCACAGCTTTGCTGTTTGCCTCCATAATGCTTCAGGCCAGGTAATTCATACTGTAGGTGCCACACATTTCAAAAGCTTATTGGTGAGTGTCAGTAAAATGGCAGCACAAGGTTTGGTACATTTTTAGGAGCACAGACTGTTATGTGGTGTGCTGAAATTAGGACTTTCTGTGCCCTTTCTGCAGTTCGGAAACTTTCTTACATAGTTCTGACCAGGCATCAGCCTTTTGAGAAAGCTACTTCAGTTATAAAAGTAAAACCATTTTTGGGAACATGAACTGACCAGAAACACAGACCACGTTACTGTAGTACATCTACATCAATGCTGTCTGCATAGAAAGCCCTTTCTTCTTTCATCTCAGATTTGTGAAGGCACACTGGAGTGTGTAATTGAGGATAATGGTGAATGTATGTAGGATTTAATTATATTGTCTGCCTGCTGGGAGGGGGATGTCACTCTGACTGCAAGTTCACTGTGACTTGATGTCGACCGTAAATAATCCCACAGCCAGCCAAGTTATTTGTGTCCTTTCAATGATTTAATGGAAGCTTAGCCTAAAGAAAATGTATTCTATGTTTATTCTTTAGGTACATGTTAAAAAAGATAATTACACAGCAGCAGAAGCTAAAAGTGTAGCTGCATTTTGATAATTTTTCCCCCTCAACACACAGAAGCTTATTGGGAAGTTCCAATCATAGTTCTTCCAAAAATGAAACGATGACCTTGGGTTATTATGACAAAGTCAAATTGCAATCCTTTTGATCGGATGATGAAATGCATAACCCCTGCTGCAGAAATCGAATAATATTTTTCTAAATTTAAGTTTCAAAGACTTATGAAACGTTTCTCAGAGTTGCAGGGATGAACTTGTTAGTCATTCATACTCATTCATTCATAGTCATTGACACTTTTATTACGGCTCAGGTCTTATTATCACTTATGTACAAGTGTTTTCAGTTATACCAGTTATCTATATGATGCCTCATAGTTTCACCCCAAAAAACCTAAATAATTGTGTTGTTTAGGCTAAATAGGGCCAGATAAGGTAAAACCAGAGGTGTCAGGGAGGTAACGGATGTGTTTTGCACACTGCAGGGCTACTTGCATGAGTGGAAGATTGTGGAGACGGTATTTGATGTGATGCCGCCTGCTCCTTATTTGTTTAACACATTGGGAGTCAGCTGGTTCATGGAAATGTAGCTGTTTTTCAGGAGCATATTTTACAGCTTTTGCCACACAATCGCTGCAGTTTTAACAGATTCAGAGTGGACGGAGAGCGTTGATGCAATGCGATGGTTGTATGCTCGCTTGCTATTACGACGAAGTGTTGGCCCTGCTGAAAATTGTTTACAATTCACTCATGTTGAGTAAAACAATGATCTCTGTTTTTCAGTGTGTGCCAAAGCTGTGCAGTATCCCATTTGCTGTGGTATCTGCAGGCATGGCTGGGCAATATTTGTACATCCAGCACAGATAGCCTCTGCCTATCCAGCTCATCCATCTGTCCCAACACTCTTCCCTCTGGGGAGGCTGGTTTACTCGTTGGCAGCAGCTCTCTCTCCTCCACAGCTCTTGGGTTTGGTTTCTGCAGCACTGAGGAATGACTGACTAAGGAAATGTGGTTACAAATGCTGTTGAGTGGCTTCATGTTGACATATTTGCTTCCACTGTTTGATTACTAGTTAACTAATTGTGCTGTGGTCCCCTTCTACTGCATGGTTCTGAGCAGAAGAGAAATTCCCCTCGCAGTTTTTATTTTCCACTTAATTGCACAGCCGCTACAATGCCAGCCTATGGAGCTGGCAATGGGATCTTGCTTTGGTGCATTTCCTTTGTTTAAGCAAGTCATGCTAAAAGCTAAAATCAGTTCTATTAATTAACCATTATCCACGGACCGGTGGATAAAAGGTGGATAAATACGGGACTGGCAGCTGTAGTTTATGCGAACTGCCATGTCATTGTGCCTCATGCTTTCATTGCTCTTGTTATATTAGAAACGTTCTAGATAACACATTTTAAAACATGTGTTTCTGTTTGTGATATTTTTCTTGCTTCACTTTTAAGTGGATGATTTTGTATGTTAACTCATGTTTTCAGACAGAGTTCTTGGCTGGACAGGTTGTTGGCCTCCTTTATAATTCACTGTTATCCACCTAAAAATCTAAGACTGAACCTAGTAAAGCAGAAGCTTTAGATGCTGAAAAGGCCTTTGACAGGATGGAGTAACCATATTTGTTAAAGTCATTGTTGTTAATTAATTAGGTCAAACTCTTTATCATGAACCATGGGCCAAAATTACCACTTATGGACAGATTTCGGCAACATTTCCCCTGAGTAGATTGTGTCGGCAAGGCTGCCCTTTGTCTCCAGGACTTTTTGTCTCGGCCATCAAGCTCCTAGTCGAAGCAATTAGACAGGATCCTGACATAAAGGCTTTTAAAGTCGTTTTTTTTATTTAACTGACCCTGGTGACTCCCTCAGCAAATTACAGACTCTACTAAGCTTATGGTGTAATTTCAAGAAATAGGGTGAATTGGGAAAAAAGTGAAATTATTCCACTGAGGAGTTATGATGACACTGAGTGGCTTGCAGATGCTATAAAATATCTTGGAATAACTGTAGATAATGACCATAATATGTACAAACATAGTTATCCCCCATTGCTCAGCAGCTATTTCACAAATTACACTTTTGGAAACTGCTTTATGTGTGGCCAGAAAATGCATTGCAGTGACCTGAAAATCCGATTCCCCTCTACTCGGTGAGAGATGGTCTTTGGAAGTGAACAGTTGTTTCCCTCTTGAAAAGATGATATGCAGTCTTAAGAAAAGGTGCATACATACAACATATTTATGACAATCGTAGCCTTAGCCTTATCTAGAGAACACAGGTACATCACTGACAACATTGTAGATAAGTAGCCTGAAGGACACTTTTAAAGGATATAACACTGTGTAAGTGCAGTCTCTCTTTGTGTTTCACAAAACATTTTTTATCCAAGGTTGTGATTTAGACAATCTCAACAGTCAGATTGTAGACAGATTGTATACAAAGAGAAGGTGAACATCATATCTGCTCAACATCAGCATCTTAACATTGTCTTTGTGAGCACACACAGATTCACTTGTGTTACTGTGGATGTTATTAATGCATTCATCCATTTTTATTCTATATAGCTGTTCATGATCAGGATCACTCATGCATTTAACAAAAAGCACACGGGTGGTAAACTGTGACAGAATGGTAAATTGAACAGTCTGTCACACTTACCCTTGCACACATGGACGATTTATTGATTTTATTTCTAACTTGTAATGTCCTTGGAGAGTGGAGAGCAATGTGGAGCACCCAGAGGAGAGAGCATGCTAAATCGGCACAGAAAATTGGATTCAGATTTGACTCCATCCCCCTGCTCTTGGCAAGCTGCAGCTGTCTTTGTCACAGAGGCACCACATCGCTGTATCTCCAGCGTCACAGGATTTTTAAAACGACCTACACAGAATAAAGTTATTTCCGTCAGACTATCATGTTAAGTGAGTGTCAAGGCTACATGCCCAGACAGAGAGACATTTCACATGGAGAAGGGCAGTTTTCTTGTTGGCAGAAAAGCTTTCCATCATGGCTCAACAATGTTAATCAGTGTTATGGGCACCTGCGACGATTAGGGAAGCAGTTAAAGATTGCAAAGAGGAATTAAAAACAGTTTTTAGTTAAAGCTCTAAAGTAATGAAAAATGCACAGTTTCTCATAATGGTTGTTTTATCTGAAATAAACCTCCGAGCCTGTAAATATGCAATTTAAGGTAACATTTCTTTTCTTTTCTTATATCCAACCCGAATATTCGACTGTTCGGATTTGTTTGTTAGTAGTAGTTATAATGTCTTTGATTAAGCTGAAAGATGCATTGCATAGCATTGTTTGTATTTCAGCTCAGTGTCTTTACCTTCCCCTGCAGGACAGTTGCTAACTTGTTGCTCTGATACCAACTTTAGCTACAGGCTGGAATCCATGCAGTTTTCCTAATAATTTCCACCCTTAGCTGCTATCTCCTGCTCCTGTATGTCAGAGTAGCGCTATAAGCGAGCAGTCTAAAGGGTATAGAGGACTGTGTGGTGTTACTGTAGCAAACTGGTGTTGTTTTCAGGCAATTTAATGAATATGAACACAATTTACATCGACCTACTCCTTCCTTGATAAGGCTGCTGCTCGTTTCTTTTAGCTTTCTACAGTTCGTCATTCCAAGACTGTTTAGGGACCCCAGTTTGCAGAAATATTCAGGGGGTGAAAATGCCACATTTGTACTGAGAAAATCTGTTTCTTGTCTTAAATTGTCCGGGTTTATCATAAAGTGGGCATGTCATGCAAAGTGGAAACTCATGGGTACCCCAGAGACATGGGTTTACAGAGGAATTTCAGTCAAAGTGAATTATTTCTTCCATCAAAGTCTGTTTATTTTTACTGCATAGAGCCACATACTGTACATGCTAATTACCTACAAAACTGAAGACTTTTGCATCAACTTCAACTGTATTTTGGGTTTTGTGCTAATGACCATACACCTGCTGAACATCAGTATATTAGCTGTCATTCCGGGCATGTTAGCATGTTGATGTTGCAGTAGCAGTGTGAAAATAAAGGGCAGATTAATCAATAATGATAATGCAGCCCTTGTCTGTGGGCAGTGCTTTTTCAGTTTGCACATCAGCAGTCAGTTCTGGAGATGACTGTGTTGCATAATTGTACATGTAGTTGCGAGACCAGCTGATCATCAGCTTGTGTGGGTGGTGTAAATGACCCAATCCTATGTTATGTGATTGTTTTATGTAAATCAGAAAAACAACAATAAACTCATTGTTTCCTCAAGTCAGTGTTGCATCTCAAGATCCTAGTCTTCCTTTCATTTCAAACAGCCTGCCAGTGATCAGAAGTGTACCTTTCAAATGTGATCAGTCAAAAAAGAGAGCCCCAAATCTTGTAGTTATACTCTAAAGGCTTATGATGAGATAAAGTGAATGGGGAAAATACTTCTTTTCATTGGCATTCACATTCCTTTTTTATTTTAACAATATAATGGAATATAATGCACTGAGACTCTTTGGCATTTTGTATTGCTTTCAAATATTTATTTTGCTGCAGATTAGCTTTTCTCATTTAATGTTGTCCCTGCTGAGTCAACAAACATAGTCAGGATTTAGTCCGTATTTTTTTGTGTTTGTTTGGGGAAGTAAGCTCTTTAAATGTGCATGGAACACCTGTTCCCTTTAATGACACATTCATTTATTTCAATTAATTTATAAACCCCCGGACTTATAGCCCATATGTTTCACAATTGAACTTATCCCATCTGTGTGAGATTTTGAGAAAAAAGTTATAATGTTTATGAGATTTAAGTCAGAATTTAAAGAGAACCTATCAGGCTTTTCCCTCTTTTCTGACCTATAAATAATGTTATATAGTCATGTTAAATAATACAAAAGAGTCAAATAATGAAGTACTTGCATGTAGACGTGAGCCCTGTTGACCGTCACTAGGGTGCCGGTCACTATCAGAAATTTCTTCAAATTTCCAGAATTTGTCTACATAGAAGAATCCTGACTTCCCTATTGGGGGGCAGAAGCTCAGGGTACGTCCACACAATCGAAAACAACCTTTTTTTCCTCTGTCGTTCTTAAAAGGTTTTCTGTTTTCTGAGAGAAATCTAGCGACTCTTGCTGGTGTTATGTCCAATAACAGACTTTGAGGTGATGCACGAATCAGTCTGTAGTTAGTGTCCTCACCGAGCAGCGGGTGCTGCTGCGAGCCCCTTCCCCGTCCCAAAGCACTCACAGGCGGGCACTGTCTCGCTAGATTTAGTGACTTCTCACACCTTTTTAAAACCTTGTTTTATAAAAAGCTACTAGCAGCCAATTTAGCGACTTATTCAGACCATCAGGGAAAAGGGAGTCATATATGGTCGGAATTATTCATTCTCATGCATGTGTACAGTTCAGTATATAGTCCAAGGCCCCGTGTCTCTCTCCTCGGAAAGTGGCTTGAGGTCTATGCACAGACATTCATCAGAGGTGGAAAAGTACTGAAAGCACTTCTGAGCAGCCATTGTGTGGGTTATTGTCCACACTTTTAACTTCACAGAAGGCAACACAGCAGCGTGGATTGTCTTGTGCTCTAGTCTTGAGCTCTCTCCTTTGACTAAGTGCATGCCACTATTTCTGATTAATCCAAAATACACTCCAACACTCATATCACTGCATGTAAAGCAAAACAGGGAACAAAGTGAACAAACACCAAAAGAAACTATTCTCATCCAGCAGGAACATGAGGGAGTTAATGTTGAGCCGATGGTGATTTTACTTTATACGCATTCATATTCTTTCACATATTCATATTCTTTTTTTATCCAGTCTTGAACATTGTCACATTATTAGGGCAATTCATTAGTTTTAATTATTATTTTTCTGTTTAATGTGACTTTAAAGGCATTACACTAAAACGCAGCCATCGGTGACGATCAAACTCTACTTTTCCAAAATCTTGTCTCTGTCTTTAAGACAGCAGGAAAATGTCCTGAAACTACCTGGGATTTTATTTGAAATTATGGCATAAAAATGGCTTTCACCTTTTCATGAGACTGTTAAAACTAGTATTACATCCTTTACTAATTTTTATTAGCATGAATCCTTGTGTTAAGTGCCCTGCAGATAAGAATTGGGAAAGTAACACTGAAATGAGAACACAAAGTAGACTCTGAAGAAGAGGTGAATCAAAACATGATTCACAAGCTCATTCAGTGTCGATGACATCTTTTTCACTGAGGGTCTTCTGTTTTCTTTGTGCACCGGCTGTATTTTGCATCGGTTGACCTCCGTGCAGCAGCTGCCTTACTCTTCTCTCAAGAAGCTGCACCAACCACCCCTTCCTCCACTCCTTCATGATATGACCTATCTGGACTTGATCCTCTCACTCTTAGCATACAGTATTTCTAACCTTTACCACTGTCTTAGTTATCAGCCATAATCTGTTATCCCCAGTTGCTATTTGTGGAGTCCATCAACAGAGAGAGCAGTCCATCAGCAGTATAACATACCGGCTACATTCATATAATGGAGAAGTCGGTTCATATGAAAACTGGAGAAACACCAGTACTACTAACAATAATTGTTAAATGATAAATGTATTTACTGACAGTTTTTTTCAGTTTAAGCTACCAATAACCAATATTTTGTGCCAAATATTTGTGCAGTTTTTCACTATTGCAGATCTATCAAAGTCACAACAAAAATACAGTTTGGTCACTGATGTCTTGTCTACTGTTTCAGTGTGTTCTTATACAGTGCCTAGTAACTCAATTTAAGGTATTAAATGTCTTAATTGCCTGTCAAGCAAAGGACATGAATGTTACATCAATTTTACACTAAACAGTAAATACGTTTTTTGAGACATTCTTGTGGTTGGCTATTGAACCCATCGCTCCTGTCTTGATATTCCTACCTTTTCAACATACAAGACAAAAAGACTGTAATCAATCATATTTAGGGGTACGATGGTGACTTGGTCTGTCCACTTACTGCCAAAAAAAATACCACTCACGAGGGAGCAGACAAAAGTTTTGCAAGCAGGAGACCAATGATAGTAGTATCGGGGTAACAGTCATGCACTCCTTTTGGTTTTGCATGTGCTCAAAGAATGATTTTCTCCTTGTAGGTTACAGTATTGATAACACAAGCAGAGAGATTCTGCAAGCCAATGCTGTGAAGCGCTCACAAAAATATGAGTATATATGCGTGTTGATCTCATTTGCGCTCGTGCTTGTTGCCGGCGGGCTGACACCATAATCAGTGGTGTTAAATATGAACTCTGCGAACGTCAAAGATTCACTTCCACTCAATCTCAGCTCATTTACTGTAGCTTTCTCGCCAATGAATCAGAACAATATCTGTAAACTGCAATGTGTTGCGTTGTACTTCTCTATTTCAATGAATCAATCACTGCATCAGGGAGATATTTTAATAGTTTATTGTTTATGAGTCAAGACCATTTGGACATTTTGCTTTTAACAAAAACACAGATGCACCCTGGCACAGTTTGGGCACATTGAAATATCGCTTGATACAAAGGCAAGACAGAAATGAGCTAAAAGCATTAACACAACAACTTTTTTTTTCATATCGATTCAATACTCCGCATATTATCAAAACAACAACAAAAAAAGAAAATATAAACTCAGTGATCAGAGAAATGGACCCTCTATCCCTGTAGAACACCTTTCATACTCTCCTCTGTAGCATATGAAAGGATATCTTTGAAAAAGGTGTGAATTATGGTCAAGACTGCAGAGCGGGAGGCAGCCCTCGGTAGATGAATGTGGGAGACGTTGTGCTTCCATCTGGTTCTTTTAGTACCTGGATGCTTATAATGCTTATCAGAACAGCCCAGGTTCATCCACTCATTGACATTATGTATCCCCAAATGACTTAACAAAGGAATGACTGAAACTTTTATTGTCTCTCCGGGAATCATGCATGATTGGTTTTTAGAGCATAAACATAAAAAAGTACACAGCATAAGACTTAAAAATGATCATAGATGGGGCAAACACTGAGCATTTATATACCCCAAAGCATATTTGACATCCAGCCAGGATTTCAACTCATTAAGCAACTTATGCATGTGATATGGGATGATACCTCTTGTCATAGTACAAGAACGCCAGAGCAAGGGTTCAAGGAACATTCATGTAAAAAGGTGGTTCAACTATGTACTAAACAGAGGTTTCCTCCTCTGGTCACTGAGTGTATGTAGAACACAGAAGGACTGAAGGCAAGCATCCAGCATTTCAGCGAGGGAGACAGAAAATGACTCAGAACAGAAAGATTGTTTCGCAAATCGCTCACATAACAGGCTGGATAGTGTGTTGGTTGGTAACTTTATAAGATCATATCGGACATTATTGGGGACATGGTTTATTCAAGTTCAAGATCTGGACACCACAAAGTAAACATTTCGAACACAACCTTATTGTTACCCTTGTTTCCCTGGAAATAAATAATATATTTGCATCCCATCCTTTCTCATTACTATTCTCCTTTTCAATGTTCCACAGATCTTGAAAGAACAAAAATTTAAAGAAAGAAAGCACCATGCCAGGATGAATTCAGCACACAGATATTGATCTAGTAGTCACCCTCCTTATCATCACAGCAAAAGAACGAAAAACGTTTGTCCCATCCACATTTCTTAGCGAACTACAATACTTTACAATGTAATAGAATTTTCTTACGCTTTTGTTTTTATCACATTAATAAATGAGGTCTATACATGATTAACATTACCAATGTTGCAAAATAGCACGTAGTTAATGTAAAAATAGGGCTGTGTGGCAGGGAAAAAATATGTATCACTCTAAATGTGTATAATTGGGACATTTGTGATTCTCAATTACTCTCTAACCGGATGTATCGGCTGTGTTTCCCATTTGGCTTTCTGACAGAAGCCCTGAAGGCTCATTTCTTCTGTGTACGTGTTACGCTGGACGTTAAGAGGTTAACATGTATGTGATTCCACTGACAGGCAATGAAAGAACACGTTCTGTTTTTAAATAAAATTACAAATTTCTCTGGGTTTGCATTTGGTTGGAAACAAATATTTATATATATATATACTAAAGTTAGTTGTCATGATGTATGAATTTTTAAATTAGCAACCACTTTAAGGCCACATTAAGACAGATCTGAGACCAGCATTAAAGAGAAACATAACCTTCTCATTCATTTGAATGGAGCCAGTACATTGACTCCTCTATTTCTACTGTTTACCTCACAATAGTCGCGACAAAGATAAAAGAGTTGCCGCTGTGATTTCTAGATGCAAACTCATCGTCTGTGCGTGATACAAAAGGTTGTGCAGTGTTTGGGCCTCTGATGAGCCTTACAAGTACATTAATCTGTCACTCCAACTGGACTTCCTGGATCTTATTTACACCAGAATCTAAATAACACTAAGGCATAACATACAGTATGTTTTCAAGCAGTTAGGTTGCCATAAATGTAACCAGACTACTTGGTTATTATAATTAGTGTGCCCATTTATCAGGCAACTATACTCCAGTCCATATATGTAAATGTTGCCACTAGACCAACTTTGTATTCCAGTGTCTCAAAGATCTGGAGTGATATTGGTTTTAAATTGAATTTCCTTATGAGAGGCACAGCAGTTAAATCTTCTAGTAATTAGATTCTCAATCCTCTTCATATACAGCAAATTACATCACATCATGTGCAAATAAAATAATCATTATACTGCTAATCCTGCAAAGCAGTGGCACTCAAAAGCATTTGTTGGTACCTTGATTATAAACCTTGCTTATATTTTTTGTAGACAATCACATAGATAATACATAATTTGTTGAATAGCCCTTCACAATTAAATAGGACACAATTTACTTCCTTACTTTCTATAGAAACCTACTATTTCACTTCCTGTAAAAACAGCAGTCAACATTTTGTGTCCCAACAAATAAATCTTTAAAATAGTTATTTGACATTATTTAAGAACGTGTAGGTGCAAACACAAAAAACATACATGCTAGTACACAATATATTCACATGCAGACTATACAAAGGTACCAAGAGTCTCTAGAAGGAAATTCACAGTAATTAGTTCATACTTGTTTGAAAAAGATTAAAGCAGAGAGAAACATTTTTTTCACCACAGGCACCAGAAAAGCACTAATTTATTACATTCAATACTGGTGTCACATTTAACATCTTGTTTGTGCCGAATGTCTTACAAGCAATTCATCAAATTATTGTTAATAAAAATGAAACCAGCGAATATCCATACCAGCAGGTAAATAGTCTTTTTGCTTTTCAATGGAAGAAAACAAGAAGTGGATCTGGTTGAAGAGGGGGAGTGAAGTTAACCATCTGGAATTGCATTGTGCAGCCTCTGTGAGGTTTTTATAATGTTAATGTTGATGCCTTTATTTGAAAAACTGACCTTGTTCCCAATACAAATGACGTTGCTTTATCTCTGAGCTCTAGGTGAAAGTACTCATGACAAAACCATTTAAAAAAATATATTGATGCCCCTGGTGTGTAATGGCCTTAAAAGAGGAATAAACTAACGTGACCTCCTGATGCTTTTACGCTGTGGTTCGTTCCTGAAATAAACTTGTGAATACGGTTGGATTTCTGATTGCTGGTCCCACTTTGGATCCTGGTTCTAAACCTCTCAAGCTTAAAACTTTCATGAATATAAACCAAACTAAATTCAATGACTTGAATTCATATTCAGTTAAATGCTATCAAACCCCAACCATGACCTGTAGTCCACAATGCTTTATAGCCTACATTACAACACTCACAGATGCCCTCAGCAAGCAGCACAGCATGTTCAGTAGCCTATATGTATTGCATCAAATTATAAACTGGATACAAGTTTTCCAGATGGTCGGTCTGGCAGAAAATCACATGAAGACAAGTGAACGGCAGCATTCATTGCAGAAATGTGAACTGGCTATTTAAAAAGGCTTCAAATCAGGGTCACAAAGGGGCCTAGTTACTGTTTGTGTCAACACATTACAAAGCCATACCCAAAAGGGAGACATGAATGAGTTCTGAGCACAAAGAACAAGGGTACGAGTACAGCAGAGACTGACGGGGGAGGGAAAACTCTTGTTCGCCTGGTGCCATCTTGGAGGTCCCCCTTTAGAAATGGCAGTTTGTTTGGTGATCCCTGTGGTGTTCATAAGATCATAATTTTTACTAATGTAATCAGAGCAGTTCATACCTAACTCGGGCCACTGATGAGTCTCATATGACTTTATTCGACCTCAGCAAGTCTTGTGTGACACCAAACTGTCATACAGGTTACAATGTTTGAGGCCTGCAGCCATTTGGTTAAGTGGCAACTGCTTGACATACTAGATGTAGATATCCAGTGACCAGGATGGTTATCGTAGCGGACAACTTGTCAAGATAAATGACGACTGCTTATGACAAGTGTCAAAATCGTTTAGTTCTGGGAGAGCTTCAGCCCCCCAGCCCCCAGCCTCACTCTTTTTCTCATTTCACACAAGCAGACTAACGGCCAACGTACGCATCACCCGTCTGCATTGCGCTCCATCCCCGTCATAGCTGCCGTCTCTGAAGCGTGAAATAGAAATGCTCTTATTTGCTAGTAATTGACTGGAAATTAATTTTGAATGAAATTCCAACTCTTCACACATACAAAGTACAATTTGTTTTTTACATTTGTAGTTAGAGAGACAGATGGAAAAAAGTGAGGAAGGGAGATGGCCTGAACCTCTGTCTGTGGGTTTTAATGAAGCCAAATCCACTATAGAGATTTCAGATAGGTTTCAGATCATGGAACTATTATGAAATTTGATGGCGGCTCACAAATACCATGTTGACAAGCAGTTATTACCAAGCTGCAGTTAAAGTAATTATTTTATAATCATGAAAAGTAAACCAAAGTACAGGTAATGACAGAAACTGTGCTGCTTTATTGACCTTTAAAATAACTTAGCACAGAAACGTATTTAAGCAAGATGGAAGAGGCAGTTCATTGATGTGTTGGTGTTTTTATATTTAACTAGTTTAACTATATTTAACTCTTTTGTTTCTCTTTGAGTTCTATTTGCTTCAATATTACTTTCTATGGAGTGTGGTTATTTTTGTGTTTTTTGTCTGCAACTGTGTTTGTATTTGTGCTGCTGCCTGTCTTGACCATTTCTCCCTTGAAAAAGAGATTCTAAATCTCAAAGGATAAATTAAAAACAGCTTGTCACAATCAAGTACAGCCAAAAATTGTGTTAGGGCATCTGAATGAGCTGCTTTATTTTTGCTTTAAATTCATAACTTGACTGAAGAACAGGTGTTCCACTTCTGAAACATTTCCTTTGGACTTTTGAAAGGAGCACATCCAGAATATCTTTGTCTTAAAGCTTGCAATAGAAAGATATTCACAATCCCTCATTACAACCTTAAACTGAATTGTAATACAGACCTGTAAACAAATCTAAAGACATCATATGGCACATTGTCAATATTCAGAAAAGTTTGCCTGTTTTTGCAGATGCAACAATATAAACTAATATTGCTGGCAGTAAAGTGTGCACACTGCTGCAAACAACACATTATTATTCTGATTTGGCACTGATCAATGACTCAGCTGGTAGCTGGTAGTCTCACAACCTGACCCCCCCCCCCCCCCCCCCCCAAAAGAAATGGTAATAAATCAGCAAAAGCAAACCAAATGTTTTTCTCTGCCCAGTCTCCAGTACAATCAGTTTGTCTCTGTCTGAGTTAAACTTAAATTACATCCTGGCTCCTTCTAGTTTCATGTCTAAACGCGGCCTAACTCTGAACTTTAAAATTTAGTGGGTTTTTTTTCCTTGAATGAACGTTTTTATGAATTAAGTTTGAGTCTCCTACAGCGTGCTCACACTGTCCTTTTGGCCGCGGCCAAAACCGGTTTTTCAGCTAAAGTCTAGTACCTTTAAGTAGTGTGAGCGCACCCGCTCCGCGCTCAACTGGGGCCAGCTGGGCCGCCACGGCCCGCTTGAAAGAGGTGGGCTTTAGCGGAGCCGTTTGCACATGTACGAGCACGAGCGTGCGCACGTGCACGCGCACGAGCACGAGCCCTACGGCAGTAGCGTTATGTCCGCCTGTTCGGACATGTAAATAGAAGGACGGACCATGCGCGGACATTTAACAACAACAACAATGGTGGTGAAAGGTTCACGTTGTGTTTACTGCAGATTTGGTCGGATGAAAATATTCAAAAACAGTCGACAAGACGCACAAAAACTCCGAGGTCTGTGGAAAGATTTGTAAACAAAGCCACACACACGCGATCAATGCGTGTGACGTGTTACGGCTTGATGGCGTATGGACAGCAAGAAGCATTGGCCGAGGCCCTGGTAGTGTGAGTACAAACGGGGCTGGGGCGCGGGGGAGAGAGGGAGGGGGGACAAGTACCCTAAAGTCCGGGTCTCGGTCCGGGAGGATAGTGTGATCACGCCCTTAGAGTGCACTCACACTGTCCATTCGTACCGTGCCCCGTGCTTAAAGGTGATTGCCCCCCTCCCCTCCTTATTGCCCCGCGGCCCAGGCCCGTTTGTACTCACATTACTTGAAATGATCTGGGCCGCAGCTCCATTGCCTCTTGCCTATACGTCATCATCCATTGGAGATTTAGTTTTGTCTGACTTATTTTGAATATTTTCATCTGATCAAACACTTTACCTCCACATCAGACCACAGCGAACCGTTCGTCGCATCTTTTTCAGTGTTTGTCGTGGGGAACAGGCGCATATAAAGAGACATCAGGACTGCCGTCGATTGTCGCGCTCATACACGTGCATATGCTCATGCCCGTATATGTACATCCGTATGTACAAGCCAGGGGTGTAGAAGTCTAGTTTTCTTTCAGAACTCTTTACAATACCATTATTATGTTTTCTTCGCCCAACATCGCCACAAAATAAACTGCCAACCCCAGGGTTAAGTGCAGCTCTTTTTGTAGTCCGCTCATGCAAGGTGTTCATGTTTACAGCCTGTAAGAGCAACAAGAAGCTGCAGAGAGTTTTCCCCAGAAAAGATTAATCAGAACCTGGATGTAAAGGTTCTTATGAACTGGGCAGGATCACTGGTGCACTGCCATTGTGCCGATAGAAGAGTTAAGGACCTCCAGTATGGCAAAAGCAGATGCTGTTGCTAATTCTTTTTTTATACAACTTTCACATCTATGCAAATGAAAAAAAATGTAATGTATGCTACAACAGTAGAGATTTAAAGTATGTTCAACAACAGATTCACAATATCACTTGCAATCTAAGCTTTAGCCTTGGTAACATATACTACTTACAGCAGACGATACATGTTTTTCCCATTTACTGCACAAGACCGTTCACAGAGATAAAAATAGACAGCAAAAAACACTGAGATTTACATGGTACATTCATAACAGGCTCATGAGATATTCATGAATAAATCATTTTAAATTCAGGACCATTACACTTTGTATGTACATGTTTACAAAGCAGATTTCAGAATTAAAAAACAGGATACAAATTTAATTTGGCAGTAGGAACAATCATGACCATAGCTTTCTTCTCTTCTCTCTACAAAAATAAAACTCATAAATAGTGTTAATATGTGTGTCACCTGCAGAATTGGCCCTTTCCATTGCAAAGGTATCATCTATTTACATGTCTGTTCTGTCAAATAAAACCACGATTTACATGGTTACAGTGAAGTATTTTAACCAACTACCCTCTTCTAGCATTTACACATGAATAAATCCGTATCACCTTGTTAGACATTAGTTTAATTACCATAAGAAAAGTAGACCAATGGGGAGACAATTAGCAGCTTCTATCAGCCTCTGTACTGCATTTCACTGTGTGCCACTGGTTTAAAATCATATCTGCTGAATTGCTTTAGGCTGGTTACAAGCCTAAGCCTTCCTTTTTTTCTCTCAGTGGTTCAAATAGTTCTCTGATTGCACTTAGAGGTGGCTGTTTTCCTTGGTTGGAGGCACAATACACTGAACAAAGGACATAGAAATGGTCACAACAGTGGATGAGTTTGACGCGAAGTGTACAGGTGTTTGTCAGTTGACTCAGTGAAATAAATCTTGATTCAGTATATTTTTTCAATTGGCATTACAAATGCTCCTAGCAACAACAAAAAAGTATTTTCTTTGTAAGAGGAATCTGAGACGTGAGGCCTTAAATTTTGAGAAACACCAGCAACAACAGTGCTACTGTCATGAGAAGCACGAGTGGTCTTAACATTACAGTCATTATACCATGGTATAATTAACTCCATAGTCAGTAAAATCAGTCTTATGGTGTGTCATACCGCTGGCATTTTGTGAGATTACATACAAAGATTTGAATACCCTGTATCAAATATGGACATAGTTTCCGGGACGTCATCCATAGGTTTCTGAATAGCTAAAGTGAGGGTCAAACTGAGCGGCTCCCGGTGGCTCCGGCCGTCGCCATCTTTACAGTGTCTTACTCTGCCTGCTCCTAACTAATCCAAAAATGGGCAAAGGAGTTGGGCTCGAAGCTACCAAGCTAGAGAACACTAACAATCGATGCTAAGAATCTAGCTAGAGTCTGCAGGGGAGGAAACCCAAAGGCAGCCTGGAGTTATTAAGTTATTAGCTGCTGTATGTATCAACCAGAATTCAGGCAGTGCAAACTGCAGGACTGGGGTCACAGCAGGTTGAAGACCAGCAACAGTGCTGGGTGTAACCTGAGTCTGACAGCAGCAGATCCAGGATCCGCTGCTTGGATCTCAGTCACTAAGTAACTGAAGGTCTCTTACCACCATCAGTTACCGCCACAAATAGAATTTAATTCTGTGGGAATTACTGCACTTGATGAATATCTAACAACCTCAACATTACCCATTTGCATGCTGTCAAAACCTTGTGCTGTAGTTGGTGAATGCTAATGAGTAATCTTTGATCAAATGGAAAGTTGATCACATTTGCATTTGCCACTTAGCCCCCTAATGAGGACAGGAATCCACAGGGGTATGTTTCAACTTTTCAGAAAGACTGAAATGTTGAAACCCACTTGGCCAAACTTTCCTCACTAGATTTTAATAATAATAATCATAATAATAACAATAACAATAATAATACTATTATTAATAATAATAATAATAATAATAATAATAATAATAATAATGATAATAATTTTCTTTGCAAGACTCAGAACCACAAAGTACTGCGGGGTTCAGCATCGCTCTGTAAAAATTTTTTCTCTGGAATATACACAGATGAGTAAAAAAACATTGTGCTGTATGACCTTGGTCACAGATACCTGAAATATGGGTACTTCAAATTCTTTTGCTGTAGTGAAGCTTTAGATTTTATGTTGGACCCCTTTGACTTTGTTTAAAAGATCTTTCAGAGATCTTCCTATTCAAGGTATGAAGGATGTTAAATTCATTTTAATTTTGTCTAAGTGACTTCACTTTTGAAATCTGCTCTGCAAACATCACAGTACATTTATGTTTGATGCATCTTTATACATTTATACATACAGGTTTTGTAAGGTAGGTCATGGAGCAGGACGGTAGCCTGTTATCAATGTAATATCAACTGATCCCAATTGATAGATGATGCGATTGTTTTCCCTTTGTTGATAACTACAGTTCCAACAGCACAATCTTCTTCCATTTTTAACATGGCACAATATTTGCAGCATACATTGTGTGGCTTAAAGGTGATAAGAAAAGGTCAACGACCAAAATAAGTATTCTTTAAGAATTGGTCATTTAAACGTTTGTTTTGAGATATTTTTATTTCAGGAGGAGTTTCGTCCTTTTTTTTCTTTGCCTATTTTTTTGACAGTATTGCAATTGCCTTTGATAGATTACACAAACATCCGCTTCAAAAACCTAGTCAGGTGAGACGCAGGTGCAGTTTGCTTGGTGGGGGAATTATGTTTAAATGATGAGGGCAATTTTCTTGAACTGTGAACATCTTTGCTTATCACCTAGAAGAATGGTTCTGTGTTTTTTCAAATAGACACTGCAGTCACACCCCCACTACTGCAAGACGCCTTCTCCAGGTCTTCCATTACCAAGTCCTGTTCAGTGACATGGTTGAGTCGCTTGGAAGTGTTCTTATCTAGGCTGTTGAGAGAAATGGGCTCCAGAGACGTTTGTGCATTATTAGCGGGGAGCACAGAGTTTCCCTGCAGCCTGTGCGAGTAGGTTTTCCTCCGCTGCCCGTCCGCTGTGCACAGGCTGAACTTGAACACAGTTTGAAATCCTCTGCGAAAATTCTCATTAAAGAAACCATAGATGATGGGATTGACGCTGCTGTTGAAGAAGGCCAGCCAGTGAGCAAAGGGGTAAATGTAAATGTTGATGATTCTGTACTGCTGCTCAGTCAGGCTGGCGTAGTCACTCAACATCATGAGGGTCCACAGAGGTAGCCAGGAAAGGATGAAAAGCAAAGCAACGATCAGAAGCATTTTAATCACCCTTTGCTTTTTCTTCGACACAGTGTGGCGGTTTTCGTGGCCTGGCTTTCCTCCCGTTGGAACCGTTGTTTTGAAAAGCGTGATGCCAATCCGGGCATACATGATGACGATGAGGGAAAGAGGAGCAAGGTAGATGTTTGCAAACAGGACAGTGGTGTAAATCTTCCTCATATCCTGGTTTGGCCAGTTCTCTCTGCACCAATAAAATGGGCTTGTTTTGTTGTCATAGCCCAGTAACACCCGAATGGTGTGCTCCTTGGTCACTTGTAGCATCACACCAGAGGGACACATAATGGATATGGCCAGAACCCAGATAATGACTATGATCAAGCTAGCTGTGGATATGGTCAGCTTTTGCTTGAATGGGTAGACAATGCATCTGAATCTGCAGGGAAAAAAAGAACTGGATCAGGAAGGTGCATGTAGACATTTAATCTCTCTCTCTCTATATATATTGGTTGCATTAGACTTTAATGGTATATTTCAATTTCAAACATTCATTTTCATATGTGAATAATTCATCTACAGAACAAGCTTATAGATTGGGCATGGAGAGTAAAAATGATTTTCATTTCATCGCTACACAAAGCAATGATGATTTTTTTTCCCTGCAGTGACAGCTGAGGCCACTATAAACACAGCGGCCAAAATATCAGTATTACTTGCTTGTCCTTCATCCTCCACCACATTAATCCCTCGTTTTATTCGTCTATAAACTCCATCAGAGTTATTGGGCTTTTTAAAGAAACTTTGGACACTAAGCTGCCATGACATTTTGCTGTGGTATAAGAGAACCATCCCTTCAGAATTATGAGCGCTGCTGCTAAAATTCACACGATCATTAAAGATTCTGAACACCCACACTAATCAGCCGCGTTTTCAGTTGACCTGGCTGATTAGACCTTTTCTCGGGACTGTGTGGGTGTGTGTACTGTGATTGTCTGACATCTTCTTGAGTGTCTTGTAAGCTTTGTTGCACCTTGCACACGGAGTGGAGCAGAGGAAACTGGTAGAGTGAAATAATGTTCGAATTTCTTAATCACCCTCAGAGTTCTGTCAAAATGAAGGATAACCTTAAGATATACAGAGGTCGCATAAACTGAATTTTCTGTCATTGACAAAAAAAATATTGAATGTAGATTTAGAATTTTAAAAAACTGTACAACTGCTGCTCTCACTGTGATAAACTAATGTCAATGCTCCATAAAGAACACTGACGTCAAAGTTTGTGCTTGATTTCCTGTTAACTTGCTGTATAGTGTAATTTGTACTGCACATTAATTTCAAAACAACAGGAGCATAATAAACTCCCCTTATTACCCACTTTGTGATTCTTGACTATATTGGCTGCATGTCATTAAAGGGTAAATGACGTTCTCATCGTGCACTAATGATGTACTGGATTGGTGTTTTTTTTAGAAGAGCACCCGCGCACAGAAGTCAGCTGTACTTTTAAATCATCTTATATAGGCATGCTCTCTGTATATTTCCATGTGCATAAACAGCAGGGTCTCTGCAGTCTGTGACAGTGCAGACGGGTCACCTCCTCTCCTCTATAATTGCTCCTGAAGTGGCTAATATGCCTTTTGGCTTTCCTTTGAAGTCAGACCCATCTTTCTTCATTTCTGTCACTTCACAGTGCTGAAAATATGTATGACTAATCGCAGCCGTGACCCTCTGACCACTTTTTCTTTAATGCCATTGATGAAACCTTCAAAATAGGGTCCTTCCATTCTTCTCCGGGTCGTTTCTCACCAGAAACCAAACTGTGGAAGATGTGTACACTAGTGGTAAGCAGAGGAATCTCTCAAACAAGCCTCTCCTGTAATATTTCCATAGTACAAGATCAGGTGCTGGACCTTGGGTTCTTTGAGAGTGTGGAATATGACTGCCATGTTGTTTTGGGAATTATGAGAATGCTACTCTGCTGTTTACTCATCTGTCTGTTTGTGGATTTGTTTTTGTCGTGCGCTAAAACAATAGAACAGGCGATGAAACGATTGCTCCACGTTCAAGGAGCTCCTGCAGCGCATTGTGTCCTAGGTGAACTGCACATCCTCAGGGCTGACTGGCAACTCTCTGCCATTCACGGTGCTTCAGCTGCTGTTGGAAACCACAGACTGCATATAAAGATGGACAATGCGTTTCCACTTCCTCCCACAGTACAAAAGTGAAGCAGAGTCTGCGCAGTGTCGTTCACAGCTGTCAATCATGATCTTAAACCCTGTTTTTATAGCATCAAATATCACCAAACGTACAAGAACAACTCATAAACAGTACTGTCACTACTTTTTTAGCGGTTTATTAGGAAACGTTTCTTTCAGATTGTCACGCTAATGAGAATGTGGCTTTTAGAAGTTTATATACGTTTAAGCTTAAGCTGACTCTGACAGCTGTAGGCCAACTTGCTGTGTCGATGTAGCTCTCTGCTGAGCTCCTATAACTTGTGAAACAGTTAGGAAACAAGAACAAGTTAATTAATGACAACATAAACATATAGCTCCGTGTCCAAAATTCCCACCATCCCTGTCTCTATAGGCCGAGCTAGGAGGCTTTCACTGTGAAACAGCTGCAGGAGTGTGATGTACACACACAAGTTGAGACACTGAGGGATTGATTTGAATCTAAATTTGTCACTTTTTGCCAGCGGATCATTTTCAAAAACATCCCAGGAGTTGGATGGAAATCATTACAGCTTAGACAAAACTGGCAACTGTTGGGCAGGGGGTGGATTGACTTGAGCTCTCACTGAGAGAGAATCTTGTGATTGTTAGTTTGAGAACAGAGTCATGCAGAGGAAACTATACTGATCGACTTCTGAATGACTAGAGTTAAAGAATAGAGGAAAAGGGGGACTTTGATGGCCACTATGAGATGTAGAATTTCATCCCAACATAGTATTTAGAATAACTTTATGATAAAATAAGGTCACATTAGAATGGATGCAGTAGTTAAGATCAAGCTTATCTGTGCATGACTGGCTGCCAAATGACGAGAGCCCTTTATCTCCTCATTCATTCACATCTAATTCTAATCATGTGGCTGATAGATATGTGAGGGGACTTTGACTTTTAGCTGTCAAAGCATTTCGAACTCCATCTGTCCTTTCCAGAGGCGCAGACACCCTCCGGTGAATTCAAATGGTGACAGAGTGACGTGACTGCACGTCTGAGGGGCCAGAAGATGACAAAATACCAGTTCTGCTAGTTTTACAGTTTGGAGAGCTGTAACAGCTCCACTGGATGTGAATGTTCACGTTTCCTCTCTGGAATTCTGCAGCCTCCTCCAATCATTTATAAAGAGATTTATTAAGATTTACAGCCAGCTGGTGTCATCTCCATGAACAGCAATTCAGCATGTTCTTTCAAAATAGGACAAGTACCAGATAAAGTAAAGCAAGCTATCAGTCATACTAATTTTTCTGATAAGTATAGTCATATTTGGGGTTATGAAGAAAAGGTAGGATCTCATAAGTGAAAATGTCTACTCCTTTTCAGACATGTAATATTCATTTTGTGGTTTATTTATGTTGTTTATAAGAATTTGTATATTTTAGTTTGCTAACATGTGTCCCTTCCTTGAACAAAATTGTAATTCATCTGATTAAATTAGTCTTTTTTATTTTAATTAAATCAACATTTTCTTAATTTGTCAGTTTTGTCAACAGAAATACATGCAGGCAGCAGGCTAATCCAGAAGGTGCATAGAGATTTTATGAAAAAATAATCGCACCCTCATAATTGTGCTACGACTGGAGTCATTGGAAATGTTTTGATCACACAAGTCGGAAACAATCCTACACAGCTACCATTGGAATCTAATTCTACAAATGGTATAATACTTAGGCAAGGAGAAACACAGACACAGTGTTGATGAAATTAGAGACTACATTATATTTGTATAGCTTTCTTTTTCATTCAGGTTTTCAGGTTGTTTTTTTTTTACCGTATTTAAAAATCGGCCGGGCTGCGTGGTGCTAATGTTATTAAAACGCATCGTTTGGAACGCTTGTCCAAGTTTCTAGCAGCATAAACGCAGGAGTTTGATGTCGTTGTTTTGCAATGGGTCAGAAAAACATTCTGGCTTTCATTAAAGGAATTGATGAGCTCTGAGGCATATGGTTGCAGGTCAGATTGCAATTCATCGATTCTGCACTTGAAGCAGTTTTAGATTACCGTCCTTAATGTTGCATGTGTTTCCATTGCATCCCGTGGAGCAACGGCTACACACCATCCTTGTCTTATACACAACTCTGTCTGTTGCTGACTTAGCTGACCGGGAACCTGCACCATCAGCTTGATGTGCTAACCTCAGCACCTGTTGCTTCTTGGTTCTGCATTACATGCATCAACCTAAATACCATATCTAGATGCGATAATAAACTTACCTTGCTTTTGAGCCACGCTGGATCCACACAGAAGAAATGAACAAAATAAGCAGCATGTCCTCCTGCCTAAGTACAAGCCATGGACTTAAGCAGGAGGACATGCCGCTTGTATAGATGTTCCTATACTGCACCATCTTTCTGTCTGACCCATTGACGACATACTCGTTCATAGCACAGTTTTCTCTGCTGTGCATTAGCAAAAACAAACAGGGCAGGCAAACTGTCACTTCACTTTACCAAGGAGCAATGTGAGAAAGTATTCAACACAGAAAAAGTGGATAAAAGTAAGTAAGTTCCTGTTTGCATGAGTCAGCCTGTCACTCAGACAAATCACATGCAATTTTTTCCTGGAGCCATATCTTCCACACACAGAAGGGCAGCTGTGAGATACAGAATGTTTTCAATATTTTATCACACATAAATTAATAGGATTGTGCAGCCTTTGTGGAGGTTGTTTTCTCTGTATTGTTTCTGGTTTTATGGGTTTTCTTTTGCATTCATATAACCCTTTTCTGAAGTGCTATTTAAGTGTGAAAGGTACTGGGACAAGGAAATGCACATGTCATTTGTAGCAGTAGTAGTTATACACAGCCACTGTACCTGTCAACAGCAATAGCAACCAGAGTGAAGACAGATGCTGACACCGAGATCCCTTGAACCATGCCGCTCATTTTGCAGACCAGGCTTCCAAAAGGCCATCCTGTTGACAGGAGAGATGCATTCATCTGAGACAACATGTGAGGAAACAGCAGTGCATACATTAATTCAGACTGCCTAAAACCCCACAAACACCGAGCACAGGGGAGTCAAATGAAAGCCATAATATCATTAAGTGTCTCAAAAAAGTGGCACTAGTGATTAGCAGCAGATATGATATATAGTATAATAGTATTACTTGTGTAACTGACTTGTGCTTAATTGTCCTACCCTTTTCTAATAAAAGTTGACTGGCCTGGGATTCAATGTTTTCTGGAGTTCATTGCAGTGGTATTTAATTAGGGATGGGCATTTGAAGCATAAAAACTAATTAATATTCACTGAGTGATGATTGACAATGTTAAAGATATGGTACCCATTTTAATCCAGGCCTGTGTCATGACAATGTGGGCATTGTGTTCCTGGATTAAAATGGGTTTAAGTATCTGCTCAATATAGAAAGGACATATGAACTACATTTGTAGGTGTGATATCAGACCATAAAATCTGCTGGAAACCTTATATAAAACACGTGCAGGCAAAGCTGGCAAGGTGCGTTGCAATTTTTGCTTAAAGCAAGTTTCTGGATCAAAGCATTGTACTGTATTTTTCACTTGTATTACTGTATCTGAGTTACTGTGTGGGGGTTCACAGAAGCTCCCTACATTACAAAAAAAAGAGCCATACAGATTTAAAAAAAAAGATGATAGGAAGGGAAAAGTTCTTGTTTCTTTTTCACCTGCTGTATGGTTGACAGGTTTCATAAACTTTACAATGATCCACATTTAATATCATCTTGTGGCAGTAATACACAATTTGGTTAGTCAAAAGCAACACCAAGAAAGATGTTTGCCCAGAACACATTTCTGGTTGTGGTTTGAGTTCACTAACATCAAGACCAGGTTAAACATTCAATAAGGAAGAAGCTCTCTTTTTTTTTTTTTTTTTTTTTTTCAGTGCCCAGGAATGTGCCGTGCACAGTACGGCTGATATGTATCTGCATATAATAGTTTATAATAAGTCGTTGTTAGGTCGTCTGCACATGATCAGTGAAACAATTGATGTGTGTTGAATTTATTTTCGGTGCATGTATTCCAAAAAAGAGAGAGTGACGACACTGAAGCTTGTGGCAGCACTTTGTTTCCACTACCTTGATTTGACACATCCTGCTCTGCATTTAAACAGAAATGACTGAACTCTAACCCTGATCATTGCTGACCTTTCAAATGCATGTCCAGTCAGATTACCAAGAGGCTTAAAGGCGGAGAAATCCTTTTTTTGAGTTGTCAGAGATGGACTGGTCTCATTTGAAGTATGTGCTGGCATTTCCTCAGCATGACTTCACAGTTAATTAATTATATTGATGCGTGGGCAGAAATCTCAACTCTTGAAACTGTCTCTGTGTGTGCAAAATAAGATAGGGTTCTTTTTCATATTCCCATCTCTTTGTTATGTTAGGTGGGATGATGAATGTACTAGACAATACATAGCGTAACAATTAACTGAAATGTCAGCTCCATATTTTTTTCTTTTTTGCAAATTTCTTTATTGTTTGTGAAAACTGAAACCTTCACAGCTGCAGACCTGTCTCCTTTAGAGTAGACAACATTATTAACCGTGGCCTAAGGCTCAGACTAATCTTGAGCTGCCTAACAAATGCATGTACAGATTCTTAGTTGTTGTAAGTCAGCTGAGTTTGCAAAAAAAACAAAAAAACAATTCAGCTGTTAATTTAAATTAATGTGACATTAATACAACTCATGTTTTACTTATTGAGCAGCCGGAATTATAAAAGTGTGATAATGCAGTCATATCATCCACAATATCCTTAAAAGCAATTCCATTGTTGTAGAGGTGATGTGGAGAACACTTTTGGGTATCATTGTCATCTCCTTGTATTGCTTCTTTCATGGGATTCGCAATTTGCAAGTGGCCAATAACCACTGATGCAGATGATGAGACCCCCATTATGATCCATTTAAGCATTATGCGCTGACAACATCCTAATGTTGTATGAGATGAAAGCTTCCTTTGAGGGACAATGGCAGATTGACAGTTGTTCTGTCTCAATAGAGCACTCAGGGACAAAACAAGAGGCTCATGTCACTGCAGTCAGCCAGATGGACAAAATCACAGAAAGTCGCAGATAATGATCTGAATAGATGATCTCTCATCTTGGGTTTTCATCAACAATAGAGACCGCACACAGTGGCAGAGGGACCCACATGTCGCATCGCTGATAAACATGTCCGGAGGATTTGAATTTTCTATGAAATTGCTTTTTTGAAGGCACAAAAAAAAATGTGGTTTGAACCAACACTTTTCCCTCTGACTGGCAGTATCACTGTTGAGTGTGATTCATCGCCCAGTCAAATGTCACTGTCTGAGTGTTGCAATCCCTGCTGCTCAAATGCACTGCACAGTATGAAGCCATTGTCACACAAGTTGTCTTGGTTGGTAAGAATGCCTGTAGACTGTGAGGAGCTCTGCCCATTGTCTCATTGACACTGTGCTTTAGGTTACAGCTGACTGAGTTCAGTTTCGGGCCAACAAGCCTTTTGCCTCTGCTTCCTGAAACCTTTTTGCAAAGCCTGACTTGACTTTACCCTCATTTTCTCCACTCGGCTCAGATTTCAGAACTGCTATGACTGCTGTGCTTCCAACAGACTCCCGCTTCACAGCAACAAAGAGATATTTTTTTATCTTTCTGTTTGGTCAGATGATCAACTCTAGGACCAATCTGAGAACGGTACTTGCACATCTGATGAAGCTCTTAGTGTTTCTTGAAAGATCTCCTCAAGGTGTGTTTTAATATAAAACAGCTTTTCTTTGGGTAACAATTTGTATATTTTCCACAAACAGAAATAGTTCATTAAATACCTACTTCTTCTCACTCGTTGAAAAATCAACAATTATGAATTCAACTCAAATGCAACGACTGAGGCAGAGATATTTCCATTCTCAGTTTATGTTAACTGAAGTGTACAGTTTTCACATCACTGTTGCAAGCTTCTTATTGGACCAGCTTCCAAACTAGACGTAGTGTCATAAAAATCATCCCTAAACTGAGATTGAAGATGGGAACAGAGAAACTCAGCAGATGAAAGTGAAAATAACCTTCTAATATCAAACTCTGCACATAATAATTCTGCAGAGTAAAGCTCAAACATCCAAGGGCGCTAACGAGAAGAAATACAGGTTTTTGAGAGGAGGGAAAGTTATCTTCTGGTTTGCTGGTTGCTATACGGGCATTGGCTGGATGTCATCAAAACTGGAAGTGCATCCTCTCAAACAAGCCGTTCACAGAATGTTCAGTGATGGAGTACAAGTGTTTTGTTTCCTCCATCTGATGCTTGTTGGTTTGCTGCTTTCAGTGAACTTTTGAGTGTGAGCATAGCAAAGTGGGCAGAGTTGCAGGTTCCAGAAGTAGTACCCTACTATTAGTTTGTATTTTATTTGTAGTTTTTAGTTTTACAACCTCAATGTTCACCAACATGGAAACACAAACAGCTCAATTTGAATGATTTGCATTGGTAGCATGTGTTTTTTTGAAAATTGTGAGGGAGAGATTGAGTAAATAAGTAAAAATCAGCAAAGAAGAATTCCTTTAAATAATCCTGCAAGGGGAAATTCAATTTTTCACTCTGTTATTATATTATTCAGGTTACACGCACAGGCCCGAAATGCACAAACAGGACCTATATACAGGCAATTAATGAAGAGATGTGAGAGATGTCAGGGGCTGCCAAATGGATCGGGGGTTCAGTGCCTTGCTCAACAGCACCTCGGCAGCCACCACTCCATTCATGGATGATGGACCCATGAATGGAGTCCACACTCCACACAGGGACTCGAACCGGCAACCCTACGGTTCCAAGCCGAGTCACCTATGGACTGAGCTTCTACCGCACAAAGAGATATAGTCTAGCATACTATAGTCAAGTATAGTCAAATATAATTGGATTCTGATGAAGCCTACAGTGCTCTTACGAAATCCCACTGCTTCAGAAGTTTTTTTACACTTCCTTCCAGATAAAGTCCTGGAACCTGTGGGACCTTAAACACACACATGCTGTCTTTTGATGTGAGGGAAGATGACAAACTGTTGAATTGGCCAAAGTGGATCCTTTAGAATCACCAACAGGTCAAAGTTCCCGCTTGACCAACACGATGACAATGATTTGTTTTCTGATCTGCCACTCCTGCGGTTCTCACATGGCAACAAGCTCACAGGGGAGGTGACATTGACATGTCAGATAATCAATTAACTTTCCTCCAGTCTCAACTTTGCACACAAATTATTTCATCGTCTTATTGGCTCAGTGTGCTCAAATCAACATGGCATATAAATACTCTCAAAGGAATAAACCCCTTTGGTTTTAATGATGGCCTCGAGAAACAGCCACATGAATTTTTTTAGCCTCATTATTTTTTTAAATTTTTTTACTTTAGTACACACTGCAGCTGTACTTACAAAGTTAGTACTGTTGCACGCAGTATGTATACATTTGAGACACAATAATTCTTCACAACAGTGCACCCCTAAACTTTGACCGTATTGCTCATTGCTCAAAGGACTGTTGGTCAGAATAACCATGGTTTGAACCATCTGAGAAGCCATCACTCAAAGCTGTTTGGAAAAAAGCAGGCACTTTAAAAACAGCGACACCACTGGTTTCAAACATAAGTCAGTTTGTACAGAAGTCAAGGAGAAAATTACCCTACTTTTCAATTGATTTATTAACACTCTAACATTTAGTTAGTTTATGCTCTCAATTGCTAGTTTCAAGTCTGTAAATAATGGTCCCAGTTAGAGAAAAATAGATGATAAAGCAGGGTTTGATTTAGGGCGGGGCTACACTGTGATCTGTCAATCAGGATAAAGGCTTAACAATACATATCCACGCACTGTGCACATTAAAATAGCAGTGGACTTTTTTTGGGGTTTTGTCTGTGTTAGTCCCAGGATTTTGGCCGCCTCAGTGTTTTGTAACTTAAAATATATATTTTTTAAATTGTCAGTCTGCCCTCTCTTCATCTCATTCACCTCCCAGTACTTTTCCACTGGCCCCTCCTTCTATTCACCTGCCTGCCTGCCAATCAGCTCAGCTCTTCTCACTTGTTGCACTCAGCTGCCTCTAATCACCAATTAACCCAGTATATAGACTCTCCTCAACAGTCACTCTCTGCTAGATTGTTCTCGGCTCGCATGCAAGACTCTCTAGCGATGTCTACCCTGCCTGCCCTTGACCACCCTGTCCCGTCGTCTTCCTGGATATCACTTCTGCCGTCTGTCCTCGACCATGGTCCAGTCCCTCCTGGTTTCCATCTGCCTCTCTCCTGAATTGTTTGGTGACATCAGCTCCTCAACTCCCTGCCTGCTTCGACTCTCCTTTCGCCTGTTACTTGTCATTTAATGAAGTTTGTAACCAACTGAACCTGCCTAACTGTGTGCTGCAGTTGGGTCCTCACCCATACACGTTACATAAATTGTATGCTCTGAACAGAAACACCTTACTTGGAGCCTGATCGATTTTAGTGGGATATTACGAGAATTCAGTTGTCATGCAAGGTAATTGTAACATAGGGTTCTGTAAAAGCAGTGTGTTTATATATTTATATCATGGACAGCAAGAGAAATATAATTTCTGAAAGAACAAACAAACTAAATGTTAATACATGTATAAAATGATCATTCAAGTCCATTAGAATTCAACCTGCTCTCCTTTTTTATACATTTAGTTAATTCATCATAAATGAATGTGAAGCAAAATTCAAAATGCAAGCCACATGTAAAGATTCATTGATGTTTTTTCTCAGATGAAAAAAAAAACGTGATGGCACTCTACTGTAGGCCTCACTTCGATTGGATGTTTTCATTTTCACACTTCTGGACCGTACTGTGGGTTCATGTCAAACTGCAGCAGACATCAGTTATTTGTGGGTAAAAAAGCAAATGAAGAGCAGATTTACAGTGATGGAGATGCTGTTTACTGATGTCTTCTTGTTATACAGTTTTTTTTTAATTTTTTTTTTTTGTTTTTTTTTTTATAAAACTGCAAAATGTTAAATGTGATAATCAAATGCAAAGCTGATAAGCTCTCGTTATTTATTTCTGGTAGCTGCAAGCTGTTCATAATATTTCAGGACTTAACTCTGAGTTATGTCATTGTAACAGGGATTTGGTGAATTAAAGCATTCTGCCAGATGGATTTCCCCAAACTCTGTAAGGCTCTGACATGGTCCTAATTCAGACAATAGTGATGCTGTCTTTTGCTGCTCTGGTTAAAAGCAACAATTTGTTCTAGTGTTATCTATTTAGTCGTAGTATATCTACTAAATAGTCTCTGGAGGTGAATTAGGCTAAGCTGATCCACACTGCAATCACAGCTCATTCGTTTGTCATTCAACTGACATTCTCATTAACAAATTACATGTTCAAGCCGACCACTCACTGGGTCAAGTCAAACTCCCTTTAGAAAGTTCCTGGTTTCCTGGCTTTTGAAAAGTTGAAGGGCTTGATGTTATATGGTTTAGAGGAAGCTTGGATCCTCCTGAACTATTTTGTCTTGTTTATATTGTTTGTGTGCTTTCAAAATGGAAAGAGAAATTATTGCAGCTTCTGTAGACTGCCTGTATGAAGAATCTGAATTCTCTGCCACTATCTCTTGCCTTGAGAATTGCTCTTGAGATTTGTATCATCCAGAGCCAACTGTCAAGTCCAATTAGCACAATGTGTAAAATGCCCTGATGTTGTTCATGCATGCAGGAAAGACTGCCTTACTTCTCCATGACAAATCACATTTTCAACTCCTCAGGGCCTTCCTAACTTTAGATCACCAGGGGGTGTTAATGAAACATTCCGTGATCGCCTCAAGGTTCACGTTGTCTGTGAAAAACAAAGGCAGCCCTGTAGAGAATTAAATAAAATTGGTGATTAGGGATTAAAAAACAAGGTTAATCAAAGGATTAACAAGGCTAGCAGCCCTGGGAAGCTGTGATGCGTCATGATTTTTTTTGGGATGAAAAATAGAGGCACTACGTTGTCACATGGATCTTGACACCTACACACAAGTGCCAGACACAAGGTTTGCACCTGAGGAAAACGGTCTATTCTCTGTGCAGAAGCTTTAGGATATCTGACTCTGCTTATCAGGCTCAGCTCTGCCTCGTCAATCTTATCTTATTTGTATAGGATAGTCCACATAGTTACATTGTAGTGTTTACATGCTCAGATTGCAAGGTATTTAAGCCATTAAGCCCCATTTTGCATCTCCACGGAACTGTGGGTGAGTTCTGGTCTGTCAGGCACAGAATATCTGCATAGATCTTTGTGGATAAGATTGTGTAGCATGTGAGCATACCATCATAGCATTAAACTGCAACAGAGACTGACAGCAGTTAGGTCATTAGTTGATGATATAACTCATGGACTCCAACAAGTGTTGGACATCGCAAAAGTCAGGGTAGCTCATCCTGAGATGAACTTAAGTGTCTTTAAGAAATGTATCCGGCGTTTATGATCTATGATTTAAACTGATATTAAACACAGTACCATGCTCATAGACTGTAAAACACCGACCCTCACAGCCTGAATCCTCCCGCTGCTGCAGATTAGCATCTAGTGTACGTGCCATTGATAGCAGGCTGTATTCAAGTCATGGTGCAAGTGCGGCTATTTAATTAGCATAACAAAGCGTTCACACGGTGTGTTCCTAAACCATCTGTTTGTACAGTTGATCGAAGAGCAAACCATCTTGTCACTTATAGTAACCCCACCACATGAATGACCACAGTACCGGTTGAGATGACGGAGTTAGAGTGCTAATCCTGACAACTAGCCTCTGAGGAGAAGTGAGGGCCAGAGGCTAGCTGTCACTCAAGTCAGCGCCCCTAATTATTCATAAACTATAACCACCAATAAAATAAAAAACTAGCCTGATAAAAAAAAAAATTCACCCCCCTCAGTGTAAACATACACATTATTCTTAAGTCCTAAGTAGGTTTGATTATACTGTGAAAATCGCCTGTTTAACATGGGGGTCAATGAGAAGCTGCTCTATTGCACAAACGACTCCAAGTGGACACTCAGGGAACTGCAGTTTTGGGCACTTCCATATTGGATCAACCAGGAAGTTGCTGTGGTTGGGGCTTGCTCAAAACACAACACACATGTGAGCTCGTTTCTGTGCGTAACATTGGTTTTCCTGCATTCCTCTACAACGTGTAACGCTTGACAGCCAATCACTGGCATTTTTAGATCTTGGTACAGTACAAGCATGCTGCATACTTATTGGCTCACTGACACTGATGAGATTTACTCCTTAGGTATATAAATTTGTTATTGACTGACAAGGCATTTTTAGATACTGTGGAGGCAATTTTGATCATTGTCTGAAAGTATCCTAGTTCAATACCAATCCCTATTTAATAGTTTTTGTCATTACTGTCAAAATGAGGGAAAGTTAGGGGATCACCACATTTATCATGAGAAAATGTCATGTCAGTTCAACTAAAAGTTGTTTGGATTGTGTCATGATAATGTGTTTTGGAAAAGTTGACCCACTAGTGGCAGTAGATGGGTATATCATCCAGATTCACCCTCTGGAGACCCTGAATCCCCATAAATGTACTCCTCAGCAATCCATCCCGCAGATGTTGAGCTAAAAAGCTTGGCAAAAAATCCCTTGATTTGACACAAACACCACAACAACAACACAATGAAGTCTTCAAGTGGCTGTCCTACTCACCTGTAATAATGTTGTCAAGAAGTGTTGTGGGCATGCAGAAAATCCCAACAAGGAGGTCACTCACAGCAAGGTTTAAGATGAACAAGTTGGTGACAGTCCGCATGTTTTTGCTCCTCAGCACGATGAAACACACCACTCCATTTCCCACCATGCAGACGAGGAAGATCAGCAGGTAAGACACGATGAAGATGGCTGCCGTGGACGTCTGATGCAGGTAAAATCCAACATAGGTAATGTTTTTCCTGGGTATGACGGACTCCACAGAGGAGTTGTAAAATGTCCAGTTGTCATACAGTTGAGTCAAGTTGTTCTCGACTTCTTCGTTCATTTTAAACCTGAAAAATGAAAGATGACTCAATGGTAAATCATCTTACTTTCACATGCACTTTCAAAGAATAGTAACGTACTAAAGGCGTGATATGGGTGAGAGCTTTAATAATGCATGTTGCTGAAATCCTATTACTGTTTCTACGTAATGGTAAAAAGATTTCTTGAACCAAAAAGAACAAAAGATAACATTGTTGCATTTAGCTGGCAGCATTTACAATGAAAAATCTAAATTTGGCAATCTTGAGATTAAACGCAAAGATCTTTTTTAGATTTAGAGCATTTTTGAGAACTTTATTTAGTAATCGAAAAAAGTGTACACATAGAATTGTTTAGAAACATACTGTATATTGAAGCTTACATTTACATGGAACATGTTTTGTTATTGTCACTTTGGGCAGCAGAAACATTTCACCTTTTAGAAGTTGGATTTGGTAAATGAATGAAAGCAGTTCACATTTAGCAACATTGCGGTCATGTTTGTGTCCACCTAACGTTCAATAGTCACTTTCCTTCAGTTTTAGTTTGGCCTACACCAACTGCTGGTGGAAACATCTTTCTATTTAGCTGTCAGATTCACCACTTTCACAATATATATTGTCCCTTGACCCATTGCTCATATCAAAATAACTGAAATATTGAGTAGTGCATCTAATTTTAGAGTACATGTATGATGTAGTCCCATTGTTTCCATTTATATGTAGTGCATATTTTATCATATCACCAGCACTTATATGGAAATCAGGCACATCAGCCTCAGCTCTTCATACTTTAATTCACTGCAAAAGTACTGGAAGTCCCATTGAGTTAATGCATAAAGTTAAGTGGTCATGTAGCCATTGAGTTCCCTGACAAAGACACATTTTTAAATTAGCTCCAAAAGAGAAGAAAGCCATTCAATAGAGCTGCTTTACAAGAAAGGGTGAAGTAACAGACCTGAGGTCAGAAAATCTATAACTGTAAAAGTCAGACAGATTTCAGCAAAGAGGCGCATAAAAAATGGTACATCCATTGTACTATAATGACTCTAAATAGCTCTCAGAAAATGAGCTTTAGTGCCTTATACTGTATGTGCAGCCAGAGAGTAAGTTTTTTCTTTTTTTTTCCTAGAGAGAACAATGCAAGATCCTCAAACAAGAAGAGGGCAGTGATGCGTTATGTTCTTGTATCTATAGAATAACCAATGGCTCAACCTCTTTCTTGCTGATTGTTGAATGTCAATGCAAAGGGGCCAAAATCTTTGCTATTTTATTCTCAAAACCTGAAGCTTCTTCTTGATACCTAAAAAAAAAAAAATTCATCATCGATTAATCAGCACTTATTTCCTTTGATAAAGCTTCTGGTCTACAAATAAAGAGCAACAAAAAAAAAACTTTAACTTTTTGTCCAAAGAGAAAAGAATTTCAGCTTTAGTTGATGACATGGACTGCAACTATCTGACAAGTGCAGGAAAAATAGATGAATACAGTAGCTGAACATTTAATTTTGATAATTGAATAATTTTTTAAACTAGAAGTTGTCAGGCCTCCCCAGGCTCAGTGACTGAAAGTGAAAAAACCTTCAAATAAGTCATAAAAGGATCACATAGAAAAGGCTAAATGAAAGTGATTTGTTTCAAGAGATGAGAGATACAGCAGTGTTGGGGAATTTTTCCCCCGCTTTTCCACAGTCAGAAACTAATAAATGCCTTAGGACAAAGCTGTTTTTATGTATTTGGTGTAGTCTGAAATTGATCCTATACACAACTAAACTTTCTCTCAAGAGGTTTTGAAAACAGTTTTTTTTTTTACATTTATTAAGCAAAAGTGCCAATCACTCACTTCTTCCAGCTGAAGAAATATGAGGTTACTCCTGCTCTTTTTTATAACCTGACACGCCAGATTTTTTTTAAAACTATTTTTAAACGTAAGCTTTCTTTCAAGCTTTGCTCTCTTCGCTCTTCTTTCAATGAAGAAATACTCCCCAGTTCTGATGTAACTGATCTATGCATCTATGCTACCCTCTTTAGGCGCCGCCGTTGTTTTAAACGAACAGTCGCACACATCTAAACTACGGCAAT
This sequence comes from Echiichthys vipera, assembly GCF_963691815.1. Lineage (NCBI taxonomy): Eukaryota > Metazoa > Chordata > Actinopteri > Perciformes > Trachinidae > Echiichthys > Echiichthys vipera. The sequence goes on along the minus strand of NC_139829.1, from coordinate 8,241,866 downwards.
AGCTGCCAGTAGCTCCTCTGATTAGTCCGAACCAGTGTGGCTCAGACACAAACGCATTACTTGACGCCTGACGCCATGGATTTCACGTCATCTTGCGATTCCCTTTTTTTTCATTTATTGGAATCATCGTCTGTCTATTTTTCACATATTATAGTTTAATTGCTTTATCAAAAAATGAACGTGTACATTAATCCGTTGCAGTTTGAAGTCTAACTTTTGACGCTCCTGTTCATTGTGCTTCTTTTACAACTAACCTGTTTTCATGCTATGGACCTGAACCCATTTGCTGACTGAAGACGGACCTTCTACATATTTTTTTCAGTTTTTTTTAATTGGGCTTCTGTTTATCGCTGGCAGGTTTAGTATGCAACGTCAAGCAGTCAAATTGCCATATGCATAGAAAAATCCACCAAAATCCCCATTTAAGACGCATAACTAAGTCTGCAATTCCTTTCAGTAATGGGACTTCAATTGAAACAGTCAACATTAATTCCTATCCTGGTAGCTTTAAATGCTCCTTCTGTGAACATTTCTTTTTTACTGTCTGACTGCATTATAGCGCTACTGGAAACTGACACAAGTGGACAACTAAACAGGTCCAGATATGCAAAGATATATGTCCCTAACAGCTGTTTCTGAAGTACACAAGTGTTTTCAAAGTGGATTCACGGAACTCTGTGAAGTCAACAGCAGAAAACAAACAGCTGTGACAGTATCTACCTGTGAAATTACAGAGGCGAGATTTGCATCTGATCTTGCTCATTATGTCTGATTGGAACCGCGTGTGATCATGATTGGGTATTACTCCTCCCCTTCCCTGACCATTAACAACCACCTTCTTTAAGTCTGGCGATAAGAAATGCCTCCAAGTATGAGCTCGATTGTAATCTTGGCTCCACGCCCATAATGCTGATAAACCGCACAGTTGGTAAAAGCCTCTATAGGCTAACTGTTGCTTTCCTAGTGTGAGCCAATGTGAATTTAACATGAATGGGCAAATGGGGGGCACGGGTGGCTAATTGAAGGAACTGGGGGAGTAAAGATTTTGAAAGCTGTTTCAACTCTGCAGTTTTAATGACTTATTTATGGAGCCGCAGATGTGAGCTGGTGGTCTACGTGAGATATAGTGTATCTGAGAATGTTTGAAGGAGGGCTGAAGTGAAGGTAGACCTAATTATGGCTTCAATTCCTGAGATTTGGATTGAAAGATCCATTTTCTTTGAAACTTCAACACATGTGCTGACTCCTTGGGATGTGAGTTCATGGTGTTTTTGCTTTTGCCTGAAAACTGGAAGCAAGTTCAAATCAATGAAAATGGCGTACTGCAATCCTGACAAACAAGGACCTTGACAAAGAGATTTTTTTTAGTAATGACAGTGAACCCACTCTGTTTCTGCATAAAAGCTCTTAAGATGAATAATATAACCAAATTAATGTTCGTGTGGACTGGATTTTTTTGATATTGTGAGATTCAACCACATTTCAACTATTTCACTTCATCTTTGGGCTAAGCCTGAGATTTTGTTATTGCGCTTATACATCTTTTTTTTTATACATATCGACTTTACCCGGGTACAAGGTATGATGGTATTTGTGAAATAAATAAAAGCTGGGCTGCTCATAGTCATTGTGGCATACAGTGTTTCCCATACATCGATTTATTTGTGGCAGACTGCCAAAATATCAACATTGACCTCCACATATTGATTTTTTATTTAAAATGGGTAAAATCTTATTCCATTGTAGAGCTGGACGCAGCACATTGATTGGCTTAGCCCCTCCCTGCACTGCTCTTTCAGTTTCTCTCCGCTTATCAGATCACAAATAAACCAAGAGTTAGTTAGCCGCTAGTGCCCCCATAGAACCTCTTCTGCTAGCAGACTTCGCTGAATCGCAGCCTCAGAGTCGGACCCTCAGTTACTCTGATGCAGCCAGCACAAACCCCAGTGCTGGGCCTGCGTGGCCAGTGTCGGGTTTAACCTGTGTAACCGGGCGGTCCTGGAACAAATAGCAAATAGTGCACACAGCTTTGTCCATATTGGACCCAAAATACTCCAAACAGGAAGAAGAATTTTTCTTTTTGAATTATCCTGTAACATTATGTCCACTTCTCACAGTCAACATCTTTCTCAGCTCAGTCACCTTACACCCTTAGAGACTGACCTCTGGTGGCGCATGCTGTGCCCTACAACACATCACAGTTAAACAGAAAGAGGAGGGTCTTTTATTTTTGACAGCACCGAAAAATGATACCGTCCAGATTTTGTAATACGTTGGCACATGCCGTAACACTAACTTTTAAAAGTGGTTGCCAGGCTGCCAACCAGACAGCAGCATTTGGTTGTTAAAAACTGAAAAGACGATTGACATATTCATTGTATTCAAGATACACTATGAAAATGTGACACAAAAGCTACAAAAACGAAACGTTTTTTTTTCCCACAGTCAAACAACTTCAATTTACTTTGCCTAAAAACAGATGCCAGTGCGCACACGAGTAAGCGCACAGATGCAGGTGCAGCATTTAACAGCAATATTAAAATATCACTAACAAACATTAAAAATGTATTGATTTTAGGATTCCAGTTTTGTTGTTCTTCTTCTTCTTGTTTTTTTATTCACATTTTGAGAATTGAGAAATCTCAAAATGGTTGCAAATGGCAACCAGGCAGTTAATGTCAAGCCCTGCTTACTCATGATGAACCCTAGAGTAAAAATAATGTATTAGAGTTAGGGTGTCTATTATTGCTTGTGATCTGTGTATGAAAAAGGCAACTACGGTTTACTACATACTACCTAATTTACAATTTTAGAGAGATACGTGTCAGATTGGTGATATTTGATGGATTTGGCTTTGGAAAATAATGAATGAGAAGACGCAATTACGCTATTAACTCATTATCTGCCTTTAGTCCATCTAAACCCCGTTTATGCACGGACATATAATGAGCTTCATTAGACTACATCCTACAATAGAGCACATACAAAATATGATGACTAAAGACATGAATATTACTTCTTTCTTTATCAATTTTGTATGCATGAGATTAAGTAAATTGCTTCCACAGTCCACTGATGGACTTCTTTCACCCACAGCTCGGTCATTTTATTACAATTGTTTCACCAGACATGAGTCATAGGTGGTGGGGCTTTTACTCTCAGAATATCAGTCTCTGCAGCTAATTTGAACCATTGTGGGGATTGAATTGAAATCATTATTAACCCGTAAAGGTTTGAATGTGGTTTCGGAGCCCTTTTCCTACTCTGAGAGGAAAACTGTTCTCAGGAGCAATGTAATCGCTCTAATTGACGTTATTATTCATGTATAAGCAATGGAGCTTCAACAAAACTGTACAGGCACAATTCCTCTATTATCCTTCATAAGCAACATGAGTCTGGGGATGGACATGTCAGGGAATATATAATCCTTTCATCACAACCTCTGAGAAAAATCAAGTTTTTCCTTAAACAGTAAGTTTGACTTTATGAATGAGAGATTTACCACACATCAGATTACTGCAATAAGCAAAAACACATAGTGCTGTAGTTTAGCAAGCTGTCAAGGTCCAAGGAAACCATTTTCTGCAAATCACAGATATGTTTCCATTTATTTGACTTACATATGCAGGATATCTCTAAAGGAACCATATATCATATCCTCATAAATTAAACCTCCCCCACGTGTCAGTTTAACCTCATTTATCAGCTATATAAAAGCTCTTTCATTAATACGTATAAGACCACATCTACGCTGAGCAGGACAGGCTGAAGAGAGGTGTCCCTTCTGACCCTTGTTGGATATATCTTACAATCAAAACAACAGAAGAGGACAGCCTGTCAACGACAAGCTTCTCATTATGTCACACTCCTTCAGTCTCACTAATATTAACATGCTACACGCACACGGTTTGAAGCTAACACTGTCAGATGTCTGACAGATGATTCCATAAATAATTTAAACTTCTTCAAAGACACCTTGAAAATCATTCACTTGGTGGCGCCCAGTAGCTCACCTGGTAGAGTGGGTGCTCCATTTACTTTTTTTGTTATTCCCATTTGTTGTGTGTGTCCCCATGCATTTAAAACCTATCTGAAAAAGGGGCATCTCAGAATGTGCATGTTCACAATTACAATCTTCATCCCAATTGTGTTTACATCAGATATGTCATCCCTTTTCCCCTAATGCATGTAAGAAAATGTACACTGGAATAACAGGATACATTTTATTTGTGTGTATTTTCCAAGGCTACACTTCCAGCTCAAAAACTCTTCCAGCTCAACAGCCTGCATAAACGTCACCAGCGTGGCGGGGTCAGAGGTCGGTGGATGTGTGTAGAGAATAATCTGACTCCAGGTCAGATCGAGACATATGTTTGATGTCACCAGAAGAAGTAGCAGTAATAGAGTGTTTTCATGTATTTTTTTTCATATTCTTTTACTGCCAGGTTCTGGCAAAGAAACGGGTACAAACGACGAATTCTACCAGCAGAAATCTTGACTTGCTCTGGTGAATGAAGGCAAAGACCAGATAATTTCTGGATGGAGATTGGAGAGATGTATTCTTTTGTGCCAGAATTACGCGCGTAGCAGTCGATGCACTTAACTCGCTCTGGTGGGAAATTAACGGTTCCCAGAGCTCTTTTTTGTTTGTTTGTTGCTTGTGATTGTTCTCCTGCTGTGAACTTCACGCATCAGATTGCGGCACGGAATGGCAAACTAGAGCCGCTGACTGTGCGCAAAAAGACGCATGGCTGACCACTCCTGGACAAAGAGGTTGAATGTTTCCAAATGTTGAGTGCATCAAAGTGGAGAAATCTGGCTGCTCTGAATCTGAGAGCAGGGTGGAGGAAAAAAAGAGTGCGTCCTCCCAAACGCCTGAGTGGCTGACCTGAAAGCTCTGCGCCGTGACAGCCGGTGACACGCACCTAACGAGCTGCGGCTCCAATTAGTCAATCCAAACTTTGATGAGTTTAAAAAATAATAATTTCACGGACAAATATGCACTGTTTTTAGAGTAACGCCGATACACTAGTTCGTCTTACCTTGGTTTATTTCAAATCAAGCTGGCGACGGGCTGTGCGCTCAGAGGAAAAGAAAAGTAAAAAATGTCCACTTTCTTCGGAATAAGACATACGTAGATCAAACGGCAAGAACACACACAGAGTTTGGAGGGGGGGAAAGAGAGTGAAGCTCCGTCTCCTGCTGGGTTCAGTATCAGTCCGGGTTCCTGTGCGTCGCGGCGAAGCACTTCATGTGTTCCAAGTTGCGCTCAGGCAGCCGCTCAGAGCGCGAGTGAAGGACTTTCAGCCGGATCCGTCCGTATTTGAGGGCGGTGACGTCAGCAGTGAAGGGGGTGGGATGAGAGCTGGATGAACAGGCTTATGGCAGAGTGATATCACCCCCCTGATCTTTAACAGCTGCTGACTCTGTGTGCAGCTGGTATAACACACACACACACACACACACACACACACACACACACACACACACACACACACTATATAGGATTAATATACAAATAAATCCAATTTGACAATGAAAGCTATGGATGCTGCCCTAAGGTTCCTGCTTTTATTACTGCAGATCAACTGTTTATTTAGTGCTAAAATGAGCTACACATCTGTTTTGTATAACTCCTATATACGTTATTTCAAACTTTATTATTTATAGTATAGCCTTCAGCAGGTGAAAAGCATATCTTGAGTTTGTATTTAAATGTTACATTTATTTGTCTACTTAGGAAGGTGTTTATAGCTTAGTTTCTAATTGAAAAAACTTGAATAGGTTACTTTTTCCCATTAGACATCATGATGACCTTAATAATTAAATTTGAGGTGGCACACTGGTATTTGTGTAATGCCTTAAAGCCAGAGAGTGTAACTGTTTGAGATGTTTGGTTCAAAACAAGGCTGCTGCAGCAGCTGTCATCATGTTTACTGCACCTCCTTTTTAATAACACCACAGAGGGCTTATAGCTTTAATATGAAGCTGAACAAAGAGATGTGGACAGGAGCTGTGAAGTTTGATGAGTGTAAATGTGCTGAAAGCTGATGATGAATAACCGCATGCAGTGGCTGGTTGCAAACAGTGCACTATGATTAAAGTTTCTGCGCTGTCAAGTCAGCTTTTGCTACTTTTGGCTTCATCTCCCTGATTTCTCCTAAAGAGGGAATATTTTTTTAAGTAAAGCTTACTATGTCCACATATAGCACCCTGGTTATTAACTGACTAATTAAGTAAAACTTTTAAGTCCGTAAAAACAAAGTAAACTAGAGTAAGTGCCATCCAGTCAAGTTGCAGTTTACATCCAAACTGTCCAAACTTTGATAATGTATATAGTGGAGACTTTAAGGGAATTTAAATAAAGTGTACTTTTTGGTGCAACATGGATGTTTCACACATGTTCAACCCGGAAGAATAGAAGATCTAAACAATCAGCACAGTTTCAAGATCAGTTTCATCAGTTCAGTATCCGACTAAATTCCTCTACTTCTGTTCCTGAACTAGAAATATAGTCATTGTGAGTTTACCTTTTTGATATAAATTTTATCATTTCATCATTACTTTGTGTATTTTAGTAGACATCTTAGTGAAATGTCATTAGTGTAGGAATTCTTAAGTTATGGCCAAAAAGTGTCTATGAAGTCACCTTGACCTTAGAACTACAAATCTAATCAGTTCATCCCTGAGTACGAGTGGACATTTGTGCAAAATGTGAAGAAAATCCCTCCGCAGGTTTCTGAGACATCGCCTTCTCAAGAATGGGATAGATGGACGACCTGAGTGCCGGTCAAGAAAAAGAATCCTGATGCTACTTTTTATTGTAAAGTTAAAAATCCACTGAAATAATCTCAAAAGTAGAGAAGGCCAATGCCAGTACCATGCACTATCTCGCAATGTCAACGAAAGTGAAAAATAATCCCTGTATCCGCCCCGTGATTCGGCTCCGCATAAAAATGTAATGGCTTTTTCCTTGCCCATTCTGCACCCTTCCTCCAAGTTTAATGAAGTTTTCAGTAGTTTTTCTGTAATCCTGCTGACAAACAGACCGACTGAACTGAAACTGAAAACATAACGTCCTTGGTGGAGGTAAAAAGAAAAGCAGTGAATTAAAAAACTAGTGAATGTCCGGCTTTTTTTTATTGTTAAAAATGTTGTTTTCATTATTGTTAAATCTGCAGATATTTCCACTAATGATGTAGTCCATAAAACAGTAGACTCAACCATGAAAATTTTCAATGGCCCAAGGTTTTGTTTTTAATTTGTTTGTTTTTTCCCCAACCCAAACTCAATTTAATTGCACAGAAGACAGAAAACCCAGCAAATATTCAGATTTGAAAACATGTAACCCGTAAGTTCTGCTTAAAAAGTTACTTTTGATCAAGTCTGCATACCATATACGGTTTAATTTACAGTCGGGTTAGTTCAAGCAGTGTCTAATGCTGACACTAGCATGGAAACATTATTAAAATGATGCTCTAACATGACGATGTTTAGCAGGTATAATGTTTACCATGTTAATCAGTTTAGTCTAGGGTGTCAACATGCTAACATTTGCCATTTAGAACTAAACACAAAGAACAGTTGAGACTGGTGGTAATGTCATTAGTGTTGTAGGTATTTGGTCATGAAACAAAGTATTGAACAAATTAAAAATTTGACCTTATGATAGTGCTGAAGGAAAAAGTCAGATAATCACCAAAGTTATTACAATTCATCCTGAGGGGAACATTACGAACAAATGGCATGGCAACCATCCAGAGTTGTTGAGATATATCTGTCTGGACTGAAAGACAGTTTACGTCAAGTTTACTTGTTCAGAGAAGATAGGGCAATTTCTTTAGATAATGTTTGTTTATTTTGCCAAGAACACTTTCTATAAAAGAAACCAAATTCTTGATTTAGTTGAGAATTTAACTTTTGGCCTTTTGTTGACTTTCTTTTGACAGCCGTGTTTCTCTTTAAGCTGTAAAAGAGAATGGCTGATAGTTGGTTCATGTTAGGGTCAATAGACTTTAATATTTATTCAACCCACAGGGCTCCAGACTCTTTGAGCTGCCACTTTTTTGAGGAGTGGTATTACCTTTTTATGTCATTATTCAGTAGAAGCCATGCCTGAGCACAGCAGAACAAGCCCTTAAATGTCTGACGTGGACTGAAGCTTTGAACTGGCAAATTACACAATGGATGAGGATTTTGATTTACATACTGCCTCAGCTGCGCCCAAAATAAATGCTACTGCTGCTGGTCTATGGTACATTAATGTCATATTCATGAGTCCAACTTTTCCAACACTTTTGGTGCTGATTGGAACGTGAACAAGTCCAGTGATTAATAGACACTTACTGTAAGAAAATGGACGTGGAATGAAATGGAAACGTTCAGGAGGGAATCTGTTCATTGCAATCAACAGCACAAAGAAACCGAAAAGGACCAGAAGTATTGGGGTAAAAAATGGGGAAGGGGCCCCTACTTTACGCCCCTGACCTGATAAACCTGCAAGATACAGTCACCAAATTAAACATGTGTGGTTGAGATCAGACACTCATTTTACCACACACAGATTCCATTCTCAAATGTAACACCTTTTAGTCAGGGATGTCAGGATGCAGGGATGTAGAAGATTAATTGGAGAGATAAGTCTACTGAAAAAAAACCTGGAGAGATGAATACTGTCTGTTTAAATACAGCATTTATTCACAACATAACTTATCCATAACAACAATAAACACTGAAATCTAATACAATTCAAATACTTACAATTCATAAAACAAAGAAGGTGTAATATTTTTAATTGAAAGCCTTGGTAATTACTCTATATACAGGATATCTAAGCAGCAATCACTTACAGGTGCATCGCAAGACATTATATGTTCAGGACATTTTTTCCCCATGTATTAGATGAATTACTGAAACTTTGTGTTCTTTTACAGTTTCAAATTTGAAGTTTGTATTACAAATCGCAAACAAAACCCCTTTTGCTTTTCCCCCGCCGTAAGAAAATACAATCTGCTCCTCAATTAGCCCCTCTCTACCTGCCTTCCACTTGTTGTTGAAGATTCTTTTCTTTTTTTCCACCACATATTGATAGTTGCTAATCACGTCTGGATCTACTTCTCTAGTCGTAGCTGTTTTTCTTAAATGTTTTTGTTTTTTGTCCATCCAACATGGAAGTGCCGTCTGCCACGAGTGCTCATGGGAGTTGTAGTGTCATTGTATCACTTTGCCAACAGTTTATTAATTCAGATGACCTTTGAAAAGACTACACTTAAATTCAATCAGCCATAGTGGCTAGTAGGAGCAACTGTGTTACCCGCCACAGCTGAAATTCACCTGCATTTGGCAGGTGGGCGGGTGTTAATGTCAAACCCCTGGTTATGGGTCTTGTTCAAGGGCAAAAAGAAAACACATTACTTTTAAAACTGGTTCGCCTGTTACTGTTATTTCCTTTTTCCAAAGCAGTGGTGATGAAGAACACCAATTGTGGGGTAAATGAGAAGTTGAATTTTCATTAAAACTAAATGATGACTGTTGTGTTAACTACATGCCAAATTAAACAGAGCACATGAGATCAAATTGCCTCCGAAGTAACGATATGACTGGTTGCTGACTCACATTAACAACATAAGCATTTAAAAGGCTTGTTTTTAAAATAAAACCATCTGTAAATGTGTCATTGTGAAGTGATTTAAAATGAAGGACCTTTCAAAACATACCTGGCAGGTGACTGGATGAATCCACCTGTCGATCAAACTCCCGCCAAAGTCAATAAGGAGAAGTGGGAAAATATTTAAGTGCAGTTCTCTTCTCTTAATGATGAAAACTCAAGTTATGATCAAACTAATGCTATTGCAGCATCTAAGCTAACCTCTTTAGCAGCCGCCGTTGTTTTTCAATTAGCGGTCAACCCTCAGCTGCCAGTAGCTCCTCACAGGACACTGATTGGCTAGATGGATTTTTTGTGAAGAGAACATGTTTCTTGCATGATCTCGTGCTGTTGCAAGCATTTTGCTGCTGTGCAAGGTGAACATTGTATCACTTCACGAGAACAATGCGGGCAAAAAGGCACCAACTACCTAATTAAACCAAATATTCTATGGTTTAGCCCAGGTTAAAACACAAAAACACCGATCCAAAAGCAAGTTCTCCTAGCATTCCTCTCACTATAGAGTCTTGTTTACAACAGAAGACGCCCGACAGCGCTATATTCACTTCAACTGTTCAACTGCCTTGAGCAGATAAGAGACACTTGACTGGCCTGCAGTTATTACAGGCATTTTAAATCAACCAAAGACACTTCCTCGTTTATAGACTCACAGTGGTGCACTGCAGCAGAATGAAACACTGATGTATGAAACACAAATTAGTTTACTCAGTACTTGAAGGTGCCACAACACAGTTCCAGATTGTTCTGTCTCACTTTAACCCCTTGATGTGAAAGTTTACAGTAGAGGACTGAGATTTTAAAAGTATAAAATGGTCATATAAATGCTGTCATGACCTGGAACAAACAGGAGACAAATCATAATAAAATTTTAAAAGATTTTGATGAACCAAAAGGAAAATAATTAAAGCGCCAATGAAGGATTATTAAGATGTGGGAGGTGGATGTCAGTATAATCAGGGGTGTAAGAGTTCAGGAGTGATGGATTTTTGCATGTGGGTGTTTAACGGTCCAAAACATGTCAAAAAGGATACACTTATGACAGCATACTAATCTTGACAAACCAGTGCTTGTAGGAAGAGAGAACTGCTGCAGCAAAAAGTCAGACAAAAGCCTCTTGAGCACATGCACTGCAAACCTGAAATTATCTAGACATTACCCCGAGGAGCAGTATGTCAGAATGCAAATGTCTGTATCAGCTTTAAAGACTGAGAACACTGAGCCCACGTGTGCTTAGCTGGCACTAATGATCCCCTACCACCAGACATCTGGTAAAACAACAAAGAAGAGAGAGCAGGACAAGGGTCGCAACAATGCTTTCTACATTATGTATTATATATATATATATATATATATATATTATATATATATCTCCCCTCTGCCACCTCTCAGCTTTGTTCTTCTGCAAACACGCAGCTTCAGTATTCCTGTCATTCTGTGCCAGCCCTCAGCTACGAGGGCCTCTCTCTGAGGAGCTTCAGCAGCAGATGTCCGTCTCTTGTCATAAATTGTTTTTTATATGTTTTGCTCAAAATTTATTTGAACTGAAATTACTTTGTCGATTAAAAAAACAATTCAAACTCTCAGCAATTAATTAATTCATTAGTAATTAATTTGTTCTGCTGATGTGGAGGAAAGCTACTATTTTCCCTGTGGTGATCAGCTAAAATAATAATGGTGATAATGTGTTTCTTGTGTTGGGTTTAAAACATTAAGATAATAGATTTTTCATTTGCGACGACTGCAACCTGTTCTCTTTCTGACAGATTCCCAAAAAAAACAAAACTGTTACCAAATGCATATACATTGGAGTGAAGGGAATACCTAACATTTGCAAAGATTTTCTAAATGCATTTTTACTTATATTTAACCCTGATCCCGAGTCCAATTAAACAACACTAAACATTTTTCATTATAATAAGCCTTGTAGGTGGAATTGATCGGCAAGTTTACGCCGCAGTTTGATTCCAAATTCAATGTTCTGTTGCCCACAGAAAGTGAGGTCAACATTGGTGTCTTATTATCTATAAATAATGATTTGTCTCTAACTTTTCTCAAACCTTATTTTATCAGAATAGTGAGCAACAGAAGGAAGACCTCTCATAAAGTCTCACTGAAATTGTTTTTCTTTATTGTTCTGTTGTTTATAGGAGAGCAGTTTTTGCCCACAGCTGTTTCAGCTGCGATTCATGATGCATGTTCAGGATCATTTTCTAACTTTACAGTAGTGAGATAACACCTGAGGGAACAGCATAAAAAAATAAAGAACAGTAGTCTGAATGTGATGAATAGACTTAATGTCACTGTAAAGGTGAAGTCTGCATTTTTATAGAAAATATAATGCAACCAGACTAAAAGTGTGAGTCTCTGGAAATGAGGAAATGGAAATATAATAGGAGTTTTGCCAGTGTCACAGTAGTATGACTGTTAAAACTTCCCTGTCTCCTGTACACATTTTGAAGGTGTCCGTGGGCAAGACATTGGTTGTGCGAAAAGGCTGTGCCATCTGTGTGTGAATGCGCGTCTGAACAGGTGAATGTGGCATGTAATGTAAAGGGCTTTGAGTGGTCAAAACAACGAGAAAGGCACTGTATAACTGCAAGGCCATTTTCCTTTGGAGGTCAGGCTCATATCCCAGCTCCATCAGCTGATAGCAGCTGATCTCAATCAGCCCAATCGTCTGATTCCCTTTATTCGTCCAATTGGCAAATTTCACACAAGGTAATTTAGTCAGCCTTGCTGCTTCCTCCGCAAGAAGCACTTTTTTTTTGGAGACAATGTAACGACAATCAATGTATTTTTGTTGTTCCTGATGCCTGTACCATTTGGGGTCTCTATGCTGCTGTTCTTCCCACCTTATCCTAAAATTACACCACGTTACATCTTCGCCGCAGTTCAGATTCGTCCTCTGCCTGGCGGCAACACCCATGGGCACCTTGTATTTTTCTAGACAATTAACCTCGCAGGATCACGTGATAATCATTTTCTTAATTCGAACAATGTGGAAGTCATAGGGGAAGGACTTCATGCACATTGTAGTCAAAACAGGAAGTGGTGCGTTACTATGCAGTAGTTTCTCTGATTAACACACAACTTGGAAAATTAATTTCCCCTTCTCCTCCGCTGAGGGTCTATGCAAAATCTGGCATAAAACAGCCACAACGCATGCATTATGTGAACAACTGCAAAATCTACTCATTCAAATACCAGCACTTTCTTTTTCAAACTACTGCCCTTGCTGCGCTCAAGATGCAACTTGCGTTGTGCCCTATGGTTGTGCCTGTGAACCTGCAGGTCCAAATTGCATAATCTCCGCATGTCACTGGACCTGAGTTGCCCGAGGGCTTGGACCCCATTGATACCTGCTTGCAGGTCTAGTAAGATATGTTATTTCACACCTGAAAGAAGTCTGAAAAACTAATTGCAGTGTCACAGGGATTCACAGGGAACAGGGCAAAACAAGTGATTAGTTGTCTTCTCTGAACTGAAGAACACCTTCACCCGAAGGAGCCAAGTCAAGTATTTAGTTATGTCACTGGATTGCAAGATAAAAAATAATTGCTGTCTTAGAGTTGCATCAATATACGATACAGCCCTGGGATAATTTATAAAACAGTGCGTAGGATCCATATTAAAAGTTCATGTGTGCAAAAATGTGCAAAGCTATATATGTTAATTGTGACAATTACACAAAACTAGCAATAATTTTCATTATAATGAGCATCGTAGGTGGTTGAGATTGACAAGTTTACTTCTGCAGAGTAAACTTTACTGCAGAGATTTAACACACTAAAACTACATTACATGTCGTCGCTCTTGGTTGTTAATGCACAGTAAAGGAAGATATTATTAAGAACTAGTCTGTTCTGCATTCTTTAATCCTTATGTTTTATATTGGATTTCTATAACCAATGAAGATTTCACCAGTTTGTTGCAGCAGTCTGTCCATCTCTGGGGGTGGAGTATGCAGTGAGGAGAAAAGCTTGATTTAACATTTCAGTTATCTTTTCAAATTGAAAGTGCTTAAGGAATAGTTATGACTCACCACAAGTGCAATAATACCGCTGGTTTGAATGTTAACGGTAAAGTGGATCTATAAGTAACATGTGACATGAAGTGAAATTAAATGTGAGAGATGTAACATGTATAATGATCCTTTCATTTATACAATCTGGGTTTTGCATGGGAAGTGCCGCACGCCTCTTTCAGACCCTGTTTTCTGTTCTAAATGAGATCCCAAGTATTTGGTTATCAGCATCTGTTCTTCCCAAGCTGATCGAAGTAATGAAGTGATGCTGTGCCTGCATGTTGAACAAGGCTGAGTTTGCAAACTTTCTCCGTAGATTTGAATACAAATGTGGGTGGAGTGAAGCATTTGTTTATGTGCGCTCCTGCTCCTTTCTTCCCTAATGAAGATTGGGTGAATAACTAGGCAGACCTCAGCTCTTCAGGATACAAAAGAAAAAAGGAAAGAAAGAGCCAGATTTGGTTTGACAGAGTTCTAACTTTATGCTTGGCTTCTTCTTAATTCAAATAATTCATTAATTAAGTTTCTCTACCTCCTAAATGTCATCTTTAAACCTGCATATGTATTCATGGTCCGTCCCTGCATTCTTTTATGCTCTGTTGCCTTTATTACCAATTTATACTATGGTCTTCCTATTTTCTTTACATGTTATTTGAAACCTTTTTCCATTTTGTAACTGCTTTCTTTTTAAAAGAGTACACACAGTGTTGGTAGAAACGCATTACTGTTATTACATCGATCCAGATGACGCGATTGACACAATTGAAGCGATGATCCGAATATGAACAATTGATGTGACACAGGTGTTTCTTCCTATGGAATCACAGCCATCCCATCCGGTCTGAATGCAGCTTTACATGCAGTAATTAATAGTAATTCAATAACTTTGGAAGGAGAAGTATGAGGAGAAGCTGTTATTACTAATTCATAGCCCAACACAGTACAGACAGGTCGAACTCTGCCCCAGTGGTCCAGTGTTGGTGCGCAGCATCCTACCAAGTGACTTATGTTGACTTCAGTTTTGTTTTCTTTGCACCAAGGAGATAAAGTTGACTTGGATTCATTTGAGGTTCACAGGGTGCTGGAGTGAATCAGGCTGAAGGGAAACCCACAGGACATGCTGCCATTTCATCAAAGTGCCAAAACAGACAAACACACAAATTGTCACGTCTGTAGACCAGTATAAAGGATCCACTGCAGCTAAGTTTCATGTTGTTTGAGTAAACCCCCCACTAACTGTGCCTCCTGGTGAAAATAATTACTCCTATTATTTGCACACTAGGACATTTTGAACAATTTGAGATAAAAGTGTCAATGTTGGAGCAATAACAATCAAGCGAAGGTATTTAAGACCCTTGTTCTATTGTATTTGAATGCATTAAGTTGTTTAAGTTAATTGAGACAGCAACAACAACAACAACAACAGCGTGGCTCTTTTGTTCAATCACTTTAATGTCTATGTTCCCCTGATAAACAACCTTTTTGCTGTTGTGCAGTAGTAAATATAGAAGTAGCATGACATTGTTTAAACACCACAAAAGCTCAGGGCCAGCCGCATGTACATATATAATATAGCACTAAGATTTGCAGTTATTTTTTTCAAAATGGATGGGTTTTTTGTCTGTATCGTTAATAATGCTTATTGGAAATGGAAAATGAACTGAGAGGCTAATAGAGACTAACAGAGTGCTGAAAGGATGGCATATTTTTGTAGGCCAACCCAGAAGTTTGTCCATAGAAGAGAGCAACCCTACATCACGTATAAGGCCGCGCCCCCTCGCCAGTGAAAACAATGGAGAAGACTCAGTGTTCTATAGGCGCTAATACGAAAAACAGGTGTGAGTTCTGAGTTTATACAAATAAATTTGAATACATGTGAGGAAATACAAGTAATATTTCCATATTTTTTGAAAGAATGATGTCTGAAAGATGACAGAATGTCAAAAAGATGGCAGTGAGTGTCTTTGTGTGTGTAAGAGAGAGAAAGACAGAACATTTTCAAGCCCATTTAGTTTGATAAAGCCTTGGCTGTTTGTTTTGTTTCACAGAGCTGAACTAAAACGACAGTATATTAGCGACAGAGAAAGGGGTCGTTGTCATAGTTCTGCATTACCTGGTGAGTCAGTGAGGTAGGAATAAATGTGTGGGTATGTCACCTCTGGCCCCTGAGTGGGTTCATATACCTACTTCTCCTCCGGTAAACTGGACAAACATCCCCTAACTCTTTCATTTTTTTCCATATCAGATCATCGCTCGGCAACGACGTATTTAATTATTAATTATTAATTAATTATATCAACGTAAAATAGGCGAAATCAGGACAGATTACGGCGGGGTTTGTATTTGGGTTGTTTTCCCCGCAATGGGGGCGTGGCCTCAAGTGTTGCTCTTTTCTATTGGATTTTGAATCATTGCAAAAAATAAACTCTCTGGCAAACAAAAGTTGATGTGACTTACATGTTTTTCAGCGAGATAAACTTCACAGATAAACACCATTTTTATGATCTTTGAAGCGAAGGTTAAATGCAATCGCCAGAAGTAAAAAGCTATGAACAAACTACACACCTCACTAGCTTCTAACTGATTTAGCTTTCTTTCCACAAACAATCTGGCCAGAAGCAGCCATTACACAACTTGCAGGTAAACACTACTATGCCCCCAACCAGGCATCAGTATGCACTTGTGGCTTCAGTATGCTTCAAACAAAGTACTTGTCAGATTGCAAAATAGTCTGAAACCCCTCTCCCTCCCTCAACACCTTTCTGACGTCAGCATTCCATTTTTGTAACTTTCCAGATCCAACTATCACAGCCACTTCATTCAGATAGCATCCTTGTTGGCTTTAAAGTTCATTCTTGACAGCTGTTGACAAAAATAATCTCGCAGTAGAAGTTCTGGAGCTTTTCCATCATCATCATCAGTTTGCACAAAACCTGTTAGTTGTTCATGTATGGATTTTTCAAACTTGTCTACCAATACTTCTTACCGAGTGCTACCACACACTGATAAAAAAATATATAAATATATAAATATATCAGGCTCGTTGTTTTTTTTTGGTTTTTTGTTATTTTGTGCAAACAAATCTGGAGAGGAGAAAGAAATATGCCGCTGCCCTCCAGCTGTCTGGGCTCAGTCCAGCCGGACAGCTAAAGGAAAAGAGACTTTAGACTTTTGCTCTTTTGCCACCAAAATCCTCTGTCTTCTGAAGGGTGTGCCATCACCATGCTGATGTGGAGACAGCAGACAGGGCTCGCCAGAGGGGTGTACACCATCCAGCTGGTATTTTAGTTTTCATGGCCAAGATCTCTCTGAACTGAATTGTAAACATCTGAACCCATTTGTCTGTGTGCTTCCATCTTTGAGCTTTTTGTCGTTTTGATTTTGTTTTTCAGATGTGTTTTTGCTCTTTGAGTTTCCTGCTTTGAGACCAAATACATTCCCCTGGCTTTTTGAAGCTGTTGTTGCAGCCATATGCTGTGGTTATAACTAATACAATTTTGAAGGCTGATCTTTTTATACACGTATGTATTTCATGAATTCCAGACAGAACATGACATGATGATGGACAGTTATTCAAGAAAGTATTGAGAAAACTGAAGTGGTATTTGACCATGAGAATAGGCATAGTGCTGCTTTTATAATGAATGGCATTTACAGATAATAGCTGAATAATCAGGTGAAGAAAAACATGAAAAACAAGAAAACATTCTGGGCATGCAAGGGTGAACCCTCATAAAACCATAATGTCAAAGAATATAAATATTTAATGTGTTAATAGAGCACATCAGCATATATGCTGAATAATTGGTCTGTTTCTGATCCTGAGGTTCATATTATGGTCCTGTATGTGCAGTGTTTGTTGTGGCTAAAAGACAATCATAAAAATGCCATACAGGATATTCGAATATTTTATTTCATGATGAATGCGATTACTGTTGTAGATATGTATGTGCATTTATTTGTATGTACACATATGTGTGTATTATTTTTGTTTTTGGAGAAATATTCAAAATAAATGCAACAAACAAACAAACAAACAAAATGCATCCTTAAAGTCAGATAAGACATTTTAATAAGAATATTTGTTTTCAGACTTGTCTCGATATATTTAAAGTTGATCCTGCTAGTTTCTCATCACTCAGACAAAAACCTCCTCCCATCGTAAAGCTGTGCAAACTCCTTGTTTAGAAACAAACCTGTTTTTCTTTTTTTCAGTTCTCATGAGTCACCATGGTAACAGGAAGACAGGCTGCCATTGCAGGTGACAGACATCCTCCAATGTCGCACAACACAAGAATGGGAGTGTTTTAGATGCACAGAACCTGCAGACAGTGGTGTTGGTCTGACAGCTGGGACTTGTTTGAAAAGTCTCAAACTTAACTACTGTGTGTGTGTGTGTGTGTGTGTGTGTGTGTGTGTGTGTGTGTGTGTGTGTGTGTGTGTGTGTGTGTGTGTGTGTGTGTGTGTGTGTGTGTGTGTGTGTTAACGTGTGTTTAACGTGTTTACATTGTGGATATTCAATCAATGATGTTCCACAGTAATTTGCTCCTTGATGTTATTCTCATTCAGTCAGAAGGTTTAAACTACTCAGAAAATTTTCTCCGAAATACCTGAGGGAATATCATGACACTTGCAGTTTTGGTGATATTATAAAACTTTACAGAACCACAAAGTTTAATTGTGATTAACATCATTTTGACACCCACGATTTCACAAACAAGAACAGATATTGTGATTTACTGACATGAGGTTCTTCCTCGAAATGGTGGAAAGTGATAGAAGAAGAAAGATTAAACACAAAAAACATTTTTGTATACATTCTTCTGTTTCGTTTCTATTGTGATGTTGAAAAAACAGCAGATCCTTGCATGCTTTGTTAATTTTGCCACTAAAGTTCTTCATTAAATCACAAAAATGCTTTTCATTTGTCAGGTATTTAGTTCACACAGTAATATACAAAAACATGTAGGGCTTTACATCATAAGCAACGATAAATGCAATGTAAATTTCTCACTTGTGAGCATTTACACACATTTATACACCAGTGGCACAGTATACTATGCATCAGGAGCAATAAGCATTCACACGCTCACTTACAATTTGGGGTCCAGTATTTTGCTCAAAGACACTTAAGATCTACGGACCTTTTCAATGATGTAAACATAAACATTCCAAAAAGTCTATTTCCTGTTGTAGAGTATGCAAATGACATCAGCTGACAGGAAGTTACCAAGGACCAAGGCTGTTGCCTAGCAATGGAATTCCGTTGAAAAGGTCTATAGACTGCAGTGTCCAGGGATCAACCCACTGTCGACCTTCTGAATGGTGGATGACTGCTGTACCTCCTGAGCCATTGGCAGGACCTTCTTCAATCATCATAGAATTGTTTGGAAATTCTCAGTACAAAGGTAATGACCTGGTCTCACGGGGGCTGCCATGTTGTTTTGGTACAAATACAAGGCTAATTCCAATAACAGAGGAGGGGAACAAAAAATGATAAATAAACTCATAAAATAGAGGATATTAAAAATTGCGTCTCTAATGATAACCTTAACGTACGCCACACAGTGTCGTCAGCCACTCACAAGTGATTTATTTGTCCTGTGTGTGACCTGTGCTGATAGTTTGCTCTCTTTACAGCAACAGAGTCACAGCGCCAATACACTGATCTGACATCAAGTAATCATCAAACACCCTCAAATTAAAACTGTGAAAGCATCCGCTCATTATCATTAAAGCGGAGTCAGCACATTCACATCAAAGTCATTGTCAAAGTCAATCCACTATGCTGGACTATAATGAGATTTACCCTTGAGTTACAAAATCATAACCACATGAAGGTGAAAGACTCAGATTTAATGAAAGTCCGCTCTGAATGTCCCCTCTGTTGCCTTTCACACGGTTCAGTCATAAAAAATATCAGGCAGTTGTTTCAAACAACTGGTTTCAAGATCTGGCTTTGGAATAGTTTAACTTCTGCAGATCAGTTTGTTAGGATTATTAACTTTGCATCATCTGTATCTTATTTCTTGTGGTGTACCTCATGGTTCTATTCAAGGCCTTCTTTTGTTTTTAAAGATCAACTTTACACCCAATTTTAGCTTCAACATGCCCCCTTCACATATTACAAGATATTCATAAATAGGTGGATGGTCTAAAACAAGTCACATAAGAATTGCCTTCTGAACAAATTCACACATGTATTAGTTATTAATATTATATCGTTTGAATTTAAAAAAAAAAAGCCGAACTCAACTGCAGGGGAAGAATGCTGGACCTGGTTATCTTATCTTGCAAGTGTTTTTGGCACATTTTGGATTTAATTAGTTGTGGAAGACTAAAGTAAAGTAATTCACGAATACTTGACACCATAGATGCCGCATTGGTCACTGCTATCCATTGGATACGTCAATGCGACCGCCATCTTGGAACAGGGGAGCTGCTTCTCTTAATGCATGCATGTCTGTCCATTTTCAAGCTGTTTGTTTTATTAAAAATGTCAGACAGCTTAATTCAATAGCAGGACAGTCACTTACCTCTATGGGACAATTAGGACCTAATATTTTACTCGTAACAGTAAAATATTAAAAAACAACTTCTCACTTGTGAAATAATCCTTTTTGCTTAGTTTTATATTTTTTAATGTTTTTTCCATTGGAACATCAAAAAGCAGCACAAAAGTTTTTCCAAGAATCTTTATATACGGCCTAGGGTCAGAAAGGACAAATATATTTTAGACTGGTCTTTAGTATTAGACCAGCCTTACAGTGATTTTGCTGCTAGATTAGTGTAGACTTTTTAGACTTTTTTTAAGCATAGAAATGGACCCACCCTGCCCCCAGGCTAACTATGGACTAAGAGACATGCATTTTGGCATGACATTTGGACGTCTATCTCAAGTCTGACTAGCAGATCTAAGTCAAAGTCAAAGTCTGTATTTGTTAAACTGGCCCCTGATCCCTGAACCAGGATGACAACAGCTATGACGCATCTCACAAGCCTAGATGCAGCGTCTACGTATTTATATCTATGCGCCATCAACTAGAGATTAAAGTCAGCAGAGATGTGCACTGAACTCCAGCATCAGCAGCCAGCCGAGCAGCACACGGCGCACAACTTGACAAAACTTTAACCAACTCTGGTCGGGTGAAGAACATAGCTCACACTAAAGCCTGCTTTTGTTCAAATGCCCTGCAGCCGTACAGGTTTGAATAACAACGGCTTTCCCCTGGCGCTGATGTTGCAGCAGAGATGCTTTTCTTCACTGCTAACAACACAACACTCCTTATCTGAGAACATTCATACCAACTTCTGTTTGTAAGAACAATAACAGCATTTAACCACTGGTTACAGTAAATTCCATCTTTATGTTCCTCTCTTTCAGTCAGAATGCTGTAAGATGCTAAATAGACACAGTTGACCTTTTTTTTTAGATCAGCAGTTTAGCTGAACTGCCAGTTATTTTTCATTTTGCAGTTTAGTGAACTAAAGAGAAATGGTTTGGCACACACCACAATGAAATGGTTTGGCACACACCACACTGGAGTAAAAGCCTCAGACTGCCAGATTTATTGAGACGGATCAGTTTTTCAAGGGAATATATGACAATATGGACTAGCTTCACATTTAGCTTAGATGGCCGGCAATCGGTTGTATTTAAGACATTTTGAACCACAAAAGATTAAGATTACCTTGAAGACTTTAAAAAAAAAAAAAACACCACTGAATAATCAGTTGGATCCCTCCATTTCTTCTTCATGTCCTGGCAAATTCCTGATCTGAAGTAAGCATGCCATGTACATTTCTGATATAGTCTGATTTATTCTCTTTAATCTGCATGGTTTTAGATGAGTTCTGTGTAAAACCTTGAATTGAATTTACTCATTTACACAAGGGATTTATTTGAAGTTTGATGAAGAGTAGTTGTCCAATTACTTTGACTGCACTTAGTAGCATTTAATGAGTCATAATTCAGGGAGGCCAGCGGGAAAGCTAATTAATGAACATGACTGCAGGGGATGGCTCTGTTGGTAGCCTACCTATGAAGCATTAAGATGAAGATGATCTCTTATTCTCCCGAGGGTAGTGACTCAAAGATAATGACTTAAAACCAAGTCAAAGGGCTTAAACTCACTTTGACAAATCGGTCATTTTGCGATATAATCTGATGATTTTCAGTGAGGTACAACATCCTTAAGTACTGTGTGTCTTAAATGAGTGTTCTCCTCTTGCTTCAAAGATTTCTCACCCAGTGGTCCACTACACCGTGTATGAATCACAGCTAACATTGGATACCTTTAGGTGATTTGACTGAAATGGAAGGTGATTTTTATCTCTTATGCAACACTGGTTAAGTTGTAGTAGCAGCAGGGTGCGTTCAGCAGCAATGGTCTGCTTAACTGTAAATTCACCAGCTCACCAAACTTGTATGTTGTGGACAAAAAGTAGTTCTGTTTTATCGTCATGCCATACTTAAATGTTGATCAATGATAGATTGATCCTTTGAGATAACGCTTACTGCCTATACTTTGTGGCCACTTGTGAGTATTTCAGTATTTTTGTCTCCAGGTATTTATGTGCTCTATGCATCACTCTCTTCAGCCTTTTTTTTGGAAGATAAAATCAAATATCGCTGTTTTTCTTAAAGCCATATTGTCGCTTTGGGGATTTCACAATCAGCCAACCCTACTTCAATGTAAATGATGACTAGATTGAGGAAGTGTGAATAGACTGCTAAAGCTCTACTCTGACCTGCAGCACCTTTCTCTCGCTCCCATTTCCTGTCAACCTCTAGCTGTACTGTCAAAATAAAGGCATGAAAGGCCAACCAAGGAAATGGAAATATTGAAACGGAGTTCTTGTATTTCAGGGTAGAGCTACTTGTATTATGCTTTTTCGTTCTAACATAACCCAGTTTGGATGATTGGGTTTGGTTCTTGGACAAGCAAGACAGGTTATTATTGCTTGTATTTTCAAAAAAATGATGTTGCCGTTTTGATGTGGCTTTGAGGGTGAGAAGTAACTGATGTGTTTGTGTTTTACTGCCACGAAGGACAGAAATTCATGACAAGTGAAAGGAAGTCCAAAGTGTCTCTGGAGCTCAAATGATAAACGACAAACTTCAGGAAGTGTGGGTGAATAACTGATAGACAAGCCCCACAAATGTGGGATTTATGCTTTAATGGGAATATTTCATGTTTCACTCTTGCTAAAATCTATCGTTTAATTCTTTTCCAAGCGATTACTTGATCTGCAATGAATTATATTAATAGAAAAACATGAGAATCAACATCCTAACAGTTGACAAAAGATATGTTAAAAGAAACACCTACGATGTGTTATGAAATATAGAAAAACTTGCTGCTTTCAATCTGAAATGATGTGCAATTTCTAGCCTAGGCAGCAACTACAAAACAAAGTGTCTGCCTTCGGTCATGCTTCTATTCAAGACCAGTCGGAAAAGGGTTCAGCCAAATTCAACTGAACTGAATTGGAAGCTTTAAATGGGTACTATTTATTTGCTGCCTTTTGATCCTCTAAGATTAATGTTCTGCCTTTTCATCAAGCAGAGGATGCTGTTGATCTGTTTGGAAAAGTAATTTGAAATGTTTATCTGTTAAGACATTAAAGATATAAAAGGGTCCTATCTTGCAGTAACAGCAAGGAAGTCTGTGGGCAAGTTTTTCCTCAGGGGTGGTCTAAGAGTTGAAACATTTTTCTCCTTTGTAGTATTGCACAGCAGGGTGTTTGTCTCCAGTGACAGTGCAGACAGGATGCCAATCCGCTTAAGCCCTAGGGGTCACTTCAGGAGTTTGTGAGTTTTTTTTTTACTTTTTCTGGGGTTGACTCAAAAATCCTTTGGCCTCTGGCTGGAGAACATCCGCAAAACTCCTCTGAGCTGGTGGATTCCCAAACGATGTGTTAGGAAGCCAGAATGCACAAGAGGAAACGACAGCTTTGATGGAGATTCAAGTTTCCTTTTTTGGAATGTTAACTGTGTTTTTAGGAGGATATCTCAACATTTTGAGTTGCTCACAGTTGCATGACGTGATTATTCAGTATCACTTTCATTATACGATGAAATTAATTTTAGTACTTTTTATTCATATGGTTTGTTTTTGCCCTGGTGTGAAGTGTGTGTGTGGGACCGTAGAGAAAAATCTGCTGCATTCAAATTCTCTAACATCTGCAGCAGGAAATCAATTCCTCTCCCTCGTTTTGACGTATCTCATTAATCCAAACAAATGCCATATTTGCGTCCGATGCATGAGCATGCGAGAGCCTTGAAGGACTCGAAGATTTATCTGCAATTTGTGAGCAGCAATCATTTGAGTGCAGTATGACAGTCAGATATAACTGCCATACTGATTGCCATCTGCATATAAGAATGGAAGTTGCTTTTGTGAAACGTGCCCATGAACAGAACAGAATAACAAAAGTAACATATGTTGTATGGCATTGTCATGTTGATATGGGAACGAGACAAAGACAAAGTTGGAAGAACAGTATTGTGCTAAATATGCATGCAGAAGCATTCAGATTCCCCACCATAGGAACAGGGCCAAATAATGTACAGAATGGTGGTAGCTATTATTTAGAGCATCTTTACAGTATCTTCTATAATGTGACATATTTTTGAATTAAATTGCACATGTGGGTGGATGTAGCTGTGAGACGGATTTAAACAAAGCCCTTCCTATTTTAAAGGCTTGTTCTGGAGTGGGAATGCTTTGGCAAATGAGCCACTTTACATAAATCCCCTGAGCCAACATCTGCTTACTGTCAAGTTACACATTTTTCTATAAAATAATGATTATATATATATAGTGTATATATAATCAGTTTATTTATAATTTATTTGTGTAATTTACTGTCACTTGCTGTTTTCAATGTTTTTAGCTACTTTAAACTGTTCCGTTGCTTTTTTTATTGTTTTTTAATATAAAGCCTTTTATTATTTTTTGCATCTGTTACTGATGTATTGTTATTTGCACCATGTTCTTTTGCTGCTGTAACACTGAAAATGTCCCACTGTGGGACTTCTGTAATAAAGCAATATCTTATCTTATTATATCTTAGAACAAGGCATGATTGACAAATCAACACAGGGACAAAGGATTAGATTAGACCATTATAACTTGGAAAATGTATTTTCCTATTTCACTGTGTCTTTAAAAATACAGGTGGCACCTGAAATAAAATATTATTCTTGTTTCCCAATGACCTTACAGTGTAACTGCTCTCTGTTTCAATCTGAGTGAATAAAAGATGACGTCTGTCTGTCCAGATCTTTGTCTACAAGTCTGCTAAGTTTGGAATTTCCCGTTTATCTGACCTCTATTTAACTATTCTGAGGCTCATGTGAGTAAACCATGATGTTGAGTGAAGTAACTCTCTGGAGAAGAGTGCTAAAGACAAGCAATCCTGATTGACGTGGATCCTGAGTTTAACCGATACCAGCGGACACTTCTGCCCCTCCACCTGAGAGGCTGTTCGCTCACAGGCCCATCAGCATCACTGTTCTGTAACTCTGCTCACACATGCACACAGACACCTGAGCACCTGTACCCATTTCACTTGTGATGTAGGCTTCATGATGGAGGTTAATCAATACTCTTAAAAAAGCGTTTTTTAATCTTGCTGTATTGATTCTTTTATACTTGTCTGTGTTAATTCTTCATTAATAGAATGAGGGTCCTATTTAGACGATCTTCAGCTCATGGGGCATGGCATAAGGGTTCAACTCCACTTTTGCTAATTAGGATTGTGCATATTATGGGCACAAAGTAAGGCGCAAAAGGGGCATTGGGTATGGAAATGACAACTGCGTGGGTCTGAATCCAGCAAAGACAGTTGTGCTGAGCTGTTTACCACCTTGTGACGGGTGGACGACTGAGCTCTGAATGTTACATTGTCAGCCACCACCGAATCAAAGCACTGCAGTGTTCATGCATTACATCTGGCAAAAGTACAATTTCTTGTGTTATTTTTGCAAATCTTTACATTGATTCAAGGGGACTAATTCTGGCATTTTTAACTCATGTATGATCATGTGTTTCATTAGTTTGCACTGTCCCCTTCTTAAATAAACTTAATTGAATTTGATCTGAACAATTCCCCGCTGTCTGTGGCACTCAGCCCTTAGGCTTCCTACGATAGATGTTAATCTTTAAAAACAGGTCACTGATATGCAGTTTGTTTTTTAAAAAAGGCTCAGTAATCTCCTAAAACAGTTGGACAATATTTTAAATCCATGCTACGCAAAGAGGAGGAATGCAGATTAATACACATTTGGTGCTCTAGTGAGTATTTATGGCAGCAGAACGGTGCATGTCGGATTGAGTCAAAATAACTGAGTTCATGGTAATAAGGCAACACGTCACCTAGAGAAACACTGACTCATTCGTGTTTTAATAGTTTTTGGACAACAGTGTAGCTCTACGGCACAGAGGAAGAGGTTTATATGACTTTAGTTATTAGTATATCAGTTCATTGTTGGTTTTTGTCTTTTCATGGGATCTATTGACTATAAGATATAAATATAGAATATCCCAGAGTTATCCTTTTGAAAATCAGAAATATAAGTAGACTTCTTTGACAGTAAGTTGAGCTTGAGTGCGCTCTAAGCTTAAAAAGACCTGAGAGTCAGTTCCTCCAAACTGTCATGTTGTCATCTACCAGGAAAAGAATATTTCCTGCTAAGATAAGCTTGCTTTATCATGTACACACAAACCAACATAACATAAGGGAATTTATAAGTGAATCTTTTGTCAAAACACATTGTGGCTTCATGTATATCATAAAATAGACTTTTAATGTACGTACGTCAGGTAGATCAGCGGTCTATGAAGTGCACTCTCCCCAGATCTTAAGAATCAGCAATGAAAAAGGAAGAAATACTGCAAACCTCTTTGAAAACAGAGGTAAAATTTGCTCCTGTGCCTCTAAGGAGCTTACAGGTTGTGCTATCTCCCCATCTCAGGCTCATTTTTCATCCGATGCCAAACGAGAACAATGAAGGCGTGAAAGTAGTGACGGCAGTGCTTGGATTTAATGGTTGCCCAGGTGATTTTACAGCTTATCTGGCAGGAATCAGGAGCTGGTGGGAAGCTTTTTGAAATGGAAATATCAGCGTAAAATCCAAGAGACCAATTAATAAGTAAGAGCTTGTTTCACATATGACACCTCAGCTCCATAGGAAGCCCCTCCTCTATCTGCACTCACCTCTTCTCCGAGCACAAGGATTAGTCATCACTGTCTTCTTTATGTGCTGTTCGGATTAGACAAGCACATGCTCAAAATAATAATAATAATAAGGAGGAGAAGAGGTCCTTTTTTGTGTCAGATTGCAAAGCTGTTTCACAAACTGCTGCTGTATACCAACACTGATGTTATATTTGAAATAATGAAACTGTCAGTCTTGCGTAAAGCTGGTTGCATAAGAAAAATAAAATCGTCTTTATAAACAAATATATTCAGAAGTGAGAGATTTTAGATGTCAGTTAAAACAAGCGCATTAATCCACATTCAAGAAGTTGGGACTGC
This sequence comes from Echiichthys vipera, assembly GCF_963691815.1. Lineage (NCBI taxonomy): Eukaryota > Metazoa > Chordata > Actinopteri > Perciformes > Trachinidae > Echiichthys > Echiichthys vipera. The sequence goes on along the minus strand of NC_139829.1, from coordinate 8,214,630 downwards.
AAAGTCACATTCACCTTTTGATTTCACTCTAGACTTTTGGAACATATGACGTGTCCTTGCTTGAGGACTTAAAAGCTGAGAGACAGCTTAGTTCCTTTGGATGTGTTTGTTTTTGAGTACAGTGACAGTGACTCCAGGCTGTGTGAATGTAGCCCACAGAAAGAGTGTGTCACATCACAGTTACAGAATGCCAAGTTCAGCGTCGACCTTAAAAAATGCACGAATCAGACCAAGAAAGCTTTGATCTAATGACTGTCTAATAAAATAAAGATATAGTGCAATAACTGCAGTTGGTTTATACTGTTCGGATTTTCAAAAAGATCATTTTAAAAAAATTATCATTACCGAAAAGTAGCTACTAACCAAAAAAATCATCTTCTCTATTCACCAACCTAGACCAAGACTCAAAATCTTTAGATATATTTAGTTGTTGCAGGAAAAAACGTATTGTTCTAAATGCCATCCAGTCCACAAGTGTGCACTGGCAAAAATAGCAGCCTGTTCTCATTCTCATGGCGTCAAATACTGTCGTTCATCTGTTTCTAGAAGGGTCTAGCTGTTGATTGCCAACTCCCTAATCATCACCAAAGCGGATTGATTGTACATGATTTTGCTGAACATGGAAGTCACCGTTTCCCCCTGATTAGTAAAAAAGCAGCAGTCATTATCATTTATTCATAAGGAATAAAAATATGAAACCAAACGGCTGAATTGGAAAAGAGCTTCTGTACAGTTGGCATCAAAGGAGGCAGTATCATGTGAGAGAGTGACGTCAGTTCACCATCTGTATAGCATCTATACCTGTGTCCACTTCTGTGTGTGCAAAAAACACACAAAATAGTATGAGTTACCCTGAACCAGCAGACGTTTTTATCAACACAAAGACACATGTTCACCTCAAAGATGTTAAGAGGTGCATGTGTGAAAGCTTTCATGAGCTTTCAATACATTGAATCGCTTTAAAGGGGAGTGGAAGTAGAGGGCAAAGGTTAAGTGGAAGGTCATAAAACTCTTATTGATCAGCAGCTCTGTAACTGCATTATAAAGTTGCTTTCACACTCCGGGAAGCTCTTTGATACTGACAGTGTGTGAATTTGTTGACACGGTGCTGCGTCCTTCTCCATTATACTCTCAGAAAATGCTGACTGTCAGTTAGTTGATTTTAGTTGAATTAAAGCAAAGCTGTCAAATGTTTCTCACTCGTGGACAGCCTCTGTCAGTTTTTAAGATATCGCAGATCTTCTGTGATAGATTTAACCTTCAAAGTCAATGTCTGCTGAGCTTTTACTTTGTTTGCAACGTTTTCAAAGCAAATATATAACGAATAACAGGAACCCCAAGGATATAATTAATTTTAATACAATGCAATGCTGTTTCAAATGTGCGAGAGACTGGCGGCAGCTGGACACAATTTCTGACGTTCATCTGAACATCGGACAGCCGGTCAGGAGCAGTTGGACGGGCGATAATCGACCCTCAGCGCTGCGTACAGTGTATGCCCAGCCAAGCCATGTTCCCATCCAAATTTACTCTCATTTTAACTATATTTCCAGAAAAGAAAATGATTAATTAACATGCATTTCCATCCACTGCTGCTAATATTAAAAGTTGGTGCATCAAGATAAACAGTTGGTTGCGCTAATTCTACTGTGAGTGTCCTTAAACTATTATAGGGGAAGAGAGCAGAACAAGATGACGTCAATGAAAGAGCATCAGTCAAACCTTAAACAGATGAAAGCATTATGGAAATAGAACAGTTTGTTTCTCATCGCTCCAAACAGATGTTTGCTGCCATTTTTTGTCTCTTCAATGGAATTTTAAGTCACATTCTTCTTGTGCGTCATTATTTAAATCCTTATATTTTTAAGTCTGTTTCAAGTTGATGATTTTAAATCATTGATGAAGGTCTTAAGGCCCGAACTTTCTAAGTGACTTGAGTGTTGGTGGTCAACAGTGTGTGTGTTTCTTCCATGCATGAGAAAGAAAACACCAGACGCCCCCAAAAAATTACAAATAGAACAACCAATCACGGCACAATAGAAAAATGTTTTCAAAGTCTTATGTTTTTTTTCCTTTACAGCTTCATTGGGTTGAAAGAAACCAGCTGCAGTAACCGCCAGAGAAAACCACAACCCAGTTCTTTCACAATAATGAATTTCATTCCAGATTGTGTTTTGGGTTTTGGATAAATGACATCCTGTTGCATGTAGTAGAGTGGTGAGATGACAGATCGGCTTTGTCACAGCCAGCTTGCCGAACAAAATGAAGCAGGTGAAAGGGATTTTCCACACAGGAAAAACATACTTTATGTGCACACATTACTTAACTAAATGAACTTTACCCTGTGGTGCGAGGGTGATAGAATTAATTTGACGCTTGCCAATCACCAATATAAGGGATTCTATAGTTGCTCCCATATTGCATAACAATTATAGATTCTAACTTGTTCCACAGAAAGATTTGAAGCCAGACATTTATCACAGGAAAAACAAAGGATTTAACTCGAGGCAGAGCAAAATATTATGTCGCTTTCTTTACAGCGGCGAGACGAGACGTGTCCAAGTGGCAAAAATGTCAATAAGCGTGATAAACACACAGCATTTCCTCAGCCCAAAGACCTCTTTAAATTTGATAACATTGTCAATAATGGTGGCAACACACGTTAGAATGTATCAGCGAGTTGCATTTCAAGGTAAAATGACAGTGAAATGGAATCTTTGCACAGAGACATGAAACATTAATCTGAGGGGAATTGAAAGAGTCTTTGGTTCGCGGCGTGTTGCATTTCATAAATGAGAGGACGCTGATTTTTAAAGGCCAGAGCGTGATTGCCTGACGAGTTTCCTCCCACGCCACAAATTTGGCACTTGAGACATCTTTTAAAAGCCAACATTAGAGGACAATATTTGCTTTTATCTGATCAGGTGGCCATACACACATACGCGCACACACACACACACACACACACACACACACACACACACACACACGCACACGCACACGCGCACGCGCACACGCACACGCACACGCACACACACATACACGTTTTTGGCATTTAGAGATGAACCACTGTTATATAAAACCAAATTGCAGGCTTTGATTTCTGCTTATGCAGCTTCTAACTTCTCATCTATAAACAAGGTTTTCTGCCAGGAGAGCTGCACATGCAAAGGGTCATAACGCTACACTGACGCACACATCTGCAGCACTTTGAATATTTAACTTTGTCTCCGTCAGGATGAAGCTTACTCCGCGTCTGAAGTCAGTCACTCATGAGGGTGACTCAGTTTATTCTTCCAAAACAATGCCAGTCTCCCACTTCTTCATGGTTTCATGCAGCGCTGTATGGGTGTAAAACTCAATTAGCTTTCATTCATTTCCCCTTTTTTACCTTTGCTAGTTTTACTTTTTCTCAGAGGGCTAGAGATTATATGAAGGTACGTTTTTATCTTTAAAGATCCTTTTTTTTTCTCCTGCAGCATTTGTGCAATTTAAATTACACACACGATGCTTCATTTGAGATCAAATCTGTATCCAAATGGAATATATTTACATTTATCATTCAGTATTTATTCGAGCACTCTTCATGTTTGCACTTTTACTTATTTAACACCTCTTTATTGAATTTTCAAAATATTCTGGTTTACAAAATACACTCACCTTTTGCATGATTAGAATCGTGTTTGAAATAATTAAACTTGTGTATAGACATTGTATGTTGCTCATTGTTGCTTTTTTGTATATATTTATATAGACAACCATTGTTTCACTTCCTTGTAAAATTGTTCTCTTTATTTTTATCAGCTTTGTTCAGCTTTGTTCTCCTTGTTTTTAGCCGTGCTATTGTTTCTTCCTGAAAATTGTTCTTATTTAAAGTACATTAAGTGCGCATGAAACCAGATGCTGACAGTTGATTTTAGTTTCCCTTATTTAAACTTTTCTAGTTCTAGTTACATGGTTAAATAATGTAGGATAGGCAGGTTTATCTAACATGTTCTGCTACACCAGGTCCGAACCTTTGAGATAAAATCAGTACCCAAAACAAAGACATTTACATGTAACATCTCTTTGTTCATCATAATTAATTAATCAGCCAAGTATTTATTACAGATTAATCGTACGTTCAGTCTATAAAATATCAGAACATTTTGTGAAAAACTGTATTCAAATTAATTTTAAACTGTATTTGCATAAAACAGCTACATCACTGTTCTATCAAAAGAGTTTCAGACTTTACACAACAACCCTCATTAACCTTCTCGCTAACGTCTCCTCCTCCTACAAGCCCCGACTCGTGTCATGTGTCTTTCTCAACAAACATCCTATCGGGAGAAACTGAGTTCGAAGGCTTGATTGCTAATTAGCTCGGCAGCTGCAGCACATTGTAGAGTGTGAAAACATTTTAAAATGTCAACATCAGTCAGTTTAGATGCTAAACAGCGTCATCTCTGTACTTCTGTGCTTTTATTATCTCAAGCTACAGTAGGGGTCATGAAGCATCAATTGACTACTCTATGCTCTTACAGAAATACAGCACTATCAGGGATGAACAAAGAATGCATTGTGGCCGCTGATAGTGCCACAAGTTGTGAATCATTTCAGCCTCGATCTGCTCTGCCTTAAGGTCCAGTTCATAAAAGATTTTACACTAATGATATTACAGCACAAACTTGCCCATAGGGGAGCTGAGTGCAGTTTGGCCTTGGAAAAGTATAAAATTTGCCTTTGGGCCAAGAACACAATAGATAGAACAGTGACAGAGAGAAAAAGACAAATGAATATCACAGAACAGGAATTTAAACGTGACGAAGAGAACCGTATTTGAGATTTAATATCCCATTCTGTCAGTGCTGTTGTTTTGTGTTGTTTTTTAACATTCAGACTGTACAAATAAGATGGTGTGACTTGAAAGATGAAATGCACTTCGGTTAACAAAAAAGACGCTAATTCACTGTGGCTACACTGGAGTTCAAAATCAGACAAATAAACAGCCCAGAGTCCAGATCTAAAGCCCATAGAGAATCTCTGGAAAATCCCCAACAAAGTAATGTCTAAGAAACCCACTCCAGTTAGTGAACTGTGGAAGAGACAGAACGGATCAAGATCAAACCAGAGCAGTGTGAGAAACTAGTGATGTCCTGTGGGCGCAGATGTGCTGAAGTCATTCAAAGCTGTGGCCTCTACACTTCCTGTTCATTTTTGAATCCTAGAGAGGAAAACAATGCTGAAATCTTCTCTTCTGACACAATGAACACTGATCTCTAGTTATGATCACTGTTTTCTTTTTCACTAAATAAAGGTTTTTGTTGAAGTGCCTTGGGTATTTAAACAAAACAAAAACATGCTATTACAGCAGTGGTATAGCCACAGTGGATATTCTATCAAATTATGAACGATAAAAAATAGCAATACTTCAGAATAAATTAAGTATTTATTATTTGTTCTCTAATTTTGATCTCCACCGTGTGTATATGTGAATATAAACTGTATATATATATATATATATATATATATATATACTGTATATATATATATACAGTATATATGTATACATTTGCAGGTGCTTTGATAATGACACAGTTTGGTTCATTTGTGCAGGTTTAGCAGCCACAAAAGCTGCGCAGTCTCTTTGTGAATTTGCTCCTCAGTTCCTTGAAAACAGTATTGGAAGCAGATTTCAGAATTATTATTTCAGAAAAAGAACATACTACATAAAACAAAGTGCAAGTCCCATGATTTTAAGACTGTCGGGGGTTAAGTTTAAAAGTGACCCAGGGTGTTCTATAAGTGCACTGATGATCGCCAATGGTCTTTCGCCGCAGGACTTTTGGACATCAGTTCATGATTGTATCCAGAGAATTGGCCCTTTTCCATACACTTATTTTAGTTGGAGAACCTGTCCACTCTGAAAAACACGGTTCTCACTCGGAAAAACACGTTTCTCACCTTCAACACTGAATAGGTCCAGACAAAAATCTCACACATCATCAATCACAGACTGGCATAATAAACAGGTATCCTGTTCTCTGCTTGGCAGGATAAAAGCTGTTATTTGAAATGTGAAGGATGTATTTTTTGCCTGATATCAGACAGAATTGTCAGCTTCTTACACTCTTGTTTCCATCTTCAGAATGATGTTGCCGCCACTCTAACAGTTTTCTGTGGGGAAGGGGGATTAGATTTTCCCCAACCAATCACTAAAGACCAACGTTTCCACCTGAACCAAATGTAATTTTTAGTGGACACTGATGCACAGCCATGCCACCACACTGGTTTTGTCGTGGTTTTAATAGGAAACTTTGCAGCATGCCCGGAGCGCCCCGCTCACTCACCTGGCAGGGGCCCGCTTGTCGACATAACGCAGACTTTTCCACCTGCAAGTACCGCCCACGTTGAAAGGTGTTTTGGAAATTTTGGGATGTTTGTAACTTATAATCTATATTAACTTTATTAGGTCAGACGTAAATCCTGCATCTCCTATGCTTGACGTTATCCTATGACTAAAATGATTGCTCTTTTTTTACGTGGTCATGCAATATGAGCATGATTGCCACATGACATTAAATAATTCCAGAGAACATTGAGGCATCTGTGGTCCGTAAATCCTGGCTCTGTAAGATAGAGCATGACCAATCATTATTGGTTGTTTGTATGCTACTGGGAATTCCTGTGATATAACTGTGACTAATGTTACTGCCTTACCTTGTACGTCAGGGCGGCCGGCGGCTGAGTGTTTAGAGCAGTCTCCCCATGTAAAGAGGCTGAAGCCCTCGAGGCAGCAGCCGCGGGTTCTACTCTGACCTGCGGCTCTTTGCTTCATGTCCCCCCCCCCCCCCCCCCCCTCTCTCTCACCCCATTTACTGTCTGTCCTGTATAATAAAGGCTTTGAAAACTGCCAAAAAAATAATCTTGCAAAAAAAAAAAGTGAACCGCCCTCAGCTCTGGGTCTGTCTCTCTAGCCTGTTTGCCCGGTAGAGCACAGTCCTTTCCTGCAGGAAACTTGAGAATAAAACCACGGAGAAAAGCCAAAACTTGTGTGGTGTATAATCTATGTTGTCTGACTTTTCCCATAACAAAGGATGCAGAGTACCGCAATGGCAGCCTATGAAAAATTTCTGGGTTGTAAGCTTAAAGTGAAATTCTGGTGTAAAATCATCCCAGGGTCTTTTTAGGCAAATTGGGTCATCAAATAAGCCAAAGAGACATTTTTTTTCGTGTGACAACTATTAACGTAGATTACCCGGAGAGTTACTAACAGCCTGCTGTAGCTAACACGGATAAACTCGGGGTGGCGAGTTGGACGCCATAAAACCCAACCTCTGCAGTAGCATGACATAGTATGTGAACACAGAGTGTATTAAAAGAGTGTTTTGAAAAACTTATCGACTGGCCCCAGTACCAGCTGCTCCATTCAAGTGGATTACCAAATACAATCCAAAAGGAAGGAGCCCATTAATGTTTTATTCCAGCAAGGCACATAGATGTTGTGGTTTGTGGCAGTTTGGTGAAGTGTCCCACACAGCTTTCCCCTTTGCACCGAAACATTACGAAGATCTCAGGGGTCAGGGGTTGGGGCATGTTGCTGGAAGATGCACAGTGAGTGCAGGCACGGGTAAAGCCGACTAGCCTGCAACTTAAAGTGAGGAGAGACAGAATGGTTCGTGTTTGTATCTTTCTCGGCTGCGAAACAAAAATAAAAGCTTACAACCCAGAAACTTTTCATAGGCTGCCATTGTCGTACGATGACCATGCTCTGATGAACCAGTGGCTTCTTGTTTTTGTAGGAATTTTACACATAATACTTTAGTCAAATCAGAAGGACCTCACAGAGTATATATTGCGTAATTCAAATTCTACAGGAGGCTTCCTGGAGTCAGCAGAGTCGTTGGCAGTTTAGTGCGCCAGCAGGCATTTATTAGCAGAAGGACATCGGATGAAACAGACGTCTGGAGAAATGTTCTACTCTCTATCTAGAGTAACTGTGTGCAACACAGTACCCGTGATCAGAGGCAAGAAGTTCTGATATCTATTCTAACTACTCCAGCATTTATGCTTGGTGGTTTATGTGTCTGCTTGTGCCTGCATATGTGTATTTCAAAAGTAGCCGCTTCTCCAGCCTCCATCTTCCTCCCCGCGCGTCGGGGTAACCTCTGTTTCCACAGGGCTCTTCTTCTTTATCTGTGAAAGGAGCACATATTCTCATCCTCCCTACAGCCTACCTCCTTACATGGTTGCTCCTGTCTCCTTATATGGTTGTTGTTTGCGAACGGCAATTCTCTAATCTCAACTAATTGCCAGGTGCTATTTCATTGTCTTTGTGACCTTGACTGACTGCCAAAAGTTTGTGTGCTTTGCAGAAAGCAGAAAAGCTTGAGCCTGGACTAATAATCACACTATCACACTTTTAAATGGTCATACCTAATAATCACACTATCACACTCTCATTAATCATTACTAATACACACGCTAACACATGATTATGATACTTCACTCATTGATTATCACACTCTCATTAATCATTACTAATACACGCGCTAACACATGATTATGATACTTCACTCATTGATTTTTAATTCTTCATTTTGAATCTGGACATTGAGACACCGATTGGGATGCTTAGGCAGAGGGATTACCGTGTCTGCCACAAACCACAACGTTTACGTGTCTTGCTGGAATAAATCATTAATGAGCTCTTTCCTTTTGGATTGCATTTGGTAATCGACTTGAATGGACTATGAGAGGAGCTGGTACCGGGGCCAGTAGGTAAGTCTTTCAAAACACTCTTTTAATAAACTCCGTGTTCAATAACTACGTTGTTGGTGCTTCGGTTAATGTGTCAGGACTCTTCTCATGCTACTGCAGAGGTTTGGTGTTATTTAGAGCAGTATTAGTGGTTAAAAAATATGTTTTAATGCGTCCAACTCGCCACCCCGAGCTCATCAGTGTCAGCCGCGACAGGCTGTTAGCGACTCTCCAGAAAAAAAGCATCATTAATAGACCAAAAAATGGTCTCGATGGCTTATTTGATGACCCAATTTGCCTAAAAAGACCCTGGGATGATTTTACACCAGAATTTCATTTTAAGAGCGTAAAAAAAGTTTCCCTTTATTGTAGCGGGGAGAGCAAAACTGTGATGTCAAGCGAAGACATGCTGTCAGGATAAACACAGCTTGACCACAACATTAGTCCTGCCCCTGGGGCTAGTCATTAGTTCTTCCGCAGTGCTCACTGGATTGACTGATTGCTTTTTCAATTGAGAAGCTGCTGTCTCAGGAGATGTCCACGCGAGCGTGAGTATTTTTTGAAACCGTGTGTTTCCCTGCACGGTTTGGCCTTTCATCCACGTGCAACTGCAGTTGTGGGCTCCTTAAAAGAGTTTTTTGTAAGCAGAGTCCAGTGTGAACTTTTTCAGGACAGGAAAACTGAGGAAAACCGTAATTTCTTGTCGACATTGTTTGACGTCACACTGTGTGACGGTAAACAGTAAGTTGTATCCATGGAGACTTGTGTAGCACTCTAGACATGACCAGCTGACGGAGGCGGATTTTGCGGTTTCATGTGGATGGAGATATTTATTAGCACACCGGTGGTGTGGATGGGAATTTTTATTATCTGGGGGCCATAAAAGTTTGGTTTCAAACATACCCGTGTGGGTGGGGACTAGACCTCAGTGTGTGTCTGGACCCAGGCAAATGTCTTTCTAAAATTCAATAAAATGACAATCACAATAAAAAGCTTACTGTGCCTTTATGACTTAGTTTACGGTCGAGCACATATAATATACTGGCCCACTCTTGATGCATCTTTGAAGACCTTTTTTTTCTTCATGTAGAAAATCACTTTGACCTGATTTGACAGCCAAATGACTCATTGTGGTTTGAGGGCAATATGGGGTATTAAAATGCATGAAAGACACTGAACAGGGAAATAAAATGAAACAAAATGGAGAGACAAATGACTGATCTAGACAGGAAAAAAGTTTACACTGCAGTTTCAGTGAGGAAATAGATTCATCAAAAAGTAAAAACAGCTGTGATGTGACATGTTTAGAGTCTCAGAACCTCAGATGTCCTAGAAGTTTGTTCAAGTTCCTTTATGTGGAGCAGAGGATGTAAACTCTGGCTGTCCGTGTTGTATAAAGCTGCAGAAGAACAGTACTGTAAGTAGGGCAGCCTGACTTGTGTGTCAGTGGATGTAACACAGAATCTGTGAAGTGCTTTAAGGACACAATTATATCATTTTACTGACTGGATAACAGCATAGAGAAGAAGGCTTGAGGGTTTGACTTGCTCCATGCCTTTCATGAATACAAAGGTACAGCTTAGGATATTTTGAATCTCTTCAAAACCTTATATTTATTCACTGTCATTCAGATCCAATCCGAGAAGACTAAATAAATATGTGGGATGCAGTAAATTTGGTCCATTAGTATGAAGAAGGCCAAACAATCCTCCAAAAACAAAGAAAGTAAGATTATCTGGATGCCTCTTCATAAAACTCATAGCAAGACATCAGAATGATGATAATTAGAGAGCACTTAAATCCTCTCAAAGATATGCTGTGAAGGAAATGTTAGTGAGTCAGACTATTGAGGTTTTTTCTTAATGAATTATGTAGCTTTATGTTAAATATCAGCAAATATTGCAGGGCAGTAGCTCCTGTAATGAGCACATTACGTTCATTCACATTCATGTACATTTGAAGTCCCACTCCAGACATGTGTTAAAGTATTTAAGAAAACTACTCTGCTGTGGTTAATATTTTGTTTTCCCACATAGAAAGTAAAAACCAAACAAAAAGAGATGGAGCTGGAAGCACATCTACTATACATTGAATGTAAATTGTTGTCTGACAGAGAGCCGATGGGTTCTGAGATTAGGTTACTACAATATAGAAGCTGCCCTGGTCATGGCCTACACTGAAGAGACCTTGAACAAAGAGAAAAATAATTCGTGCCTCATGCCAGATGCTCTATAAACTACTTTTTGCTTCTCTTCTTTGGACTATAGCATGACATTTTATGACCTCTCACAAGGTCAAGCGAAGATACTAATCTTGCAGGACTTTAACATAAGGAAATAATCATTATTTCATCCAATAACAGTATTGTTTATATCTTTATAAACTTGGAACTATAACTTGTTGTAATTCACACATCAGATTCAGGATTAGGTCACATATTGAGTCGGCAGTAACTGGGGGGTTGTTGGTTTAAAGCACTCCTACCTTTCTTCCGTGTGTCAGTTAGAGCACTCAAAAAGTCCCAACTTCTTCCCCCTGCCTGACCTCTGAAACTCCCTCATCCCCTTAAACGTGTGTTGAGAGAAAAATGCTGCATTCAACTTTTAGTTTTATTTGGATTTTATTAAGGATCCCCATCAGTCATCACTTAGTGAGGACTAGTCTTCCTGGGGTCCAAGACAAGACATACATAAACAAATGTTATGAAGCACCATACATATTGTTATATCTGAACAATGAATACATAGTAGCACTCTACAACATCATGTTATAAAAACAAAACAAAACAATCAAAAAAACAACAACAAAAAAGACATAACCGAATCAAACCGGTTTTGACCTAATCACTTTACTGAGAACTGCTTCTTTTAGTTTCTTAAGCTTAAAATATTTTCCATTAGGATTAAATGTTGGGGGCGGCTGTTTCAATATGCTACAGCTCTATAAATTACCATTTTTTAAAGTGCATTAGTTCTGGGCAGGGGCAGGGTAAAGCCATGACCTCAGGCCAGTCTGGTATCATGACCATGTCATGACCATGCCTACCAATGATTACCTATCATTGGTAGGTAATAGCTGCGAGAACAGGCTGGTGGGTTTACATGTTGTACAAATCTTCTTTAAAAATACAATAAGGGGGCAGCTGGTGGCACAGTGGTTAGAGCAGTCACCCCATGTAAAGAGACTTAAGGTCCTTAAGGCAGCGGCTGTGGGTTCGACTCTGACCTGCGGCCCTTTGCTGCATGCCTCCCCCTCTCTCTCCCTCACCCCATTTCCTGTCTGTCCTATTTAATAAAGGCTTGAAAAACTGCTAAAAAAAACAAAATAAAAATAAGACGGTATGCTAGTTTTTCATCTAAAGTCATCCACGTCAGCCTGGTATACTTTTTTTCCAATATCACTCCTTGTGCTGCAGCGAGTCAATCGGCAAGTCCTTCCTGATTGATAATAATTCTAGTTGGCAAATCTATAATTTGAGATAAATTACATACAGAAGCTGCATCCTACAACTATTTTTTAAGGCACAATTCCTGACGTACCAGTTTATAGTCAAATCACCTATAAAGAATATGTCATTGTCCATGTCAGTTACATTCTGCAGCATTGTGTACGTGCTACCTAAATACTCATTTGCGCAAGGTGGCCTATAGCAACAGCGTGTTAAAAATAGGTTTCCGATGCAGAATGTGAACTTGTAGCCATAAGGCTTCCAGACCATTCACATCTAAATCTTTCCTGATTTTAGCTGGAATGTTATTTTGAATATAAAAAGCAAGTGTCGTGGGAAGTCCAAAGTTTCGAACCTCAAAACTGGCAAAGTGCACAGGAATGTCTGTCAAAGTGGAACCTCCTGCTAGTGAATTCAAGGGATATCGATCTCCCCCGAATTTGCAAGATTACAAAAGAAAGTGTAAAAATGCCAGAAGGTAAGAAGCTTTCAGTCTCTGTACAGACAAAGTATGGAGTGTGGACTACAGTACTAGCGTGAGATGTGCCTATTCACTAATTCTCCAAACCCCAACTGTTCAGGGTGCATTTAGTCAAATTAACATCTAAATGTCTATTTTGGATGTTTTCTTTCCACTAGTCTGAAAGAAAATTTGTTTAGGAAGAAACATAGCCCAAAATACCCCCCAAAAATGTGTATACAGTAGATCCTGTTTTTGCCAGAGATGGTCACAAGTCCTATGTACTTAAAGTACTCATTGTGCAAGAACAATGTTTCCAGTTAGTGTTTTCTATTATATATTTTGTTTCTGGATTAAAGTAGATTTATTATAACCTGACTCTCGCCAGATGAATTTAGTTCCACCTTGCTTCTGCCTTGACTCCTCCTGGCTCCACTCAACCCTCTGGGATCGCTCCATAGGAAAGTGATTTCAGGTGGTCTAGCGAGTCAGGACTGCCAGGCGGGGTTTTATAGATGTGACGTAGCGGAGAAGCGACTGTTTTGATTCAGACAACAATGGCGGCTCGCATCGAGGAAGCAGGCATCAACATGGATGCTGCTGTTTCATCCATGTTGTCCAATTTATCGAATATTTCTTCTTTAAAAGAACACCAGAGAACGGCTCCGAAGGCTTTTGTTGGTGGAATCAAATCAAATCAAATCAACCTTTATTTATATGGCGCTTTTCATACAGAAAAGTATCACAAAGTGCCTTACAGAGATGTACAGAAAAGAGAAACATCAAATAAAATCAGGAGAAGAAAGTTAAAAGAACCTGACCCTCCCACAATCATGCACAGAGACATACACAAATGTATATACGTTCATTCGCACATTCACATAAACACACACAGCCCCGATGACACACAGACACCCAGACACACACACTCACACCTACGCAAACACTAGCTGTCACTACAGAGACATGGCCGAGCAGCGAGACCTGAGGTACAGAGGAGTCTAGAGGAAGCTACCTTTTGGGGGGCCAACCACACTGGGAGAGGTCCCAGTCCAAGGTCCCAGTCCAAGGTCACAGGGACCACCCCGAGACCACCCCGACCCAGGCAGACAGGAGCCTCCGCATCAAAGTGCAGAGCCCTCTAGCTGCCCGGGCCGGAACTGTCCACGGGACAGCATCCCCCACGGCTAGACCAGAGACAACTCCCAAACTGGCAGGCCCCCTGAGGAAACACTGGAGATTAAGAACTGTTGCCTAAAACAGTAAAGGGTTAAAATATGGAGGCTAAAAACACGAGGGACTAAAACATAAAAGCATAAAAGCATAGAGGCTAAAACATGAAATAGAAAATAAAAGCATAAGAGCATAAGACATGAGGCCATAAAAATAAATAAAAGCATGAAGGCTAAAACACAGAGATTAAAACAGTAAAAAAGTTTAAAAAAAAGTGCTCTGATTAGCACTGCCTAAAAGAAATCAATTAACTAAAAGCCTGGTTAAAAAGATGGGTCTTAAGCCTCTTTTTAAAAACCTCAGCAGTCTCCGCGACCCTGAGGCTCTCCGGCAGGCTGTTCCAGTCGGGGCCCATAACAACTGAAAGCCGCCTCCCTGTGCTTTTTTGAACTTACCTGTGGTATGGTTAAAAGGCCGGTGCCGAAGGACCTCAGGGTCCGCGGCGGCCGATAAGGTAAAAGCAAAGCAGCTAGGTAAGAGGGCCCAAGACCGTTAAGACACTTAAAAACTAGTAGAAGAACTTTAAAATCAATCCTGAAACGCACGGGGAGCCAATGCAGCGACTTTAAAACTGGTGTTATGTGCTCCTGCCCTCTGGTCCTTGTCAGCACTCGTGCAGCTGAGTTTTGTAATAATTGTAGATTCAAAATGCTCTTTTTGGGAAGGCCAGAGAGCAGGGCATTACAGTAGTCTATACGATAAGAGATAAAGGCATGCATCAGCACCTCCGTGCTGGCCTGAGAGAGAAACGGGCGGACTCTGGCTATGTTCTTAAGATGGTAAAAACCTATTTTTGTTATATTTTTGATGTGTGGAATAAAACTGAGCTCAGAGTCAAAAATCACACCCAGATTTTTTACAGATTGCGATAGTTCAAATTTCTGTAACTTTGGTAAAAGTTTCTCTTTCTGGCCCTCAGGACCGATGAGTAAAATCTCTGTTTTGTCCTGGTTGAGCTGTAGGAAATTTCCTGCCATCCATGTCTTGATATCTAAAATGCAGTTAATAAGGACATCAATAGGTCCTGTGTCATCAGGAGACACGGCGATATACAGTTGCGTATCGTCAGCATAACTATGAAAGCTAATACCGTGCCTCCTGATGACGTCCCCAAGGGGAAGCATGTAAAGATTACAAAGAGTTGGACCTAAAATTGACCCTTGGGGAACACCACACTTTATTTTGTGGGTTTCTGAGGAACATGTATCCATACTTACAAAAAAGTGTCAATCTGTGAGGTAAGAAATGAACCAGTTAAAAACAGTACCAGAGAGGCTGACCAGGTTCTTCAGTCTATCTAATAAAATGTCTATTGTATCGAAGGCGGCGGTTAGATCCAGTAGTACCAAGACTGTGAGTTCATTGTTATCCAAGTTGCACCTGATGTCATTTAAAATCTTTAAAAGGGCTGTCTCTGTACTGTGGTTCGCCCTGAAACCAGACTGACACTTCTCAAAAATGTTGTTTGCAATTAAAAAGTAATTTACTTGATTGAAAACAAGTTTTTCCAAAATTTTACTTCAAAACGGTAAGTTGGATACAGGCCGATAATTATTAAAGCTGTTGGGATCTAAATTGCTCTTCTTCAGAAGGGGCTTCACCACCGCCGTTTTAAAGGAGGCGGGGAAGACCCCCGTCTAAAGAGAGCAATTCACCATGTATAAAAGCTGATCCTCAAAGAATCCACAAAGTGTTTTGAAAAACGGTGTGGGAATTGGATCTAATAGGCAGGTTGTGGACTTTACTTGGGAGAGGACTCGACCAAGTGTCCCCGCACCAACCAGGGCAAAACTCTCCAGTGTTTCCTCGGGTAAAATCAATGATCCAGGTGTGTCAACATTGGAAATCTGTTGGGGTAAAAGACTCGATCTGATGTCATTGATTTTATTTCTGAAGTGGTCTGCAAAGTCCTCACAAAGGGCGTCAGTTGGTGTTTTGGAGGATCTATTAAAATTTTTGTTTGTTAAAAGGTCAATTGTGGAGAAGAGGAATTTGTGGTTGTTTTTATGTTCGTTGATTAGTTTATGGAAATGGGAGATTCTTGACTCTTTGATTGCGTTATTGTATGTTTTGAGATGTCCATGTAAAATTTCATAGTGAACTGTCAGTTTTGTTTTTCTTAATCTCCTCTCAGCACTCCTGCAGTCACTCTTTAGTTTTTTGTTTCTGCATTTCTCCTCGGGGGTGTCGGTCTTGTCATATTTCTTTTTATTGAGAGTGGAGCCACCAAGTCCAACGTTGATTTTATTTTATGGTTAAAATTGTCAACAATAAAATCACATGGTGCTGGTAAAATTTCTGCAGGAGTGCTCTGTAAAAATCTGGATAAAATTTGCAGCCACTTCAGAAGTTAGGTAGCATTTCCTCACTGTTCTCACTGGGGCCTCCTGCTGGTTAAAACTGGTGATTGTAAAAAACACACAAAAATGGTCAGACACAGCCAGGTCCACAACAGAGGGCGCACCAATGGACAGGCCATAGGTTATGACCAGGTCCAAGGTGCGCCCCCTGCTGTGGGTCGGCTGCGTGACATGTTGATTAAAATCAAGGCAATGGAGAAGGTTTAAAAATTCTCTCGACATAGGATCTGAGGAATTATCTATGTGTAAATTAATATCACCGGTTATTAGTATTCTGTTATACATGCTATGTGTTATTGACAGTAGCTCTGAGAATTCACTGTTAAAAGAGGTGGAATAGCGGGGTGGTCTTTAGACTGTCATACAGAGGATGGGGCATGATAGTCAAATGATAAATATTTGTTAAAAAAGACAACATGGTGTCTTTGGTGATTGACGCAGTTCCACCTCCTCTTTGTCCCCCTCTAGTAGAAAATAAAAAGGTTGAAATTTGGTGGGGAAGCCTCAGTGAGAACAACAGGTGCATCAGTGCAACCTTAACATCTTACAGCGAGAAGACGATGTTGGTTTGGTCAGTGGCCGTCGATCCGGCCTCACGGTGGAGTGGCTGCCCGCCTGGACACTAATTTCCCGCGGTGAGGTGACAGTGTCGGCCGATGTCGGAGCGACAGCCGGGTCACCTGGGTGGGCCGTGGCATCATCGGACAGTACCATGTAGCGGTTGGAGAGGTCCAGGTGCGGTGGTGATGCAGACCGGACCGCCCGACAGGTCCCACCACGGACCACCACCTCAGCCCATGACTCCTGATGGTTAGGAGTTGAGCAGGAAGAATGTTGAAGGTTGGCGACGGGGTCCCATTTGATGGTGTCCTCGATAGTTGCGTTGAGGGAAGTGATGTGTTTGGACTGCTGAGATGCTACTTCCATTAAACTGATTTGTTTGGACTGCTGTGAAGCTACTTCCATGAAACCGGACAGGAGTGAGTCCTTCTTTTTCAGTTCATTGGAGAGGCGACGGATGTCTTCTTCCAGGTCAGCAATCTTTTTATTTGCCTTTTGAAGGACTGTGTAGCCCTCACATGGCGTGGTAGGCATAATAGTTAGTGTGTGTGTCTGCTTGTCCGTGTCAAATCACGCTAGTAGCTACTAGCTACACACAAATCACGCTAGTAGCTAATAGCTTCACACAAAACACTCCAGGCTGTGTAAGATCACTGATGCAGATGTACGGCCACAGGGAAACACTTATTAAGGTTGATTCTTTTTGAATTTGTCTCCCGCTGCACAGCTCATACGTAGTGTCGCTCATGTGTAGTGTTGCTCATGGAAACCATGTTTTCGCCCTTCTCCCGACTGGGTTAGGCTTTTCCCTGCATCGCTTCAGCGTCACGGGTTGGTTTCGATGTGATTGGTTGGAGTATCATGTCAATAAAATTACGGACAAGTGGTTAATCCAATCATATGCAAGGATTTTTGCATATGCCCATGGAGAGATCCCTGATGGATGAGTGAAGCAAGGCAGAAAGAAATTCATCCTGCGAGAGTCAGGTTAGACATATTATGCTTTTCCTTGGTTTCTGTCTCATATATATATATATATATATAAATAAAAAGATTGTGCACAAGTCTCAAATCTCGAGTCCAAGTCAAGTCTTACTGAATCCAAAGTTAGTTCTATCATTTCTTCTATCAAAAAGACATATTTTGACTGGACTCTGTTTCTCAAGAAACATGCTTCCTCTCTCACAGGGACAATCACCAAAATAATAACTTTTAGGGAGGGAAAATTCTCAAAACACTGGAAGTCAGCCATTGTTGTGCCAGTCCACAAATCAGGGGACAAAACTGATATTAACAACTATTGGCCTATTAGTGTTTTACCTGTCATGTCTAAGGCCTCTGAAAGAACTGTAGCTAAGCAATTGACCGAACATCTTAACAATAGTCCTTTCACACTACACCCTATGCAATTTGGCTTCCGAGCAAATAATTTCACTGACGCGGCAAATTGTTTCCTTATAGAAAATATGAAATCAAAAATGGACAAAGGAGGCATTGTTGGAGCAATCTTTTTAGATCTTAAGGAAGCTTTTGACACTGTCAATCATCAATTGCTCATCCGCAAAATGTGTCATTTAAATTTCTCACCTAGTGCAATAGACTGGATGAGCTCTTATCAGTCTAACAGAGATCAGTGTGTAAGGGTAAGTGGTGAGATATCACCACTCCTGAGGAACAAACTGTGTGTACCCCAAGGACACCGTACATTTGTTAAAAACAGTGCAACACAAACAATAATAAAAATGGGAGTAAACAAAGTGATCATATCAGGTAAAAATAACAAAACAGTGCAAATAAGATCAGAGGGAAAAGGCAGTTTTGAACAGTTGGGTTTTCAGTTTGGATTTGAAGTGAGGGAGTGAGGTAGTGTTCCTGAGTTTCGAAGGTAGGCAGTTCCACAGACAGGGAGCAGAGCAGCTGAATGCTCTGCTCCCCATGGTGGTGAGACGGGCAGGTGGGAAAGTCAGGTGGATGGAGAAGGAGGATCTGAGAGTGAGGGAGGGCGAGGCAACGTAGAAGAGGTCAGACGGGTAGGGGGGGCTGTAGATGGACTTAAATGCTAAGAGGAGGATTTTGAATTCAATGTGGAACTTTATTGGGAGCCAGTGGAGCAGTTGTAGGACGGGGTGATGTGGTGGATGGATGGGGTCCTTGTGATGATGCGGGCAGCTGAGTTCTGGACTAACTGGAGTTAATGGAGGCATTTGTGAGTGACACCGAAGAGAATTGCAGTAATCGAGGCGAGAAGTGACGAGGCTATGAACAAGAATAGAAGTGGTATGGGGGGTGAGGGAGGGGCGGAGGCGGTTGATGTTGCGTAGGTGAAAATAAGCAGACCAAGTAATGTTATTGATATGAGAGTGAAGTGATAAGTAAAAGTGGAGTTGAGTAGTGACTATTTTCTCAATGATTTTGGAAATGAAGGGCAGATTTGAAATAGGATGGAAATTATTGTAGTTGGTAGGATCTGCACCAGGTTTTTTCAGGATTGGGGTTATTGCAGCAGTTTTGAATGATGTAGGAACAGTTCCGGTGGTGAGAGAGGAGTGGATGATGGCAGAAATGAGGGGGACCAGCGATGGGAGGCAGGACTTAACCAGAACTGTGGGGAGGGGGTCAAGCTGACATGTGGTGGATTTGACTTATGGATGAGGTCGGAGATCTCTGAGAGGGTGGGGAGCTCAAAAGAGGAAAAGGGGTGGGCGGGTGGGTGTAGGTCAGAAGTGACGCTGGAGGAGTTTGAACCGAGATCCTAATGGATTGTCATGATTTCGGGTGTTGAAGAAAGACATGAGAGTTACAGAAGGCAGTTTACTACAAGTGGGGTGGTATAGAAACTGGGGATCGGGTGATATTGTGAAAACAGTGACGTGGTGTTACCAACATTTGAACAGATTATGCTGGAGTAATAGTATGATTTGGATTTAATGATACAGTCCTGGTAGTGCAGAAAATTATTTTTGTACAACTATTCTATTCAGCCTCTAAATAAATGACTTGCCATCAGTATGCACTTTATGTGAGGTGCAAATGTATGCTGATGACACTGTAATTTATGTCCATGCAAAAAAAGCACAAACAGCTGCCAAATTGAGTGATACAATGGAACATGTAAATCAATGGCTTGTTGACTCACATCTATATCTCAATGTCAAGAAGACTGTCTGTATGTCCTTAAGCAAGACCAACACTGTATCTCACTGTGAATCTAAGGTTTATGTGTCTGCATAGGTCATTTAAACGGTTACACATTTTAAATATCTAGGCATTATCCTTGATACAAGTTTATCCGAAAATCAAGTGAGGGTAATGCAAATAACCAAATACAATATAGCGAATTTTAGATATATAAGGAACTGTTTGACAACACATGTAGCAAAACACTATATGAGTGCCATGATCATTCCCCACCTAACATACTGTGTGACCAGCTGGACCCAGGTGTATAGCACAACGTTAAGGCCTATCCTATCACTTTACAAACAAGCTCTCAAAGTTCTGGACAGAAAACCTAAGCTTTACCATCATTGCAACATCCTGGACAAACATAAACTGCTTAGTATTGAAAATCTTTTTAAAACATGCTGATGGTTGTCTAATTTTAAGAATTGAAATGGCATGGCTCCCCCACCACTCTGCACTTTAATACAGCAGAAAAGTTCAAACAGCCGAACCACAAGGTCTGCCCTAAGAGGGGATTGTGTAGTCCCTCTTAGGTCCAGTTCCTATGGTAAACTGTTTCTCTAAACTTTGGAATACAATTACAGTACAGCTAAGGAACACACCTCCTATCATACATCCAACCGCAATTTTAAAAATTGGCTTTTAAGCATTCAAAAATGTTTTACTGAACACTTTTAACAGTTCAGTATGATAGCATTTAATCTGGTTGTATGGTTATTGTTGTAGCTGTCCTGTCTAACCCATGGTGGTGGGTAAGAATGTTTGATTGGTTATTTGTATGTCTTAAGGAGTCTGTCAACATGCTCTACTGTTGTTATCTGTTTTTGCGTGTATTTTTTCGTATGTTTTTCTTATTTTAATCTTTTGGGGTCATCTTAACATCTTGCCAAAGGACTGCAGTTGCAATTTAGCCTGCTGGCTAAAACTGGCAGACTGTCCTTTAAATAAATAAATGAAATGAAATGAAAAGAAAAGGATAAAGTCTCAAGTCACATTTGTATGCGACTCGAGTCCGAGTCTAGAAACTTGAGTCCCAATCTCTGGTTTGTGCATGTGTGTATTTAGAGACTGTGTGTGTAATGTGTATAATAACAAAGCAAAAAAATGGGAGTAAAAACCTACAACTTCTAATTTTATTCTTTTGTTGTTTAGAAAACAAACATCCACAGTCAAAAGTCACCAGGGGTCCGTTTCACAAAACAGGTTCAAAAAACTCTGAGTCTAACCCTGAACTCTGAGTTGATCTACTCTGAGATAGGAAACTCTGAGTTTTCGGTTCCAGAACAGCAGATTTGCGTTAGTTTAATCAACTCAGAGAAGTTTGACCTGGAGTTAAGCGCATGCACCACAAGTAAAAAAAGACAGCATCAATGGAGCCCTGATTCGACGAGTCACCATAGCAACGGGGAAGCGGAGCGCTACGCTACCACTGGAATTGGAAATATTAATGCGCTCATACGGAGAGTTTGAGCATGTTTTCGCCGAAAGTGTGACACCACTGCAGCAGCTAAAGAGAGGGAGACGGCGTGGGAGAACATTGCGGCTCGGGTCAGTGCGTAAGTTTAAACGTAGTGACTGTGGCTGTTTTATATGTTGTATAAAAAACTCCCTTTTGCAAAACGCAGCGCAACACACAATATCTGCTGGGATGTGAGAGCATGACTTTGGTTGTTAATGTTGGTAATGTAAGGACGGATGAGGCTCTGTATGTAAATGTTGGACTGTGACATGAAACGGTGTTGTGCTGTATTCAGCACCCCTGCTGTGAAATGCACCCCTCGCATTATAGGTGATATGCTGGATCAGAAGGCTGTTGTTTCCACCTATAAGAGTAGTTTATATACCGGTAACCCAATTAAAACCACACACTTTTGAACCTATGAATTGCAAGAAAAGCTAGGATTATATTTAGGAAACGCTGAGTCAAATACATTCATTTTGTAATTATGGCTGCAGTATATTAAGGACGTCTATGCGCGGTCTGATGATCATCTCCCGACGAATATTTAATTCTCTGCGCAGTAATGCTGCAGCTTCATCCACGGGATCGTTATCAAAAGGACATGCCATGGTAGTGAAATAGTCACCACCTAATGTAACTTCTATATAGGCCTACTGACTGATTTTTATACGTTGTATAAAAAAACTCCCGTTTGCA
This sequence comes from Echiichthys vipera, assembly GCF_963691815.1. Classification (NCBI taxonomy): domain Eukaryota; kingdom Metazoa; phylum Chordata; class Actinopteri; order Perciformes; family Trachinidae; genus Echiichthys; species Echiichthys vipera. The sequence goes on along the minus strand of NC_139829.1, from coordinate 8,192,485 downwards.
AATAAACGCAGCGCAACACAGAATATCTGCTGTGATATGAAACGGTACCGCTCAAAAAGAGAATTGCCTGGAAATGCAAGCACATCTATAATCAATAGTTTGATGATCATCTCCCGACAAATATTTAATTCTCTGCGCAGTAATGCTGCAGCTTCATCCACGGGATTGTTATCAAAAGGACATGCCATGGTAGTGAAATAGTCGCCACCTAATATAACTTCTAATGTCTGATTTTTGCAGTGATTTTCTGAAAAACTGACGGAACTATACTACGCCAAAACTCGCGTGCTGACTGAATGAATGAGGAAATCAAACACCGTGTGTGGCTGAAAGAGGGCGGAGACAGAGAGAAACTCAAGGTTTTCTGAGAAAAACCTGGTCCCGATCAGGTTAGTTTCAGTGAGCATGTTACCATGGTAACTGACAGAGAGGTTAAGTTACCTCTCTTTGTGAAACAGGCTAGAGTTACCCCTCTTTCTCTGGTTTGAGTTACCTCCCTTTGTGAAACGGAAAACTCAGAGTTTCCCTCATTTCAGGGTTAACAGACTCAGAGTTTTCACTAAACCTGCTTTGTGAAACGGGCCCCAGGACTTTATTCAGACTCTGGACTACAACACTGACACTCATGAATCCCACAGTCTCTCCTGTCATTTCCATACGGTCCAATAAAGGCACAGTACACTGGAGCTTCACTATAGGAGTAAATTAACTCATGACATGGAGGTTTGGAAACAAAAGCCCGCTTCACTTTTGTTGATCAGCAGTCTTTTAAATCCCTGGAGATAAACTGTAAATCCTGAAGACGTAAACATCTTATTTTTCTCTTTTCACTTGTTTTCTCTATTGTGTAGCTGAAAACATTTTATTTACTGTCCATTCAGCTTATCCTCTTATTCTGCAGCTACAGACTGAGCGTGGTGCAGCAGTGAACTGCAGCTAGAGAAAGAAATAAACAAAGAATTGAGGAGGAGGATGAAGATGATGAATTATGTGGTACGGAAGGCGCCCAAGGAGCAAAATAATTATTTTGTTTGTTTTGCTATTGTGACAATGGCCTTAAAGCTCCAGGAGCTTAAAGAAAACATCTTGCTTAAAATCTCTGTCTCCTCCTCAGTTACCCTGGCATTATCTGGCAGTGGTGGAAGAAGATATCGGATGGTAAAAGTTGTGCTGCATCAACTATATGAAAGGTTCAAGTACTCATTGTGCAAGAACAATGTTCCCTGTTAGTGTTTGTGTTATATATGTTGTTTCTGGATTAAAGTAAACATATTATGCTTTTCCTTCATTTCTGTCTAGAGAGAGAGAGAGAGAGAGAGAGATAGAGAGAGAGAGAGAGAGAGAGAGAGAGGGAGAGAGAGAGAGAGAATGTTATGTTATGCTATAATGATGGGTGTTCATATTAAAGTGGTCCAAAATATCAAATAATGAGGCAAACGTATGTAAAAGTAAACCCTGTGAGCAAAAAAGATTTCAGACTGTCCTGAAGTCTCCGTAGACTCTAGACTCTTAGCTCTGGTTGACGTGAACCTGTTCTGGGTTTACATTTTTTATTATTGTATGTCAGCTCCAGTCCAGACGTGTTTTCCTGTAACCGCACAACTTTTCGCTTGGCTTTGACTTCTCATTTCCTATTACCAAAAAAGGGCACTGATGTGACGCTGGGGGGGGAGGGAAATACATCTGTCTGGCTGACGTTTAATGAATTAGCTCCACAGCACACGCTACTAGATAAACAGGAGTGGGAGTCAGTGTTGAGATGTTGTCAGTGTTAAGATATGAGAAGGAGTTACTTTTTAAATTTAGTAACGGGATTTTTTAGATGTTAGAGACACACAGCACCACACTGGCTCCACAAGTCAAGTAGAGGCAGTGTTTATGATCTATGATTTAAACTAACATTCAACGCAGTACCATGCTCATAGACTGTAAAACACCGACCCTCACAGCCCAAATCCTCCAACTGCTCCAGATTAGCATCTAGTGTATGTGTCATCTATAGTAGACTGTATTCAAGTCATGGTGCAAGTGCGTCTATTTAATTAGCATAACATAGCTAACATGTTATGTTCCTAAACCATCTCTTTGTACAGTTGATCGAAGAGCAAACCATCTTGTCACTTATAGTAACACCACCACACGAATGACCGCAGCCAAGGCCGAGATGACGGCGTTAGCGTGCTAATCCTGACAACTAGCCTCCGAGGAGAAGTAAGGACCAGTGGCTAGCTGTCACTCAAGAGGCAGCTCCCTTAATTATTCATAAACTAAAATCTCCAATAAAATAAAAACTAGCCTGATACAAAAAAAATCCCCACTCAACGAACTGCAGCTTTTGGCACTTCTGTATTGGATCAACCAGGAAGTTGCTGTTGAGGGGGCTTGGGAAAATGCCATCTTCTTGCAGTCACCTGTCAATTTACTTAGTAGTCCTTTGACTGAGAAACTGAGAAAATGCAGGGGTTTTCAAACACCTGCAGATAAGGCTCAGGCTAGTCCAGAGCTTTTGTCTAAGGAGAAGATATTTTGAGAAAAATGAAGAAAACACAAACTCTTGCTTTGTGAAAACAAGTCAAAAGCAACCTTCTCCATCAAATAGGCCCACACTAGTCTTGAGTGAGAGATTGAGAGATTGACTTGCTGAAGTTCATAATTCAGCAAGTTCAGTTCAGGCCAGAAATTTATGTTTTAAGTTTGTTCAACTTAAAACAGTTTGTACACCCAGTGATCACCTCATAATAGTACAACATACTTAAACTATTAAAGTAATGCAACAAACATCCAATTTTTATTTTTATTTTTATTTCATAGTTACATAGCCGAAATAAAATCTGGGTTAACAGTAGAGCAACCAACCTCTCAACACCCAGCTGTTATTCAGCAATCCAGTTCTTCAGTACGTTGTCAATCAAGTGCTTATTCAGTCATGAGGGAAAATTAATTTTGCTTTTCCTAAAGAAAAAAAGCACCCCAATTACAGCCAAGTCTGTATTTGTTCACGCCACTTCAAGGACTCTTTCATCAAAGCCTATTATACAGTTGGTTTTTCTGCAAAGCCAATTACTTACATGTAGCTACATGCTAGCCTCAGACAAAGCTGTACTTCGGTCACTTGTGTTCAGTGCTCCCTTATTTCAGGTCACACTCCTGCTGAATGTGTCTAGTTGTGTAGTGTTTGGTTTAAAACATTTTATTTGGGATTTTTGACAGGCGAAAGTGCTGCTGTGTTCCTTTACAGTCCAAGGCTTACGACATGTAGCTACATGCTAATGCCAGACGAAGCTGATTGCCATCCATCTTCAACCGCTTGTCCCCTATCGGGGTCACGGGGGGGCTGGAGCCGATCCCAGCTGACATTGGGAGAACCACACAGAAGGGCCCAGATTCAAACCAGGAACCCTCTTGCTGTGATGCGACAGTGCTAACCAACAATCCACTGTGCCGCCCCAAGCTGGTTGCTTGTCTTGTTAATTTCTCCTTAATTTCGTATCACAGTCCTGCTGAACATGTCCAGTTGTGTTGTTTTTGGTTTAGAAGACTTTATTGGTGACCTTTTAATGGTAAAAAATCCGGAGAGCGGAGACCAGGTAGTGCAGACCAATTAAAGAGACAGGTGCTGCAACAGAGCGTCTCAGACAGAGGGGGAATACAGGTGCAGCAGCCATGAGCAGTATGGGGAAAAATACATGTAAAGCATGTAAACATTCCCTCTGAGATGTTGCGAAGTAGAAGTGTAAAGTTGCATAAAATCTACCTTTAATGACATTCCACCACAGGCGTCCGGGTTCACTGGACGAGCTGAATAAATGTGCAGCCAGGCTAGAATTGTGAGACACCACGCTCATGTACACGCTGACGGCACAGCTTCGAACAGTATATCGAGAAAAATGCTTGTGCTAAAGAGACGTGACACAGACTTAATGGTTCAGCTGCAGAGAGGCTTCCTTACAGGTGAGCTATCCTGTCAGACAATCCGTCTCAGATTACCCAAACGTACTTTATCAGACTGATAAGTGGCAGTTGTGTTCATTTGACTTGAAGTTATGAAACACTTCTTGGGGGCAGAGCAGCTCTAATCGGATTAGTTGAGCTAAATGCTAGTGGGAGCTGACGAAATGTATTTTTCTAGACTAGTAATTTTTCCAGCATGTTGATAATTAACAGCTTAAGGCCACATGAAACTGTTTGTTGGTGTAAGCTGAATGTAGCAGAGATGAGATGCTGGGAAAGTGATGCTCTACCTGAAATGTATTTTTTCAGCAGGCATCATTTTGATTCGTAGACATGAGAGGTTTATAATGGTTAACCTGCACAGAGAGTTGGTTTCCACACAATGATGTAGATGTTGAGTTTTTTTTACATTTATACATTCCTTATTGTTAACCCATCACATTGAGACTGTGTTGTGTTAGTCCATCTCCCCCTCCTCTCTCTTTTAAGAACTAACAAATTTGAGTACTCAGATTACTTTTTTGTTGTAACATGTAACATAACGCGTTGGTTTTGCTATTCAAGTAATCATTTATTTACATTTTCAAATACATTTTTTTCTTTACTTACTTTCAAACAAGTATTCCCCTGTAAGAACCACTGAACTACGTCCACCTGCACCTGTCACCAGACTTTATTTTGCAGGACAGACGCCGTTGTTTGCTGCCAAAAGGTTGCACAGACCTGTCAGGGACCATCGAGATTTTCTATTTAGTCTGAAAAAATGAAACATGAAAGCCGTGGCACATTCTCTGCAGACCTCCACTGCTCCGTCAGCTGCCTGCAGCCACAGAGGAAGCCACTCACCCTGGGGTTTATAAGGGGATATTACGTCCGTCATTCCTGTTGTTAGCCTGCAGAGTGACAGATTTTGAGCATTCTCTGGACAACACAACCAACATACGCAAGAAATCACAAAATTCTGTTTCATTTTCCCAGTAGGTGACGCTGCATGACAACTGGTTACCTTTAAATGGCAGTAATCTTGAAAAGTAACTAGTTTTAGTCTGTCTCTGTCTTGGGCAAATTGAAGAGCCATCGCAAAGAAGCAAAGTGTAAATGCATCCAAGAAGCCTTCAAGACAGATTGAAATCAAAACAGATGTTAAAAAAGGTGTGAATGCATCTGTCTCTCTTACAGACGCACACTCTTTACCCACTCGCTGTCTGATTTTCTAAGCATCCATGGTCCTGTCTTGCATTGCCAGCCCATTGTCCAGAAGGCTGGAGGATACAGCTGTATGTGTGGCTGAGTGTAAGTTAAAGTCTCTTAAATCTTTCAGACGAGAACGCTGAAATGACAATAGGGGCTCCGTAGGATCAGTCCATTATACAAAAATACTGATATTGAAACAGACCTGTCCTTTAAATTGCTATACATCAATATGTAGCATTATAAAAACTCAACTGTTGGTAATATTTATTTATTTACTTGGGGGTTTTTTCGGTTTTAACCATGATGTCTTGACAGTTGTATTTATGTTAGAGAAATTGAATCAGAACTTCTAAAACCACTCCTGCACCGTGATCTGTATGCTCACTGTGTTCCCAACTGTCATATTCATGGTAAGATAAAAAATATATATATCTATACTCCTGACTCAGTGATGTGTAAATCTGCCAAGAGCAAAGTGACATGAAAAAGTGTTCAACTTTGAGTGAGTTCAAAGTGTTTTTTTTCCCTCTACACCATCTTTCATTCTTTGAGCGTGTGTGAAGCTTTGGATGCTTATTTGCCTGAATTCGACATTATACGACTCCTTTCTTCTTTGTTATCGATTTTTCTGCTTACTGACGCAGCACATGACAGCGATTTGATTTCTAAGGCTTTACACCAGGTGAGGCATAAGTGGAACCACTAAGAACACAAAAAGTTTGGCTTAAGGTTGTCACGATGCAGAATTTAAACTTTAATACGATTCGCAACATCTCTTTCAATAACACGAAAAGAAGAAGAAAAAAAAGGTCCTTGCTGCATAAAAATAGGAAAAAAAGATAAAAGAAAGACTTGCACACAATGCTGGTACAAAAAAAGTCACTGAACACAAAGCAGCACACTTCTTTTTCTTTGCTGTTGTTTTATTCGTGCAGCCTTTGCTCCCAGTGTGTATTGGACTGATGTCATATGACGTTGGTGGGAGAACATACAGAAGCCCCGTCATTAATCACACTCTGTTAATGATACGTTCAGTGGAGTTTATATTTATCCTGACAGTGGGAATGCCTCCACGTTGTTCTATTATTTTCTTTTTTATTCATCAGCGGGTGATTGTTGAACCATACCTCCTCTTTGATTGTTACCGCTTCACAAATCCACTCATATTTATAATTCTACACTTCTAAAAAACTGTAACTTTTTAACAGAAGTTTGCGAATCTTGCAGTCTCTCAACTTAGACATTTTTCGTTGTCGTCTTTGCGTAAATTGTTTTCCTTCTTCTTCACCCTCAGATGTTAGTTTTCTAGTTCTAGGTTCACTGGACGAGCTCTAGCAAATAGGCTCAGTCTGAGATTAAACAGCCTTAATGATGTCAACCAAGTGGGAGCCTTAAAGTCAAAAGATTACTAAAGTCAATAAGATTTACCATTCAAACGGTAAATGGACCTGCGCTTATTTAGCGCCTTTCTAGTCTTCTGACTACTCAAGGCGCTTGCACACATTGGTGGACACCTACATCTAATCTAATCTAATCTAACCATTCACACCACATTTGCACACCCATGCGCAGCACCGGGAGCAATCCGGTGGTTCAGTGTCTTGCCCAATGAGCTGGGAATCGAACCCCCGATCTCTCGAATGGAGGACGACCCACTCTACCACTGACCCACAACCGCCATTAATCGCCTGGTGACCATAAATGTCTGTATGAAACGTTATGTCAATCCATCAAACAGATATTTAGATATTTCACTGGACTGGAAAAACTTTGAGCTGCTTGTGCGAGTGTTTTTGACATGCCAGCAGAGCAGAAAGCACCTCCCTACTTCCTTCCCTGACCCACATCTTTTAAACCCCACACCCTCAGTTTTGTAACCCAGGATTTCCATTCCTAGTAGACCTCTTCATGACTAGTTAATTGGTGGAATTCCCCTTTAAACATCCAAACTAAATGTCTCACCTGAAGCGAATCTAACAAGTGGAGAGAGAATTACCTAATTTCTTAACATCAGATGTCAAACTGGTCCTCACTGACTCACTCTCACACACACACACACACACACACGCACACACACGCACACACACACACACACACACACACACACACACACACACACACACACACACACACACACACACACACACACACACACACACACACACACACACACACACACACACACACACACACACACACACACACACACACACACACACACACACACACACACACACACACACACACACACACACACACACACACACACACAGCATCTCTCCTCCACAGCTCTTGTTAGGCCTCTAGTGGAAACAAACAGCAGTGACCTGTTTAATCGATCTGTGTCAATGCCATTCAGTGTTCAGGGCATTTACACTTTTCAAGTCATTTTGTGATTTGCTGATAAGTAACTGGAAAGTTCCTGATTACTAAGACTTTTTTGCTTTGAGATGATTTTTTTAGCTGTTTTCAAGCCTTTATTATCAAGGACAGACAGGAAATGGGGTGAGAGAGAGGGGGAGAAAGGGCCGCAGGTCGGAGTCAAACCACTCTCACTACTGAGCCACCGGCCGCCCCTGCTAAGACTTTTTATGACATGAGATTTTTTTTTTAATTAGTTTTTTCTATGACTTTTTTTTTTCAACATACTATACTACGACTTTATTATGGTTTTTTTCTACATACTTTACTATGACTCTTGTTTTTTTTTCAAAATACTTTGACTTTTTTATGATTTTTTTTTCTAACTTACTTTTTTATGCTTTGACTTTTTTGACACTGCCTTTTTTCAGCATATTACATCATGACTTTGTATGACCTACCGACGTGCTGTCCTTTATTCTTATTTTCCATTCTGTACCTTTTATGACAAACTGTGCTTTGACAAAACTGCCACCACTCATTTAATCTGTCTGGTTTGATTTGAGTTTTACCTCTGCTTCAGTGATCCATCCATCTTCAACCACTTGTCCCTACCGAGGTCGCGGGGGGCTGGAGCCGATCCCAGCTGAGGACACCGGTCTAGGGCACATAGAGACGACCAGAGACCGACAACCGTTCACACTCACATTCACACCTACAGATAATTTAGAGTCATCAATGAACCTAACACAGGCCTGTCTTTGGACTGAGGGGGGAATTTTATTTTAATGGGATTGGGAGAATAACCTTCTGTGAACTTGATTGATTTTCATCTTCCTTTTATTGTTCAGCATGATGCTGAATCAAGTGACCTTTTTAAAGAGAATTGCAGCTTCACTTAAACTTAAGTAATGTTTTAAAGCTTGAACTGTAATGTTTTGAACTCCAGTCACTCATTGGAAGAGGACTAGTAGATATTTTTTAATCTCCGGATTTGACTCCAGATGAAGATCAGAAGCCCCTGTGGGACTAATAAAGGCATATCTTCTCTGTCTTCTCTTACCTGAGTTTCTTGGAATTACTACTTTCTGTAGGCTGTAATGCAGCAAGACAGACACTAGAGGGAGCCACTTGATAACATACTATAACATACTATACTATGACTATTTACTTATTTCAACATACTATACTATGACTTTTTTACTTTTTTCAACATACTATACTATGACTATTTACTTTTTTCAACATACTATACTATGACTATTTTACTTTTTTCAACATACTATACTATGACTATTTTACTTTTTTCAACATACTATACTATGACTATTTTACTTTTTTCAACATACTATACTATGACTATTTTACTTTTTTCAACATACTATACTATGACTTTTTACTTTTTTCAACATACTATACTATGACTATTTACTTATTTCAACATAATATACTATGACTTTTTACTTTTTTCAACATACTATACTATGACTATTTTACATTTTTCAACATACTATGACTTTTTACTTTTTTCAACATACTATACTATGACTTTTTTCAACATACTATACTATGACTTTTTTCAACATACTATACTATGACTTTTTACATTTTTCAACATACTATACTATGACTATTTTATTTTTTCAACATACTATACTATGACTATTTACTTATTTTAACATACTATACTATGACTTTTTACTTTTTTCAACATACTATACTATGACTATTTTATTTTTTTCAACATACTATACTATGACTTTTTTCAACATACTATACTATGACTATTTTATTTTTTTCAACATACTATACTATGACGTTTTTCAACATACTATACTATGACTATTTACTTTTTTCAACATACTATACTATGACTTTTTTCAACATACTATACTATGACTTTTATTTTTTTGAACATACTATACTATGACTATTTTCAACATACTATACTATGACTTTTTACTTTTTCAACATACTATACTATGACTTTTTTACTTTTTTCAACATACTATGACTTTTTACTTTTTTCAACATACTATACTATGACTTTTTACTTTTTTCAACATACTATACTATGACTTTTTACTTTTTTCAACATACTATACTATGACTATTTTACTTTTTTCAACATACTATACCATGACTATTTTACATTTTTCAACATACTATACTATGACTTTTTTCAACATACTATACTATGACTTTTTTCAACATACTATACTATGACTTTTTTCAACATACTATACTATGACTTTTTAACTTTTTTCAACATACTATACTATGACTTTTTTACTTTTTTCAACATACTATACTATGACTATTTTACTTTTTTCAACATACTATGCTATGACTTTTTTCAACATACTATACTATGACTTTTTTCAACATACTATACTATGACTTTTTTACTTTTTTCAACATACTATACTATGACTTTTTTCAACATACTATACTATGACTTTTTTACTTTTTTCAACATACTATACTATGACTATTTTACTTTTTTCAACATACTACACTATGACTATTTTATTTTTTTCAACATACTATACTATGACGTTTTTCAACATACTATACTATGACTATTTACTTTTTTCAACATACTATACTATGACTTTTTTCAACATACTATACTATGACTTTTATTTTTTTCAACATACTATACTATGACTATTTTCAACATACTATACTATGACTTTTTACTTTTTCAACATACTATACTATGACTTTTTTACTTTTTTCAACATACTATGACTTTTTACTTTTTTCAACATACTATACTATGACTTTTTACTTTTTTCAACATACTATACTATGACTTTTTACTTTTTTCAACATACTATACTATGACTATTTTACTTTTTTCAACATACTATACCATGACTATTTTACATTTTTCAACATACTATACTATGACTTTTTTCAACATACTATACTATGACTTTTTTCAACATACTATACTATGACTTTTTTCAACATACTATACTATGACTTTTTAACTTTTTTCAACATACTATACTATGACTTTTTTACTTTTTTCAACATACTATACTATGACTATTTTACTTTTTTCAACATACTATGCTATGACTTTTTTCAACATACTATACTATGACTTTTTTCAACATACTATACTATGACTTTTTTACTTTTTTCAACATACTATACTATGACTTTTTTCAACATACTATACTATGACTTTTTTACTTTTTTCAACATACTATACTATGACTATTTTACATTTTTCTACATACTATACTATGACTATTTTACTTTTTTCAACATACTATACTATGACTATTTTACTTTTTTCAACATACAATACTATGACTTTTTATTTTTTTCAACATACTATACTATGACTTTTTACATTTTTCAACATACTATACTATAACTTTTTACTTTTTTCAACATACTATACTATGACTATTTACTTATTTCAATATACTATACTATGACTTTTTTACTTTTTTCAACATACTATACTATGACTTTTTTCAACATACTATACTATGACTTTTTACTTTTTTCAACATACTATACTATGACTATTTTACATTTTTCAACATACTATACTATGACTTTTTTACCTTTTTCAACATACTATACTATGACTATTTACTTATTTCAATATACTATACTATGACTATTTTACTTTTTTCAAAATACTATACTATGACTATTTTACTTTTTTCAACATACTATACTATGACTATTTACTTATTTCAATATACTATACTATGACTATTTTACTTTTTTCAAAATACTATACTATGACTTTTTCAACATACTATACTATGACTTTTTACTTTTTTCAACATACTATACTATGACTATTTTACATTTTTCAACATACTATACTATGACTTTTTACTTTTTTCAACATACTATACTATGACTATTTACTTATTTCAACATACTATACTATGACTTTTTACTTTTTTCAACATACTATACTATGACTTTTTTCAACATACTATACTATGACTTTTTACTTTTTTCAACATACTATACTATGACTTTTTTCAACATACTATACTATGACTTTTTTACTTTTTTCAACATACTATACTATGACTATTTACTTTTTTCAACATACTATACTATGACTATTTTACCTTTTTCAACATACTATACTATGACTATTTACTTTTTTCAACATACTATACTATGACTTTTTTACCTTTTTCAACATACTATACTATGACTATTTTACCTTTTTCAACATACTATACTATGACTTTTTTTTTTACTTTTTTCAACATACTATACTATGACTTTTTTACTTTTTTCAACATACTATACTATGACTATTTTACATTTTTCAACATACTATACTATGACTATTTTACTTTTTTCAACATACTATACTATGACTATTTTACATTTTTCAACATACTATACTATGACTATTTTACTTTTTTCAACATACTATACTAGGACTTTTTTCAAAATACTATACTATGACTATTTTACTTTTTTCAACATACTATACTATGACTATTTTACTTTTTTCAACATACAATACTATGACTTTTTACTTTTTTCAACATACTATACTATGACTTTTTACATTTTTCAACATACTATACTATGACTTTTTACTTTTTTCAACATACTATACTATGACTATTTACTTATTTCAATATACTATACTATGACTTTTTTACTTTTTTCAACATACTATACTATGACTATTTTACTTTTTTCAACATACTATACTATGACTTTTTTCAACATACTATACTATGCCTTTTTACTTTTTTCAACATACTATACTATGACTATTTTACATGTTTCAACATACTATACTATGACTTTTTACTTTTTTCAACATACTATACTATGACTATTTTATTTTTTTCAACATACTATACTATGACTATTTAATTATTTCAACATACTATACTATGACTTTTTTACTTTTTTCAACATACTATACTATGACTTTTTACTTTTTTCAACATACTATACTATGACTTTTTTCAACATACTATACTATGACTTTTTTCAACATACTATACTATGACTTTTTTTACTTTTTTCAACATACTATACTATGACTATTTACTTTTTTCAACATACTATACTATGACTATTTTACCTTTTTCAACATACTATACTATGACTATTTACTTTTTTCAACATACTATACTATGACTTTTTTACCTTTTTCAACATACTATACTATGACTACTTTACTTTTTTCAACATACTATACTATGACTTTTTTACCTTTTTCAACATACTATACTATGACTATTTTACTTTTTTCAACATACTATACTATGACTATTTTACATTTTTCAACATACTATACTATGACTATTTTATTTTTTTCAACATACTATACCATGACTTTTTCAACATACTATACTATGACTTTTTTCAACATACTATACTATGACTTTTTTATTTTTTTCAACATACTATACTATGACTATTTACTTTTTTCAACATACTATACTATGACTATTTTATTTTTTTCAAAATACTATACTATGACTTTTTTCAACATACTATACTATGACTTTTTTCAACATACTATACTATGACTTTTTTATTTTTTTTCAACATACTATACTATGCCTATTTACTTTTTTCAACATACTATACTATGACTATTTACTTTTTTCAACATACTATACTATGACTATTTACTTTTTTCAACATACTATGACTTTTTACTTTTTTCAACATACTATACTATGACTATTTACTTTTTTCAACATACTATACTATGACTTTTTTACTTTTTTCAACATAATATACTATGACTATTTTACTTTTTTCAACATACTATACTATGACTATTTTACATTTTTCAACATACTATACTATGACTATTTACTTTTTTCAACATACTATGACTTTTTACTTTTTTCAACATACTATACTATGACTATCTTACATTTTTCAACATACTATACTATGACTATTTACTTTTTTCAACATACTATGACTTTTTACTTTTTTCAACATACTATACTGACTATTTTACTTTTTTCAACATACTATACTATGACTTTTTTACATGTTTCAACATACTATAATATGACTTTTTACTTTTTTCAACATACTATACTATGACTATTTTATTTTTTTCAACATACTATACTATGACTATTTAATTATTTCAACATACTATACTATGACTTTTTTACTTTTTTCAACATACTATACTATGACTTTTTACTTTTTTCAACATACTATACTATGACTTTTTTCAACATACTATACTATGACTTTTTTCAACATACTATACTATGACTTTTTTCAACATACTATACTATGACTTTTTTACTTTTTTCAACATACTATAATATGACTTTTTTCAACATACTATACTATGACTATTTACTTTTTTCAACATACTATACTATTTTACATTTTTCAAAATACTATACTATGACTTTTTTACTTTTTTCAACATACTATACTATGACTATTTTACTTTTTCAACATACTATACTATGACTTTTTTCAACATACTATACTATGACTTTTTTTTACTTTTTTCAACATACTATACTATGACTATTTTACTTTTTCAACATACTATACTATGACTTTTTTCAACATACTATACTATGACTTTTTTTTTTACTTTTTTCAACATACTATACTATGACTATTTTACATTTTTCAACATACTATACTATGACTTTTTTACTTTTTTCAACATACTATACTATGACTATTTTACATTTTTCAACATACTATACTATGACTTTTTTACTTTTTTCAACATACTATACTATGACTTTTTTACTTTTTTCAACATACTATACTATGACTATTTTACTTTTTTCAACATACTATACTAAGACTTTTTTCAACATACTATACTATGACTTTTTTTACTTTTTTCAACATACTAGTTAAAAGAAAGTTAAAAGCCGCACACCATTCTTTTTTGGATAATTCTGTTTATTTTCAATATACATTTCATTTGAAAAATATAAATTCTAAAATGAACCATTTCACCTGTTTCTAAAAAGTCACAAAAAGTTAATCAAAACAAATGTATCGGTATTTATTCTGTACGCTAAAATTAACAAGTTTTTACTTTGATGTTGTAGCATTTTGTCCCAACATGCTGACACCGTACAACACACTTTAAACTAACAACTCCCCACAACAATATGTCTCAGACATTAAGTCACACTTGTTCCCGCTCGCCTCTGTCGACGCCTAAAAAAACACTGATGTGGAGAACATTACGTCGTTACTTCAGCTGATGAACTGAAACAAACTGTCAAAAACAAATCAAACACAACGAACCGTGATGGTACAAAGTAACTTGTTGCATTTTGGTTTTTGCCGACGTGCCTTTTAAAGTACATGGTTTACAGAGGAGGAACGTGGCTCATTTCTCACATTTTATTTCTATAGTGGTGATGAAGACCGGGAGGAGAGGACCTTCCACTTAAGGCTTAACCATCCAAGTGACAAAGTGCTCCAGTGTGCCCTTGAGAGAGAAAGTGGGGATAATGTAAAAGGACGAACAGTGCCTTACAACATGTAGGTAATACTGGCCAATAAAAGTCAAGGGGTCAGATTTGGGATTTTGATGTGACTGGCCACTCTGTCGAAATACAGTAAATACTTTGCACAACATGTTACGCCTCATTTCAGCAGATTAAGTCCAAAAAACAACTGTGGATGTTTTCAAGGATGAGTTTGGAGAGAGATTTTGTTCGCTGTAATCATTCCCTCTCTCCATACTGGCCGACAATAGCTTCTTAATACCTCTACACTGTAAAAACATGGGAGACAAAATGTACAATCCTGTGCTAAATCTAAATTATGGTGTTTTGTAAATATCGAATTCCCTGTCTCGTCACTCTGCTGTGTTCTGTGTTTGCTGCACAAGACACCGACAACCTACACTTGCGCTGCAACTAACAATTAATTTGATTAATTGAGCAATTAATTCATTAGTTGTTTGGTCTCAAGCCCAAGATGACGTCTTTGAATGTCTTGTTACTGTCATAGAGGAGGAGATAAACTAGAAAATATTCACGTTTAAAGAGGTATTTTGCTGATTTAAATTCAGCATTGTGGGCAGTGTGTATAGATAAACAGTTAATTCTGTGATATATTAGCTTCAGCTAAACTCTGCCTTTGTCTCCCATAACCTTCAGTTTAGTTGCTCCGCAAAGGGAAAAGTGTTGACAGCGACCAAAACTCACTTCCTGTACATTAGGGGAATCAAGATAGACTTTCAAAAATTTAAACCTTTAATATATAAAATAAAAATAAACGTACAATCCCATTTTCACATCAGATCATTCCAACAGCAGCTGAGACAAACAGAGATGACCCTGCTGCGTGGAGTTCGCATGGATTTGATTCCCTTCTCGTAATCCCTCGTCACATTGTTACCGTAATAATTTGTCTGGATCGAACTCTTATAAGCCACTTCGGTAAAGTAGTCTGTGCAGTAAAAGCGATTATATGATATAATAATCCTAGTTACAGTTTAAGTTTGGCTGAGGAAAAAAATCGGATGATTATGTATCGCTGAACTGTTTTTTTCTACCCACAAAGAGAAAACGCAAAATTAACGACATAAGGAAAAGTTACAGACAAAATAATCATAAAAAAACGGAAAAAAAAATGAAATTATTTAATTTAAGAGTAACAAAAGTTTTGAAGTGAACAAGTGAAAGAAAGATTCAGAAAATTAGAAAGAGAAGGTGAAGCAATCAAAACTGCATCAAAAAGTGATCATAAAAATATTTACCTCATCTGCACATACAAATATGCATTGTTAATTAACTGTTAATTAACTTCAAATAATCTATCTGCACACGTTTCCTTCACAAGCTATAATACAGTGAATCTCTTGAATCATTTCAACTCTACAAGAGGACAGAGAAATTATCAAAACCCCGTGCTGCGTCAAAAATCAACATGTTGCATTTGTTCATAATAAGCCTTTAATCTAAAACAAGAGGTAGAGCTATTTAAAAAAAACATAATTTTCCTGCCACAGGAAAATGTTATTAGAGTAAATCAATTTATATAAAAAATTCAGACAGATGCTATTTATATATATTATTTATATAAAAAGAGAGTGTGTGTGTGTGGGGGGGGGGGGGGGCTTTCATGCGTGGTCAGAGAGCTGCAGCATTTAGGGTCGATATGTGGGAAGAGCTGCATAGAAGAGGAGTTACATTAATGTTTCTACTGTGGAGCTGCGAGGAAAGAACCGGTTTTAAACTTCATTATTAGGAAAGAGAAAGTGTTGTGTTTGTCACATACTGTAACTCATACTCAGAACAAAGTGTTGAAATCGTGGAGAGGATCTGAGTTATAAAGAACATTGTTTATAAAGGAAAATAAAAGTTGTGCTCCCGGTGGTGGTTGGGTGCTCTACAGAGACGTTTCAGATCCTCTGCTCTTCCAGAAGAAGGAATTATCATCGTCGGGGTCCATCTCTATTCTAATCTGAGGCACAGACTTCAGTGGACTAATTTCAGGGCTGAAACACAAAAAGATTTCATCGTTGGGACACTGCTGGGATGTAGTGGTGACATACACTTATTCTTTCTCTTGGTGAGATTTATAAGAGGAGAACCATACTCTTGTGTCTTTAGGTCAAACAGCTGCAGAAATAATTTCATTTAATTTTGTTTGGTTATCCTGCACAAACACTGAAGCGTAAAAAACACAGAAGTTATGTACTTGACTATTTCTTGTCCAGAGACAAACGGCGACAAACTTAGTGTCATAATTTTGCGCAATGAACGTTTTGATTAGTTTTAGTTTCAGTCTCTTTAGTGAGAAAAGGATGACTTTCTTTGTGTTAATGCAGAAACATTAGTTATTCTAATTGTGCCCCTGTGTTGTTTTGTGCCATGCAGTGTATAAAGTCATAGATAATTGTTGATGCATTACAACAGTTTTTCAGTCTCTCAAGGCAGAAATAGACTCGCTGATCATGGTTTTATGGTTCCTGAGGTCAGCTCAAAGCAATTTGGCTTCGGTCTTAGTGGTGACAAGATTAGTTTTAGAGTGGAGGCAGCAGCGCAACGTCATCACTGCCAGATTCATGCCCTGTTCGATGTCACTGACTCTAATGGACACGTGCCCTTACCACGTCTTTAAAGTAACATCAGACCAAACTCAGAATTCAGCAGCCTTGAAATGAGGCTTTCAAGAGGACACTCTTAACTTTACATGCTAAAGAGGAGTCCTCCTGGTGGTGAGATCAAATGTCTTGTGCCAAAGTCTCTGATCAGCTGAAGACTAATATATGTTTATTGGCATCAGAGATGAGCAGTGATCACAGCTGCTTTTTCACACATTGTCCCAAACACTAATCCTCTTTCATCAGCACTGGTACAACAATCGTAGAGCAGATGGGGTAATACAGTACCGTAAGAGTGCTCATCATGGAGAAACATAATCTCTTCTTGAGCATCATAATCATTGCTCTAAATATTTCCCCTAAAAAACGTGGCTTGTTCTGCCTCTGACTGATTGTTTCCTCTAAAGCTCAAATCAGAGGAGCACAATTTGATTCATCACGCAACATCGTCTCACCCTGATCTGATGATGAAGTCAGCACTGACACAAAGACATAACTTTTTGGGATTTTTGGACACACTAGACTTTGACTTTTTACTTTTTTTAACAAACTATACTATGACTTTTTTTTTTTCCAACAAACTTTAAGCCTGTGAATGTCCTCATTTGTCCAGCTCATCGTTATCCCCAATGAAATTTAAGTCAAAAGCAACTGGACTTGTTATTTTTTCTAGCAAGATGTTTCACCTCTCATCCAAGAGGCTTCATCAGTTCATGTACGCATCGGACCAGGTTGGGACTGGTCCAACTAACTGGTGTGGAGATCCAGGTATTTAAGGTTCAAGTGCTCCAAGTGCCAACGACCGTCGTTAGAGTGACAGTCGGTCGGCAGTAGCTAAGTCCATAGGTGAATCGGCTGGGAACCGTATGGCTGCCGGTTCGAGTCCCTAGGTAGACCGTGAGCATGTGCTGTTAAGCAAGGCACTAAACCCCCAACTGCTCAGTACCCCAGTCAGCTTTGACATTTTGTGAACAGTTCTTCTTTGAGGTTAAATTTGAGGAGATTCAACAAGCTCTGCCCACAAGCGGCCTTGTGAGAGGTTAAATACCTGGATCTCCACACCAGATAGTTGGACCAGTCCCAGCCTGGTCATATGCGTACATGAACTGATGAAGCCTCTTGGATGAGAGGTGAAACGTCTTCCTAGACAAATAACCAAGTCCACTTGCTTTTGACTGAACTTGCTTTGGGATTCTTTTTTAACATAACTTTTTTTCCTTTTTTAACATACTATACTAGGACTCCTTTTTTTGGACATACTATAAAATGATAAAGTTTTTCATGGGTTCATGAGTGGAGCATTTTACGGCGTAACGAAAAATAAAAAAGAGAAAAAGAAAACTACTGTGTTTTGAAGATAAGAAAGAATAAAGAAAGCTACAAGGTCCGATGGCGACATGTTTAATACGGCAGTCAGTGGATGAGAGACTGCATGGTGGCGCTTCTAACGTTAAATGTATGAAACTTTACCGTACTTATTTTATTATAGCCACCTTTGGTAGAGACAGGTGCTGGTTTGTTTCAGCCTGCAGCTCCTTTAAAGCACTTTGCTCAAGATTTGTGGAAACCTCAAAAAAACACTTAAACACAAATACAGGCAGCGTACTATGTGTGGAAAAACAGCAGCAGTGGGTGAGAGACTGTATTGTATAATAACTTTATAAGTACAATAAAAATTTAAAAAAACCGCCACTGTTATTTTTGACATGTGATTAATTCTGATAGTGAAGTGAGCCGCTGCACACACAGGATGGCTTGGTGATTTTGTGACCTGTTTAACTGCCTGTTGAACAGGAGTATTGATAAAGTATTGAATACTTAGCAACGCATGCTTAGCAACACATGCTTAGCAACGCATGCTTAGCAACGCATGCTTAGCAACGCATGCTTAGCAACGCTTGCTTGGCAACGGTCCCTGGTTCTTCAAGTGAAATAAAACCTTCCTTTGTTTGTGAAAAAAACAACACTTTATTCTTTTATACTACTCTTTTCAACAGGAATAAACATGTGGAAAAGTGATGTTTCAATCTGCTCTGTCTACATGCAGTGTGTGCTGCGGCTCACTCAGCTTAAATCGCCCATCAAAAATAATGGTATCGTTAAAGTGTCCCAGTGTGCCTGTGCTTATGAACCCACCTGACAAAACCACAGGCCTGGAAAGATACCGCCACCTACTGGCACAAACATGCACAAAACTCATGAACAAAACGCCACAATGCAGTCTCTCATCCACTGCAGTATCAAAACACAGTATTTTTCAGAGTTTGCTGCCGACATAGTTGCCTGCACAGCATGCAGCAGCATCTGTGTTGATCCTGA
This sequence comes from Echiichthys vipera, assembly GCF_963691815.1. Classification (NCBI taxonomy): domain Eukaryota; kingdom Metazoa; phylum Chordata; class Actinopteri; order Perciformes; family Trachinidae; genus Echiichthys; species Echiichthys vipera. Next base: position 8,172,561 of record NC_139829.1, on the reverse strand, counting down.
AGCAATAAATCGTAAATCTGCAAAATTTTTCTCATAGATTTTCTACTTTTTAATCTCGAAAATCTGCAACTTTATTTTCTCGTAGATTTGCCACTTTACTCTCATAAATCTGCGACATTTTTCAATATTAACCCCCTCCCCCGGGTCCATATTTTTTTTTTTTTCTACTTGTCCCTATAACGTCGTCATAGCATTTAGCTGCTAAAGACAGATATTTCCCTCAGGAGTTGGTAGAGACATCTGAGTTGTAATATGATGCCTCGTCTAGCCACTGAAAAGATGCAATAAAGCCATACGTAAGTTAATTAGCTTAGCTGACCTTTAAAGTTCAGAGTAGCATTATCAGTTAGCTAGTTAGCCTGCCTCATGACCTTTTGCAACCTTTGATGCCACAGTCATTAAATAATTACTTCAAAAAAGAACATCAGTGCCAGTTATATTTAGTTTTCTTCCCCTTTTAGCATTTGATGTAGCCTGTTAGCTTTGTTACCTGGACAAGCAGTTGGCCTGGTAGTAGCGAAGCTGCTCAGCACGATGTGTGTCGTTCAAGGAATGATGGGGACTTATCTCCTGTGGAAGAAAACAGCCATAAGTGTGCATGAAGCTGAGCTATAATGTTTGGTCCTCTGACAAAAATGTTACTATAGACACTGCAGGTTTTGAGTCAGACCAAACACGAGGGCAGCTGCTTTCAGAGAGGAGGAACCAGTGAAAACAGCTGCTACAAGGGTTTGGATGGGTTGATAAACCCAAGACTATTAGATCATCTACTTAAAGTCAAGACTATGTTTAGTTTTTGAAATACCCTCCTAAATTTAGTACATTGCTTCATAGCAAAGGTTTTAGGCATGCACCATTACCATTGTATTTCAGTAGGGTTGCAGCTAACGATTATTTGGATTGTAAATTTGTCTGTTTAATACTAATGTTTTCAGTATAGTGTGCAGTGGGAAGCCAGTGAGTTGATTTTATGTAGTAAATGTTTACTCCTACTTAAACTACTTAGGTAAGACAAAAGGGTTAGGTCAAGCACACAAGAATTTAAAAGGGAAAAGACAAATAAAATAATAACATCACAATCCACGGAGAAGAAAGTGAGTTAATTTCATGCATGCTTTGAAACAAAAGGCCAGAGTTAAGTATAAAAAAGAGAAAGGCAAAGAAGAAATGTTAGTGAAAGACAAATATCAAATCCCAGTTACAGAAGAAGTCGTCAGAGACACTGAAATGAGGAAGCAGAGCAGGAGTCAGTCAGGATCAAGAGGAAGAAGTGTTTCCCTCTGGTGCTGCAGGTAGTTTGGGTCTACTCACTGTCAGAGGTCTTATCACCTAAGAAAGGCTCCTGCTCCATCATGTCCATGGGGATTTTAATGCTGGGAACTTTCTCATTGTAAGGATAGTCAGACTGTTGGAGATAGGAAACACACATCCTGAGACGGGACCTCAACACACATTCATATCACTAAACCTGTGATGACCTGCATTTCCAAGCACTTAAACAGCTGGTGGGGGGGCATCTTCGTTCTCTGGGTCCATTTCATATTTTCCTGGTTCCAAAGGTAAAAGACACAATGTAACAAAGCACTGGGAGAGAAGATATCTGATCAATCTTTCTGTCCGACTGTAAGAATCAAATGGCTTCTTCCAGGAGCATCTTCTCACTCACTCACTCACTCATCTTCAACCGCTTATCCGGGGTCGGGTCGCAGTGGCAGCAGCCCGGAAAGTTGTCCAGGAGTATATGTGTAAGCTCTATGCCTGAGAACTCAATTAATTTAAATGGTTATTTGTTGGACTAAAGATGTCGGCAAGTCACATCCCCATCCAAACATCCAGCTAGAGGTCTTCTTCTGATCTGAAACGAATCAATTAAAAACTAAACTCAAAAGAACAGAACAGAAAGAAAAAAAACATTTTCAACCCACCTCGACCAAATACAATTTGGACCCCAGTATCAGGTCGAGTGTCTGTTACTAGGAACTGAGTGGACCAAACAACTTAAAAACTCAAACACTAAAACAGCATCTTCAAGAGTGTGGACTAGCTCACTCCCAAAGATCCAATCTGTGTGTAATCAACAACACAGACATCTGAAACTAAAATGTTAGAAATGCACACTCGCAGAACAGTTTTGTCCTCCCTGACAGTCAAAGAACAAGTACAACAAACTGATAGAAGCTCGTGTCTTGTTGCTTCTACCGAGAATCCGTCAAACTGGATTCCAGTGGCCAGAAACACAAACTGACATAAATGATCAGTGAAAATGAGACTTTACTTGAGTTTTTTAACCACAGCTATCGCACAAGGGAATTCTAGCATATTCTGTATCGTAAAACCGTCTCAACTTGACTCATTTACACCAAGTGAAAATGAAGGAATGGCATCTGTGGACCTGGATATCTACGGTAGTCATCCAGAGGGTAAACATGCTGCTGGAAAGAAAGAGAGAACGGTGAGCAGGGCTGGAGGCTGTTGGTGAGGTTGACAGACTTGGGAACGGGCTGTCATGAACAAACAGGAGACTAATGAGGAACCTGCTTGTTTCTGCACAGACACTCGCTCACTGCATTCAGATGTATCCTGTTAAAACTGTAAACTCAAAAACCCCCTTACATCTTCAGCGTCGCTGTCTATGCTGCCTCGTTTTTTCTTTTTCTTCTCATCCTCTTTCTTCTTCTTGTCCTTCTCGGGGATGACATCGTCCAGGAAGCTGAGATCGTGCTGGGAGAACATGTAGTCCATCGCTTTTCTGACGGCCACCAAAGCGAGGATCTAAAAGCAGGAGACCAAAGGATTAGAGTGGATTAGGAGGTCATTTGTTGTTGTAATAATAAGTCTGGTCTATGAAGTCTGTTACATTTACCAGAGTTTAAATACAGTACAGTCTATTTTTTAGTTAACTGGAAATATGCAAGCAACTTTAATTTTTTAATATGAGCTGACATTTCAGTAAAAAGTTAAGACTTTGATACAAAACATTATAAAATACATTGTGCATGTTCAATGGTCCAAGAGCCAATGTCAAACTGATTGTTGGTTTTAAACGATGGTTTTAAACGTTGTTTTTTTAAATGATTTGCCTTTAAATACAAGCAAAATTGTATTTGCACTAATACCATTTTAGAACTAAGACTATTTTGATATTTCTAGCTTAAATAACACAAATAATGAACATCTTTACATCACATATGACAAATAATACTATTTATACACTGGTATGATTTGAAATCAACGAAACAATGCAGGTTACAGTTTGAGAGATTACTCTGTAACAGTCGCTTTCTGCTTTAAAACAATGACTACAAAAAAAATGCTACAGCTACAAGAACAATAAAGTCCTGGGCGCTGCACGAGTGACCCTGAAGTGCACACTTGTCACTTGTTTCTCACCCATAAACAATCCTCTAATAAGTAAATGAAGTTTATCATTAGTTTTGTCATAATTTAGTCAGATCATGTCAAAGCTGACTGTTGAGCTCCATTTTTACACTCTGTATAAATACAGGTATTTCAAATATTAATATTGGTCGACTCTAAATACAAACGTGTCTTACCATGATAGGGAATACAATGGCGGCCACGGTGGACTTGAGGATCCAGAGCAGAGCCAAGCAAAGGATCTGGATGAAGGTGAAGAGGTGGACCTTCCTGAGGGGAACGTGTCGCAGGTAAACCAGGTCGGGCTGATGCTTCGCTGGCATCAGAAGCAGCTTGAGACGATCCATAAACTGCAGATAGAAAGGGACAAAAGGTACAAGACGGCATGAATTGCACGCATGGATATTGATAAGGGCTCCTTAACGTGTCAGGTGGGGAAATTTTGGGTATGTTGGTTTAATTTGCTCTACACTCTATATTACATATATTCTTCTCCTAAAATAAAATTAGTAACAGTTACCTGCACTCCGTTGAGAGAGGCAACCCCCATGTAAAGGAAGACTCCATACAGCACAGGCATGGGAATAAACTGGGTCAAACAGAGAGAATAAAACAGAATATTTAAGGTTAATGTCAAGGGAAAACACAAATCAATCAAATAATTACTTATTTTAGCACATATGATGCACTATTATCTTAATATAACCTAACTTGTAAAGACTACAGAATGGGATGAAAGGGCCTGTTTCTTACTAAAAACCTTGGTATTAAAAAAACAAAAATGTTAACATGTTTTTAGAACCCTTTGTCACCTGCGTTTTTTTGTTAAAAAAAACTATTCTGTTTCTTGTGTCATCCCTAAATGGCAAACGTTAAGTTAGCAGTTCTATCAAAGAGTCTAGCAACATTCATTGTTTTGGTTTTCAATTCCAACATCTGCCACAGTCATTTTGAAAGCAAAAAGGAACAGTCTGATTAATTACCTTTAAAATAGGAGACATAAATACAGACAGTCCTGTCAGGATGAACACACACACACCAGTGACCCGTTGCTCTCTGCAAAAAGAAAAGAAAAATACTGTTATCATAACAAAAACCAAACTTGAATGTTTGTTTGTATAATTTCAAGATCTGGACATTTTTAGACTAACTTTCCTACTATAACAAAGTAACAAAAGCCTTAATATGGTGTTGATTACTTGATGATATCAATCATTTTCCAAATCTCACTCAGTTTAAGCCAAAACAAAGACAACCAAACATTTGACGGAAGTTCAAAGTTGGTGTAGATGCTACAAGAGTTTGTTAGTTCAGCTCACAGCTGACACATCAGGAGGTTCTGCAGGGCGTCACCAAACAGACACAAAAACAGGAAGAAAATCACAAAGTGTCTTTACCAGCTCTTGATCAACACAAAACGAAAAACCTTTTGAGTTGAGTACATGGCGTCAACTATGGACTGCAGAGTGAATTTTTCTTTAAAAAGTAAAATAGATGAAAACAAGAGAGTAGTTATCTTAGGACTTTTTAGCTAAAATATACCGTATTTTCCGCACTATAAGGCGCACCTAAAAACCTTCAAATTTTTCAAAAGCCGACCGTGCGCCTTATAATCCGGTGCGCCTTATATATGGACCAATATTGAGCCACAACAGGTCTCGCAACTACAGTAAGCAGCCGCCGACTCTATTTTCCCCCGTAGAAGAAGTAACGCGCGGTGCATGTTGAGATATACGACTGCGTGAAGCTGTTCGTCTCTATGTGCCCTGCGATAGACTGGCGTCCTGTCCAGGGTGTACCCCGCCTCACGCCCGATGTCAGCTGGGATCGGCTCCAGCCCCCCCGCGACCCCGACCAGTTGGATAAGCGGTTGAAGATGAATGAAGATGAATGAAGCGTGCCGTTTCATTTCCATTTGTGTGTTTGTGTAAAGACCCCAAAATGGCTCCTATTAAGAGCTTACGAAGCTGAGTTTAAACTCAAGGCGATTAGTCACGCAGTAGAACACGGGGAAACAACCCCAGCCTCGACTGTAGCGTCTATTCTATGCGCCATATAATGCGGTGCGCCTTATATATGAAAAAAAGTTTAAAAATAAGCCATTCATTGAAGGTGCGCCTTATAATGTGGTGCGCGTTATAGTACGGAAAATACGGTAGTTAAAACAAACGATTAATGCAAGAGGTCGACATGAGAGCCGTTAATAAACATACAGTATTTGACTCCGACAAGAGTTCTTTCATGTTTTTGGCCCACATATTTGAGTGATTTGCTGCAGACAGTGCAACAACTTGAACATTTATAGAGCAGTTCATGTTCAGACACCTATGGGTTTTCAATGACTGATGCCGATATTTAGAGATATACGTACAGTAGTACGATGCTGATATCATGTTTGGTTGTTTTGCATCAGATAACATATAACAATTTAATGACAAATGACACAAAACTGCAGAACATAAATGAACATTTATTTATGGCTGTTACTGTGCATTGTTTGTGTTTAGTCTGTGTTCAGTTGTGGGCAATAACTTACAATATAGTTTTGAAAAAGTGACAAATGTCATTTTCAAACATTACGTAAAAGGCTTCAAGACCATCTCAACAGACAAATCTGATCAATGTTTCACTCGATTGGACGCACATACAATAGTTTTTCGAGCCCTGTAAGCTACTTTGACTGGTTGAGGGCTTTTGTCTACATTTTTGTTGATCGACCTCATGAGCGCATGCATCCGATGATCTCAAAATGGCATTAATCAGCCCGATTATTCGGTCAATCACTTTTCTAAAAATTAAAGTTTTAAACAATTGCTTTGATTCAAAGTTAATCTTTCAGTATATACCACACATTTGTGCAAAAGACAGTCAACCAAACACATTTCAGCAAACCCCCTAAGACCTTTATCTTCATATAAATTGGTGCATGAAATATTTGGTCCCAAAGGTTATCCATTTGAGTTTTTGATATGCTATTCTGCTTTCTGTTAGCATTGTTTGTTAAATAGAAATTGTCATAATTGCAACCAGCTTAGATGACAAATGAACACAACTTCCCCTGTAAAATCTGTTGGCATGTCACCAACAGATGGTGCTACAGCGACAGGTTAAAACTTAGTTTATTATGAATCTGACTCCTTCTTCTCTTAGATTTTCATCCTCATGTGAAGCTGCAATATTCCTTTTAACTATTAATAAACCCTCTAACATATTGTACCAGTCTTACCTCACACCCAGGAACTTGGGTTGCTCTCCAGGAGCCGACGTTTCAGTTTCCATCTTCAGACTGTCAAGGTGAGCGATGGAGATGACGGTGGCAGCCACGTACCACGGCAGACCCATGAAGGAGCATATAATCAGGAGAACGGCCACCCAGAACAGATCCAGATGGTAACCTGCCCCTTTCTGGTACAGATAATAAACATAAGGTCAAAGGTCATGTATGTGCACGCTCGGCTGCAGACATGCTGATTAATACAATAGTAGAGGAGCACTTTAGTTATCTTCTGCCACAAAGTTATCTTTAAAGTGACGCGTCATGCGGCCGAAATCAAAGAACTAATTGCTCAACTTCAGCAGTGGCTGTCTGAATTGTTAAAGTGGTTGCTTTTGAGCCTGAAACTGTGTTTCAGTCACTGCCATGAAACATCTCTCACTCCCATGAGAAGAATGACAACAATATTTAACTGCAGTGTGAAGGCAGCCAGTGTCCTGTACAAACTGCAGCATGTTTTGGGAAGCGCATGAAAATCCTCACTTGACATAAATCAAGTTAGACGAGACGAAAGAAAAAGACTTTTGCTGTAATAAAACCTTTTTCTGCTTGTTGATTTTCTAATTCAAGCACATAATGCAGATTTAACATTTCACAGCAGTTTATTATGTAAGTTATGTTGGAAAAGCATTAGCAGTTCTGAAAACAGCCAATTGTTGCGATGCAAATCCTCTCATCTGTAGTAAGACAACTCCAAACCCTCCGCTGCCTAACTCACATACAGTACATCAACCTCGGGCCAGTTCTATAAAGCACGACAAGAAAAGCTTGGCTTAAAGTCCAAAACCTGACCTGAATGAATCAAACAAATCAGTTCCAGGTCGATTCAAGCTCACACAATCCCAGGAGCTGGAAAAGGTCAAACGTGGATCAAATCGATACACCATGGCAAACAGTAATGGTATCGAGATAGCGGTGATTTTCACGGCAACAGAGCAGCGCAGAAGAGCATCTATTATTATAAGTGTTTATGAAGAATTCAGACATCTTATTGGGACTTTAAGCATTGTGACAGGAATTACAATTGATCTGTTTAGGGCTTTAAAACACAGGACAAATACATTTCTTTCCCTCGTGTGATGCAGAAGTTCTTTATCTGGACATGCAGCATGTTCAGCTCTGGAAACACACAGAGACGTTGTACATCACAAGTATGATTTTAAAGTATATCTTGTTATATACACACACAACTATGCTCTTTCTGTTCCCTTATCCTTTGATACAAGTATGACTAAGTGAGCCAGCAGCTACCACATTTGAGAAACATTCCAATGAGTTGCCGTAGTGGTGGACATCAAATATCACTAATAAGCAACATTTCATTGTAACTCTTACAACAGCCACCTCTTACATCATTTAATGTCAGTAAGGTTTCTTCTTTACCTTCAGCTTGTGCTCCTTCCTGTTGACGATCACAGCGGTAATCTGTTGGTCCATGAATACAAGTATGGTGACCAGCAGGGCAGGGAGAGCCGACGCAAGGTAAACCCACCAGGGGTTTCCTCCGAACGGGGGCACAAACCAGCCGCGTTTAGGACTTGTTGGCTGTGAGGGAGGAAGACAGACGTCTGTCAATTACACAAGTGGCATTTGTGGACTCACGTTTGTTAGCTCATAAACTATCAATCACTTTACATTTCTGATGAGTATTTTCCAAACCCCTTAGATTGATTTACATGACATTAATTTGGCAGATTTTTATGTCCAAAGTGCCTTAAAAGTTCTCCATGCAGAGCACTTTGGGGTTCAGTGTCTTGATCTTGGTAATTTCAACATAACAAAACGCTCTTTAATCGTGTTGATCCTGCACGAGTGCCTAGAACGGAGGGATGGACTCACCTTGAATTCAGTTGGCACGATGAGTTTAGGAGTTTCGACTCCCACGAGCATGTCGACTCCACAGAAGATGAGGATGGCCAGGATGATGGCGAAGTCACTGATGAGCTTCCTCACCTAGGTGAAAGTGAACACAAACACTTGACCAAGTTGTTCTCTGTGACCTGCCAGACACCGACTTCATCATGTGCTTGACAGATGACAGAAGTTGGACTGGATTAACTCTCTGTCTGACTCACAGTGGTGGGGAAGAACGGGCTGGTCTTGAACTTCTTCAGACACATGGAGCAGGTGTAAGTGCCAAAGAACAGGATGAAGGACATGAGGGTGATGTCTGGGACAAACTCGCAGTTCTTCCCCACCAGCTCTCCCTTGTACCTTAAGCACTCCGTCTTTGAGAGCGACGACCACGTGGCGTTCATTGGCTGCACAGAGGAAACAAAGAGCATTGTGGTTTTTATTGTTTTTAAAAAATAGAAATTACGATGACCACTAAAGTAAGTTTAGCATAAATGAAACAAAAGAGAAATAAAACAAACAAATATGCATTAAGATAGTTATGAAATACCTTGATAAACAAACACCTCACAAAATCACAATGAAATCAATTCATTGAAATGTCTGATGTGGGGGTTTCTAAATCAGCAGCTGGATGTTCTCTTTAATGTAAACCAGAAAATCCTTCTGTAGTTTATAATATTTGTTTGTTGGACCCCTCAAAGTAAAAATTAAGAGCAACGTGTTTATTAAGAAATAATTCCTGCAAATGAGTGTCCCACCAAAGCTGTGACGGATACATGACTTTTAGTTTTCCACTGTAGCATTGCTACTTTTAAGTAAAAAACGACAAGTGGGGGCATATCACATAAAATATAAATCGATAGAAGAGTGTCAAAGATGATTGAAATACTGTATATCCTCAGGGAACAGCAATAAAAACATGAACTTACCAGATCAGTGCTGTTCCAGTACCAGACTGAAGTACCTTCTAAAGGATCTCCAATGACGTCTGTACTGTTCTCTGCAAAAACACAGAAGAAAACTTAAACTTTGAACACTGCGCATGGCATCCTAACTACGTTTGAATTTGTCATGCATACAACGAACAAGTGCCCAAAGCAACAGGACTTTGTGTAAAACCATTTTATAATAATCCTAATCAGGTATAGTGGCCAACACTTAAATTTAATGATATCTGAATCTTAGCTCTATAGCGTATAATTACATTATCTAAACTGACAAGAAGAAGCTCATTAACTCAAACTTCTCATTGAAGTTTGAGTTTTAAAATCAAACTTCACAGCTCAATGTGATTAACATCAACTGGATTACACAACCCATGATTTCACATGAGCAGATAATATACTGAGATAAAGTATTTCTAGGCACTATGGAAGAAGATTATAGAAGAAGGAAGATATATATATATATATATATATATATATATATATATATATATATATATATATATATATATATATATCCTCAAAAGAACATAAAATGTATACCGTATATTTTTTCCCTTTCTGTTGCAATGTTGAAAACGCAGCAGCCGAACTTTATCACAACCATAATTATGTCATTTGGACGACGCTTTACGTTCTGATCCTCACGTTAGGTTAATTTTACATCATATTGCCCAGCTTTACTGTACTGTTTGTTGACCGTGGCTGTATTTAGGTTTAGTAGTGTCTTGAGATAAATGTTAATGTGTTTCACATGATAACTTAGCATATATTTTATGTGCGTTACTGTCCCGTCATAAGTGCAGTTTCATGGTGCCACGCTCATATTTAGCATGTGAGCACATCTCAGTACCACCAATGTCTGTAGCAAATTTCTTGACAGTCAACTTGTTAAGAGACAGCACACACACACAAACACATGCACACGCACACACACGCACACACACAGCATCAGCAGCAGCATCAGCAGCAGCATCAGCAGGGGTTGACCAGTAATTCAGGGCTTCCCCCTCTTCATCTCCATCCTCCATTAACAAATCTAATAAAGAGGCATGCTGTGTTGTATTAAAGTCTGATCAACAGCATCTTTTACTTTTTCACAACACAAGAAAAGCTTTGTACCATCAAAGAAACATCTGCTCATTTCTCCCAAAACAAGACAGAGACTTAAACTCAGCAGACCGTAAAGCTGTAATAACAACCAAACAAGCTAAACTAAGTACGGCTGCAACAACTAATCAATTTAGTTATCAACTCATAAATTAATTGATAACTTTTTTGATTTATCAGTTTCAGTGACTTTTTAAGAAAAAAAAGGCAAAATGATCTGATTTCAGCTTCTCAAATATGAATATTTAGTGGTTTTCTTTCCTCCTCAATGACAGTAAACTGAATTTCTTTGAGTTGTGGACAAAAACTAAACAGTTAAGGACGTCATCTTGGGATATGGAAACCAATGATCTACATTTTTCACCATTTTATGGATCAAACAACTAATCAATCAAGATGATCGACCAATTAATCAACTATGAAAATATTTGTAATAATTGTTGCTCTTGTCACAGTGTCAATGGCAACAGTCAACGGTTTGATGAATATCAACGTGTCTTATCAGCATTAGTGGATAAAAACACTCTGCTCTTTCAACATCTGGATACCAACGTCCTGTAAACTTCTCGAAGTAATAAACAACATCTCACCTATAACAGCAGGGGCCATACAGAGGCAGTCGTATTGTGTGACAAAGTCCAACTTAAATTCTGAGTTGATGGGATAGTGGTGAGCTAATTTGAGCATCTTCTTGAAGGCATCGTAGATGAAGATGAAGCTGATGAGACAGGAGAAGCCCTCCTCAGTGAACCGGGTGAAGTACTGAACCAAGAAGCTGGCGTCAGTGGCCACGAGCACCAGGCAGAAGAACGCCGACCACAGGCCGATCCACAGACGAAACTCCAGGTAGTCAAAGCTGTTGTCTCTGTACAGAGAAAAACATTTTAAAATAATTTTAAGAGTCTGAGAAAATCTATTGGATATTTTATATGACAGAGTATGAGGGACACTGTGAGAAGTAGAGATGAAACTTTTGAGAACAAAGTTTATTCATAGAAGTCGTTTTCTAAGGAAAAGGGGTCAAATTTCAAGAATAAATGTCAAATCAGATCGCTCATTTGACACATGTAGGACGACGGACTGGTCTCACCTGCTTACTGCATCTGAGAATTAAAATCCTGAAATTATACAACTTTGTTTGCTGAAATGATTCTAACTTTAAAGATATGAAAAGACTTAAAGGGCACATAAAAAACAAGTTTTTTTATGAAATTTTTGAGAAATTACGAGTGCCACAGTGAATGCATTTGATAATTAATTTAGTTTAAGCTGAACTTTTGACTTTACTTTACTAACGTCAGCCAACTCCCTCCTCTTTCAGTCTATTTTCCTGCTTCGGCTCCGTTGTTCTTCTTCTTCCTTGTGTTTTCTGTCGGACGTGCCGTTCGTTTCCGTGGTTTCTCACGCTGGTTTCACTGCAAACTGCGCCAGTAAGTTATTATTGACACCCACCAAAATTAATTTTTACCCTCATTTGGTGGGTTGGCCGGTGTTAATTTAGAACCCTGATGATAAAGTACTTTTTAACCCCTGAATCATGTATGATTAGTAACTAGGCCTCTGGCAAATAGAAAATGAAGAACGCACCTGCTGAAATTAAAGAGCAGCCGTTCAAACACCAGGACAGGACCGGTGCTGCTGAGGATGGTGAGAGGCTGGCCCCCCAGCAGACAGAAAACCCCACCAGTGATTGCTGTGCCCAGAAAACTCTCCAACACACCCTGCACACACCGGAGGGAACAGTAGGGTGAATAATCCAGAACATAAATAGATAACTTATAAGAAAAATTAATAAACGCTCAACAAACTGTAAAAAAATTCAAATCTCAGTCCAACCTGCATGTTCTCTGTTGCGTCGCCCAGCAGACCGCCGAAGGTGATGGCGTTTGTCACAGTTCCCAGGTAAATAAACAAAATGGCCGACAAGGCCTGAATGTGAAATGCATCGGTGAAGTCACTGACGAAGAAAGGCGCTTTTCTTTTGATGTCAAGTAGGAGACCCCCGCAAAACCTTGAAACAGAGAAACAACCGTAGTTTTCCACAATCTGGAATACTGAGCAAAGTAAATATAAGAGCTATGGGATGAGAAACTATTGTCATTATACTGATGTGCAAGACACCAATACAACTTAATTGCGATATCCTGAGTATTAGTATGCAGATAAATACAACATAAGACTCAAAGCATGACATATACAACACTGACTCATTAGCACAATGAGGAGAAATGTTTCAAGATATGAGGAACAAGAGACATTCTGTAATCAGATTCAACGTCCTTTTACAACGACTGTACTTGTTGTGCATTTGTTGTGCGGCACTTGGGTTCATTGTATAACATTTTTAACCTAATTTAGCTGCAATTTCACATACCTAAATATGTAAAGGCTGTACATTTCCTACATTTTACAATCTTTTAGGTTTTACAGAGTTTGGAAGGTCATGGAACGCTCCGTGTCCAGTTTTGGGTTGGTACGCAATGAATATAACTATTCATTCTCCAATAAAAAAATATTATTTAAGAATATCATGATTTCATACCTTCCAGTCTTCTTCAGCTCGTCCCCTACAGCGTGTCCCCCTCCGCCGTGACCTCCATCATGAGGCATATCTCCGTTCATCTGAGAGTCCCCTCCTGCATACATGTTTTTCCTATAATACACACAGTTATGTTCAGTGTGGCAGGCACTTAAACTCTGATTAACAGTTTATCACATGGAAACATCAGGATCGTAACACCTCAAATATCTCCTGATGTCGACACAACTTGCAGGTTTTTTAGGTTTTTGGAGTAAAATCAGTGTCACACCATCCTTTCTTGTTTTGTCAGAGGACATTGACTTGTGTGTTGCGTGATTCTGATTGATCAGTGCACACTAACAGTAAACAGCTGAAACTTTCCTTCTCTACTGAGTAAAACTGCAGCTTTAAATAAAACCTGCTGCTGCTCTTTCATAATTGAACACTGTGCTGTACACGTGGATGCACTTCAGTGATTCTGCAACCGCTGCTCTTGTACGACATAATGTAGTTACTTCACACACAGGTGAACAGGGCAGGTGCGGATCTTACATGTTTAATGCAAGAAAGTCTTGTACTCGCTGACATCTCCTCAGGCTTCATCTGAAATGTTCTCTTGCATTAAACATTTGTGTGCTTACTAAACGTCTCAACAATGTTTCCTTTGTGGAATCCTGATACAGTTTCATACCAAAGGTTATAATGTCTCTTGTTTTACAAATACAAATATGAGGTGCCAGAATTATTGTAAAGATTTTCTATATCAGCTTAAGCTAAGGCATGCATGTCTTTATGCTGTGTGTGTGTGTGTGTGTGTGTGTGTGTGTGTGTGTGTGTGTGTGTGTGTGTGTGTGTGTGTGTGTGTGTGTGTGTGTGTGTGTGTGTGTGTGTGTGTGTGTGTGTGTGTGTGTGGTTAATAAATGACCACCAGATTAATACACATCCTGAGGTTATTGTAGAATCAGTGGTTTCAGATAAGATCAACAAGAGGAAGGAAGTCACTTGAGAGGTTAACAATCCTCCAGTTATAAGAAGAATATCCACATAATGATAATAATAATAATATTATATATATAATTACTTAACCTTTAATTTGCCTCACTCACACACCAGCGTTAGCAGAACTTGACGTAACAGTTGTTGTATAATTGTATTGTTTCTGTACTGTTGATTGTGCTCTTGTGAATGGTCGCTGTTAAAATAGGGCTTACCCATTATTAAATAAAGATGAAACTAAATACATAATTAAAAACATGTTTATAGACCTTTTGTCAGAGGAAGGGAGTGTTTTCGGAGGCTCTATCCTGATGGTGGGGTCCCACTCTCCAGGAGGAAGCACGATCACCTCATCCAGGAACTCATCGATACCAGCCAGCAGGTCTTGTCTGTCCTTGGCTTTATACGCAATGTCATGAAAGACCTGAACACAGACGGAGAGGGACGAAGCAATGAAGTGTGAGAGAGCTGTCAAAGCACGCAGCGAACTGTAATATCAGATCTGAGGGTTAATCAATGGGGAGGACAGTGAGCTTCTCCACACACTGTACGTCAAACACACAACACAATGAAGCAAAGTCGATCTGATCATAAACTCTGGAAAGGGATGCATTTGATCCATAACGTGAATCCATTTATCCATTTATGATTTTCTACTGCTCACACACATATCAGTGTAAAAATATATGTTTTTCAATATGTGCCAATATAAAAAAAACCCACCAAAAGACACATTATGCATAAAACGTGCTTGGGTCATTTTGAAAAGGTGTCATATAGCTATTTATTTTATTTTTATTTACTCTTTATCTAAATGGTTAGCAATTGACAGATACTGAACATAAAATACTATTTAGCTTCTATATTTATTCTATTTTTATTTATGTATTTTTTTTTCAGTGTTCATTTCTAGAATTGGTTGGCAATATAGATTTTATGTATAATGTTTAATAATGCTAAATAGTATTTAATAAGTTATATGTTTTGGAAATCCACATTGAAAAAGGTTAGTTTTCATTCCAGCTCATAAATTCACTTTGAGATTTTTTTCCCTTTTATGTCAATTGCTGTAATAAAAGAAAACATATCGGAGAGGCCTTATTCAAGATTCTTATTTAATATATTTATACTTTCTGTTTGTAATTGTAAAACAGAACTGCCCAAAATACTAAAAAATAGGATTAGATAAGAGTTTCCACTCTAAACTATTTTTGATCAATCCTGAAAATAACGCTGTCCCTCAAAGACAAGTTGAAGAATATTCCTGATTATTGACACAACTTTAAATGTTAATTAAATGTCTCATCTTGTTCAGTATCTTTTCAGAGATATTTCTATGTAAACAAAGTATAAACATGGGATGGACAAAATTCATGAACACCTGACAACATTACCTAATCAATACAGTAATATAAAATATAAAATATGGCCTAAATGATCAACATAGAGTCGAAACAGTGTCAGTGAAAATCATTGTATCTATGCACAAGTCTAATGCTGGAATCCCCTTATATTGTCTGCTCTCTGTACATGTTGATAGGAAAGAAACTGACTTAAACATGAGTGAAAATGACTGAAGATCTTTCACATCAGCGTTTAAACAAACACAGATGACATGTAAATGGTAAATGGACTTGTGCTTATACAGCGCCTTTCTAGTCTTCTGACTACTCAAGGCGCTTTCACACTACTTGTCTCATTCACCCATTCACATAGACATTCACACTGATGGCAAAGGACATCTACATACCATCTAATCTAACCATTCACACCACATTTACACACCCATGCGCAGCACGGGGAGCAATTCAGGGTTCAGTGTCTTGCCCATGGACACTTCGACATGTGGACCGGGGGAGTACTGAACATGTGTGTTCAGTCTTACCTCGTCTGACATCAGCGTGGCGATCGCTCGGCCGATCTCATGGTACGACTTTGCTTTGCCTTTGGGTCCGAGCAAGATGAATAAAAATCTGCAAATTTAAAAAAAAAAAAGTATTAATTACTTTGTTTATCTGTACTTTTCTTTAACAGATACACTTTTGAATGAAAGAACAGTAAAAATCCATAAATAAGATGGGGTTTAAGACTTTTTAAAGGGACTTAATTATTGATCAATTATTATATCAACTTTCAATACTTTTTAAGACTCTGCAAAAGGCCTACTTTATAACATGAAAATGACTATGAGTATGGTCATAATGGTGACAGATTAGATTACTCATCATAGCATTGAAATTCTGATGTAATAACATTTACTAGTTCAACAGGACTGCAGAAAATAAAAGTGCTTTATGGTTCTATGGTTACAACAACAGTTCAGTGTCGCTCCTGCAGTTATACGACACTCATCAACAGCCAGAGAACAGACAGCAAGACACAACAAAACGCCTTTAACAACTAATCTTTTATATTCGCTCTGAAGTAAATTTGACATTTGTGAAGCTCATGATATTCAGTTTTTAATTAGTCAGATGTTGATTCAACACTATGGGAAAGTTTGAGTCCTGAAACAACAATGGTGTGTAGGATTTCTACATAATTAAGGTGAATAGAGATAAAACATAATATGACATCTACTCGACATTCAGGGGCAGAACCAGACCCTTTTCATTGGGCTGAGGCCTGTACTCAGGTGGGACAGAACACAGTAGATGTTTCTGAGTATGATATTGGCTTATGGTCAAAATGTGTGTATGTAGTGGTCTTGTATATGTGCAGTCAATAACAGAGAAAACATGCAATTTCATTTATTTATTTTTGTTAAATACATATGTTTAGGAGATTTCAGTACTTTTGTACCTGAATCTCTACTGTTTAGTGTTTGGTTTGTTCCTGCTCTTACTTTCATCTAACAGATTTTAGCATCACTGTTTACAGCCCCGTCCAGAGGAAGATAATTGGACCTTATACCGATGTATGCTGTGTTCTTGTTTCCTTTTCATTGCTTTCATTTATAAAGACAATATTTTCTCAGATTAGCATACAAAAGGGCTGTCTATAAAGGGGAGTCTCATGGGTACCCATAGAGCCCATTTTCATTCGGATATCTTGATATCAGAGGTCAAGGGACCCTTTTGAAAATAGCCAATGCCAGTTTTCATCAGTTTTTGGATCATGACGTGGTTACAGCATAATCCCTTTACAACCTCTACAACCTTTACTCGACTGAGACTGATCTTACTGCTTCGGCTCAATCTGATTGGCCAGCCCTTGATTATCATGCAATCCACTTTATTTGTTAATTAGCAATTGTATTGTACATTTTCTGACTTTTTTATTCTGTATTAACTTTTTTCCCCCCAGATTTCTATCAGGGTTATAAAACCTTAAAATATGTGTGTTTGGCAGCCTTGAAAGAATTGCACAACTGCAACTGTCTCCATGGAGTTTCTGGACTGATGCATCTTCCTACATTAAACTTTAGCTCCTATTTCTGAATTCCTAGAGTTCAGACATGAATCTCAGCCACCTTGTGGGAACAGGAACCTCTGTTAAGGCTCCCAGCATCACAGCTTGCTGCAGACGAACAAACGCCACAAACGGCGTGTCCAGGAAGTCCACCTCCCCCACCAGCACATTGGAGGCCTCTGCGTCTCTCGGCAACTTCTTCATGAACTTGTTCCTCAGCTAAAAAGTACAAAAGAGGAGATCATTAAATGTTATGTTCACACAGCACGCTACCCAGCACAGTGCACACTGAATTAAGCAACCTATATCAAACAGGACAATCTCTTTCAGCTTAAATACCAGAGCAGGTGGCTCCCATGGCATATAAATACAGAACAAGTAGTAACACGAAGACTGTATTTCTTTCTGTCATGGCGAGTGAGATGTGTGAAGGTGGAGGTCAGACACCTGCTGTGCTCCACGGGTTTAACATATCACCTTCAAAAGTCCTGCAATTGTCTCTTTGAGGAGCTGTTTTACAGTTGCAACAAAAGGTTTTTTATCTTTGTTTTTACATGTTTTAGCATCTGAACTATGAATTAATGTCTGAGCTGACCATGTTCCCGAGCACAGGTTACTTTTTTCCTTTTTAGATTGATTTTTTTAGACTGTTCTGGCAGCAGTCAGTTTCTGCTCCTGGTGAGAAAATCAACTTGAAAAGACGACTCTTGCTGCGATAAGTAATCCATCACAGAAAATCATCTCTAATGGAGTTTATAAATCCTAAAAAGACGATTTTCCCAATCCTAAAAAGTTATAATTTCTCAATTTGCAGAAAAGTTTCTAAATCCTTTGTTAGATTTCAATGGTCTGTTACTACGCATGCTGTTTATGCTCTACATAAATTTTGTGGCGCATAAATGTCTCTGTGTCAGAGATGTGAACACTGTTTCGGGACACTGTTTTGATGACTTGCAACCTGAGAGGAAATAAAAGACCTGAGACTCGACTTGGAAGTTAAAGAATGTCTCGTCTGTGTTTATTTTACGTTCAAATATTAAAAATGTTCAGCATTGTCATAGTTGACATTACGTGTCTGTGTAACTTTACCTGGTGTGTGTGAGGGATGATGTTAGCTAATGTTAGCCTAATCACATTAAACATTTATCACAAATCAACCTAATCACCAGCATTATGTTGGCATTTTGATTGAGAAAAAATAAATCAATAAGGTGTAGTTTTTTGTTTGATGACTGTATTCTGGCTGTCAAAAGTGATGGGGAGGGGGTACTGTATGTTTTTGATTGAAAATGAAGTGAGAAATAAAAAAGCAAAACTTTTATAAAGTTATTTGTTTGATTACATTTATTTCACTGAATAAATAATTGAATTACAAATTCAGTTCAATCATTTTTAACAGGTTAGATAAATGAACAGTAATATCATCATTAGGTACTAATACCTCATAATTTCTATTTATATAAAGATCGGATATTGCAGGTTACACTGCAGTATCTTGTTGGGGGAAAAGTGACTTGCCTTAACTAAAATGACTTAGAACTTACTTGAGACTTGGACCAAATTACTTGAGTCACATGTCTGACTTGTGTTTGCATGAAGAATTAGACTGAGGAGACTGATTCAGGCAACTTTCATATCAATACTTGACTACGGTGGCATCTTATACATGCATGCAAATCTCTCCTCTCTGCAGCATTGAGATGTGTAACGGATTCAGGTTTTCGTACTCACCACTGTCGCCTTGCAAAAGAGATTCTGAATCTCAATGAGTTTTATTCCTGGTTAAATAAATAAATAAAAACACAGAAGCACATTTATGCCAAAAAGAGCAGCGTAAGTGCACTGAAAAAAACTCTTTGTTACAATAGTTACACCTTGTAATAAAAAGGCTCTTCAGGGGACAATTTATAAACTTAAAATTTGTGTTGAACAACTTAGTCTAATTTACTTTTGTATGTTTATAATCCTCGAGCTGTTGTTGAATTCCTTCATTTTACCTTTCCACAGTTGTATTTACTTCATAAGATGTTCCATATGATAAGAAACAAATGTTCATGAGAAGATTGAGATCATTAATAAATAAAACTTCAAAGACAACAGATCATAAACATCTAGAGATAAGATTGTCATGGAAAACTACTGTGTTATATATTAACTTCAACACAGCAGAGAGACGTCAGGAAACATTTACTAAGACACAGCCGGTGACAGTTCAGAGCACCTCTGTGCCCCAGAGGGTCACATGAAAGAACGTCACTTTCAATCACAACATTTTCTTCAACATCCCTTTACATACAAACTCTTTTTTGAGTTTACTGATTAATTAAACCCAGACCAAAAATTCAAAAGAATAAGCAGATAACAGAGTGTATACTAGAAGGTTTAACTCTGTGTATTGGTGTTTTTAATCATGTTTCTCTTCATGACTTGTATGTACAGTCTTGACTGGCTCTGAACAATCCAAAGATAAAATGTCTAGATTCAACACACAGTACTATAAAGGTATAAATTAAAACAAAACAACTCACAAAAAGACCAACAATAACGACGATAAACAAGTATATACAAGTTCTTACCACATACATAACCCCCCCCCCCCCCAAAAAAAACAAACCCATCATCAACTTCTCAATGTAAAATTCTGCAAACTAACAATAACAAGATTGAATGGTTTATAGTAAATATGGTGCAATAATGACAACTAGTAGGACCTCGTGAGTAAAAATCAGGGTTTAAAATGTCCAAAAATCATTATTTCTATGCGTTTTTGGATTAAACCGTTTTCAGATCTATTCAGAAATGCTTTGGATAGTATCAAAAGCGTGTCCTCATCCAGCTAAAGCAGACTGTCTTAAGTTGATATTTAACTTGTTATCCACACAGGCTCTATTCAGGTAAATATAAGTAAGGGATAGAGTGTTTTAGGGGGGTTTACTATGGTCAGTTATTGCATTTAAAGCTTAACAGATTCTTTATTTATGGTCAACATTTATGTTTAAAGGGACTGTACTCGATATTCAGAACATTAATATAGCATCAAACAGTAAAGATATAGTGGAGTAATGGCATCCTTTGCAGAGGATGAAGTCACTCTCCCTCTGTGAGTGTTGTAATCTGAGTTTTTTCTGTTGTTTATTTTGATTGACGGTTAAGCCGTGTGTGCATTATTTCACGTTTTGGGATGAGAGCCGTATGGAGGCAATCTCAGCCCACTTTTTCTTCAGTATATATATAGTATTTACATATTTATATACATTTAAATCTTAATCTGAGGACAGTCATCATTTCTGATATAACTATCCACCTTTCACTCCACTGGTAAACCAGCCAAAGCATGAAGATGCACAGTGGATTGTTTTGCATTATATGACAGATTAAAGAAATGATCAGACATGCACAATTGGCCTCTACAACACTATTAAGATGAGGAAGAATCAATAATTATCATCCTCGATTGGACCTCATTAAGATAACAGTACCAATAAAACAAAAAAGTAAGGTGATAAAGAAAGATGGCTCACAGAATTAACTTTGTTTCTTTTATATTGTTTAGACATTTTTGTTGTAAAGAATTGTGAAACCCTGGTTTAAACAATTAAGGAAAGAGGATTTCTTTTAAACATTGTACACTTATCAACAGAGCTAGAAATGTCCACAGAACGGTCTGATGAGTTTCATTAAACCAAACTGAGTAAGAGTTTCGGATGATGTTATACGCTGCTTTAAAATCAGCTGTAAAAGCAAGAAATTGTAATTCAAGAGAATGTATCTTATTTTGGTGCCAACCAAAGGTTACAAAATTTTAAAAAATCACAAAAATGGTCTGTCTATCACTTGTCATCATGCCCTCCAAACCCTGATCATGTACTGGCAGGATCGCTGTCATCAGGACATATCCCATAAACTTGTGACCTTCAAGTGGCGAGATCCAAACAGATCCCATCAGAAGCTGTTGAGCCATTGGCAAGAGGTTTGTCTGTAAATGATTAAGGCGAGAGGTAAAACCTGCGTAACTGCACACCCTGACCTGAGTCCAATCACTGCTAATCCACAACACACATAAACTACGGTTACCTGACCATGTTCCCGTCACACCTGATTCTGAACCGCCACGACAAATTCAATTATCACCGACATGAAATCTATTTTTTAAAAACTGAATAACGTTTTCCTTATTTTCTATGTCATTTTATTGCCACCTACTTCTTTAAGGGTCAGTTTTGTTTCATGTACCCAGGTTTGAGTATATTTCTCACATGTCTTTTTTTTTTTTTAAAGATGTTTTTTTGACAGTTGGGGTGAGAGAGAGAGGGGGAGACATGCAGCAAAGGGCCGCAGGTCGGAGTCAAACCTGCGGCCGCTGCCTCAAGGTCCTTCAGCCTCTTTACATGGGGCGACTGCTCTAATCACTGTGCCACCGGCCGCCCCTATTTCTCACATTTTTGCCTCCATCGTATACATTAAATTGTCAACCGTTTCCATAGAGACCAATTCTTTGGTAAAACTACTTCCAATGAAAACTGGTCAGAGTTTATTCAGCAGATTGTTGGGCTTTATTTCTACAAAGATGTTGCTGTTTAGTTTAATGTTTTTCGCTTTAATTATGTCTAGGTGGGGTCAGAAATCTCAAAGATGGACGTTTCAGAACCTGAGCGATTAAAACAAAGGGCCCTATTCAGTAGTCCTTGTGTGTAAATGTCTACATTTTAGAGAATGTGATTGATATTTTCCACTAAGACGATCACTAGATAGCAGGGAAATACTGTGTCTTTGACTTTAGTCCAGTTGTTTGTTGATTAATGATTTAATCACTTTCTGGTGTCTTAAGATAGCCAACAATGCGCCTGACCACACCTCATTTTAAGACCAACACACTCATGTGCGCACAGATGGACACAAGTACATTTGCGATTGTGTCAGTCTGAAACTAGCAAAGACAGCTGCAGTGCACTGTGCTCCACCTTGTGACGGGTGAAAGATAGAGCCCTATGGCTATCCTGCACGGCTATCCGCTTTAAAGCCCAAACTACTGCAGTAACTGAAGTTAATGAGGCCTTCTAGGTAGTGTGGAGCGATGAGCCATGGTTGTAATGCATTGAACTTTACAGTGTTAATAATTCCGCCATGCACACATCTCTATCGTTATCAGACATGTGGTCGTGTGGAAATGATTACTGCATGTCAGCCCGCACAGGAAACGTCTGAATGATATTTATAGGCTGAGTGGGTGTGAAAGAGCTTCAGTTTAGGAGATGTGCATCCTGTCCCAATGTCTGTCCCACAGGAGGACTTAGTGGGTCGGTCTGACCTAATTCTCGTCTGGGATGAGACAATATGAACAAATCGCTGCTGTTAACTCTGGTAATCTAACTTTTCAAAATCAATGGATTTACAGTACGATGTAAACATTCAGTCACCAAGGTAAACAGCGTGCACCTCACTGCAACAGCAGATTTCTGAAAAATAGTGCAATCTATAAATTAATCTGTTTTGCCGCTAATCCCATTTTCAAGTCATAAATCCACTCATACTGGTATATGAAATGGGAATTAAGGTATTTAATGGTATTTAATAAAAACTGTGCATTTATCTCAGCAGAAGTGTTTCAACACCAGGTATTGAAACATGCAACAGAGTGGTGTATTTTGAGAAAAATCTCAGAATTTCAAAGATCAAATTTCTAAATTTACAATAAAAAAACTTGGATTTTCTCTGAGATTAAATCTAAGAGAAAAAAAACACAGAAATTATTAGTAAGTAAACTTACATTACATTCAGCTGACGTTTTTGTCAAAAGCATCTTCAAATAAGTGCATTCAACAATTAGGGTACAAACCAGAGGAGCAAGTATTAAGAAAGTGCGTTAGCTTCAAACTTTATAAGGAAAAACTCAAGGAACCACATCGCTTCACTTTACAAGGTTGAATCAACTTCATCACACCACAGACGGCACCGCTTGCAGTGTATTACATCCTCAGTGGATGATCTCATACTTTTCAGTCGTTTTTATAGCAATAAGGAAATTTAAATCACCCTATTTTGAAAAGAGATTTCTGTAATATGAGCAAATTCAGAAGAAAAAAACAAACTGATTCGGAGGTGATCGCTTTTGTGCATCAGGGACTAAATCTAGGAACTTTCTGACCTCAGAGAATATTTAAATTATTATTTTTTTTAGATTTGTAAATTAACAACTTTAATCTTGGAATTTCTGAGAATATTACCACTCCCAGCCCCCAGCTCCATATGACATTTTAGACACACTATGAAGTACATGACTGGGTTAAAAACAAACGATTGTTATCAACAGAGCACTGACTCAACACCTTCTTATGACTCAGGCTTCAAATCCAATTTACACAACTTAAATTTTCTTTCACATAGCCTGGAATTGGAGTATTTCATCTGCTTCTAAAATGACAGAAGAATTTCATTGACAAACAGAGAAAAAGTCTCACCAATGTCTCCTCTGGGTGTGGCAGATAACCTCTGATGCAGTGTATCGTAAAGTTAATCATTGATTTCTCTTTTTCTCTAAAGATTCTTCAGTATCTCCACACTGACCATTAAAAGGAAAAGTATATTCAGATTTCTGCAGACTGTGCTGAGCTAAGTAGAGATATTACATAATCCTTTTGAACACATTTTTACAGACTTGGCTGCAGCACGTTCAGAGCAGCTGCAGCAGACGACAGCGTTGATGATGACAGCGGTTGGAACGATGATCTTTAGACAATGTTAACTTTGAGCTGATCTCACCGGTTTCTGCACTTGTGCAGTGGATGAAGCTACGTCAGGCTAACACGTTAGCTTTAGTTATCCTGTGGTCGAACTGTCACTTGACAGGCAGTTGCTTGGAACAAACGTCATTTCAAGGAGGCTGTTAGATAAATGATTCACACTTATTTTTCACACCTTTTTCTGTGTGTGACTGGACCAATGCATCACGTTGTTTTTGTAGATAGTCACTGAATCAAGCCTAATTTTACATCTTTAACACATTTTTAGTTGTTAATGAGCCAAAACAAATCTACTTGATTGGCAACTTGATGAAGTTAAAACTTGATAATCTCATGATCTTAAAAAATCACTGATTTCTCATATGTATCTGACCGGTCTCACAAAAAATTTGCTGTCTGTTTTGTTTTGAATTTAAATTTTCAGTAGAATAACGTAGAAAAGTAAATCACCAACAGAAACCCACCAACATCATATTCAAGGTAATTAAAAATGTTCTATAATAACAATAATAATGGACTGGATTTATATAGCACTTTTCAAGGTGCTCAAAGCGCTTTACATGGTCTCAGGTTCCAGTCATACATACACAGGTGGTAATACAGAGCCTACGTCCCCTCTGGCCACCCCCTCAAACATACAGCAGTCATACACATTTAAGCACTGCCCACAGAGTTAGAGAGTATTCTTTGGTACCTGCAGTGCAGAAACACCACAGCGCAAACATTTATAGACAAACTCAAGATAACAAAAACTAATTTCCATCTTCGATTCATGAGGTCGACTCACCTGGTCTTTTTCCGGTTTGTCAGAAATGTCGTTCAGGCTGCTGGAGGTCAGGTTCCGGTGAGTTGTGGTGGGACTGTCTGTTAAAACACATCAACCCTGTGTAGTTAAACCAGCTTCACCTTCAACAGGATCTAAGAACTGAATGGGGGGAAAAAAGGATGGCAGAGACCCAAGAAAAGACAGTGGCCCAGATAGTTTGCTCCACATGCAGCGCCAAAAAGAATAACAAGACAGCGACCTAAAGCATAAAGAGATTTCAGCTACCATTAACTCACACCAGAGGACAAATGCGATCATTGTTCAAGATAAGATGTTCACTGACTGAAGGGACTGTAACTGGACTACATACTATCTGCTGAAAATCCTAAATCTCCAATTCTAATCCTGTTCTATTCAAAGTCAAAATCTAGTCTGAAATTGCTGATTAGGACTTGCATTTTCAAACATTTACCTCAATTGGTGTTTGATACAGTACTTAATGCCCTACAGCGCTAAAACTCCACAAGATGATGTTGAATTTTCAACTTTAAATCTCAAGTTCATCTTCAAATATCTTTCTCTAAACTTGTCCGGCTGCAGCTCTTATTCAAAAACAAAAAAAGCTCTATTGTTGAGAATATCTGATGATCTTAGTGTCCATCAGTCTTCCACAGACTCTGACTGATGCTCTGCTGACTTTTGGTTTTAGCGTCAGAGATCTGACGGCAGAACGTGACGTTACTTCAGTCCTGGAGCTGTCAGGGAAACGAGACGGTGCAAATCTCAACGAGAGCAAATTCTGATGCCACTGTAGCCTTTCATACATCTGCCCCCTGAGGATTGTGGGTAATAACATGCTTGTCAGTATGATGCAGCCAAGTGTAAATGATGAAATCTAGTACTTATATAGAGAGTAGATACAGTAATAAAGGGAAAACTAAAATCCAATTTAAACTAAATTTAAAGGATCAAATATAAAATCATAGTTAAATATAGCTGTAAAGTTTGGAGGAGGGAAAATGGAATAAAAACTATCCATTGCCACTAAAATATAAAGCACATAACAATGAGTACTACTGTATTAGACACATGTTATACTACAGTACATGTTGGTCCCAGCTACGTTCAAACTGCAGCTCAAAGTTTTCCAGTTCGGAGGGTTTCCACTCACACGTGACACAAATCTGATATTTTCGAGTAAAAAAAGGCTATAATGTGACATACTGAGGCATTTGACAGGAAAATATAATCTTGGGCTACGGTCGAATAGTCAAAAAAACACTTTTTCTGGATGTTGATAAAAACGGCATGAGGTGAAGGAAAGTTGTGAAGGAGAATTCATACGGTCTTCATAAAGACAGCCGCAGTGCTCAGAGAAACCGTGCACAGAGAAACCTACCGCATTTACGTTCAGTGTTACGAATTTATGATAAGTACCGCGATACGGAGGCCATGATACAATAAGTATCCCAGTACGGGTTGATTATGAATAATGTATCTGAATAATGTCCTACAAAGAATTTACTACTATCAGCTTTATTATTCTGGCTAGTTTGGCAAGGAGTACGTCACAATATATGACTGTATCGATAGTTATGGTTGCTAACGCTCCTGTCCCCTATTTATCCACATACATGCCAATTAGTATGACGGCATGAAAATATTGGTTACATTTATGCCAGATAGGCACATTGTTTGTTTTCACTAACAGCCAAAATGTTGCTTTCATAAAGAATTGTGGGACGGTGTAATTTCCTTTCCTTTTGTAAAGGATGGTCCCTGTTCTAAAGGAGATAAGAAAGGAAGCTGTGAGCCTATCATGGCTGCCACTTAGATACTTCCGGGTCATTTCATTCAATTAAAACTTCTTGAGAAAAAAAAAAAAGAAGACTATTCGACCTCAGCTTTGGTGTCTTGGCAGATTGGTTGAGTGTGTGTTATTTAGATGGTAGAATACAAGAGCTAGTCAAAGGAACAAAGAAAGCTCTTTCATTGTTGCTTCTGTGATTACAAACATGAGCAGCGATTCAGAACTGATCGGTGGTCTGCAGTGTGAACGTAGTCTGGCTGCAGAGAACTTACTAAGCCAGTCCATGCTGGTACTCCTTTGGCTCTGCAAGTCCTCCATCGATATGCGACCCGACAGACAAGTCACAGAGTTTTCAAGAGGACTACGAGCTTTAGTAGCAGCGGCAGGTTTATAAATCCAGGGAAGCAGAAAAGGAGGAAAAAAAGATGGAAGGGAGAGATGATAACAAGCCCACTGAGCCAAAGCAAGACATTTGTTAGGAGGACACAATCAAGTGTTAAAAGACATGTAAAACAGGATTTATCTGTACAACGACAAGCTGTGCTGAGAAGTAAGGTGAGAGGAGTAGCATTAGTAATTAAATCAGGAGACCATGGGTCGTTGGACAGGTCAAATTGAATTTTTAATAACCTGGAGGATGCACTTCATCCTTATAAAGATGATATCAATTAATAATTATGAATGACGCTCTGTCTCAGTACTCTGACGTTGATAAGAGCTTCAGGCTTTTTATGTGTTGAGTTTCCATTTGAACACAAAGCAGATCAGGAACAGAGTTAGGTTTTCTTCTGATACAGTCATAAAACCAGTTTCATAAATCTGATAGCAGGTAATAAATACCTTCACTTTCCAAAGACCCATGGCTGGTAACAGATTAATTACATTGTCAACACAGTGAAACATCCGGTTACTCAACGTGTTACAACCGGAGCACTTATACACGTGTTGTTGGGATCAGTTAGACATCAGTGTGTGTTAGAGCTGTCACTTTACTTCATATCTCAGCGCTTTAGAGACTGATTGAATATTCAGTTCGCTGTTGATTAATAAGGTTTGATAAGGTTTTTACTTGCAGCTCTGTGCTGCTGTCTGAGGAAAATATTCATTACAGTTTCATTAACAAATGATTTTGTAACAGATGAATGTCAATTATATGCAGCATACAGCAGATTGATATTAAGTATGATTCATACAGCAACCAGACCTCTATTATTTTAGCCAATTAAAATTGTATTGTTTTATTACTTTTAACCCTTATGTGTACATTTTGCATGACTCAGTTCTCTTTGTAATAAATTATCTGGGATAACTTCTGATGAAGCAAAATGACAGCCCGTCCTGTGATGGACAGAGTTGTTACATTCTACTGTGAATAAAACAAAATTACTTATTATGAGGTGAGAATCATATGAAGACAGATCATGTACTTCAGACATTGTGACTGCTGTAAATTATAATCTCTCAAGTTCTCTATTAATCATATCAAAATAATGGGTCATGAGTTATGATTGCCCATAGCCTTGGACTTTTCTCATCCGGCGTCATAAATTAATGCACTGAACTCGATTCTTCAGTGTCAAAATTTAAAGCTGCAGTCAATTTGCTGCTCAATTAAGTCTTATGCATCTGTGAATGCAGTTAGTACAGTATCCTACAGTGAGTACAATAGAAGTGTTGTTAGAGTGATAACATCAAATGTTTGAGATGAATTAGGAAAAGACATCTACAAACTTTAGTTCCACTAGTTGAATGACAGGTTTAATGAGAGAGTAGTAGCACTAATGTAGCACTAATATGAATATTTCAAAATAAAGTATAAGGTAAGGTCTCCAATAACAAAAACAGCATCTCTTAAGGAGAACCTGGGACTTATTAAGGACTACTAAGTGTCACATTAGTGGGTTCATTCAGAGGAGGGCACTCACTAGACACCTCAGATCTTAACTGGTGGTGACAAAAACCTAAATTAAACCCAGTAATTCAAGTATGTACAGCTAAATGTATGATGGAGCGAAAATTCTGATTCACATCATTTAAAAAAGAAGAAGACTGCACCAAACTGGCATCAGTATTACCGTTCTCCTGGTTGGAAAACAGCCTACTTGCACTGGAGACCGTCTTGCCGATGTCAGCCAGAGAGCGCAGGTTGGACTTCTTGGTCTGGTGACGATGTTTCCTTAGCAACGTGTACGTCACTTTGTCCTTCAACTCTGCTTTCAGCTGACCGATCTCTATCTGGTTGTCGATGATCATCTCTGAAGGTGCAGAGAGAGGGGAAGGAAGGAGGGAAGACGATTTCAGTCTTTTTCTGGAGGGAAGAAAGATTAACCACGCTGGATCTAAAACATTACAAACTATAATACTAATATTATCAGCATCCAAAGAAATGGTTTGTTAAGGACCAACAGTTGAAAACCCAAATTAATTCATATACAGTGACGTTCATTTGAAGAAAAGCCAGCAAAGTATGGCCGGGGCGATATGGCCTTAATCTTCTATCGTGATATACTAGGTCATTTAATATAATAATACATAACAAGATATAGCATGCTTTTTCTGCTTTACGTTCTGTTTTCAGAATGTAAAGCATCGTCCAAATGATGTAAATATTTACATAAAGCCGTTTGAATGCTGTTTTTCTGACATTGCAATTTGAAACAATATAGAAAATATATATGCGACAGGAATTTTGGCAATATCTATCGTCATATCCCGCAGCAAAGCCCCAATGTCAACAATTTTTTGCTTTATATGCAATGAATAATTCATCCGAATTACCAGAAAGTTAATAACTGTTTCAGCACTAATTACATTGTTGCATGAATTCATGAGGAATTTGAGACAAAACAACTTTTTCTAAAGATCAGAGGAGCAACCGAACTGAACATTTCAAATAATAAATGATAAGTTCATATCATGTTCTCATTTTGGGTCTATTTTTTCCCTTCATGCACTATTCCACCCAATACCTCGGAGCAAATAACTTGACTCGACATTAAGAGTCTCTTCATTTCGTTTAAGGACTCAATTAGTGCCACCCAGACTGTAATTCTCCTGTATGAAAGTCGTGGCATCATGAAACAGCTCAATCAGAAGGTCTTGCCTATTTTTAAAAAGAAGGTCAGGAGCCTGAATGCTGCAGCCTCAGGGAGTTTCTCTTCATGTGGAGGGGTAGTGCTGTTAATGGCCCATCAGTCACATCGGCCGGCCTCAAAGCAAGAGGCCCAGCTCCGCTCGCCATGTACGGTCCATGCAGCACACTCAATTACTTCACATTAATCACTCCAAGTGGTAACTGTTCCTCCTGCTCCCTCATGCAGACGAAAAGGAAGAGGGTTGGCTGTCCTCATATTCGGAAGTTTTTGTGTGACCGTTTACAAACTATTTGAGTCCCTCAGTGCTTTAACAGGAAGTACAGTGATCTGACCTTTGGCTACTCTTAAAGCAAAGAGGAAGAAAGGAAACCTCTGTTCCCTGTGTGCATCAATCCATAAACCAGCACGCAACACTACAGAGCAGCTCTGCATACACTGTTCATCACAGAGCAGACAATATCAAACTGGCACACGGGTTTGCTGCTGACCTTCACCAATGTCACTGTATAAAAGATTTGTACACATTAAAAACACTTTGCATTATTGTAATATTCACGGGAAACTAATGTAACTGTAACGCTACATCTCCCTCATCTTCCGCATTATTGTGTTCATTAAATATCCATTAACTTACATAAAAGAGGTAGTTGTTCTTATAAATAAGAATATCAAGACAACAGCTGAAAGGTGCTGAAGAGGTGAGGAGAGAGATTGTTATTATGAATTCGATTTTTGTTTTTATATAGAGTTGAATGTGACAACCAATTCAGATGGATTTTGTTTGGCTGTCAGTGTTTCTATTGTTCATCAAACCACTCTGAAAGTGATCTCAACTATATAGTTTGCCAATGTCGTTGTTATAGTGTTGGTGTGGAATGGAGTTAGAACGATTTATAAGACTAATGGTTATAGCTATCGTTCTTGGTGTTGACGGTTGACGCTTAAAAGTTAAAAGTTGAGTTTTGAATCTCAGTCTCGGCTTGAAGAGGACACATTAATAAACAGAAAACTTGAGTTAAAAACGGATGACATAGAGTTTGAAAGACATATGAAGCAGGGAGAGTCCAATCAAAGCACTCTATATCAAGTTGCATTAAGGGAAGTGTAGGATCCAGTTTTTTTTTTGTTTGTTTGTCTCTTTCAAGTCCCCCAAACTTGAAGGACATGAATAACAAATATTAATATTATTTAATTATTCTGGTCTGATCAGTTATTTAGAAAAAATGCATGCACAAGATGAAACCAGAACCGTAAATGAGCTATACCTTTATGTAATCCAATTTATTTTCTTACAAATATAAGTTAACTAAAGACGTGCAGCCAACTTACCAACAACCTGAGGTAGAGTGGAAGCTTCCAAGTCCAGCATAATGGTGCCTTTCTCTATGCACGTCCGCAGCTCAAAAAGGCTATGTAAGGACAGCGTGGCCACGTGGGGTTTACTCCAGCGTTCTCCTCCTTTCTCCACCTTCTCCTCAAACTTGATCCACCTGGAGGGATGAAAAGATGAAATGCAATTCAATACATCAAAGAATGATGAGCGAACCCATAAATGAAGCAATGTTATAGGATCAAACAACATATCAACATGCAAAGAGCTCATTATAAAAATATAAATAGAACAAATTCAAGACCTTGTATGGGTCCTACTGTTGGAAAAGTGGTGTAAAAATAAAATTATCATTGGGAAACAAATGGTAATAAATGGTCACACTTAAGTAAATGGTAGAGCTAAATGTATTACAGTACTACTTCAATATTAGCACTTGAAAACTGTCTCTGTTATTCATTTCATGTTTTAAAGTCACATGAAGTGTTTCACATTTGGCAAATTTAGGATAAAATTATCAGTTCTTTCAGAAGTAGTGTTATCATTTCCATTTTCTTCATTTATCTTTTTAAGCACCCCCTCCCCCGTCAGGGAGTTGAGAAACTGCACTGGCACTGAGAAGTTGTTTCTATACCAGTGTTTAATTTGGACACTTTTGGGCTGCCAAACTTGCTCTTGGTGAACAGCCAGCACTACCCAGCACTTGTGAGATCTTTTATTCATTTTGAGTCCACTGAGTGCACTTGATGAGACTTTGGACCAGCTCTTAATCTCTGCACATATCCGCAGAATAATAAATTTGACATTAAAGATGCAGGATTGATTTAGTTCACCGTTTGTAAGCAATATATGATAATTATTTTCTTGAAGGGTCTGAAACTGTAGTCTTACTGTCTTTTAACCCTGCTATTGATTTTGTACTTGAAACTCTTGACTGATGAGAAGAAAATGTTTTCTTGTTGATATTTTCCACCATCACTTCGATCCTGTTTGGTTGAGAAACTGTACTTTGTACTTGTTTTATGTCTTTTTTTTTTGTTGAAATGTTTATCTATTGTGTCAATCTTACCACTGAAGAAAAACAATTGTGTTCTCTGTATTCTTAAAGCTGCAGTAGATAAAAAGAAAAAAGCCTTAATTTTAATCAGAATGAGGCCTCTTCTTGCAGCTCCAACTCTCCTCTCTCTCTCTCTCTCTCTCTCTCTCTCTCTGTCTCTGAAACGACCTGAGACTGGTCATGACATGATCAAAAGCATAACTCCCAAGACCATTGCATTTTGACTGACATGTATTTGGTCAAATCATGGTTTGACTAACATTTAATCATGCGATCCAGTGGGTATGTTTCTGCACGACTGTCAAGCTATAGTGTCACCTATTTATTTATTTATGAGAACAATGCACATTAATGAACATTACTGTTAATGTGCCAGTGTTAGCCAGCTAGCACATTTTCAACTGTAGCCATTTGACAAGATGCTTTGGGACCACAGCAACAGGAAACAGCAAGACATTAGAACAGGTTAAAATCTACAAACAATAAACAAGACACCAGAAAGGCAACAGCAACAAATTAAGCAATCTCAAGAACCCAGGCAGAGCAACAGGAAACAGTATACATTAGTACAATAATATATCAACAATGTCCACATTCAGAACATGTAGCCATTCAAGCAAGCAACACACAACAAAACACAGTCAGGCAACCGTAATTATAACAAATTAATTGTGACATAACGACTCAGTGAAAGCCCATCTGTGCTAATCCTTCATCAATCTGTTTCAATGTTCAGATTCCTGTGTGCATCCGAAGCCGGACGAATTTATAAGAACTTGGCCTTAAAACGTTTTCCCTGAGTGAAAACACTTTTAAAGTGTGCTGAAATACTTGGACAGCAGAGTTCTTCAGTAGAGTTCCTCGGCAAATCATTCAACCAATAGTGAAACAAAACTGTAATATTCCATCTGCAGTGCAGTCTGTCAGAGGTTAGGATAACAGATCAACTCATTTAGAGGCTCAAACAGCAGCCCAGGGATCCAGTTTCCCCCTGAGAGAGCCTCATTCATCCAACGCTAATAATGTATAAACAATCAGCCCATCTCCATCCCATCACATCCCACTGGTGGGCCACACATGAGAAACCTGTGAATCCCCGTCTGCTCACTTTTTATGCTGCTCTAAATTCAATGCACACAGCAAATTTCCTGACCTGATTTTAGACTGATAACTAGCTGAAGTTTACAAATGTTTCATACTTTTACGATCAACTGTGTGGCATGTTTTAAATGATTGATTGAAAGCCAAAGAAGACAGTTTCTCACATAATTACAACTGTAGGTGCACAGCACATACGGGAACTTTAAGGGGAAGCCCCTAGTTTGAGAATGAGGTCCTTACCTGGCCGTCTCCTTCCACTCCATCTCCTGTCCATCCACCGACAGCAGCTCATCCAACTCAGTGAAGAGTTGTGGGGGCGCCGGGCCGTCATCCTCCTCGCCGAGGATGAAGCGAATCCTTTCGGCTGCCGGTGAGACTGCAGAGAAAGGAAAAATACTGCGGTTCATAGGCTTGCAATGATGCCCGTTGGGCAAGGGTTTGGTCACCGGCTTCCCCTCTTCAGCTGAACCCTTCCCAATGACCTCAGGAGGAGGTGGAGGTGGTGGGATTTTCACCATGACCTCCTCTCCTTTCTCTTCCGTGTCCTCTTCCTTTTCCTCTTTCTCCTCTTGGTTATTATTGTTGTTGAACATCTTTAAAAACTCAATGACCCCACCCCCTTTTTCTTTATAAATCAGCTTGCTCCTCAGATAGCAGTCGGCAAGCTACAGCGGCTCATCAGAGTCCCAAAGAAGCGGCTAGACCCTCATTAAAGTCTCGGGTGGAAGTGACAGCCGCTCTCAGCTGCCTTCTCCAACACTTTGTGGACCAGGTAGGAGGGGGCCGATGGGGTTTAGGGGTCCCCTCAGTGACAGTGTCCCTACAGCTAGCCCCTTCTCCCTCTCGGCCCCCCTCTTCACAGTTCATACAGGCCTTCGCCATTGGCCCTTCAGCCTTGGCAAGCTGCCCTGGAGCCCCTCATTAACAATTAGGAAATGGCTCACAAACTGGGCTATTCTTTGGCAGAGGCTTGCCTTTCCTTCCCCTTGTCTCCTCATTTGAATATTTAAAGAACAACACAAACAGAATCTCAACAGAATTGATATATGAATTATACTTTACACTGCTATTTAAACATGTTGTTAAATGGTCGACACCATCACAGCCTGTTCCAACAAGAGGAAACTTGAATCGAGAGCCCACAAACACACAGCCCCCTCCAATGAAAGCAGGCCCACACGTGTAGAAAGCTGTACACAGAGATTATTGTCACCAGCAAACAACCACACAAGAACCAGTACATGGGGCATCATTAGAGCAACAGCTTGTTTACAGAAAAGTTCACAAAAAATGAAACGGTGGCTGCTCTCTTCCAGGAATCAGACTACTAATGTGTAAAAACTGCGTAACAGAGATTGATGCAAAATCCATTTACCTCACCTCCAATATTGTCTACGTTACCATAATTGAATTTTTATCGAATTAAGATTTCTTTGAGAAGCAAACACACTTAGCCAAAACTTAGCCAATAGACATTCCTGTAGCAGAAATCTTCACTTATCACAGCAGGAAAAGCACAGGTATAACTACTATTATTAATGAAGGCTTGTCTAGGTTTAAAGTCCCTGGATTGGGTTGTTTTAGTTATTCATAAATCCATGAATATGTTAGACGTAAAGTCCTTCGTAAGTTCTTGGAAACGCCTATCTAGTTTCAATGTAGTGATGTACTAAATCAGGTTTCAGTTTCCAGATATGACAGATCGACCAGATATGTCATCAGTTTTTCATATTACCTTATACTCTTCACTCCTAAAAGGTTATATATTAGCAGGTTGTTTCTTTTAAAGATTATATTTTAAAGCCCATTATATTTTGGGGTTTTTATGACTTTATTGGACAGTACAGCTGAAGGAAACAGGAAAGAGAGAGGGTGTGACATGCAGCAAAGGGCCGCAGGTCAGAGTTAAACCTGCGCTGCTGCAGCGAGATATGTGGGGCACCTGCTCTACCAGGTGAGCTACTGGGCGCCCAACAGAGGTTTTCTTGAGGATTACGCCTCTACTTCTCTACAGAATTATAAAGGTTTAAATTGTCCTGGTCCGAGAGGTGCACAAAATATACTAACTGTACAGTAAAGTTAAATGTAATTGTTCTAAATGTTCTGTTATTGGCTAAACCTGCTCATATATATTGTATTGCTCTATTGTCATTTACAGATACAGATATCTGAAAGTACAAAGAAACTAAAAACCACAGAGATTCAGTTAGAAGCTACATAAGTACTGAGAGCTGAAAATAGAGATTTTTAAAAATGTAATTTTCTCTGCGGTCCTGCGCAGACGTGAGTAGAGTTTCATAACACAGCAGAGGGGAGAAGGGAAGTCGTGTGGGGTTGTTTGCGGTTGGTGAGATGATACCTGGCCTGCTTGATGGCAGTGTGGGCGTGCTTTTGCCCTACGCACAACTCGGTGCACTAAAACTGGTAATGGAAACACAACTCAGCGCTGTATGGATTGGTTCCAAACATGGATGTTCAACAGGTCAAGACTTGGTTAGGATTAGGTTTGGGTTATGGGTATCGGCATGTAGTTGTGATGGTTGTGGTCAGGTTGATGGAACGCATTGTGTCAGTGAGGGTCCTCACAAGTACAACACAAGCACAAAAGTGTGATCATAAAAATAATATATTTAAAAGTAACCATCTTTATTCACCATAATGCCGTTAATGCTGCATTTCCCTTGGATTCTTGGTCTTAAAAAAGACCAGTCAACGTGCCATAAAAACTCTGCAAGAGCCTACTAACCACTTACTTTCTCAGAGTAGCGACCTACCTGCGAAAAAGGGAAATAATCTGTGTTATTTGGCCCTTAAATTAAAAGTTAATTGAAATCTCTGCATCACAAATGAAGCACAATAATCTAGTGTTGGCTCTTTAGACGTCCCCTTTGAGATGTAGACATTTACATACACCCCACACATCACATTATATCGCCCACCACATTAAGTGACTCATTCATTCATTCAGTCAACAGTGGTGTCAAGTGGTCAAACAGTAAATGCGGTGAAGGTCTGCAGTTTCCCTCTGTTGTGTTTTCTGCAGCAAGATTACAACAACAGCAGGTACGAGCCAGACAAGCAGCTCTAAGATTACTAGGTTGGGGATAAACTGTCTGCTGCCACACACAGACACACCCCCACACACACACGCACACGCACACACACCCAAGCTACAACTAGCTTAAGTCACTGCAACCTGTTTAATAACACCTTGGGTGGAATAATTTACATGTGCGTTTCACACATTTAGCTGACACTCAATTCATGCAATTTACACTGATTACAGTAAACAGTTAAAACAAGCTTTAAATGCCTATGTGGTCAAAATTGCATGCAAACAATAGCAAGAAGTGCAAAGAGAAGGTCAAAGCCTCAGGGATGGCGGCTCACCGTATTTCTTAAATGTGCAAACAATTCAATAAAAAGCAAAGAGGTAAAGATATACAGTAACAGCAGGGCAGTACAGGTGCTACAGCATTAAATATATCATTATCATAATAATATACTGATGCATTATCGACATCCTACTGAATGAAACATTATCGTAGTAGAAAAACATTTTGGCACCAGATCAGGAAGTTACCTGACACCCAGTGTTTACAACTGGATGCTGCTACTTTCTAGGGCTGCAACTAATGATTATTTTCACTGTGGATTAATCTGTTAATCGTGATTTGATTAGTTGCTCGATAAAATCAGACCAGTCAAAAATGGTGAAAAAATGTTAATCAGTGATTCTTAAAGTGTTTCTTGTATCCTCGACAACTCAAAGATATACAGTTTACTGTCAGTTTACATATTCACATTTAAGATGCTGGAATCAAAGAATCTTGACTTTTTTTCTTACAGATGAATCGATTATCAAAATAGTTGCAGATAAAAAAGTGGACAACTAGTCGATTATTAATAACAGCTACAGTTTTACTTATTAAAGATTGAAAATTAGCATGCACAATATTTTATGAGAAAAAGAATGAGCAGAGGGAAGGGAAGGAGGGAGGGAAGAAACATGTTTTCATGGCAAAAACTGATGTTGGGGGGCATCAAAAGTTTTCGAAATATCTTTGAAATAACCTTGTACAGGTCAAGAATTTATCCAGAAGAGGTTTCCCATGTTGTCCAGCAAAAACTCCAGCTGGTAACAAGCACAGTGTTGGTGCTAGGAGAAAGGTGGGAGGGTGGGCGAGAAGGGTTACAGGGTGAGACTCAGCGCAGAGTGAAAGCAAAGAGGGGTGAGAGCAGGCACGAAAAGGAGGGATAGAAATGAAAATCCCATCGCTCAAACGCAATTTCAAAGCTCTGTGTGCTCTAGCCAAGAGCCATGGGCATACAAAGAGGACTTTGTCCCAGAAGCAGAGGCTCATGGGATAGGGGATGGAGGAAGAATGCCCGCTGCCCGGCAAAAAGCTTAGTGTGACTGCCACTAAAGGCCTGTTTAGTCCCACTCTTGACATGCATCCTACACAAATACCTTCTTTCCCCTCTGACCTTTTTGGGGAAAAACTGTACACAGCATAAGGCTACATGGGGTGTTATAGCATGTTCATTGTTTGTGACTGTACATGCAGTGATAATGGAACTCAGCGTCACTCATTCAAAAGCAAAGAGAGGATCACAGAGTACAGCAAATGTTTTTCTTGCCACCAAGTCTGACATTCAGTATGCAAGGCAGCTAGTACACAGGCAGCAGGCAGGGATCGGGTTGAATGCAGAGTAACACCCAGAGAGGCTGATTCACTGAAAGCACAGTATTTACACTCAGACCTTCTAGCTATGGTATTTTGCTGTTACAGCTGAGGTGGGCAGGTTCTGATGTACTGAACGTTCGGCCGCATTTTCTCTGAGCTTTCACTGCAAACAGCCCAAAACTCATCGAAGCAGAGTCAAGTTAAAGTGATGCTAAGTTTGTCTGCTTAATGCAACTTCTTTGTACAGAACACTCGGCAACATCACCATTATAACCTCTGGCAATAAGGGTAAAATTAATATCATTCATCTTCCACCTTTTGTAATTCTTCCTCTCATATTGCAACTTTACACACCATGGCATGCATATACTGTATTTGCACTGGAGCAGAGGCAAGTTAAAATCGCCTGGATCTAATTAAATGTAAAATTAGGTAATGAGGTACGCAAGTGTGCAAATCTATGACCGTATGGAAAAAAATTAAAGCCAGCCTATGCAAGTTTTGCTGAACAGCAGTCACTGCAGCCAAAGTGGTGATTACAGAGTAACGACATACTAAATTTCACCATTTCACCAAGGTCGAAATGAGTCACTGGCTTTAATGATGTCAGAACATCTTTTAGCAAGGTAACTGTGTTTATTTATTATTATTGTTATCATTATTATTATTATTACCTTTGCCAAGGAGATTATGTTCTTGGCCCTTTTTATTTGTAAGGCCTGCTTGTTTGTTTGTCAGCAGGATTATGGAAAAAAAACTTCCTGAATCTTGGTGGAGGGGCATGAGCCAAGGAAGAACCCATTACATTTTGGAGAGGATCCAAATCATGGGGCAGATACATTTCTTTTTCACTTTTGTTAACACTGAGAGATGGGGCATGGCCTTGGCAGAGGTCTGTGCTCTCTGGGTGCCCTTCTGGTTTTACTTTTGTGATGTTAATCTCTGACATGCTGAAACACAGTGCAACAGTAGCACAAGTAGAGAAGAGGCAACAACTGACTGGTATTTACACATCTAGTTACACTTGGCTAACATTAGCTAAGATTAGCCACAAATCACACCAAAAAAGTAAGGCTGTAAAAACCCTGGGATATGGCATGTATTACAGCAGTACAGAGACAAGGTGGAACTAGAGATGAACAGTTGTGCTGAGTTATCCAAACAAAATGTGTTAAAAAAAACAATAAACAATAGAGGAGTGTGTTTTCAAGATTGAGGAGTGAATGAGAATAACTTTGCCTCAGGTCATTTATCCTAAAAGCCACTTTCCTCTTAAGGAGGATTGATTTTCATTCATGGTGGCTGCATGTTTTAGTGCTTTGGTAGTGATCTGTATACCAGATCAAACAAATGTTTATCTTATGGCTAGACGGAATCAATAAAGCAGAACCTAATCACAGAAAGTGTTTAGTGATACAAAATCAACACGTTCACTAAGTCAAGACAGTGGGTCTGGTGAATGAAAATGATTATGTCTGATCGTCTGACAAGGGGATGAGAAGATTTAACCGAAGAGTTACTCAAGGACCAATGGTTGTCATTTATTCAGCAGTTCTAAAATACCACAAGCCTACCAATTAAAGGAGTTGAAAATCTTTCTAAAACATCTGACGTTAACAACTGTTGGTGTCCATCTCTAAGAAACAAACACTCACAATTTGACACCTATGACAACGACCAAACAGAGCCAAAGTCCATCATTGATCATCATCAATAAGAGAAATAGGCACATGCTGCCCAGCGTTCACTAACCTGGAAAACCATTAAATCCACCTGAACTGATATCAACAAACTCATGTCCTCTCACGAATTACCAATCTTCAACGTCATTCTGAAAAGTAAGTTTGCAGCTGGTTGAAATTCTCCAATAAGCAGGTGTGTGATAAAGCATAGTCTAAATCCTTAATACAGGACCATTCTTTTCACAGCCTAGAATGAGAAACAATAATGATTAGCTTTGTCCTATACTCCTAAAAAATATCCTATCTTATTTGTTTGCAGCAGAAAATAAAGCAAGAAGTCTGGCATGCACACATTAACAAAGGGTTGGGGTACATTGTTAATCTACGAGCCAATCAATGAAGATTAACTCATCGTGACAATAACTCATGTCCAGAACATAAAGTCAAACAAAATGATGGTCTTTCAAGGGTTTAAGTAGTTTATCCAATCAATATCCACAGACCTTTTCTGCTGATATAATTTATTTTTTTCCTATGACACTGAAGAATATCTCCAACTGTTGCTCTGTAGACAGTCTAGGCTCTCCAGACATGCTTCCACACAAGTGCTCACAATATGAAAATAATATCTAACAGCGATTCTTTTTGAGGTACTGCAATTGAAATATGATTCACAATATTGGTGGGATTGATTGAAGTATTCTAATTTTTCTTTGAAAAATATATGAAAGGGATCATGTTGTGACTCTTTTCTTAAGTCTGTAGAATACGATTTGTAAGCCAGGACATCTCTGCACAATACTTAATTAAGAATGGCATTTTGATATAGATTTTGCTTTTGACAAATATTGAGCCCCTTGTGATGTGCACTAGTCCATATTGCAGTTTCGATAAAATTGTGATTAATTGTGGACTTCCGGTTAGCACCTGGCATGGAGGAGCCGCAGGTCCAACACGCTCCGTACATGTTTATTTAGTACTTTGAGTAGGACACAACATTTTAACTTTTTGGTGGCATAACTCTACTGCACATATATTGTAGAACCCCTTGTGAGTGTTATGGTGAGTAAAACTCAGAGGAAGTCGACCAATGCAACAGCGCAAAGTTTAGCGAGCCCATCACGCTAGCAACTCAACTCTCATAGCTAATGCTAGCCCTGCCTACACCCACCACCCGGACCTCCCATCTTTGCCAGTGCTACCCGAGGAAAACGCGCTCATCCAGCTACTGAAGGCTGAGATGCAATCTTCTCATCAACAACTGGCCGGCTCAGACAGGCAGGCATCAAGTACGGCATGTTTCATCCAGCCGACCTGAGTTTCACCTGCAACGGCGTTTCACACTCCTTCAAGGAACCTGCAGACGTGGAAGACTTCCTCGCTAGACAGAGTCATCTATCAACGTAGATGTAGGAAAACGGTAGGCCTACTAGTATTTTGTGTTACATGCGGATCTCTATCACCAGAACTGGAACCCGTGATTATGTAGCCATATTTTTGTTACCTCCAACTGATTCAAGTTTTCAGGGGATTTTTCCCATTCAAATACCATCATCATTTTTATTATTATTACTATTATTATCCTTATTACTTATCTTTCTTTGTGACTTTTGATCAGTCCCTCATTTACTCTCTATAGACCTACTAATAATGAGGAAGGAAGAGAGACACTTAGGGCGCACTCACACTGTCCTTCCGCACCGGGCCAAAACCGTTTTTTCAGCTAAAGCCTGGTGCTTATGAGCAGTGTGAGTGCACCCGCTCCGCGCATAACTGCGGACAGAGAGGTCCTGAGAGAGGTGGGCTTTTGTAGAGCCCGTTTGCACATGAACGAGCACGAGCGTGCGCACGTGTACAAGCACGAGCATGAGGCCTACGGCGGTTCTGACATCCTTTATGTGCGCCTGTTCGGACATAGAAAATAGAAGGAGGGACCATGCGCGGACATTTAACAACAACAACAATGGCGGCGAAAGGTTCACGTTGGTGTGATGCAGAGGTGGAGTGTTTACTGCAGATTTGGTCGGATGAAAATATTCAAAAACAGTCGACAAGACGCACAAAAACTCAGAGGTCTATAGAAAGATTTGTAAACAAAACGACGCATCTCGATGACGGCAATCAACGTGTGGTGTGTTACGGCGTGATGACGTATAGGTAGCAAGAAGCATTTGCGCGAGGCCCAGGCAGTGTGAGTACAAACGGGCCTGGGGCGCGGGGGGAGAGGGAGGGGGGACAAGTACCCTAAAGCCCGGGCGCGGTGCGGAAGGACATTTTGAGTGCGCCCTTATTTCTCTTTTTTTTCTGGTGTGGGAGGTATCGGATGAACATTTACACATAAGAAGCTGGCTGCATATATTTTTCCTGAGTCCTTTTTCCGATCCCAGGCTCAGCTGAGTTACAAAACAAAGTATGTTCATATATTTTCATTTTGATATGCAGCTCACAAGCTCATATCCTCGTCTCTAGCAGACCACAGTATTTCATTTGTGTGTGTGTATATTTACTTTTCCTTATTATCACTAGGGGTTCTATCCATGTTTATATCCTGGTATTGAAAGCAGGGATTTTAGTTTTTCTTTAATTGTGACCACTGAAACATATAACACTTTAAGGAGCAGTGTGTTTTTTTTTATCTGCGTATGGAAGCGCACCAAGTGCGTATGTGGTCTTTCACCTCTTGTTTGGGGAGAGGTAATTACGGGAAGGGGACATGATGGTTTTCTTGTCTGTATGTTTAACGTATTGTTTTGCATTAATGGGTGTGCATGGTGGCATCAGAGATGTCCTGTGGTTGCTTTAACAGCAGTCAATTCCCTGCTTACCTCTGGTTATGGTTAACTCAGTGCTGACCAGGAGTAATGGCCATATTACAGGGAATTGTATCAGTTGGAACACCAAGGGAGTTAATCACATTATCAAACGTAGCAGAGTTCCATCCCATCTAAGAAGGCTTTCAAGAAACCCATCTCACGACCTTCAACCATAACAGGGTGGGTGGGGCAATTATATCACTCTAATTATCACGACAATTGTAGGGGAGCTGCAATTCTTGATAATAGAAATACCCCTTTTATAATGCAAACTGTCACTACAGACCACAGAGGGAGATATGTTGCAGTCACAGGTACCCTATATCATATACCTATATATCTGGCTAATGTATATGCGCCGAACGGGGATGTGCACAATTCTTGAAGACATTTTTATCCTCATTACCCAACACACACACGCTTATTCTAGGGGGTGACTTTAATTGTGTACTACATCCGGTATTGGACGGCTCCTCTTGCGCCCCCCACAACATAACAAGATCAGCGAAGATTATTAATTCCTTCCTTCAAGTATATAATATGACTGATCCCTGGTGTTTCCTGTATCCTGATTTAAGACGCTATTAATTTTTCTCCCCTGTGCATCATTCCTACTCGCGCATTGATTATTTTTTAATTGATAGTCAGTTATTGACCTCAGTCAGGATTTGCATGTATGAAGGCATTGTCGTTTTTGATCATGGGCCTGTAGTTTTGCAAATATCCT
The DNA here is from genome assembly GCF_963691815.1 of Echiichthys vipera. Taxonomy (NCBI): domain Eukaryota; kingdom Metazoa; phylum Chordata; class Actinopteri; order Perciformes; family Trachinidae; genus Echiichthys; species Echiichthys vipera. The sequence continues at coordinate 8,129,261 of NC_139829.1, read as the reverse complement.
TTCCAAAGAAAGTTTTTCTACGCCTGTGGTGCTTTAATAATGCTTCACTCAGTGATGAAGGGTTCGTTAATCACACAGACACAGATTTTTTTTCTTGTCCACGAACGATACACCAGATGATCACCAGAAATCTATTCTCTGGGATTCGCTTGAAGCTTTTCTGAGAGGAGTGATTATTTCATATTCCACCTGGGAGGGCAGGAGTAGGAAACAGCACTTTAAGGAACTCAGACCAAATTTATCAGCTGGACTGTAAATATTCGACTGGTCCCACCCCTGACCTTTTAAAGGAGAGGTCAGCTCTGCAAACAGAGTTCGACCTGCTGACTACTCATTATACAGAGCAGCTGCTACTTCAATCTCGCTCTAATCTGTATGAACACTCAGACAAGGCAGGCAAGGTTCTTGCCCAACAGATTAGGCAGTTCACACCATCTACTCTGATCACAAGTATCCGTGAATGTGACGGTCAGAGCTCTAATGATGAGCAGGAGATCAATAATGAGTTTAAAGTTCTTTATTTTCCCCTTGCACCTCTGAGGTGATCCACGACCCTTCTAGGCTGGAGTCATTCATGGATCTACCGCAAATAAATTAGTTAATTATGGAGCAATTGAAAGAGCCTTGGTCTCTGGTGGAAACTAGATCAGATCTTTACAGCATGCTAAATGCTAAAACTCCAGGACCTGACGGATTCACGGTTGAATTCTTTAAAAGATTTGGTGATTAATTACTATCAACTTTACTCACCGCTTTTGAGGAATCCTTTGTCAATGGCCAACTTCCACCCACATTCTCTCAGGCCTCTATCTCAGTTATATTGAAAAAGGGTAGGGATCCCCTTACTTTTGATCTTAACATCAGCAATACACTCCTGAATTTGGACTGCAAATTGTTAGCTAGATCAGAGCTCACTGCCTAGAAGCTACCCTACCTTCGATTATTTCTCCAGATCAAACGTTTAAAAAAAAAAAAAAAAAAAAAAACACCTTTCTTTTTTTAATATTCGCCGGCTCTTGAATATTATGCAAAACGCGGATCCCAATCCGGTCAGACATAATTTAAAGAATACACTCCTCATCAATTTGTGCCAGACATGGCCTACTTCACTTCAAAGTCGCACACAGACTGCTCTTGTCTAAAGCCAGACTTACAAAGATGTACCCAGCATTGGATAATTTGTATAATAGATGCAGTTTTTCACCTGCAACGTTAACTCACATATTTTGGTCTTGTGCGAGACTCTCAGGTGACTGGTCTTCTATAGTCAATGCCCTATCCAAGATATTTAAAAGACCAATAAACCCAAACCCTCTCACGGCCATATTTGGTATTCAATGTGAGGCTCATCATCTTCCTAAGGCACAATCCAATTGCATTGCTTTAGCCTCCCTCTTAGCGAGAAGAATAATCTTGGAATAGAAAAAAAAGTTTGTTCTTGCATTTCTGTATATATGCTGTCACATTTTCTATTCGGAAAACTAATGAATAAAAAGGGGGAAAATGTGATTAATTGTGCAGCCCTAAGGAGAAGGTTTAGAATTGCTTTGCGATATGTGAATTAGATGTTGATATTCATTTGGATTTCTTATACAAACCAGAATCATCAAAGGAAGGTCAATGAATCTTGGTGGAAAAGCAAATTTACTTCTTTTCTCACTCCTCTGTTCACTGTGTCCTGACCAGAGTCTTTATCAAACAACGTATACTTTAATTTCTCACTGTTTGGATCCTTGCTTGTTACTCTCAAGGAAAATGTATATATGGCACCGAGTGGAGCATACATTAAGCATACATTAGCATTTTATAAAAGTTTTCAAAGGTTTTCTTTCAGTGTGATAGCTGGAAATGTTTAGGGATGCAACAAATATTACTCTTGCCATGTGAAAGCTGGGAAGCTCCAAAATGTCAACTTTTCAAGAACCAGAAGACAAACAGTCTGACCTTTGCATTTATCTAATCAATTTTGAAAGTTTTTATAAATCTCAGGATTATGCTTTCAATTCTGACTTTGGGAAATTAAACCCATTTGTAAAAGAACCAAGTTTCTAAGCAATCTTTCTAATCCACTTTGAGGGAACATGTGATCATTTTAAAAGGTCAGGGGGAAAAGCTCTGAAAAAAAAGACATGATCATCAAAATGTGCAGGGGTCAAATGAACCTGCAGTGGACACACTTGTACACCAGGAGGATGTACTTTCAGTCCCTGCAGCGTCCATCTGACCAAACATTTCAGCCCAGACAACAGACAAGGGCCTGCCCCTTGGGGCCAGCCATGATTCCCAGAGAGAGTAACACGGACGAGGGCAGTGAATAACAGCAGGACATTAGGTATACTGCATGCCTGTCAATTTTTGCATGCCTGACAGATGCTTGCAGATTCCAGTTTTAGTTGTGCAAACATTTCTCAAAAGCAGAGCTGCTCTGGAGTCACAGTCATGATGTTGGAAGGTTAGAGTTCAGCTAGGCCTGTAAGCTAAGCAAGATACTGACATGAATAAACATTTGGCAGAGCTTTAATTAATGCCAGCTAGGCAGAACATATATATATTCTGCACAACATCAATGGCCTTGTTTGAGACAGACACATTGAAAACCGTTCACACAACTACACAAAAAAAAATAAAAAATTAAGTTCTTGCTCCATGTATAACTCCCTCAGGACCGTTCTTGCTGATCCAACCCCATGCAACTAGTGCACCAAGGGAGCCGACGAAATTACCAAAAGCACTTTTGGCATGCTCCTGAGGCACATGCCAGGGTGCACTCAGACATGGCCACGTCAGTTATAAGTTTGTTTTTCTCTGCGTAAGAAAATGGACATGAGACCCCCATGAGTGGGGGAGAGTTGACAGTCATGTAATCAATAAATAACTTTAAAAAGAGACTCGTGGCAACAGTGCACTTAATGGTTAACATCAAATGGAATTCAGATTGTACAAAAGTCTGTTTACATACAATCAAGGAAATGAAAATGGTACGGCTCTGTTTGTGTTATGCTGTCTCTGTCTCCCTGCACACTTCATTAACACTTAATTCCATGACAAATTTTTACATAACATCAACAGCATTTATGCTTTTTCACCCATATGAACCAGCACAGCACCGCAGTGTTGACTGTTAACAAAACGTCAATGCTCACGGTCTCCTGCCAACATAGTTGCATTTTCCATGAATGGAGAATTACCAGTGTTGCTGTAAACAAACCCAGGTGTGTGTAGAGTTTCACATGTTTCCACATCTCAGTCTTAGTGTTTTCAGGAATCAAAGATGGGTTTTTTCCCTTTGACACACATGGTTTGTTTACTTCCAGCAGGTAAAAAAGAAGAAAACCATTATTTTGAAGACAAAGGTAAAGTCTAAATGCAGCCATGACAGAACGAATTTGAAGTTGACCGTCTTGTCTGTAACGATTTATGGAGTGTACATCTAAATGTAGTCAGGAAGAAACAATAAATCTGTTAGTTTCTTCTTAATCTTGGACATTGAAACATTCATCTCACTGAAAGCATTCAACAAATAAAAGACCACAACACGAAGGTTATACTTCGTAGCCACCAGCACTTCTCGATGAGATGCTATGAACCATATTATCTGCAAATACAGGTTGCAGTGACAAAAAAGACTAAACTTGTTAAAAGTGTGAGCAAATGGACCGGCAAGGCCGAAGAGTAACTGCAACGCTGTTTACACACAACAGGTTGGAATATTTATTCCGCCCAAACGCAGCCTTCATGGTCCCACGGACACAATCTACAAGATCTGGCGAGTACACCCGCATCCCTGCCACATCAGTCTATATGCTCAATAACCAGATACTTTTGTTCAGGGTTAGGCTTTCAAGAGAAAAATAAATACAGACAAACACTTTACAACTACCGGCTACAAAGAACCATCTCCAGGGTCATTTAGAAAGATCATCCTCTCCAGAACACAAAAATATTCTTATGAACGAAGAGGTTGTATATTGTGAGGAGTGAACTGCTCAAAGCTGATAGACATGAGTCGTGTGTCCACTGGCCCTATAGAGTGGCCGCTCGGAAAGTTTCAGGGCACGCCCTCTTAAATGGCAGCTCACTCGCCGTGTTACAATTACAAAAAAAAAGCCTGAGAGGGATACCAGGCTCCGGAGCTGACGTAGCACTCTGAATGGGTTTCGATCGCCGGCGATCAGCTGACCAGCGATACAACACGCGCCATGAACAATGTAGTAGTTTAATTAGAATTTGTGACAGAAAAGCTCGGATTGCACAACTTCAACATTACATCAATAATCATCTCTTCAGCCATTTTGGAGGCTTATTACAGACTGTTGTGTCCTGAAGTCCCTCAATAACTTAAACCGTGGTTGAGGAACATACCCAAAAATCTATAAAACTCACCGGTTTTGCTAAATATGCATCATCATAGTCAGTAGCAACAAGCAGATGAACTGGATGTAATCTATTCTCTGATTGGATTGAAGTCCTGAATAAAATCCCCACATCAAAAGATGTGTACCCTTTTTTAAATCCTGCTGTGGTTATTTTGGTCCTCCACGTGTGCATGCAAGCATGTGTAACATGGTGTCAACGTCTAATTTTTCTTAACAATATCATTATTATTCAACTTTTCTCATTGTCATAATCTCGCGACCCCTTCAGATTTATTTTAATTGTACTGAAGTTTCACTTTAAAAATGGCAAATACACATGATTACTGTGACATTAAAAATCAGGGGGCATCTACATGTTTCGTTAATGTAAATAAGACTTCAGTCGTGTGCCGATTCAAACCTTAACTTTAACAAGGCAGGGAAAAATTGCTGACATCAGTGAAAGTTGGGCTTACACTTTAACTCACAGTCACCCAATGTACCCCCCCCCCCCCCTTTCTTTTTCGAGTTTCCCTCAAGCTGGCAGGAGCTCTTTGTCTGACCGTCCGCAGATCGCAGCAGCTGCGCCTGAGGGCGTATCGCACTTTACAATCTTTACAGGACACAAGAAGCTCTCGCCCACCAAGAACGCAAGCATTAACACACATAGATGCCAACACATCTGCACACACACAAAGACGGATATACTTATGTCTACGACCAAGGACAAAAGCACAGGGAGGCATGCACTTACACACTGTACTCTAGAGACTCATATCAGCACCAGTACAGTTGCATCTAAGAAAGCCATTACTTCTAATGAAAATTCACTCTGCTCTGCCGAAACAGACTTGTCACTCGGCAGGACATGCACGGCTATTTCTGGCAACTAAGTCGACTCAGCACCTTCTTTGGGGTCACAGAGATTTACAGGGGCATTTTTCTGAAAAGAGAGCAGCCTTCAGCAAAGACAGACATGAGCCCTAATCAGGCCTGACATGAAGTACATCAGAACTTACTGAGAGGTTTCAGGATGCTGTTGCTGGCCTCATCGTTGTTTTCTGTGTCTGACTTGTCAGAGGGGTTCTCCGTCAACCTCTCCTTTCTGTCCTTGTGTCCAGCTCTCCGGCGGTGACGCCTCCGACGCCGGTAGCTCTTGGGCACATGCACGCCGATGTAAACGGTGTGGTGACCTGCAAAAAAGCAAAACAGCAGATGAACTCTCTGACATTAAACATCCTGACCAATTCAGATTGCCATGATACAAAGCACCTGAACATCTGATTTCTTGAAAATCCCAAGACCCCATAAAAATCCCTATCAAGGAAAATGCATTATTAGATGCATCAACATTTAGAAAACCATGACGCGAGCACTCAGTCAAATACAAAGTGACCCTAACCCAATCTTGGCCACTTCTCAATACAGTTAAACAGGGAACATTCTCACATTCTCTAGACAGCGTAGCAGAGCAGGGTTATAGAGGTTGCAGTACACTGTCAAAACAAATATTGGACAGAAAAAGAAGTTGGACGTAGCAGTGAAGACACCATAACTGCTTGCATGACTACATCCCCTTTATGCAGGTTGCCACAATACCAACAGGACGTGCAGTTTAACATGTAGTTGGATGATTTAGGGTCAGTAATGACGAGCAGACAAGACTGTTTGCAAATAACAAGCCATACAGATGGACGTGGATTTTGTGCCAATATTCTATACATTCTTTTTTTAGAGCTGCTGGCCATTTTGCTGAGGTAAAATATCTGGTTCAGGGCATTTATTCTTCACTATCTTAGTTAAAGTTTTACTAGTTTATGTGTGGAATTCAAGATGGTTAATCCACACAACTCTGAGTGATACTTTGTGTTGGTGTGTTCACACAAAGTACCGTATGGCAAACACACTTACTGTTAAAACAATATCAAAGATCTGACGCTCCAGAGAAACTCTTCTGGCCAATCAATTATTGTATAATCTGGATCAAACTGCCGCTGACGGTGGTCAGAGAAGATGTGGATTATGCAATTAAACCGATGACCAACCTGTGCCATCATTATTCGCTGAGTGAGCTGCTGATTTCTGCCCGGCTGGAATATAAAAACTCATATGCACTCAGTTGCAAGTGTGTTAGTTTAGACTTAGACTTCTCTTTATGGATTGAAGTTCACTTGGCTATAAATAAGTGCAGTCTACTACAACAGTCCTGAGATGAATCCTACCTTCAAGCAGGTTATAATGTTCAGTTTATATTTAAACTGTCGATTCAACCTCGTGGTCGTTTAAGATGTTGTAGTTTGTGGATCTGTCGAATTGAATTGCATTATACTAAAAGGCTTTTTTTTATCATGTACCCTAACCTCTTCGATAAACAGTAAATGGGTTGGACATAATATTAGAAACACCTCTCAATATATTGCCACCGGGCCAGCGTTTCGGGTGCCTGCAGAGGGATTAAGATATCTAGGGCATCTTTTGTCCCAGTCGTCATTGGTCTGCTGAACTCCATCAAATGAACACTGGACTGGAGATTCACTCAACAGAAGCTTCCTTCTGTCATTTCTGCACTTTACAGTAAAACTGGCAGGCAGTTTATTTTTAACTAGATGTTGTATTGTCTGATTTGTATTGTAATGTTTTGTTTTTATATTTGATGTGGAGTGTTTGGTTTACCGTGGCTGCAAACCTAATTTCCCCCTAGTAGGACAATAAAGCTGAAATTAACTGAACAATATGATGTAACATATTTCAACAAAAATTTTCTGTGTGAAAAAAGCTAGATGTAATGTGTGGCCCTTTGCATCTGACCAATCTGCACTGCAAATTTGGCCTTATAAGTTCCTGGACCATCATAGTATTACCCCTACAGCAGGGACTTCTTTGGCATCATAAACCATTGCTGAGGTACCACATTTAGACCATGGTCCCTCCAGTCACAGGCACAGTAGGATTCTTGAGTTCCTAAAAATATCACTTGAATGCCAGTTTTCTGTTTACAGTACTTTATATACTAATGTTGAAAATTCTTTCAAAGCTGACTTGTGTTTGCTCTTCAGCCCCAGGGTTTAGGTTTAGTAACGTCCTACTGTATATCAAGTAAATACTATTAATAATCACTAATCCTTCACCTTCTCTCTAATACCTGTAGACTTTTCTTTTAACTGTCCAGGTCCAACAGAAGTTCAATAGAAACCTACAACTGACAGGCCATATCAAAAGATCATTTTCAGGGTAAACATCAAAAGTCCTCCTGACACAAAAGGCTCTATGCCATCAGTGTCAAACGTTGCCTTTTTGGAGCACATCGGGCAACGCTGAGCCAAGCACTGCACATGACCGACCAGGAAGTGGCTGAACCCCCTTGACACAACAAACAATGATCTCTCTTGAAGGCACAACAGCGTTCATTATTCACTCGCACTACAATGCTTTGTTTTTTTTTAGGGGTTTATCTAAATTCACTGACACCAACGGCTCAGTATGCCAAGCTAATGCTGAGCATCAGAGACAAGAGAGATCTCAAAAAGTGTTTCACTTTAAAACGTGAAGAGAAACTGTAATTCAGAGTTTTTCTGCCCCTCTGTGTCAATGGTCAGTTTTCCAAATTGTTTTTTGGGTGAGTGATATCGGCCTGTCGTTCAATACTGAATATTAGATATCAGCTTGTTGTTAATGTGACTGAATTGTCTCACAAAACAAAAGAGAAACAGATTAACATGATGTAATGTGCTTAAAAAGTGTCGGTTTACATTGTTGTGAATCAGTTACAATTATGATATACTGTAGATGTACAACAATATATACAAATTTGGCAATTATTTTTAAGTTTCTTCGCTCCATCAGTCTGTTTTGGTAACTTTCCGCCTCACATGTCACAAGTCAGAAAGTGACGGAGGAACTCTCTCCAGAAGAAAACAGACAAACAGTTGGCGACAGACCCACATCACCCACACCATAGCTGCGGCCCACTAGGCTTTTGGTTCAACAAAGATGGTACCGGTCCCATGTTGATGGGATAACATAAAAACACTAGATCAATCGTGCACGGCTAAAACAATGACGATATCGTCAGTGAAAAAAAAGAAAACAGACTTCACCTACTCTAGGAAACAAAACTCCCAAGTTGTTGAAGGCTCAGAAAAAAGGAGCATATTAAATTGAGGATCGTCCCAGAGACTGTTCTTTTTATACCGGATGCTCCAAAGGTTGTATCAGTTTGAGGGACATTTTTGTACTGAAATTGCTGATTTTGTGCCCGTTTTAAATATCTGTAATTTCACCCATCTTCATGAAACATAAAGTTTCCGTACAGAAAAAGCCTCTAACGACTGATATCTGTCATTTATAATAAGATTGCTCTTCTGAGCCCAGTCCCCACTGTATCACCTAAAAATGCATGGTTAAAGGATATGGGGGTAGACAATACTGAGGTCCAGTGGAGGGACATCCTGAAACTGGTCCACTCATCCTTGATTTGTTCCAGGCACGGCCTGTTACAGTGGAAGGTGCTCCATAGAGCCCATTTCACCAACGCTAAACTGGCTAAGATATACCCTAGTCACAGTGATGCTTGTAACAGCAGTCCCCAGCCGACCACGCACACATGTTCTGGACGTGCCCGAAGCCTGCTGAATTTTGGTCCGATATATTTCAAACCATCAAACAGGCTCTTTACACAAATGTGGAACCCAATCCTCTGAATGCTCTTTTTTGGCTCCCTCTGTTTAAAAAGCTGTCCATCACTACACAGCATGTCGTGGCCATTACAACCCTGCTCGCCAGACGTCACATTCTCCTTAAATGGAAACATGTTTCTCCACCGACTCATAATAGTTGGATACGTGAATTTTACAATGTCTAAGGTTAGAGAAGTTAAGGTTTTTACAGAGTAGATCTTTGAAACCATTCCACCAAACCTGGGACCCACTGCTGGCTCTTAATAGTAATAGTCTCATTGTTACTCCTGATGGTGATGAGGACCCTTCCTAGTGCTGGAAGGAGAGAGACACCACCCCCCCCCCCCCCCTCCCCCCCTTTCCTTTTCTCAGCAGCTTGTTACGGCAGAATAACCTACCTTACCCATTCATTTTGGGGAAGCACTACACTTCTAAAAAGGCCCTGCACACCCACACAGCTGTTTCCACTTATTTTAACCTCTACTCGGGTTGAAACTAGCAAGAGCATCCATTTCCTTTAGGGAATTCCATTGTGGGAGAATAGTGTACATCGACAGCACACTTGTTTTTAACATGTTTTTTTAGTATGTATATTGACTGATTTTGTACGTTGCCCCTTTGCCAGTGTAACACAACAACTTGAAAGTATGAATTTGGGAAACAGCCCATACAGTAATAAGAATGGCTGCACTTAAATGGAGTGCAGGTGGCCTATGTGATTGCAGTTTTGATGGATTTTGACTCTTTTTCATTTGGGAACAATGACTAGCCACGTGAAATAAGTTTGTTTTGTCTGTATTGTTTGCAGTGCTGGTGGTAAATGTAGGACAATATTAACATGCTGCACAAGCAGTCGATTTAAGTCAGCCCGTGGAGCATGTGTCATTTTGTGTACAAAACTAAAACGAAGCCCACATGACTCAAATCAGTGCATTCCAGTTGGGTTTTGGAGTGCGCCCAGAGATAAAGGTGTAAGTTGTTCTGCTGTAAAAAAAAAAAAAAAAAAGCAAAAACTAACGTTGGAGGGAAAGAGATGTCAATCACGCTCAGTCTGTGCACACCCACACACAGTTTGGCTGATTGGACCTGACCTCAGGACTAACTGAAAAGATGTGTGTGGTGAGTAATTAAGTCACTAAATCATTATTTAAATGTCAATTCACTTCATAAGATATGCAAAGAAAACAGATGGCCATGGCTCCATTTACAGCCTGAAACAATTAGAATTTCCTGTTGCTATGATGAAGAAATCATCCTCAATTCAGAGGTGGATAACACTGATGAGGCGGTGTTAAATATTTAATACAAGGCTTATATTTCCATAATACATACATCAAATTTGCTGTATTTGAACATAAAACCTACTACATGTATGGGGAGCTCAGTGTTTTGGTATTACTTACGGTTTAAACAATCAATCAGTGTGGGGCAACGGCTTTGTAATGATCAGAATCATTGCTGTTTTTATGATGATGTGATTTTGCCCAGCTTCTTGGTTTAGACCTTTGGTTGGCTGCATTGTTTTGAGTCGAAACAAATGGACCACAAGAAGCATTTATCATTATCATCAATATTGACAGTTTACAAATGAAACTTTCTTGTAACTAAAAATAGATAAGCTAATGAAGGTTATCTTTCCTTTTAAGCAATGTGAACATAGATATTATGGATAGAAATAAATGATTTTACCCGCACACAAGCCCATTAAGTCACATTAGAGTCGACCAAAGAGCCAATCAGACTCAACATACAAAAAGTGGGCATTACAGCAAGACCCAGAAGCAGATGGCTGGTAACAATTAAAGAGAACAGAGACATAAACAGAAAGAAAGAGTCCACGCTGCTATTGGGGCTGATAGATGAGCAATAAAGCTGAACGACAACAAGAAAGAAGGTAAGAGAAAAAGAGGAGAGTGATGGAGGAGAAGGAATAGTCGAGTCAAGGAACTAGAAGGGAAGATTTGCGCACGGCCAGAGCAGCTTTGTGGAACGACTTCCTCTTCTTTTTTTGTGTGGAAGAAGAACTTCTTTTGGAGCTGCCTGTAAGCACACACTGAATGAAATAAAATCATTGTGTTTTGCTGGGAGGTTTGTTTGGCTCACTAGATTTCTGAGGAGAGGCAACGCCGCCGCCAGTTTCCCCAGTAACCAGCGCCGCTGGGATCTGCCCAGACCAGTGGGGAGAATGGCAACGCGCCACACAGCACTGACAGCATGCTGCCAATATAAAACAGCTTTAAAAATATGCTTTTGAATAATGGGGGAAGAGATGTTGAACCGCTTTTTGTCAGCATAAATGACTCAACCCCTTTACTTCTGACTCAGCTGTAACAGGCAATATCTTGAAACCTTGAGTTATATCACGGGAATAAAAAACATTTAACCTAAGGTCACGCCAGATGCAAGTGTTTACGTGCACGCGTAACTGAACCGTCTATCTTGTGCTTTAACAGCGCCTGTGACGCAGAGTTCAGATACCAAATATTTTGCTTGAGTGAAAACACAGACTAATCAGTGTCATAAAGATAATTAAAGCTATTGGACCAACGCAACTCTTTCAGACTTTTATCTGGCACAAATGTAAGAAATGTCAAGCTGCCTCATCTCTTTTTGTTCTTTTTTTATCAGCCTTTGAGTCAGACTGTTGGCTCGGAGCAAGCAGCAGGGAGGAGAGTGAGCTCAGTGGAGACACCAAAAAAAGAGGTTTAGCCAGCAGACAAGGACACACACAGACACAGCTGAGACGCTGGTTACGCAGCGGAAGTTGGAGAGATCGAAGCAGGGTTCAAGCTGAGGTGACACCTGACAAAATGTTGACCTCCAACACGAGGGACACGGCTGTGGAACTTCAAATGTTGACTCTATTTGAATCATTTATCCAACCAAGTTACTTTCAAAATCATACCACTGGTTTTGCATGTTTTTATTCCATTTACTATAAATAAAGTATACCCAACATAAAAGTTAAAAAACCAAGCCACTGTGTTGACAACTCTTCTATACAGCCATTGTTTTACATTCATTTCTATGCAGTGTGAAAATGAGGATTTTCTAGATAGCCTAAAAAGAGTAATAAATCATAAAAATCTGCAGTTATTTTTGTTTAAGTTGCATACTTACTACTTACAGCAGCATAGAGTTTGTTGTTTTTTTGTTCAGTTTGAAAGGGTTTATACAGTTTAACAGAATTAATCTGGGCTTTTGTTCTTGGGTTTGGAACCATATTGAGTTCTTACACCAAAAACACCAACAACAAACCACTTTGTTCTTGTCTGGTGAAACTGGCTCTGTGCTTGGCTATTAAATCTGTTGAACTAGAACCAAGAAATTTGTGATGTTGGGATAAAAAATTATTTAAAAAAGCTCTCCATGCTTAATCCCATTATGTTATTAAGGGAGAAACTCTGACTCAATTTGTTCACTATATTTGATATCTGCCTGACAAGATTTTATGAATAATTTGCTAATCACTAAAATGAGATTTGCACATTCCCTAATGGCATTAATCAATTTATAAACAATAATAATCTTACTATATTAGTTTCACTCCTTACAGATTATTAGAAGGCACTTGTTACAGACATTTTTGCATCCTGGAAGTTTCTCTCTATTGTCGTGTAGGTCTTTGAAAGGATTAGTGAGGTAAACACAGGGTGACATGCTCCGTGTTCTACATCTCTCTCATGCCAGTTCGTTAAACAGGTGAGTGCTATGGTGTACGTGCAGGAAGTGCGTACAATTTGGCAGCCTCAAAAAGGTTGATTGAGGTCCTTCCTGTTTCTCTCAATGACTGTCCTTGCTTTGAGAAAATCAATTCAGAGGAACTGGATTGTTCAGGAAAAGCAGAAAAATCTATAAATAAAAAGTCTAAAATAAATAAATGAGTGTTTAATTTGATGTTGTTTCTGTAATTCTCAACACAGAGATTCTGTGACTTCTGAGGAACTTATCTGAGGTTTAAGGAGCTGTGAAAATTTAACATATAAAAGATAAATCTTGCAGAAATATGCAACACACCATGTTTTGCAGTCTAAATCACATTGAAGGTAAAATGAGACTTTTCTGATCTTGTGCAGGGTAAAACCAAGTGTAAAGAACAGGTACACTTACCCTCTACCTCCTCTTCGTCACAGATGTGCTTGAGTAAGGACGCCCCCCGGTCCAGCACCGCCTCATCCTCCATCCTGTAGTAGTAAAAGAGGAAAAAAGACTGCTCACACTTCTCCTCCAGAGACAACGTGGAGCCATAACGCTTCGGCTCGTTCACCTGCAGTAAGTTCGGACTGGGGTTAAGTCTGGTGCTGCTGGTGGCGCTCATCTCCACCCGTTAAAGACTCATTGACAAACACGTTAAGTGACTACCTCGGAGCTCTGAGATAGCACCGTAAGATCTGATTTTCTGTTGGTAAACTTCCCCTTAAGTGTGAGAACGTATGTCGTCCTTGAGGAGGGTAAAGTGCGCAGCCGATAGGTACGATGTAACAGATTTAATCTGGTGGAGGGGGGTGAGGGAGCAGACAGGAAGTCTCTGCTAATTGAGCGGGATTGGCCAGAGTGCTGGTCATGCACAAAAAACGCCGACTGACTCAGACTTGAACCCCTCGAGATCTAGATCGGTCTCTGCCCACACTTCACCTGTTAGACACTGAATCAAGGTGTTGTATTTTATTACCAGGGGGAATAAACATCTGAAAAAGTATCAGTTAGTGTTGTGTCTAATCAGTCACGCACCCACACACTCTACAAAGCCTCTCCATCTGGTCGGTAATACCTGCCAGCCCCCCCTTCTCCACCACCCTCCACCTAAGAAACAAGTGGGGCATCACATGTTTGTCTACTCATCCGCCCTTACAGGATTACGCCGGCTTTACTTAAGTGACAACACACAGAGAAGCCAGTAACAGGCCGGCGTGTTGGAGCCCTTCGCTGCTGTCCGGTTCCACACTTGTTCATCCTCACCTCAAACAAACCGCACTGTTTCCCGACAAACAGTAGCGTGAAAAAGGATGAAAAATGTGTCATTCAGGCTCTGTATCTAAAAAGAAGCTTTGTTTGTTTGTTTTTGTGCTGGGGGAAATACAATGTGCACCGGAGGCTGCCATAAAAATAGGAAAAAGAAATCACAGCAGTCTTTTCCACAAACAGGTACTTCACATATTTACTTGTGAAACTTTGTCAGGGTGAACAGTGTTGGCAGTGCTGTCCACTGTTAATCAAAGCAAATAATAATAATGATGATTATTACTCATATAAGCGCTGTTAATCAAAGCGTGAAAATCGCTCCCCCAATCATCACCAACATAAACAAATGCCATGTAATACCAGAAATACTTAAGCCCCTGGTTTATCCTAATGTGATTACAGACAAATTGTTTTGTCACAAGAATTTTTATTGTTTTGCTACGGATTAAATGGTTCATATTTATCCTTAAATAAATAGAAAAAACCATGAGCATTACAACAATATGAAGTCAGATTTGGCCAAAGAAAGTCAGAGCTTGTTTGATCATTATAATAATAATGATTATTACTCTTATAAGTAGTAATAATAGTAAGAGAAGGTTGATTGTTAAGTGTTGATTAGAGAGTTGTTTGCCCAGTCGCATATCAGTTATTCTTTAGGTAGAAATGTTATGTTGCTATTGTGTCCGGTAATCCTACTTTTTGTCATTAATACTTCAGTAATGTTCTCCAACTCAACTTAGTCCATTCTAGGTCAAAGGGGACTGGACAGCATGGGTTGGGTAAACTGTCAAGGGGGAACCCTGGACACAGGGGTCTCAGAGGTCAAAGGTCATCTGCAGAACAGTATTCATCCAGCTGGTCAGGATATAGGGGCCTGCTCACTGCATCATTCTGCGCAATCTTCTTGTCATACATACTAATAGATTTACAGTCGTTTATCAGTGTCTTGTTTAGAAAACAGCAGAAGAAAAGTACGTTTTGCAACAATCCTACCCCTGCCAAATCAGCCGCTGATGTTTTTGTGACCCTGTGACCACATCAGCTCTCTGTGTGGACGAACAACTCTCCTATCAGCACTTGTGAAGTTAAAAACAACACCTGAACACTTCTTGTTCAACAGTGTGTTTTTCTCCTAAGCTAAACCTACTTTCTAGTCTTTAACAAAACGTAAAAAGGGCAAACTGATATTAAAATGCCACCTATAGATCATGGAGAAGTTTTGGTTCCTACTGAAATATTGATTTTTAAAAAGCTGGGTCAATTTAAAATACAGATACAGTGGGCTGATTGATAACTCAAAAGCAACTTCTTAAGCTTTAACTCTGATGTGTAACTCTGTCCGCTCGGGGGCAACTTGTAAAGAGATTTAAATCACATCATGATTCAACCACAGTGAAAACCTGATTTTAGCCTCAGACCTCACCAGCTTTCCAACTAATACAGGCCTTCCTACTTCCTCCATTGCCACCTATGGAACAATCATGGACATAACAGGACAAACTCCACTCTGCCTGAGCCGACCGCCCACACGTCTGCAGCCAAGTTTTACTTCTACACTGAACTTAACATATTGTCAAGGAACAATAATATAAGAAACAATAAAAACAATAATCAAAACAATATAACAAATATAACCACAATTTGTGATGATGATGAAACTTTGGCTAAAGTTAAAGAGAATCTCAGTTAGAGATATAACAAATCCTTAGCAGAATTTTAAACTTCATAATGAAATATAAACTACCAACGTGATTGATTAATTATTCTACCACGTTTTAATAATGTGTGCATGCAATAGCTTTAACAAAAAATCAGCAGGTTAAGCAATAGGAATACAAACACAGTGATGGTGAAAAATCTCTGGATACTTTGCTTCAGAAACATATTTTGCCACAGGATGCAAAAGAAAACACAAAGGTGTTTGTTCAAATATTTGTTTGGTCTCTCAAATCGATGCAGTCATTTTTATATTTTTACTTCTATCTATAATAAGGCAAAAGAGCCTTTTTTTCTTCAAGTGACACCGACTACAATATCAACTATACAATATCACTTTTTTTAGGATTCAATGATAAAGTGCATGTGACACTGGACATTTATTCATTTACTACGAATTAGAGGAAAATTAAAAAAAGACCAAAAAGGAACCAAATAATGAAGATTACACTAAGAGATGCCCCGATCGCGATATCGGCTCCAATACTGACTAATTAGCTGGATCGGAATGAGGCCAATCAAGTCATTTTTTTTATTAATATCATACATAGCAAGTTAATTAAGCCATTGTTTGTTGGGTTTTAGGCAGTTGCTATATTTTATATTACATTTTTAAATATCTGTTTGCAGTACACTTTACATGGAAGTGTTATTTCTTTCTCTTAGCTGCTAATGTTCACTGTTAGTTGTTAATAAATAATATTAATACATTTGTTCCCTTTTTTAACAAGGCTGAATGCTTATGTCAAGCCTGATGTCTTCACTCACATGGAGAGATATACGGTGAGTTCATTCAACAGCCCTGGTATCAGTATCTGACTGGATCGGAAAAAACTGGATCGGTGCATCTCTAATTACACTACAAACAGCTGTGCATTTAAGAATGTAAAAGTATTCGAAGGTGGATTTTTCCTTTATTCAATATCTAAACTTATGTACGTATTGATTATGGCTAAACTTTCAAACAACCTTATTACGAGCTGAGCAAACAATCAAAACTTAACAAGCTGTTACTTTGCACTCTTGATTGTATATTAGCGGCTATCTGTCTTTGATTTCACAGATAACGTATCAGTCTCCCTGTCTTCGTAGGGCCTACAGTAATCTGCATGTTACATTCACTATCTGTTTGGAGAGGCGAGTGTGTTCTCTGCACCTGAGCTGATGCAACTGTCAACTGTGTGTTCAAACCATGGAAACCTCAAACAGCCTGAAGGCTGTGACTGACTGTGAAGACTGTGTTATGGTATACAATATCTACTGTAGTCACTGCAGGAGATATGAGTAAATGTGTCGGGGTCATGTATCTAGTATCCTGTACTCTATTCGAGATTGCAAAGTCAAATCCCTCATGCAATGAAGTCAAAATGTCATCAGATATCAGATTTCCATGAACCTCAAAGGGTTTCTCCACACAATACAAACAGAAACCAACCATTTTTGTTAAATGATAGCCACGCCGGGCTGTCGTCAGAGGTAGAAATTCAGACTTTCGTTTCTTGGTAATTGCCACACAAACCACACCACAAGTCCCCACTGCCTACTCTCTATGGATGAGGGTCAATTGGGAAACAAAAAGCAGGGTTTGGCTGGGACTTAACATCCTGGAATTGTGGTTCCAATATCATCATGATGACAAACTAGCTTTTTTGAAATAACTCAATTCAATCTATTATGGCTGGTTTTACCATTTTTTCCTGAATTTTAATATCTGCGTTCCCCCCTGTTTGCGTTCTGGACGTCTTTGCAGCACTTTTGAGGATGTAAGCATTATTACGGTAACAACAGATATACAGATTTTTTTTTTTTTTTTTAATCAAGAGCCTGTTGTGTTTCTCAAAATCAGAAAACTGCTGGTGCCAATCTTGTCGGTATGTTTCTTTTTACATCTGTAGAGGCAACACTTTGATGTTAGCTTTCTGACAGCAATCAGAAAAATGTAAAGTCACAATGTTGCAGTGTCACCAGGGCCACTGATTGTCCTCGAGTTAAAACGATCTATTGATCAGTTCAGTAGTTGTGCATTGATAAATCAACAAAGCCTGTTCTTCTCTAAGATAAACTTGTGTAATGCTTCTGCATAACAGCTGTGGTATTGCAGCATAAGAGAAACAAAGGTGGTGTATTTAGGGTCACTCTAGTTTACATACAATCATATTAGAGCTATGTATCCCTCCGGGGCTAGGATCTTTGCAAAGCAATTACATGGCTGTTCATGTACT
The DNA here is from genome assembly GCF_963691815.1 of Echiichthys vipera. NCBI lineage: Eukaryota > Metazoa > Chordata > Actinopteri > Perciformes > Trachinidae > Echiichthys > Echiichthys vipera. Next base: position 8,111,327 of record NC_139829.1, on the reverse strand, counting down.
GACGCTTAAAATTTAACAAGTTTAAACTTTAAATGACCTTTGTTAATGTCAGCCCTGTGTGGTTCACCTATGGCTACAGCCTCTGGCAAATAGTGCATTTAAAAGCAGATATGATCTAAATGTTTATGGGAACTTGAAATACAGCAAAGTCCTGTCTGAAAGCAGAATTTAAAACATACAGTTCATGTCACATTCTTGGTAGTCAGAGCACATGTTGTAACTTAGTCAGCCTCTTTACCAAACTACTTGTTCCTGAAGTGCGCCTGACCTCGAAGAGTTTATCCCTCCTTATATTACGCACCAGTATCTGTTTGCAGGCTCTTCTACTCACAGGTGTGCCTTATTTAATTTATGTAAGGTAAAGTATCTCTGCGTAGAGTGAGAAACACTCCTGTTAACATGCTGAAGTCACTTACTTCTTGCCGCTGCTCATCTCTTCAGATTGCGTGTGATAAATCTCCTTACTGAATGTGCTGAGCAGAGCGGATCACCAAAGCGGCTGCTGATGCTTGACCTGACAAAGGAACACATGAAGGGGTGATTTCTCTGCTCTCTGTGGACTCAGTATATTTCACAAACAAAGCACTGGACTTGAAGTAAAGTTTGCCACGATAACATCATGAAAAATATCTGAAGGATGTTACACAGTACAGGTATCACAGCAGGACTTATTACAGGTCTGCTGTAAGTCCAAACATGAATGCTTTCATTTAAAAGAATAAAGCAAAATACGATTTTACCACAGGCACACTTTTAAAAAAGAGTAATATAGTAAATACAATGCTGTCATTCTTTGTGCAACGTTGTGACAACTATAGTAATCCTATAATCAATGTCAGGACACTTTAGTGAAAACAGCAGACTTTAGAATATGATGCAGTTGCTTTGGTTCCTAATAGTAAACAGCAGAGGAGTTTGTAACAGCATCATAAATCATGCTAACTGGCCCATCTGAGTGCTAAACCAAAGCAAAACAAACTCCTGTGCGCATTTACGCACAACTCACCCTTTAATTGTGCTTTAAATAGCTTCGGTATAATTTAAGACTGCGCAGGTAGCATGACTCGAAAAACATTATTAAAAGTAAGATAAAGACTCCTTTAGGAACCGGTGACATGCTGCGGTCAAATTAACAGGAATATTATGGTGACTTATGTTCGAGACGCCTCTTCACACATGCAACACGAGGACTGACAGAAGATTAGTCTTCGGTCTACTTCAAGGTGGAACAAGAGTGAAAGACTCACCGCTGTAGTTTTGATCTTTGGCTCTGTGTGTTTGGCTCTGGTTGTCACCCCTGCGGTGGCATAAAGGTAAAGAAGTCTACTGCCACAGCTCGGGGAAGTTTGTATGAGGCATTGCGCGGCGTCTGCGCTCAGCATGCTGCCGCCTCTATCTGCTGGACCGTCCTTCTGTCAACGCCACTCCTCCGGTGGGAGGTCAAACTGCTCCAGTGCTGCACCATCATCACTATCAGCCGCACACCACCACCCAGTTGAACCAAGTGATTGCACAGCTTTGTCAGCCAGGTTTAATGCTTGTACACGCGCAGTTCCACATGAAGTCAGCAATCTGTGGACGGTATTAAAAACATTAACAATGAGAAAATATGCGTGGTTTTGTAAAGTTAAAATCCACGATAAAAAAGCAGGTTTATTCGGTCATAATGATACAAATGCAACAACAATTAAATCATTAAGTCCAGATAAAAGCGTCTTAAGCAATGTTTCATTTGAATGTAACTGATTTGAATCCATTCTGGCCATGAAGCCATCTGTGGCAGTAATTACAAATGTGTTTAATGAGATATTATTGTTTTTATATCCAAATTATTCAAATAAAGCACCCCTGTAATATTCCTAAACTAGCTCCATTTTGCTCAGCATCCATCTACAATGCATTGCAGGATTACTGTCTCCTTCATGATAGACTTGTTTGGTTTATTTCAACTGTAAATAGTGTATTTTTAATCTACAGCGCCATCTGTTGGAGGCAACATGGTAAGATTAATTGTCATTACCTTCATAACATAAATTAGGTGCAACAGTAAGTTTAGTTAATTGTGATTCTTTAGTATGTATCCAAAGCAAAACTGTGTCATAACTCAAAAAAAGAAATTGTATCATCATCTTGCTTTCACTATTAAGACCTCCATCAGATCATAAATAGTCCAAAGGATTCTATTCAAAAGATACACTCAATTTTTGAGATAATTTTACGCTATTATTCAAGTTCTTATAGGCAAATCTGTAACATTTGTTGTCCATTCTCTTCTCTCTTGTTTTCTTTACAGGATTACACATGGTTTGGGGATTTCTACAATCCAAGCCTTCAAATTATCCCCAAGCTTCCTGACTCTCTATTAGGATTCTGAAAAGATGTTTGTGCACAGCCTCAGTGGCTCTATTCCTTCTTACAAGAAGCTTAAAAACAAACAATGTAGGCAGTTTATTGTCTATTTTGGTCTGGAATTTATCAGGGTCAAGTCTTTTCTTGGATTATTTTACTTAAATAAATAAATAAAATGTACCCTTCGACCTTTCCTTTGTGTTATGAAGTTTCTATCCCTCCCAAATGTTGGATGAAAACTGCTAAATATTTAAGCAACTAAGACAAACAGCCATTTTTGTTTTTTTAGCTCCACTATGCTTCCCTTTGAGATAGATAGATAGATAGATAGATAGATAGATAGATAGATAGATAGATAGATAGATAGATAGATAGATAGATAGATAGATAGATAGATAGATAGATAGATAGATAGATAGATAGATAGATAGATAGATAGATTCTGTTAACTGCAGAACAGCAAGAAAAAAAAACACCAGATGACATTCATTTTACCAACAAATCTATAAGCAGGGCAATAAATTGGCAATTCGAACATTCACTAGGCCTAGCCATATGGCCAGTGGACAAAAAAGTTAATTTTGCACTCTGTCTATTACACAGCACAGGAAAAAAGAAAATAATTAATGGTTGTCAAGAGTTACCAGTATGAACCTTACCTGTTTTATTATTATTCTCCACAAAGAAAAGGGGTTGCTGCCAATTTAAATCTTTACTTTCCTTGGAAAGCGAAAACATCACGTCATCACAAACCTGATAACCTCCTTTCACGTTCACCACCGTCTGCGTAATGACGTCAGAGGTAAACCTTTTTTTTCACACCTGTTATATGGTAGCTAAGCTAGTCTAATTAAGAAAATAACATTAGTCCTGTTTACATGTTGCTACTGATGCCGTTGATATCGGTTAATCTATACTAGGACATTCATCCGTTTGACTGATACAAGTCATTTTAGCGGCTCTCTCGACATTATTAACTGACTATAGTGGAAAAAACATAATGCGAGCTAGTACTGACGGTTTTTACAGCAAAGTTACGCGCTTAGAATTGGTCATATTTATCACTATATGTTTCGGGGTAAACCCTAACCAAGCCCTTTTCGGTGGTTTGGTTTAAACTTCAACATTGTGTGAGTGTGCTGCAGGCCCCCGCCACAGCTACGTCCTGGTTGATCCAATACGGAAGTGCCAAAGACTGCAGTTAACCCAGTGTAATTAAACCTATTTAGGACTTGTTTACAAAAAAACATCGTCTGTATGTTTAGGTCATATCTCCATAACAGGTTATGAATATTGTATATAAAATAAAATGTGCAGGTGATTAACGACACTTAGGTGAATTATTTTCTACGAGGCTAGTTTTTATTTTATTAGAGGTTAAAGTTCATTAATAATTAGGGGTGCGGCCTCTTGAGTGACAGCTAGCAACTGACTGTCACTTCTCCTCAGAGGCTAGTTGTTAGGATTACCATCATTAGCTGCTAACTCCGTCATCTCGACCTGGACTGCGGTCATTTGTGTGGTGGTGTTAATATAAGTGACAAGATGGTTTGCTCTTTGATAAAAACAGATGGTTAAGGAACACACCGTGTTAACGTTAGCTTGGTTATGCTATGCTAATGAGGGTCGGTATTTTACAGTCTATGAGGTGGTACTGTGGTACTGTGTTGAATATCAGTTTAAATCATAGATCATAAACGCTAGATGCCTGCTCTTCACTCCCAGTGCCGGTGTAATCTCTGTTAGAGACACGGGACTCCCTCTCCCTTTTATCTAGTAACGGGTTCTGTTAGCCTAGCTCCTGGGCGTTGGAGCTAATGTGAGCTATCTCCCTCCCACCAACGTTGAACAATTTTTATTTGTTTAATAAAATTTTAAAATAAAAACTTACCGGGGGGAAAATCCCAACAATAGATATGTAGACATGAGAGGGACTAATACAATAAAATATATATATTAATAAACTAACAAAAAGAAAGGGGAATAAAAAAATAAAATTAAAGGCAAAGACCAAAGCTAGGGGGTGATCATTTATTGCCTGATCTCATTAGTAAAAGCAACAAAACACAGCTTCTTTTTAGTGCATTTGCCTTTATGGAAATGCTATTTTGCCTTTCAGGTTGTTGGTCTATGGATCCTCCTGCAGCATCTTTATGTCTGTAGCTAGCTAGCAAAGAAAGAACTCCCCACTATGAGGCGCATAGGGACCACTTTGACAAAACAAACATTTTGAAGCTGTCACTTTGGGCTCTGGGTAATTTCCCCACCGTTTTTTGAACGTGAGCAACTCAAACCATTGATTAATAAATAAACTCAACCGTCACGGTCCACTTCCGGTCACCAATTAAATAGAATGTCATATTTCGTAAGATATCTCGTGGATTTTTGGCAACATCTTTTCATAAGATAATACAAACCTGTTGATGATAATACGTTGAACACAACACATTTTTTTTGTTTTGAGTACTTCTACTCATAATGCTAAAGTACATTTTCTGAATTATATTTGAAAACTTTTACTTAAGTAATTCAAGGCATAACTTTTACTTGTAATAGAGTATCTTTACAGTGTGGTATTAGTACTTAAGTAAAGGCTCTGAATGCTTCATCCACCACTGCTGCCACCTGACAAATGCAGGTCCAATATTCACTTAGGCCTCTCTTTTAGCTCTGCTTTGGTCTCCCCCCACTCCAAAGACATTTTTTCAGCTGCTAGCTTTCACTTCATCCACCAGCCAGACGGTAACTTTGGCTCTGATTAAACCCGTTGCCAAATCAAATGAGTTTATCAGAGCTTGTTTTCTGAAAGCAGCTGTCTGCTGACAGACTGAAGATACAATAAATGAGCCTTGACATCAAAACAATGAGTTAAAAGAGGGCCAAGAAGCGCCACAGAGCTACAGAAGGCAATAACTCTCTTTTAGTTTCGTCATAAAACCACATAGTCATTTGAGCTTGTTGATATTAAATCATGGATTGGTAAAGCTTAACAGAATTTTTAGATTGTTTTTAATAGAGCTGGGTTTTAATTTGAATGTTTATTGGTTTTTGGTGGAGTCCAATTGAGTTGTTGATGTCTTAAATGATTGATTTATAATAGATAACAGCTGGAGCTGGAACACAGGTTATTGCATTGAGCTGTGATGACTTTTTTTGTGATTTTGCACACTTTTTCATATCTTGTTCATATTCACATCATGTTGATATCAGAATTATACCTTTTTTGAAATCAGAAAGGACACACTTGAAAAGAAGCGTGCAGTGATGCCAGTATGTCCAATTTTTTAAATGCAAGAAACATTGTCTTTGCTTTTGCGTAACTCTCAGAATGAACGTGTTTTCATCATTTGTTTTTCTCTCGACTGGAAATTCTTGGCAGCTTTTTGAACATCTACACACTAACCTTTAGTTAGTGTGTAACATTTTGTACCAAGCCTGCACTGAGTTCATGTTTCTCAAACTTAACCTGGATTATATTCAGTAACTGGAGAGGATACTTGTATGAAAATCAAGATTAAACATTACTTGCTCGGGATGTTAAATGTTTCAGGTGTCATCTAAGACACAGACCGACACCTGATACTTTTAGGAAAGTAAGGGGCTATTGCCAAAACAGAGCCCAAAGACAAGTAAATTTGTTGTCTGAGACTGATTTGATATCTGCTTTATTTTTGTGCATTTCAAAAGTCCTGTATATCAAAAGACTATATATATGCTTATAAATATATATATGCTTTAAAACATAGACAAAAATCAAACAATATGTCGTGTATACAAAAGGAATTTTCCTTTTTTTTGTCAGACTAGACCTTTCTGTCAATGGCTATTTCAAGATAAACAACACTATTACGTGAATATGACATATCAAAAATAAAAGATAGCTGTCATGCTTTTACCTTCACTGTACTTACATTTTCCACAAGTGGAAATTTGTTCTCAAAACAACGGTTTTATGTTTTTATTCATAACACAAAATATTGTTAAGGCTAACACTGGTACGACATATCTGAGACAAGTTAGTGTGAGAAGGGATTGTCCCTCATACATAGGTGTATAATGCAAAACAGCTTCTGTTTTACATATTTACAGCCCAACGCATGTCAGCATTTCCATGTTTTCCACCATATATGACAAGTTTTATTTGTGGGAAGAAAAAAAGGCAGCAAAGTTTAGAGAGACAGAACAACTTAATAGACCTGATGCTCCTTCAGTTTAAAGTTACAGAGTTTGAAACAAAATATTTGACCTGATTTTCCCTTTAAGGATAGATTTGAGAGGAATTTGCATGGGCTTTTCGGCCCCTTTGTAGTTTGAAATGTGTTCGATGTAACTATCTGATGCTGCTGCTTTGATCCCTGTTGTCTTTCCTCAGGGTTTTATTTTATGCCAGCTCATGCCTTTGATGTAAAATTGTTCCTGGAAAAGTGATTCCACCTCCACATTTTCTCTGAAATTCCTCAAACCACATTATGACATGACAATGGGCAGAATTGTATGTGATTTTTTTTTTTTTTTTTATAATTATATTTTATTTGAAAGGGACAGTGCATATTAATAAACAGGCCAGATGTAACAATAGGTTCCCTAAAAGTAAATAACAAGAGGGTTAAAAAAAAAAAAAAAAAAAAACACACAACACATTAACTAAGATAAGAACAACATTTTCTGATTAAATATCAAAGAAGTAGCAGCTAAGTGGCTTCCTAGTTAGTCAATTAGTTAACAAATGTCCTAGTGGCCATAGTTATTTTTTCCATTGAAAAAAGCCTTCAGTTTCATTCTCTTCTCTCAATGAAGAAAAAACTCTACAGTTCAGATAGAACTGATGCTATTGTAGCATCTAAGCTAACTTGTTTAGGAGCAGCCATTGTTGTTTTGATCATGCGGTCGACTCCATGGCCCTCAGCTGCCAGTAGCTCCTAACAGGGCACTGATTGGTCGTGGTCTTCTAGCCGAAGCACAAATGCATTACTCGGGGCCTGACGAAATGGATTTTTGTGTGACGTGAACGAGATTCTCATGTTATCGCAAGTATTCGGCTGCTGTGCAAGGTTAATAAAAAGCTTCACCTAAAATAATCTATATCAGTAAGTGTATTCCTATAAGTGCAACAGTGTCATGTTCAGATCAACTGTACGAAGTCCCAAAAGTCCTAAGTGAGATGACTGTCTGACAGCAAGGTTAAGTGGTGAAAATATTCTAAATATAGCGTGTACTTACAGTGATTGCTGCTGCCCGCATCCACAGCAGTACATTGCTTAGCTTCTGTGCCAGGACTGTCTGCTTCTCCACACGGGGGGGCGTCATCTACTGTATGTATGGAAACACACTGAATGTAGACAACTAACTCATAGAAACACTTCAATAAAACAGAAATATCCTTTTGACTTTTTCCAAGATGTATCATCAGTTGCAATAAACATTGCCTTTTAATCACTCTTTCTCTCCCATCAATGTAAAGTTTAACCTGCTTTAAACCTCAGTTATTTCTGTCATCAAAAGTTGGGACGTTAAGTTCTATCCTTCCACATATCTTTATTTGTGTTAATGTTTCCTTACTTCTCTGCACTGTTTTCCGGTCTCATGTTAACTGATCACACAAGTACTGTAAGGATCTTCGGGGAAGATGATTTTATTGGCAATAAAGTTTGAGTCTGAAACTGCTAGATCTGGTACCTGATGTTCTCACTGTTAATTAAAGTGTAAAGTAAAGTCTACTATAAATGAAAGAATAATCAATCAATATTGATTATATCAAACAATTATTGGAGAGAAATCTTTGATTGAGACCACAAATTAAAACAATCACATTTGGCTGACTATGGCCTCTGACACGTTGGCCATCATCCGACACTAAGATGTTCTAATATCTGATTTTCTAGTCGGCTCTAATGACACAAAAGCTCCGGTCTAAAATCAGTAGATTAGGGGGCTGAAGCGACGACGTTTGATAGATAATTCTAAAGATTCTGCGACAGATAATTATGAATAAACCCTGGAAAAAAAACAAACAGGAGGCCACAAGTCAGGCAAAGGAAATGGAGGTATAAGCAGGACATAAACATAATGACAAAAAAAAGTGCCTGAATAATGTCCACAAACTAAAGGAAAACTGGGAAGAGTTTCATGCATTTCAGAAAAGAACAATGTCTGGAACTGCCTCAAAAACCGTCATGCACCATGAAAGTCCTACTGTCCTGATCAGATATCCGTGTATGTTGTTTGGTCTAGTGAGAAAAAAATGTTTTAATGTGCAGATGTTCTCATACAGATGTGAGGTTTCAGTGCACAGTAAGTTATGTGGCAGCGCTCTGTGAGGAGAAACAGAAAAACCTCTTCTGAGCCTCCTGTTGTGACCTCATGACCTTTTTTGGATTCATCCTCTGTGAACCACAAATGTCTGCAAAAATTTCATGGCAGTCCACCCAATAGCTTTTGAGATATTTTAAGTTGTGGGCCGACTGACACTTTGCCTGGCCTGTGAATGGCTAAAAATCAAAGTATACAGAAAAGATATAATACATTCAAAAGATATATTAAAAAAATGCATTTGTTGTGTTTTAAGTTATCTGCAAGGTGTTTTTATATCATTATGAATGTGTGTTATTAAGGAGGACGCTTCAGGTACAATGCAGAGACACATGAAACGCCTAATAACTGGTGGCACAATCTGTGGACCGACTTCATGTTACTGTTAATAATAATAATAATTATAATATTTAAAAAGGGGGGCCAGAGGGTGTGTGCCAATTCCAGGGGTATCACACTACTCAGCCTCCCTGGTAAAGTCTACTCCAAGGTGCTGGAAAGGAGGCTTCGTCCTATAGTCGAAACCTCAGATTGAAGAGGAACATTGCGGATTCCGTCCTGGACGTGAAACAACGGACAAGTTCTTCACTCTCGCAAGGATCCTGGAGGGGGCCTGGGAGTATGTTCATCCAGTCTATGTGTTTTGTGGATCTGGAGAAGGCATATGACAAGGTCCCTCGGGAGATACTGTGGGAGGTCACTTCTGTCGGCCATCCAAACTCTGTACACCCAAAGCGAGAGCTGTGTCCAGTTCCTCGGCAGTAAGGCGGATTCGTTCCCGGTGGGGGTTGGCCTCCGCCAGGGGTGCGCTTTGTCACCAATCCTGTTTGTGATTTTCATGGACAGGATATCGAGGCGTAGTTGTGGTGGGGAGGGGTTGCAGTTCGGTGGGCTGAGGATCTCGTATCTGCTTTTTGCAGATGATGTGGTCCTGATGGCATCATCGGTCAGTGACCTTCAACACTCACTGGATCAGATCGCAGCCGAGTGTGAAACGGCTGGGATGAGGATCAGCACCTCTAAATCTGAGGCCATGGCTCTCAGCAGGAAACCGGTGGATTGCTTACTCCAGGTAGGGAATGAGTCCTTACCCCAAGTGAAGGAGTTCAAGTACCTCGGGATCTTGTTCACGAGTTAGGGGACGATGGAGCGTGAGTTTGGCCGGAGAATCGGAGCAGCAGGGGCGGTATTGCAGTCGCTTTAGAAAAGAGAGATGAGCCGGAAGGCAAAGCTCTCGATCTACCGGTCAATCTTGGTTCCTACCCTCACCTATGGTCATGAAAGCTTGGTCATGACCGAAAGAACGAGGTCGCGGGTACAAGCGGCCAAAATGGGTTTTCTCAGGAGGGTGGCTGGAGTCTCCCTTAGAGATCGGGTGAGAAGTTCAGCAATCCGTGAGGAACCCGGAGTAGAGCTGCTGCTGCTTTGCGTTGAAAGGAGCCAGTTGAGGTGGTTCAGGATCATCTAGTAAGGATGAACCCTGGGCGCCTCCCTAGGGAGGTATTTTAGGCACGTCGAGCTGGGAGGAGGCCTCGGGGAAGAACAAGGACCAGGTGGAGAGATTAGATAGCCACACAGGCCTGGGAACGCCTCAGGATCCCCCAGTTAGAGCTGGTTAATGTGGCCCGGGAAAGGGAAGTTTGGGGTCCCCTGCTAAAGCTGCTGCCCCCGCAACCCGACCCCGGATAAGCTGTTGAAGATGAGTGAGTGTTAATAATAATGTGTGATGTAAGAGAGCCACATAAAGATCTGAACAGATGGTTTCTGTTCCTTCAGGTGCACATTGCTCTAAAAAAGATGATAAAGCAGGCTGTGTTTTTCTTAGTGATTAATGTGGCTCAGTGGTACAGTGTTTAACATTGATTTACTGGACTGGATTTACTGGTCTGTCTGATGTTGGGCTGGTTAGCATAGCAGACAGTGGGGTCAGTTCTTTCACTTCCAGTGAAATCTGACAAGCATAATTGTATTGTGTGTAAACTTAACAAACTTACTTTCCATAAAAAAAACGTTTAAAAGGGAAACGTATATGTTTGTTTTTGTATATTATTGCATATTGGTCCTAAATATTATTAGTGTCAGACTTGACAGTCACAGCTGGTCAGGATAAAGTTATGAAGCACATCACATTAGTCCTACATCTCCTCCTATTGGCCACTTTTCACATTACATGTGTGACAGAGGCGAGGGATAAACCACATTGAAAGCTTATTAAAGTCCGTATCATATTTAATAATGCTCTTGGATCCTAACTTGGTATATAAACTGAATCTAATCACCCTGGTTACTATAAACATTGGTTTTAACCACTCAACTGTATTCCTCTTTCTTTTACATCTCTTGTCCTTGTTCCCACACGTTAACACACATTATAAAGGTGTCTCTACAAAACAAAGACTCATATTTTTTTTCTTTCTTATTAACATACCCCTACTACATGAACTATGCAGCCACCAACATAACATGGACTGAGACCATGAAAACAAATAACATGACATGTGTGGATGTCGGATGTATGTGTGTGTATATGAGGGGACAGGTGCGTTACATTTTGTTTATTGTATCATGTGTACGGTTCTTTTTTTAAAGATTTTGCTTGTGAACCAATAACATCTACCTCGCTGCGCTGAATTTTTATCTGTAATTTGCACCTATCTTTTTTTCATAGCCTATGTTTATGTCTTTTGTTCCTCCTTTGTTATTGACTATGCCACAACACCTTCATTAGGGTGAATACAATTGTGCTCTATCTATTACTTTCCCACTTGTATATTTTTTCACTTATTCTAAATATGTTGTTTATAGGTATGACATATTGTCTTTTTATAGTTGTGTTCATTATTTTTGTGTATCTTCCTTTTACGCTGCTGTAACGGTAAAATGTATTCCATCTATCTATCTATCTATCTATCTATCTATCTATCTTGTAAATCTGTTGATGTCATTATTAAACCTTGTTGTACATTGTTTACTGTTATATGTATATATTGTATATAGTGTGTATTGGTGCTATTTGTTATAAGTTATATGTAAATATTGTCATATTTTATATGTATATGTAGTTTTTTTCCATAGCCGAAAATGAGGTTGCAGATAATGTAATGTTTACCAGCACGCGTCGCTAAATTTGATTCTCTAACGTGTCGGGTTAAGAAATATATAAGTATAATAATAATAATAATAATAAGAAGAAGAATTCTTTATTTCAGACACAAGAGGAAGGTCTATATAAAAAACATACAAAATACATAAGTAGCTTAAGTAGATTAAAAGAAAGATTAAAAGAATAATAATAAATGGTTAAATCCGAGAGTTTTAAAAACGGGAGATTAACAAGTTCCGGCTTGTATCGCAAGGAATCATGGGAGCATCCGAGAGCGTTCATTCGTCCAGTCGATCCACCCATAGACATATATACATATGGAGCACATAAATGACTCATCTCCCTTCATTTGAACATCTCTGGTCACGTGAACGGATTGCTGGACCGCTGACACAGCGCCCAAACTCTCGCGAAATTAGCAAAAAGATTTGCCCAAAAATGCTATTTCCGGTTCAGGAGGAGTCTGTGGAGGACAGTGCAGGACGACGGACGGGAGTGATTACTACTGGGATCATTTTGGGAGTCAACTGACCAACTGACCGGCGTATTGATTGTTTTGCTTTTGCTAACGGGCGGTGCAAGAAGCGCAGTAGCTAACTGTGCTAACTAGCTAGCTGACCGTTGACTGACAGTTGGTCACATGAGGCGGATTTAACCGGAGAAGAGGATGGCGGAGCGGGACATGTCGCCGAGAGATGCACCTCTGCACTCATCTTCAGGGGTGTCAGAAAGTTATGCTGGGAGGCAGAATTCCTCAGATGAGAACGGACACGTTGATAGCCCGGATGAGACTCTTTCTCCCACTTCTGTGATTTACTTCCAGGAGGCTTTAAACTCAAATCTGAGGTGTGGGAAGGCTGGGTCTCTGTCGCCGACTCCTCTGCGACAGTATGACTTCAGGATTGAGAGAATCAAAGAGTCAAAGCGCAGAAGTAAGTCGTTATTATTTACCCACCTGGCTCCGTCCTCCTTCAATAGCCCTAATTAATAAGAATAACACCTGTACTTCCAGACAGCGTTGTTAGCTTGAGGGCTAACTGTTGACTGTTCCTAAATAAACAACTTCCTCGCTCCTTATGATTCAAGAAAACCGCCAACAGCTAACATTAATAACAATAGGAAGGTGACACATTATATAAACTCTCCTGTCAGTGGATTCTCCTCCTCAAACAGTAAATGATCAGGTCATCAGTCAGTAAACAGAAGTGAAAGTTGTAAGTCTCCTTTGTGTCATGGACTGTTTTGACAGGCTTGGTTCATTGCTTTGCTATGGTCTGAAACAGGCAGCGGTGGAAGAATTACTCAGATTTGACTGAAGTAAAAGTATTAATACATCACTGTAGAAATACTCTGTTACAAGTTAAAGTCCAGAATTTAATATGTAACTTAAGTAAAAGTTCAAAAGTATAAGCATTCAAATGTACTTAAAGTACAAAAGTATTTATTATGCAGAATGGCCTGTCTCAGAACATGATATTATTAGACTACCATAACTATAGATTAATGTAAATATCACTTTAATATTGCAGCTGGTAAAGGTGGGGCCAATTTTCTTCCCTTTTCACTGCTGTGTTGCTTCAGCTATAACAATATATGCTATTTCCTTTGTTGATAATCTTTTGGCTTTAATAATCCTAATCTATTAAGTAACTAAAGTTGACTAATAAATGTAGTGGAGTAGAAGTATAAAGTAGCATAAAATGGAATTATTCAAGTCAAGTACAAGTACCTCAACATTATACTTAAGTGCAGTACTTGAGTAAATGTACTTAGTTACTTTACACCACTGATCCCTATGCATTCAAGAAAATTGCCAATAGCCAACTAAATTACCACCAGGAAGGTAAAACATGATCTAAACTCTCCTGATGGTTGATTCCATTCTCAAATGTATTTTTTTGTAAAAGTCAATAATCTGGTTTACCAATCAGTAAACAGAAGTGAAAGCTGTAAGTCTTGTGTGTGTGTCATGGGGTGTTTTGACAGGCTTGCTTAATTGCTTTGCTGTGGTCTAAAATTGCAAGTGTATTGGTCATAGCTAGCTTTTTTTTCTCTCTATCTCTGTGATAAATGGCATTTTTGTCATCCACATTTGTACAAAAACATTTGCTTAGTTATTTAATGCAGACTATAGCCTAGTTGCATGCACTTACGTATACCCTCTTATACCCACAGTTTCCTCTGTGTTTAACTTTACATTAACTTCACAGTTCATTGCAGGATTATCGTGGGGATTGTGCATTGAAGTCTGGGATTTGGGTCAAACTGTCTTCTCTGAGTCCATTGGTCGATGAAAACTAGTCACTTTGGTTTTTGGTTGAGCAAGATTTTTGTCCCATTAGTGTAAGTCTTTAGAATATTCCTTATGGGGAGTGAGTAATTAATCATGATAGTCACTGATCAAGCAAAAATGCTTAGTCTGCATTGCTGCTTCTAAAATATGAGGATTTGCTCCTTTTTACTGTGTTTCTCTACAAAGAATCATGCAAAATCAATACTTGACGTGTTTACCAGATATGTGCTCACAAGTTTCTTGGAAATGAGTCATTCAGCATGAAAAAAATACAAAATGACAAATCAGTTTAAGAAATCTAGTAATTAGCCCTTAAAAAACATGCAATACTCAGTATTGAGGAGTTTAAAAAATCAGTTCAGACCAGATATTGCCAGAAAGTTTTTTTTTTTTATTATTACTATAATTGACTATCTTGATGATGATCCCTTAGATATTAATAACTGGTACATCTTACAGTTGGAGAATTAGCTTGTCAGTGTTTCCTGGTGGACTCACCATGTCATGATGACACTGTTAATCCCCTCCACTTTACTGTAGTTTCTTTTTACCTAATATGTCTGCTAATATCAGACTGATATTAAATAAGCATTAGAACACAAATACGGACCAACCAATTTGACCTAAAAACAGCTACGTAATCAAGCTGAAAAATAATTGCCTCTTTTGCAATTTTGCGCTCTAAGAAAATCTTGTATAGCGCACTTTCAAACATTTATGTAATATACATGGTTTGCCAGCAGTCACATGTAACACGATTAAGATTAAATACGGACTTTTCTTGCTTCTTGAGGCTGCTCTGCACAGTTATAAATGATGTAATGCATCTTTTTGTTGTCGTTATGTGTTTATTTTTCTTGTCCTTTGAAAGTGTTGGATTTTGATTTAGTCCAAAAATGCGGTTGTTTCTCCGTCTTTTCTGAATTTCTAAGATTCATGCATTACTTAAAATTCCTAAGTGGAAATAAAAATAACACATAGACCTTTTTTAACATCCAGGATCTTTGGCCTTATGTTCCGCTTTTTCTCACTGCTGTTGGTGTTTTGCAATAATTGCACTGTTAAATAACAGGCCCATGTTTCAGTCGGGGGACACTGTTGATGCTTGAGAGACAGACGAGTCCTCTGCTGCATCATTAGCATTGGCTGGGTACTCTGGGGACCCCCCCCCCCCCTTCTTTTTTTTACGCATGCACCATCTGCTCACGTGACGATGTGTTGCTGTCTCCAGCACTATTGTCAGCCATCTTGGTCGACACCCACCCAGTGCATTCACTGCGGTGCACAGGCAGTCCAATCAGAGTGAGCCGGTGCTGAGCTGACCAAAGGAGGGCTGTGATTTTCAGCACGGTGCTCTCTTGCATTTTAAATCCCCAGTCTGCACAAAAGGGATAACAAGAGGTTGAAGCCGAGGAGGAGGTGGCGGAGGAGAGGGCAGGGCAGCCTTTCTCAAGACGGCAGCGTATTTCACTCAGTTGTAACAAGGAAGGGAGGAGGATGCAGGCATAAAGAGGAGGAAAAGCAGCACCCTATCCAACACCTGCTGAGAGCTGCTGTGGGCCTTCCCCGTCTTTGGCCTTTTATCCTCTTTATTTTGATGCTCTTTCCATCCTCTCTGATTTCCTCTTCCTCTCTCTGAGCTGTTATTTTTTTGGGGGGGCCTTCACTGGTTTCTGGAACAACAGCTGCTTCGCCTTTTTTCCCCTCGGTGGTGTTGGTTTTGCATCAGCTGAGTCATCATGTCTGATCTGACGCCTCAGAGCGAAACCCCCACTCCCACCACCGACAAGATCACCCAGGCCGCCCGGGAGACCATTTACCTCTGCAACTTTCGCGTGTCTGTCGATGGCGAATGGCTTTGCCTCCGCGAGCTCAACGACATCTCCCTCACGCCAGACCCAGAGCCGGCCCATGAAGGTAATGTGACAGATTAGCTCATCGTCCGAGGGGGTCTGTGGGCTTATCAGTGTGATCTGTTTGGGCGTGGTGACACACAAGGTCCCCAGACACAACACGTTTCATCTAGTGGACTGTGGTTAAGTGTCCTGTTTGAGCTGTGTCACGATGGATTTGAGGAAAGACGGTTTGATGTCTGAGAGTTGCACAGCAGGATGACGCTGCTTGTAAATAAGCCAGGCTGGACGACAAAACAACCAGGAAGTGCCGCTTGTTTTTATTGTGAGCATTTATTACCTTTCTTTTCTTACACAGAAGAAATAGGTTTGCATGTTGTTGATTTTGAACCCTCACTGAGACAACAGGCAGGGTGCAACTGAATCTAGATGTTTGAATTTGCCAGTGAGCAGGTAGAACAGATGCATGTAGTGTTTATATACTGTAGTATTATGGTTTTAAAAGAAATGGGAAACAGTATAGCTGCTGCACAGTAAAGCTTTCCTCTTCCTCGTCTCCTCTGCCACGCCTTCTGTCAGCACAGAGCAGGCAGATTGGCGGGTCCATGGTTCTCCTGAGAAAGAAGCCTTTCAGACTTTTCTCCGGCAAATTCAACACTGCAGCACTTCCACTCGCAGCTCTGCTGGGATGATATCACAGAGGAGCGCCAAACATCTGTTTTGTCATGCTGCTGTGAAATAAAATGTCTCGCCACTAGTCTCTTATGTTATGAGTTAGTTGACTATGTTTATTATCAGGGATGCTCGATCTTGAATTATTCACTTGTATTGTCAATTCAGTGGTCTTTTCACTCTAGCTGGTATAGATATCTTTAATTTAATTGCAATATTATCATCTAATTTCCACCAATATAGTTTACCTTTTTAAATTAAACAATGAGGCTTTATGCAAGTATTTCGATGTACATGTAGGGCTGCACGATATGACTCAAATATGCGGTCAACGGTGTTGACTATCGTGATAATTGTACGAAAGGCTCATAAGTGAGGACTGCATGTCAATCAAACAGAGAGCCCGCCCCTGGTGCGGACACCGTGCTACAACTGTGGTGTACTCCGTTCTGCTGTTTTTGCTGCTTTGTGCTGCTTTTTTCTGCTAGTACTCTTTTAAATTAACCCCTCAAAACCTTTCGCAATGTGATTATCGTGCAAGTTGATGACGTTTAAATAATATATATATATATACAGGCAGGTTGACTCGTGTAGAAGGAGAAATATTTAATGCTTCCCCTTGTAAGAATCTGACAGTGTGAACTTAAGTGGCTTTTTTGCTCTGAATACTCTGAAAAAAGAATATTCTGCATCAACCAGCTGTTTTGTTTTCCCAGTATTTTAATACTTGGGTATGTGAATTGTGTTTTGCAGTTAACCTTTTCTATTAAAAATGATATCCCTGACGTACATAGATTTACCATTTTAAGCAATAACATACTCAATTCATTCAATAACAAACCAAAGTCAAGATTTTTGTGCTCCAATTCCATGCAAATGCAACCTACAGACCAAAGGATACATGTATCAGTAACGTAAACAGTCGTTGAAGGATAACACAACCCTGTAGAACTCTAGTAAAAGCCTCTCAGTGTCTCCTAACATAAATAATGGATTAGGCACAGACATATAGATGGATCAAACACCAACAATTAACTGACTTGATGAGGTTTAACTAGTTGAGTCATTTTTTCTTACAGATGAAACGTAACCTTTCTTCTTACTATAGCTCTTTTTTTGTCATCTTGTTTTGTATTTCCGTATCAAAACTACTTTTACTTCCTGGAAAACATTAGATCTCCGGCACTTCAGACAACTCAATAAGTTTAGCTCCTGAGTCATTCCTGCTGTTCAACCAGAGTCAGTGTTCACCCCATGACGACTCTAAGCCCATTTTTCCTGTGTGTCAATTCTTTTTTAGACCCCAAGGACCCCATTGCAATCGAAAGGCTTAACTTGATGAACATGGCCAAACTGAGCATCAAGGGCCTGATCGAGTCTGCTCTCAACCTCGGACGCACACTTGACTCCGACTATGCACCTCTCCAGCAGTTCTTTGTCGTGATGGAGCACTGTCTGAAACATGGGTTGAAAAGTATGCACCGCTGTCACTTCACTTACAAGCTTTCAAGTCTGTAAAGTTGGAAAATGGAAAATGGAAATGGAAATTCACACTCAGAATACACAGAGTATCCATGATTTGTGTAGTTGTGAAGAAAAATGATACTTTAATATACTTGTTAAAGAATGCACTAAGTACACATTTACTCTATTTGGTTCTTTATTTCACCTTCAAGTGTACTCACGTAGTCCTTGAGTATTACAATTATACTTTAGTATTTGCAATTGAGTATATTTTAAAAAAAATACACTGATATGAACACTGATTTGAAATTGCATTTATTTTACTGTTTAAAGTACACTTACAATTAACATGACACCTATAATATAGCACACGTTTTAAAAGTACAGTAAATACCACTTTATATAATACCACTATATTTATTTTTAGTACATTGAAGTTACCATCAGTTAAGCATGGATGGTAAAAGTATACTTGTTATACCTTTTTGTATACCTAAATTACATTTCTAATACACTAAAGTATAGTACTTTTCCTCCATCCACTCACACATCCATCCTGTTCTAACCAACCAATGAGACATTAAGAGGATTAAAAATGACACATTTGCTGATGAAATGTTCTATATTAAGTGCATTTTAGCCATTTGTGTACACTTCTGTTAAAGGATTATTCCTGGTTAGTTCCCGTTGCTCATTATTACACCCAGTGTGATGACTTAGTGACCACATCCTCAAAATAAAATAGCTCAACAAGCAGCGTCTCTCCATCACCAGCCAAGAAGACCTTCCTGGGGCAGAACAAGTCGTTCTGGGGGGCGTTGGAGCTCGTGGAGAAGTTGACGCCTGAGGCCGGAGAGATCACTGCCAGTGTAAAAGACCTGCCTGGCCTCAGGTGAGTCTCTTATTGGTTACCTAAAGAAGGCAGATGTTTTGGAGCTTTACAGTTTTGGAGCTTTTAGGCATTCTGGAGCTGCTTTGCAAGTTTCTGCTGTTTAGAAAAGACTGTAGGTTTTTTTAGTGTATTTATATCTGTAGTGGCCGTTTAACCAATATCAAACTCTCCTGTTGTTGGGTTACAGAACTCCTCTAGGAAGAGGGCGTGCCTGGTTACGACTGGCCTTGATGCAGAAGAAACTCTCTGACTACATGAAGACCATCATCAACAGAAAGGACCTGCTCAGGTGTGTTTTCCATACTGCCACCTGGGATAATGGTATAGAAGTGAGGATAAGATCTTATGTCAAAACATATTTCTTTTAATTTCAGTCATTTCATAAATAAACATACCTTGACCAAAACCATGGCACCTCCATCAGAGCTGCAACCATATGTGGTAATAATCAGGGTCCAAAATGTACTTATTGGCTTACTGGTTGAGGTGGCCATTAGATGACAGACCGATTCTCAATGAATAATTCAATTTAATTCAATTTAATTTATAGTGCCAAATCATAACAAAAGTTATCTCAGGACACTTTACAGAGTAGGTAAAGACCACACTCTATGACTTATTTATGATTTACATAGACCCAACAATTCCCCCGTAGAGTACGGTGGCAATGAAAACCTTCCCTATAACAGGCAGGAACGTCAGACAGACCCAGCTCTGTGGATGCTATAGTAATATTCAGTAATAATAGCAGTTACAGGAACTGTTTGCAGAAACATTAATTTAACTAACAGTTAAACTCCCACATACAGAGTGATAAACATAAAATTGCCAGATGAATAAAACAAAAATAGCAACCGTCAGGCGTTTCCTAGTTCTGTTGTTCCCTGTTGTGTTTCCGCCTTGCTTCCTGACCTCAGCAACACATCTCCAGTATGCTAACAATTTTGGTTATTGAAAAATTGGTCTCCAATTTAATTACGAATGGCATTAAAATAAAGTCTTAAACCTAACTTAAACTGTAGGAACCCTGTGCACATTTAAAAATGCTTGGACGACAGCAGTTTTGTGGTCAGTGACAGTATTTCTCTTCTCTGTAGTGAATTCTATGAGGCGAACGCGTTGATGATGGAGGAGGAGGGAGCCGTCATCGCCGGGCTGCTCGTCGGACTAAACGTCATCGATGCCAATCTGTGTATGAAGGGAGAGGACTTGGACTCTCAGGTACCACAGCTGCTGCAACACAAGAGCATTTTTGAACACGATGCTTGTTTTTAGGTGAAACCGTCAAATTTGTCCCTCAGATAACTGAAAATAAGAGATGTTTTCATGCCACCTTTAACTTCCCAATACTGATTCTGATTCCTGAACTTGCATATCGGCCGATACAAATGTGATAGCAGTATTAAAAATATAAACATTAACAATAAAAAATTCTCCCTCATGAGACGATCTGATTCGTATGTAGATACATGAGCTACAATACGATTCAAAGAACGATACATTTGTAAATATAACGATTCAGTTGAATTCTTAATTTGTCTTCATGAAAAATGTATTAATTCAGTTTTCCTTTCATTTCATTTATCGTTTTGTGTTTGTGAAATGTATTCGCATGTTGGAAATAAATAAAGAAAGCAAGCAAGCATTGGCTTAACAATTGTGGGCCATTTAAAGTTATGTGCTTTATACTGTCCTACAAACCAAAGTGCAGTAACTACGAAATGATTGAAACAATAAAAAATGTCTTTAAAGTTTGCTTACTCTCCCAACAAAATAGTTGGCTATGATAGATTATGATTTACTAGTTTGGCATGGTATCAATCCCAACCTTCATATTTTCAGGGCCTAAGCTGTGCAGAAATCCTGTTACAAGCGATTTTGTAGTTTCCGCACTTAGGCTTTGAAGGGCAGTCAAGTCAGGGTTTACTGGATGTACATTGCTGGGATGAAGCCTGACATCAGCCGCGGGGCATTATCCTCCCTTTCTGCTATCTCTGCTGTCAGGCTTGGCGCCACTCAGAGCCCCCCCCTCCCATATTTGAGAAACAATAAGCAGTGTAGCCTGACCATACTCCACACATCTGGCCATGGAGACTAAGTGCTTTGAATCCCAACAGCTACTGTAGAGGCAGAACTATCTAAGCTGCGTGCCATTAGGTCTTCTCTACAGTGTTCTCTCATCCCGTGGTTATTAGACCTTTAAGGAACTACTCAGGGATCTGCTTCACCCTCTGTTAGTTTTCAAGTGAGGAATGAGGCCAAAGTAAGTGGGAGAACTGGCAGGTTTCCACTATGTCATCAGATCAGAAGTATTACTTACTTACAAACCTCTTGTTAAATACAGTTTGTACTGAAAATATTTACCTGAATTCATCTAAACCAGGACAAAACATTTCTGTATTAAAATGCAAAACAGCATGATGCGTTAAAACAACGCACACATCTTAAATAGACTTTAGTAAGAGTCGTCTGGAAGCAGCATGCAGCAGTCGTGTTCTTTTCTTACATTAGAGCTAAAGTGTGGTTTCACTGATGATCTCTTTCTCATTGAATGACTTCTGCAGGTCGGGGTGATTGATTTTTCAATGTATCTCAAAGATGGCGGACACAGTAGTAAGAGTGCAGAGGGGTGAGTGCTGCTCTCTCATCCTTAACCTCCAGTGATTTTTATTTCAGTCTCAAACTGTTTAACAGGAGCCGCAGTGAAGTTACCAGCCTGTATGTTTATATTTAAACTGTAATGATCGTAGTGGGTGACATCTGATCAACTTTTGTCAGCTGTCAATGATTTGGCCACTTATTCTTTAAATGTTAAGAAGCAGACATTGTAGATGAATGTTGACAATAAGGAAACATTTGGTTAACTTGTGTTACCATCTGGCTCAAAGATGGCAACAAAAAGGGAGGCCACACAGACATCAATGTTTCAAACAGTAATGTATCAAACCAAAATTAACCAAATTAACTACTAATAGGTGTAGAGTATGTAAGTATATGACATCAGTTGTGTTAGCAGTGTGTGGATGAGTGGAAATATGGTGTAGGCATGTTGAAAGGTTCATCAAACCAAACACAGGAGAAACTGGTGGTGGTGCAGCAGGCCTGAGTCAGCGAGTGCACGCCCAGCACACAGGCCTCTTATGCCGTCTGGAGGCCACGCCTAAAGAAGGTGTGGTTAATTAATCAAGGCCCTCCATACCTGCCAGTAAAGCAGTAAAGAAAAGGACTCGCAGAGAAGAGGCCGTAACATTGGTTATAAAAATGTAGTTACAGGGAAGCTTTTGGTACAGAATTTGTCAATTAATCCGCCGGTAGTTTTGCCGCTATTTTGTTTATTACAGATTTATTACTATTTTGAGTAATTGTTTTGAATCGAGAAAAAAAAATGTCCCTGATTTCAGCTTGTGAAATGTGAATATTTTCTGGGTTCGCTCCTCCTCTGTGACATTAAACTGAAAATCTTTGTTTGAGGACGTCCTCTAAATTTTTTGACATCCTATCGACCAAACAACTGATTATTGAAACAATAATGTCCAGATTAATCGATAATGAAAAATATTGTTAGTTGCAACCCTAAAGATGAGTAATGACAGAAAATCCTCACATTTACAAAGCTTGAATCTAATGTTTGTCATTTGTGCTTGAAAACTGACGTAAACAATTCATCAAAATAGTTGCAGAATAATTTTGTGTCCATTGACTAAAACTGTTGCAGCTTTACCAGAATGATACAAGCTGTGATTGGCGATTTAAAGAAACGTTAATGTTAGAAATGCTGTATTATTGAGATTTCTTCCACTGTAACCCTTGATGGATTTCTGCAGCATGTGTGTCAATCATCCATATTGGGAAAATGCCACCTGGCTCCGTAATCTTTTTTGTATTCTAATGTTCATACTGAAACATTTCCCTTATTCGGAAAGTGACAGAAAATATTCAGTGGGCTGCCATCAGTGATAAACAATGGAAATGATTGTGCATTAATTCCAAACTGACTGCGTGTTGTGTTTTTAAAACGCTCCGATGTCTTTCTCCCATCTTTGTTGTTTGATTCTCTTTCTCTCTGCTCCTTCAGTGACGGTCAGATCACAGCGATACTCGATCAGAAGAATTATGTGGAGGAGCTGAACAGACATTTAAGGTTTGTGAGAGCGACCCCCTCTCCTCACCTTCTTCAGCAGCTTGTGGAGTTCCTGAACCTAACGTGAGATCTCTGTGTGTTCGCAGCGCGTCAGTGAATAACCTCCAGGCCAAGGTGGACGCTCTGGAAAAGTCCAACACGAAGCTAACAGAAGAGGTGAGAGCTGCTCACAGCTCGGCTTCAATGCGGCGGCTGGTTTTCTATGTTTGCACACGTGTTTGTTGACTTTTGTCTCTCAGCTCGCAGTGGCCAATAACAGGATCATCACTTTACAAGAAGACGTGGAGCGAGTCAAGGAGGAGAGCTCCTATCAGCTGGAGTCCAGGAAGGTCAGCACATCATACGTTCAACTGTCGTTTCTTTTCCTGAAAAGGAAAAAAAACAAAACCACACGCAGTACAACGCCGATTATTTATTATTTATGTGTTAGAATTGTATCATATTGTTATCAATTAACAAATAATGTGTAAATTAACAACTACAAGCAAATTGTAAAATATCACCAAGGTTTAATTAATTCATCCTAAATTCGTCCTATTGTGACAGATATTCATGTCGAGTCATTGCCCACTAGGATTCACCATTTTTGAACATGACGTCTACGTTACATCACTTCTTCTGATGAACTAGTCTCAAAGGCGGCTTGGGGTTGGCTTTAAAGTCAAATATTTGTAAAATATACATTTGCAATGAAAATCTTGTTTTTCAGGCATCAAGAAGCGACTCGGCCGCAGACGGACAAGTGCTGGGAGAAACACGCAAGCAGCTCAAAGAGGAAACTCTGCTCCGATTGGTGCGTTTCAAGCTCTTATAGATGTTTAGATTTCTTTATGTTGTCATGAAATTCTGAGTATTTCAAGATGTTGTTGTACTGTATATGTGTTAAGTATATAGTATGTCTGCGTCTTCTGCCACCATTTTGTTTTCCAGAGGCTGTACACCATTTCTATGTGGCGTGGGGGAGGTTAACTTTTGAAGGTAGAATCCCTGAAAAGATATTGTTCTTCTAGTCATGAAGTGTGTATCTCTGTGCAGGATGTGGAGAAGGAGCTGGAGGTGCAGATCGGGATGAAGCAGGAGATGGAGCTGTCCATGAAGATGCTGGAGAAAGATATCTGTGAGAAGCAGGACGCTCTGGTGGAGCTCAGGCAGCAGCTGGAAGACCTTCGTGTCATCAACCAACAGCTGAGCCACAAGTCACAGGTGAGCCGAACTGCATGTCTGATCCCTATTGAACCGCATCAGTGCATGCAACCTACAGGATCCCCATTTGATTTGTATATCAGTATGAAATCGGGAGCAGAGCGGGAGAAAGGGTTAAAAACCCTCAGAACTAACATCAGGAGTGTCAGGTGCAGGTATTTTTTTTACAGGATCACGTAAACAACGGAACAGGTTACATGTAAAGATGTAAAGGTCCGTTTTTAAAGGACGGACTAACGTGACTCATCTTCCTCAGAGTTCAGACGCCGGCTCTAAACAGAAGAGTGAAGCCATCGCTCGCCTGGAGGAGAAGATCAACCAGATGACGGGGACTGTAAAACAGATGGAGACCAGGTGAGGGCAGTTGTCACAGCCAGGAGTGGTGTTGTTGAATGATTATTACAGCCGATCTTCACAGAATCACTTACCTACAAAAACATCTTTTTGTCCTGTTTTGTCATTTTTCTCCCTCCACTTTCATTATTTCTTTTTCATGATCACTATTTGTTTGGCTCATGAATCAGTGAGAAGCATGCGGTGAAGCAGGCCAGAAACCTGAACTCAGCAGCAGGGAAGCTGCTGCAGCTGCAGCAGTAGCTGCGTACAAACATACAACCCTGCCTAATATAGACATAACCAAACTAGGATGTTATCTTTTCTGTACAACGCTCCTTTGTTGTTGAAAATAAAACCATTTTCCCACAACCTCCTGCAGTGGCTCTCCAGCATCAGCTTTGAGTAGTTTGGACTGAATGGATCCTTTTAGCAGCCTTTAATCCTTGTGTTCTCTGACAGGTCGGATTTATACTTTTGTTTGGTAGGCATTTCTTTAAAATACAACATTAATGCTTTTTGGCAAAGGTAGGACGAGTTGATGGCATGGTGTCTGAACGTCCACTGTGAGCAGTTTTAAGACCTGATGGACTGATGATTAATGTGCTGACGAACACGTCCTGGATTTTTGGGAGGTCGTGGACTCGCTGTAAAGTTATTCCAAAGAATAGGACCCACTACCGATCCACACTGAAGTGTAGTAGGCCAGGACAGGAGCGAGATAAAGTAAGAAGCAAGAGGCAAAATTAATTCATTAATTTTGAATTGTATGTGAACATAACATTGGTGTAACCTGTAGTGCTCATTAGGCTAATAAAACAATACACAAACGCAGCCGGCTTCTTCTTCTTTGGCTAAAGTTTCCCTGTTGTCCTCGTTGGGTTTCACTCACTTTTCAGTCAACTCTCATTTTTTGTTTTTTTTAATTCATTTTTAAGTTTGTTCCTTTTGTCAAGTTTTCATTTTTTACCATAAGTGTATGTAACTCCCCCTCCCCTGACCAGATGCAAACAGGCTGAGAGAGAGAGGGGTCTGGCTGTAGAGGCCAACCGGCTCTTCAAACAAGAGTTTGGGGACAAAATCGAGAGTCTGCAGGTGGAGGTGGAGCAGCTGAGGAAGCACAGGTAAAGTCTGAGGGAATCGGGAGGTGAATATTGTAAAAACGCCGGCCGATACAGCGGAAATGTATTCTGATGCAGGTCAGTCCATGTCTCAGTTACAATATATATCATGATCATAGCGTTTTCTTTATATTCAATAAATAAAAAGTCTAAATTAAACTTCCACATGGTAACGGTAATGGCTTTTTGTAATCTCCTGTGTGAATTACATACGTAACAAATGAGAAGTATTGAATAGCCATATTTAGTGCAAAATTAACAAAACATGCAGCAATGGGAACATAAAGCGTCGCCCAGATGATGTCAATATTGCAGAAATGCATCAGAACCAGCCATCCCTAATTATAAGTGATGTATTGTTTTATTATGGTCATTATAAACTCTGACTCATTTTAAAATGCTGCATGTGGCATTAATTGTTTATATTTTTAGCCTTTGGGATGTTTATCTTGAGAAGAGATCAGATTATTTGAATTCTGCACGTCTTTCCATTAAAAAAAGGTGTTTATTTTCTTCGGATGGATCATAATTATTATTATTATTAACGTTCTTAGTATAAACTTAGAACATCACTACAATGTTGTTTTTAATGACAAGATGATTTTGAATGTGTATGAGTGGGTTGTATGGAAGGGTTCAATAATTAATGAAAGAATTTTTCAGTGCACTGTTTTTGTTTTTTTAATTTCAGGTCTTATCTGGAGCAAGAGTTGAGGAAAGAGCGAGAGCGAAGGAGCGAGCATCATCTGGACGCCACGTCTGGAAAGTCCAGCACTCCTCGGAGGGAAAGGAGACTCCCAGAGAACATACCGAAAGTAACACTGTGATCATATTACCGTATTTTTCGGATTATAAGTCGCTCCGGAGTATAAGTCTCACCAGCGGAAAATGCAGAATAAAGAAGGAAAAAAACATATATAAGTCGCACTAGAGTAAGTCGCATTTTTGGGGGAAATTTATTTGATAAAATCCAACACCAAGAAACGACATTTCATCTTGAAAGGCAATTTAAAATAAAAATAGAATAGAGAACAATAGGCTGAATAAGTGTACATATGTTAGTGTGGTATGTTAACGTAACATATTACGGTAAGAGTCATTCACATAACTATAACATATAGAACATACTCTACGTTTACCAAACACTCTGTCACTCCTAATCACTAAATCCAATGAACTCTTCTTCCTCGGTGTCACTTCTGAACAACTCCACCAACTCCAAGTAGCAGGTAGCATCTTTTTTTTCACAATAAGTGAATATATATACGCCTGATATACGCCTAGTCTCTTACGTGGCTGATATAAATAATAGCCCGGGCTATTATTTGATATTTTACGGTAATGTGTTAATAATTTCACACATAAATCGCTCCAGAGTATAAGTCGCACCCGTGGCCAAACTATGAAAAAAACTGCGATTTATAATCCGAAAAATACGGTATGCTAAATTCAAGTCCGTCTATCTTGTCCTTTATATTAATTAGTATGTGTGTGTTTTACCACCAGCGTCCCCCAGAATCCCCGTCAGTCAGAAGGGAGGAGGAGCAGTTAAACACGGAGGACAAAACGAGCCTGAGCTCCAGCGTGTGAGTTTCAACAAGTACACATTTAAGAACAAATATATATATATAATCCTTTTTTTTTTTAATTCATCCTTCCTTTTCTCCTCCTTTTTAAGGTCCTCAAGGTCACACCATGAGGACGAACAGGTGAGGTCGAAGACGCGCTGAATAAAATGTTGAATCGTCTTAACATAGATGTGAAACTTTGAAACTCCTGTCACTCTTTTCATACTGTAAGGATGCAAACAATCAACTAGTGTTGTAATATTAGTGCTGGATCATTAAAAAAAAAAAAAATCCCATAATTCAGTCACATAGTTGAAAGAGCATATAGAAGCCTTCTTGGAAACGTTTTTTATCGTTTATACAGGTGTTTCGCAAATCGCACAAAGAATGTTTTGCTGCCCATTTGGACTTTTTCCTATTAAACTATATGTGTGTGTTATTTAACATTGTGTTATTTGTATTGTCAGTACCTTTGCTGTACTTGGGAGTAGCCAAAGACAAATTTCCCCTTAAGTGGACAATAAAGACGCCACTCTAATGTAATATAATGTAATTAACCTCATATTATTGATTGGTTTTCTGCAGGACGAGTCCTTCACAGAGATCAGTCAGCCTTCCATCTGTACGATGTGTGAGCAGGACGACTCCCTCCTGAAGACAAAGGTACCAGGGCGGAGGGTTATTCTGAACTTCTTGTCTCTACAATATTTAGCGCCATTATCAATCCAAAGAGGATGTTTATATGAAGCTTATACGTCCGTCTCATAATGAGAATGTGACATAAAAGATCCTTAAATGTACAGTTGTCCTTTTTGTTTTCTGGTCAGGTTCATCTGTTTTTACTTGTCACTTCGATTCATTTGTAAACGCACCAAAGCACGTGCAGTCGCCTGGTTCCTGTTCTGACTCCAACAGCAATATTTAAGTATATAATGAAACATATATTAAAACTATCATTTATTTTACTGTGCTTACTTTTTTTTAAAGTGGTTGCCAATGGCAACTGTTACTGTCAAGCCGTCTTATAGCTGTCCGCTTTACTTTAACACACAGATGTTTTTATAGGAACTGACCACCAATGCTCAAATAAATGAGCAAGCTTAAATAAATGGGATTTTTAGATCAATTATACTTCTTTTATTTAGTTTTATTGTATCATCTATCACTCCTCCATGATAGACTGTTAAATTAATGTTTATCAGTCACTCTTAGCAGTGGCGCTCTAACGATCTATTGGACGGATTGCAATGAAAGTCGGTGGTGACGTTCACATTTTTCCTGAATTATTACGTCTTTGGTCGTTTCTTCACTGACGGGATGTCGATGTTAGCATTTAGCTCAAAGCACCGCTGTGCTATAGTACAGCCTCACAGAGCTGCTAACACGACTGTAGAGTTTCGTTCAGACCTGATATTTTGTCAACAGTAAATTGATTTCTCAAGATTTTACAAGATCATGTCATATTTTCAGATATTGACAATAGCATTTTGAAATCTGAACATGAGACAGGGAAGGGTAAACTCTAACTAATGTCTTGGTAATTTCAAGCTTGCCATGCATTTGTTAAAGAGGATTTAAAGAAATAATAGGAACCTTTTTATTTAAGCTTCAGTTAGAGCAATGCAGGTGCTGCAAAATTGTATACTATAGAGAATAAATAAGTAGCCATTAAAAAGTAAACCAAATAATATAAAAGGAAATGCCGGATGGTTAATTTGACCCTTTGATGAGAGAAGTTATTAACATTTTGGTTGCTTCAGTAACGTGAAGCTTTGCTAAGGAAAGACCTTGTACTGTGAGCAGAAGACTTCGCTTACCATCCCAGTGTGTTATAATGTTGTTTCTCTCTCTCTCTAGAAACAGTGTAAGAACTGCAGCGGCGTGTTCTGTGAGAGCTGTGTGTCCAACGAGCTGCCGCTGCCTTCCTCCATTCTCCCAGAGACGGTGTGCACCGCCTGCTTCTCTCTGTTACTCCAACAATACGCTTCAACACCAACATGAACCAACTCTGCATTTTTACTACAAGACGCACGGAAACCAGACAGAGGCTTTCATAAAAAAACTGGCACTGCAAAAACGCACTTTTGGACTTTGGGACTTTGAGACGTTATGACAGATCTGATGGAGCCCTGAAGCGATATTTTACTTTCTTTAAGTTGGAAAAATGTGTGTTGAGCTGCTGTGGTATTTCTTCAGGGAAAACCTGCACCCAAAAAGCTTTAAAAACAAAACAGCACCTGAATGAAGATTTACTGATATAAAATGACAACATGAATCATCTCATGCCTTTAAAAACTGACTTTCCACAATGTCCACTAAGTGGATAATTGATTAAAAGGTCAACTGACATTTTTGTTTTTTAATAATTCAGTTTTAAAAGATAAAAAAAGAAAAACTGGACTGTGCTCCGTTACAACACCGTTGTAGATGTGATGATGTAGCATGGCACTTAAATGAAGCATGGATTTACACGTGTAAAGTGGCATCTGATTCAGACAACATTAAACAGCCCATTTGGGAAATACTGTATGTGCTGTTAAAAGCTTCATATACTCTCTAAAATTGAGAAGAAGAATCAAACATCACTGATACACTCAGTCTAATCAGTTAAGGAAATTGTAATGCAGAATTTAAGACAAGAAAAATACAAACATTTAAGTTATATAGCAATATTATGACCAAAACCCTCTGATTATTTCGCATCAAATTTCATCGGGTGTTGAATGTGTTAAGTGAAGCGTTTGAGGTGCTGGTCGCTAGATTGTGTTACCTTTCCAGTGTCTTTATGCTAAGCTAACTGGCAATAGCTTCATATTTACCTTGCAGACATAAGAGTGCAAAATGAGGGTCTTTACCCAAACGTCAGACTACTGCTTTAAGTTTACAAAGCTGAATATATTCTGTAAGACAAACTATTTCTTTACTGCTTTGTTCTGTATTAATAAGAAGTGTTATTAACAAAGTAGCTTAAAAGGCGTGTTTTCATCAGAGATGATCTCTAACAGTGCTGCAGTTAAATCATAAAATCCAACATTCACATATTTAGATTCCCCTCTTTTCTCTGGTTGATCCGTTTCTGGGCGTCTTAAACCACAGCACTTTTAAATGCATCTCTCTCTGTCTCTCTCTCTCTCTCTCTCTGTCTGACTGGTTTGAAGTGGACACATCTTTAGAACAGCTGTTTTCACCTTTTGTTGCTTTACATGAAGGATAATTAGAAGCTCAGTATAAAAACAGCTTAGTCGTTTCTTGTTGAAGATAATTAACATGCGGGATGGCACTGCTTCTTAGATCAACAATTAAACTTTTATTAAATTTTACTGGCGTATGACTGGATTACTTTAACATACTTTTCGCCTTTGTGTTGCAGAAAGGGGTCTTTAATTTCACATAATCCTAGATCCTCTGCAAGCTAAACTAAAAGCCCTTTTCAGAAAGTACCTCGGACGGTTTTCAGTGTGCAGGATGTGATTTGTTTGCTCTTTTGAATTATTTTCTGCTCAGAAACATTTTGCAGATTAGTGAAAATACCCTTTAGTTTAAGTGATTAGCTTTTGACAACAACACAAAAAAGTCTTTTTAAAGAAAAGAAAAAAAGCACTGCACAAGATGCATCCCCCGTAATTAGTTTGATCGTTTTAGAAACCTTTTTATATTTCATAGAAACAAACACACCCCTCACTTTCAAACATGTTTTTTTCCCCAGCATAACTAAGTGTTAGTTAATAAGATACTTAAAAACCCTGTAAAAACTGGGTAAACAAGTCATTAATTCATTATACTGTATTATAGGACAATTTTAAAAAGAATCTTAGTTTTACGATCTGCCATAAAAAATACAAAACTGAATTAGCCAAAGTAGTACAGTAACAGTTATTCTGTACAAGGTCATTTTAATGACTATAGAGACTTTATTTTAGAGATTAAAAATAATCACCCATTTCCACAATCGTTTAAGTCATTTTTCAGGCAAAAATGTCAGAAAATACATTTTTTTTAGCCTCTCGGATTTGGAGATATCCTCCTTTTCTCTGTTTTCTATCATATTAAACTGACAAAACAAGCCATTTAAATACATCACCTTGACCTTTAAGAAACTGGGACGGACATTCCACTAATTCTTACATTTTATAGACCAAACAATCATCAATGAAAATAATACTTAGTTGCAGCCCTACCTGACTTTATTTGCTTAATAAATTAAAGTGATACTGTAACATCAGGATTCAGGTTCAGGGTGAAAAGTCTCCACAAACGAGTCACAAAGTCACAAATGACAACTCGCTTTACGGCACAAAGAGGAAAACGCTTTAGCTGCAACTGAAACATTACAATTATTTATTGGAACAATTCTTATCATGACACGTCAGTTTGAAGAAAAAACAGCTCTCAGGAAATGGTGAAGAATATTTAAATGTAACATGAAACATTATTAGATCTTGAGTCTTAAGTGCCCCTAATTATGGATCATGGGCGTGGAGATGAATCCCAAGAGATAGCTGCATTTGATGCCATATTTGATCATTTATAACCTTTACTAAATGACTAATTAACTCCCTCTTTTTAGATAGAGACATGTTTTTTTCTTTGGACACCAGGAATTATTATGTGATGTCCTAGTCAGGCTGGAAAATAAATATATAGTCTTGTGTGTGTTAAGCATCTGTGTGTCACCTGCAGGAGAAAAATAAAACAGGTTAACTAACATCTGGAGGGGAACTTGAAAACAACAACAAAGTGTGTATGAGAAGATAAAAGATAAAAAATAAATTCACTTTTTTTTTTACGAAAAGGAAAGCAGCACAGAGACTTTAGTGTCTTTGTTCCATAATATGCTGGAAATTCCCAGCTGGTGGTTTGTAATTACAACTTACAGAAACCAACACAGCCACTAAACTCTCCTCTCCTTTGTAACTTCCTTAAAAGTGTGGATCATAAAACAAGCAACTTTCTGGATCTAACTGAGCGTTTCTCACCTCCTTCAGTCAAAGTTTGGTGGAGAGTTCAGGTATAGCTCGACATATCGTTCTCCTAAAAATCAGAGAAGGTTCAAAAAGTTAGTTAAACTCCTCTGTGTCTGTCTGTCTGTCCGTCTGTCCGTCTGTCCGTCTGTCCGTCCGTCCGTCCGTCCCTCCCTCCCTCCGTCCGTCCGTCCCTCCCTCCCTCCCTCCCTGGTGTTAAATGCTTTCTGACAGTCTCACCTATGTACATTCTGTCTCTGGACATGCCGGTCAAGGCGTCCTGGTGGCAGCTGAAGTAAACGTCGGCCTCTCCAGTCGGCCTCCCTTGAGGACCGCATTCAATCAGGATCTTAGACACGAGTAGAGGAGAGAAGAACTGCGAGAGAAAAACAAAAAAACATGTACACAGTGACCTCTACTGCAACAACACAACATGCTTCAATTCACCAACAGTATCTTTATTTTACTTTTATTTTTTTACCTTAACAATGTCTTCTCCGGACACCTGGAAAGGAAGTCCTCTCATGTGGATGTAGTGAGGTGGAAGAGATCCTTATGGAGCGGATAGAACGTTTACACCAGGATAAACAAAAAAAGAAACTATCGCCTCATTTTACCACAGCCTACTCTCCCAGTTGACTTGTATTTAAAACATATGCTCAGTTTACATTAACTGCATCCTCATGTGATGTGAATACCTGTAATAAAAAGCCTAAATGAGCTGCTTATTATGCACCAAAGTCTCTCTAAAGTATAAATGTGTGTTTGAGCTACAATTAATCATTTGAAAGTCAGATTAGAACCCTGATTGTTAACATAATACTTATTTCTCTTAATCTTGTGTGGAGCGGAGCAAACTAAAAACCTAATACAACCCAAAGCCCTAAAGCCTCCTCACTTGTTCCGCTCTGTGAGGTGGGGACAGGCCTCCTGTTGGCCGTCTGAGGGCTGGTCATCTGAGGAGCAGCTGCAATCGCCGGCCTCCTAGTTGAATGTATCTGGTCACTTCTGCTGGGAAACACCTCGATGTATCTGCAAGTACAAACAGAAGAACATGAGTAGGCGAACGGGGAGATGCTCGGAGAGAGACAAGTACAGAATACACAGTTTGTACAGTAGATTAATGTATGTTATTAATGTGGAACCAAAGTTCACACGTGAAAGATCCGCCTGGAAACACATGCTTATTATATACACGTGCACAATGCAAGCTGTGCTGGAAGAATACAGCAGATGGCGCTAGTGATAAAGCGATGGTTCCGCTCAGGTGCTTTGTGGTTGCACTCACAAATCTTTATTTTTCATATACAATAGAGTGCTGCGGGGGTGACATAGTTTTGAAGGCCGACCCTGAAGTTAGCATCGTCGTAGTTCCCTCCTCCCTCAGTGCAGTAAATATTTCCATTTTGGATTAATGCAGAAAATATGCTCTGCGGTGAGCAAAAGTTTATGACAAACACCACTTTTATGATGTTTATGCAAATGTTCCCTCAGTCCCCAGCAAGAACATTGTGACAGGATTCTAAAGTCTCTACAGATCTTAATGGGAGTGCGCGCAGCATCCTACCTGTTTCCGATGATCTCTCGGTCTCTACGCAGAGCTTCATCTGCTGCTTCCTGAGAGGTAAACTGCACGAAGGCGGCTCCAGAGTTTCTTCCTTTGTTGTCTGTGACGATGGTGATCCCGTTCTCCAGTATATCCAAACCTGAAAGACACAAAAAACAGATTCGGAAGTTGTCTCTGTTCATCGTTCTACGTCTCAAATATCAGAGCACCAGAGTCACAGACAAAAGAAAATGAATAAATCAACTAATTATGTTAATATGTTTATGGCAACATGGCTCTTAGGTGGCAGATCTCCTCACCACACATCTCTAACTTTATTCATGAGTGTGTCTCAGAGCCGGCTGCCGCAGTACCGTGGTACAAAGGAACAGATCCAGTGTTTCCAGTAAATGTAGTAACTTTTCGCAAGTCCAAGTCAAGTCTCTTATGGTTTTAATAAAATAGAGTTGCTACCGCATTGTATAATTACCGGTACACAAGGTCCCAACTAATGACACCTTATAATCTAGTGTAAATAAATAAAGTCTGCTGTTCCCATTACCTGGAAAACAGGATTGAAACTTCAGGTCCTGCTCTCTTTGGAGGATTTTAAGACATTTGATAATAATTTGGAGGCAGACTCATCTGGCTGAAGATAGTCTGCATTATATATAAATGATTATGGTGGATTTTTATGTATATTTGCTTTTTTTAGTTATTTGATATGTTTGTATTGTATTATAGTCATGTATTTTATACTGGCTGCTCATTCTGTTTGTCAGAAACGTTGTCAGTCGTGCTGCTGTCTGTCTCAGGACACTCTGAACAAAGAGATGTTTAATGTCACCAGCTCTTTCTGTGAAATACATGAAAAAAATCCTCCAGCCTCTCAAACGCAGAGTAAAGGTTTAATCTAATAACGCAGTAACATTAATGTTACGTGGTCAACAATAAACCTGTGACGTAAACTTGCCTTTCGCTGACATTAATAATAAATTAGTATTCCTCCCGGTTTAACAGCATTAGCCCGCAGATGGAGGCAGCACCGGCAAGAAAACACTTTTCAAAAATATGTAATTTAATGAAGGCCAATCTAAAAATTAGTCTCTCACAAAGCTAACATTAGTAACAAGCTAACGTTGATAGTTTATGCAGCTGAGCTTAACACAGATGTTGCATTCTGTGATTATTTTGCTTCGGCTTTGCCTGAAGTTATTAAAGCCAAACAATATGACGGTAATGTAACTGCAGCAGCAGACTGGGCTGAAGTTAGATTAAAATTGGATATTCAGATAGAATGGGACCAGAGTGAATATCCATATCCAACTTAAAACTAACTTCACCCCCATCATGTGTGGCCGCTCTCACATCTCTGTGGGAAAGAATGACTTTCTGCTCCTGATGTTAATGCTCAAAAAAAGCACAGAAATATAAAGATTGTGCACGAGTCTCAAATCTCGAGTCCGAATCCAATCTCAAGTCACATTTGTGTGCGACTCGAGTCCGAGTCTCAAACTCGAGTCCCCATTTCTGATGTAGAGCTGGGAGAAGCTTACCTGAAAAAAACTGGGTGATATCGGCCTTGTTGCAGGAGAAAGGGAGACCTCTGAGCCGCACCACCGCGCTTTCAGCTGGAGCCTGAACGGCTTTCTTCAGTATGGCTTCAGCGTCGTTGTTCGTCACTTCATTCACTGCAAAAAAAAGAAACAAACAGGACATGAGCATCGGTTTTCATCATGTGTGGTCGCTTATTTACATTATTTTGTTAATCTTATTCAAAAGTCCCAGTGAACCAGCATGAACAACAGCAGGACCCAAAAGAGACTAACCTTCAACGTAACGTGGTCCGAGGTAGTGCCGGTGCTTCTCCAGAGCTTTGCTGACATCCTCCTCGTGCTCCAGCTCAAGGAAGGCCTGTCCCGATGGCCTCCCCATGGCGTCCGCGGTGAGATGGATCCCGTTCACCCCGTCACGGATCCTACATTCTGTAGAAAGGTAAAGAAATGTTAGCAAACAGCTTTTTAAGAGGGAAAAACAAGCACTTTCAAGTCACCTTAAACAAAGATTGAAAGAACATTCATTTGTTTGCATTTCTAACTGTCAAAGATCATACAGCCTTTAAATCAATTAAAAATAGTTCACAAGTAACAAGAAATGTCTGTATCTGTTCAAACAACTTCAACAAAAAAGATCAGCTCTACATGGGTGATTGTGCAGATGAAACGCCAGTTTAATTTTTCAAGAAGTATATTCCAATTCAAACATATTCCTAACCTTGAAAACATAACAGTTTAAATTAAGCATTTTCCAAACTTTCAAGACTTTACCTAATCGTAATATCCAACTGTTGTCATTAGTTGCATACTGACAGTTGTCTTAACATATCATCTGCCCGGCTGCAGTTACTGTTCATGTAACCTTTCGTTGTTGGTTTCTTTATTTATTTATTTACACATATAAAAGAATAAACAGACGAAATACATAATTTGCGAGTGAATGTGAAGGAGAATTGCCTTAAAACCCCTGAGAGGAGCTTGAAGAGTGGCACTCTCCAGGCAGCATATTACAACAAAATAATTAGGACATTAAAGTAATAAATTTCCTCTGCTCCATAGACCGGATACACTAGTCTTTTCTCTGCTAATTAATTTTATCTCTCTTCCACCCCTTTGTCATCTGCGGCATTATGTATATCTGTGACTGTCAAATCCAAACTCTCACCTGAGAAGAACTGCAGAAGGTCCTGAGCTGCGCAGGACCATGGGAGACCTTTCACGTGCACCACGTACACCTCCTTCTTCTCCGGCTCTGTATCCGGCTGATATTCCGGCAGCGGAGGGTACTCAGCTTCACTAGGTTCTTCTGCCTGGAAGACAAGATGAAAAAAATATATATATTTAGCCACAAATGCTGCTGTACATCATCAGCTATTTAACGCCAATACGAACGGAGTAACCTGTAGAAGTATTGCTGTTAATGGACCAAGGCGAGTTTTTTAAACAGGTGATTGTTGATATTGCTTTTTTTATAATCCAGTGGTAGAAAATATTAAGAACTGTACGTGTACAATATTGAGATACATTTAGGAGGGAAATATTGTACTTTTTACTCCACTCCTTTTACCTGATAACTTGAGGTACTTTGCAGATTAAGATTATTAATACAAAGGGACATAAATGTGTCTTTGGTTTATATGTGCAAAATCTATATTATAGTTAGTATATGTTAATTCTGTGGTTGCTTGCATCAGCGGGTCTGTCTGTCTGTGTATCTGTCTGTCTGTGTGTGTGTGCCTGTCTGTCTATGTCTGTCTGTCTGTCTCTGCGTGTCTGTCTGTCTGTCTCTGTGTCTGTTTGCGTTTCTATCTGTGTCTCTGTCTGTCTGCTTGCCTGTCTCTGTGTATGTGTCCGTCTGTCTCTGTGTCTATGTATCTGTATGTTTGTCTGTCCGTCTACATATCTATGTGTTAAAACATGTAATTGCAGATTGTAGTAAAGTTATTAGAACAATACTCGGCCCTCTGTGTGGGACTAACCTTGGTGCAGAAGCGGTGCAGGCTGCTTCTCACTGCGGACTGCAGCTGATAGACAGCCCGGGTTGTCGACCTCCATGTCGGCTGTTGAATGAACCCGCACCGGCCTGAAAACAACACGGCGCTGCTGCTGCATCTGGTTGTGATCCCTCCTGTCGGTAACGTAACTGGTAAAGTTGCCTTTCCTGCGACACACCGCTGCAGTAAAAACAACACAGCTTTGCTGTTCCGGGACATGTTAGAAAGGGACAAATAGTTGCTTTTTAGGCTGAAACGAGACGATATAATTAACAGTTTTGAGTCAGTTTCTCTTTCAATTTAGCTAGTTTGTTTAGCTAACGGCGTAGCGTGAGGTTATAGGAAGCAAAACTGACCGACTCACGTGGGTAAGTCAAGGACAGCGCTCTGGAGTTTCAACTGAGCTAACAAGCTAACAGGCTAACCACTTTCTACTTCCGGTTACATTTCACAACAAAAGCCGAAACATGACAAGGTACTTTTTGATCAACTTGCACAGCTCAGAATTGAATGACATATAATACTACTCATACCACTCAATGCATTTTTTTTTTTAATTATATAACATTTAATGATTTATTTAGATTTACACAAACTCACAACACACTTGTATTGCTCTATTAATTAAAACATATTTTTAAAAGCTTTAAAAATAGACCTGAATTCTACAATTAAACTTGACTAGCAATTGAATAAAATTAAAAACATATTTTTCCAACTTTCTACCTTTTCCTGGACTTTATTTTAGGATATGTATTTTCTTTAAATGCATATAGACTAATTCAAACAATATTTAAATGGTGCTATTGTTAATTAACATACAACCAGTTTAGAAAACATTTAGCCCCTTACATTTTGAATATGAAAAATCCTTCCTCTGCATACATTGGCAGAATTTTAAGCATCTTTTAAATTTTAATTATCATTTTTATTTGTTTTATTTTATTTTTTTGAAATACCGAAACTGAAAAATAATGTTAAAAGAAAATATCTGCCTGCTACAATCCTAACATTTCGATTATTTTTCAAGTTTCCAAGCATCCATCTAACATCCCAACAAAATGCACCATATTCACCTTTTAAACTAAAATCACTTCATATTATTTGAAGGCTATAAGGGAAATGGTGTTGTAACTAACTCCCACTTGACAACAGTCTTCGCCCTCAAGTACTTCTTCTCTTAATCGGCTCTTGTTAGTGTTTCATTTTGCTGCCCTCTTAAGGCCAGGATGCCATAAAATCCTCATAATGTCTTGTGTGCAACACCGGAGCCACAGCAATAAAATGAGTTTCATTCCTCCAGCTCATCCAGTCACACAGATGGGATTCAGCACAAAGATGTTTATCATGGAAACTAATTAAGATGCTGCTGATTCTTCTGGCTCTGAATGTCCCACCACAAGTGCTATTACACACTAAATTGCCTCATAGAAAAAGAAAAAAAATCCGTTTATGGGTTAGTTTTGATTTTAGCTGCAGCAGGCGGAAGTTTAATTATTGGTTATTCAGAACGTAGCCTGAGATACGAAACATTTTAATCGTTATCTGTGGGGAAATTTTACTCATAATACCTGCAGTGCTCCTTCTATTGGCATGAGATGTGATCAGATTGCCAAACTGTGTGAGATGATGCATGATATAAAAGTTGGCATATTGGCCCAAACATACAAACGTTGTTGTATGATAACAGTGACTAATGAGATATTTGGCTGATTATAACCACCAAATGCTAAAAGTACTTTTCCAAGAAAAAAAAAAAAAACAAAAGAAAGAAAAAATATAGTTAAAGTAATAAACAGTTCAAATGATTTGCTTAAAGTAATGGGTACACGGTTTAAAGAGAGAGATACTTTCTCAAAATATTGACTTAGTATCTCAAAATAATGAGAAACTATCTAAAACAATATTGACTTAGTATCTCAAAATAATGAGAAACTATCTAAAACAATATTGACTTAGTATCTCAAAATAATGAGAAACTATCTAAAACAATATTGACTTAGTATCTCAAAATAATGAGAAACTATCTAAAACAATATTGACTTAGTATCTCAAAATAATGAGAAACTATCTAAAACAAT
Organism: Echiichthys vipera; assembly: GCF_963691815.1. Taxonomy (NCBI): domain Eukaryota; kingdom Metazoa; phylum Chordata; class Actinopteri; order Perciformes; family Trachinidae; genus Echiichthys; species Echiichthys vipera. The sequence continues at coordinate 8,071,888 of NC_139829.1, read as the reverse complement.
ATTGACTTAGTTTTTCAAAATAATGAGAAACTATCTAAAACAATATTAACTTAGTATCTCAAAATAATGAGAAACTATCTAAAAAATATTGACTTAGTATCTCAAAATAATGAGAAACTATCTAAAACAATATTGACTTAGTATCTCAAAATAATGAGAAACTATCTAAAAAATATTGACTTAGTATCTCAAAATAATGAGAAACTATCTAAAAAATATTGACTTAGTATCTCAAAATAATGAGAAACTATCTAAAACAATATTGACTTAGTATCTCAAAATAATGAGAAACTATCTAAAACAATATTGACTTAGTATCTCAAAATAATGAGAAACTATCTAAAAAATATTGACTTAGTATCTCAAAATAATGAGAAACTATCTAAAAAATATTGACTTAGTATCTCAAAATAATGAGAAACTATCTAAAACAATATTGACTTAGTATCTCAAAATAATGAGAAACTATCTAAAACAATATTGACTTAGTATCTCAAAATAATGAGAAACTATCTAAAAAATATTGACTTAGTATCTCAAAATAATGAGAAACTATCTAAAAATATTGACTTAGTATCTCAAAATAATGAGAAACTATCTAAAAAATATTGACTTACTATCTCAAAATAATGAGAAACTATCTAAAACAATATTGACTTAGTATCTCAAAATAATGAGAAACTATCTAAAAACAATATTGACTTAGTATCTCAAAGTAATGAGAAACTATCTAAAAACAATATTGACTTAGTATCTCAAAATAATGAGAAACTATCTAAAACAATATTGACTTAGTATCTCAAAATAATGAGAAACTATCTAAAACAATATTGACTTAGTATCTCAAAATAATGAGAAACTATCTAAAACAATATTGACTTAGTTTTTCAAAATAATGAGAAACTATCTAAAACAATATTGACTTAGTATCTCAAAATAATGAGAAACTATCTAAAACAATATTGACTTAGTATCTCAAAATAATGAGAAACTATCTAAAAAATATTGACTTAGTATCTCAAAATAATGAGAAACTATCTAAAACAATATTGACTTAGTATCTCAAAATAATGAGAAACTATCTAAAAAATATTGACTTAGTATCTCAAAATAATGAGAAACTATCTAAAAAATATTGACTTAGTATCTCAAAATAATGAGAAACTATCTAAAACAATATTGACTTAGTATCTCAAAATAATGAGAAACTATCTAAAACAATATTGACTTAGTATCTCAAAATAATGAGAAACTATCTAAAAAATATTGACTTAGTATCTCAAAATAATGAGAAACTATCTAAAAAATATTGACTTAGTATCTCAAAATAATGAGAAACTATCTAAAACAATATTGACTTAGTATCTCAAAATAATGAGAAACTATCTAAAACAATATTGACTTAGTATCTCAAAATAATGAGAAACTATCTAAAAAATATTGACTTAGTATCTCAAAATAATGAGAAACTATCTAAAAATATTGACTTAGTATCTCAAAATAATGAGAAACTATCTAAAAAATATTGACTTACTATCTCAAAATAATGAGAAACTATCTAAAACAATATTGACTTAGTATCTCAAAATAATGAGAAACTATCTAAAAACAATATTGACTTAGTATCTCAAAGTAATGAGAAACTATCTAAAACAATATTGACTTAGTATCTCAAAATAATGAGAAACTATCTAAAACAATATTGACTTAGTATCTCAAAATAATGAGAAACTATCTAAAACAATATTGACTTAGTTTTTCAAAATAATGAGAAACTATCTAAAACAATATTGACTTAGTATCTCAAAATAATGAGAAACTATCTAAAACAATATTAACTTAGTATCTCAAAATAATGAGAAACTATCTAAAAACAATATTGACTTAGTATCTCAAAATAATGAGAAAACTATCTAAAACAACATTGACTTAGTATCTCAAAATAATGAGAAACTATCTAAAAACAATATTGACTTAGTATCTCAAAATAATGAGAAACTATCTAAAACAATATTAACTTAGTATCTCAAAATAATGAGAAACTATCTAAAACAATATTGACTTAGTATCTCAAAATAATGAGAAACTATCTAAAACAATATTGACTTAGTATCTCAAAATAATGAGAAACTATCTAAAACAATATTGACTTAGTATCTCAAAATAATGAGAAACTATCTAAAAACAATATTGACTTAGTATCTCAAAATAATGAGAAACTATCTAAAAATATTGACTTAGTATCTCAAAATAATGAGAAACTATCTAAAACAATATTTACTTAGTATCTCAAAATAATGAGAAACTATCTAAAAAATATTGACTTAGTATCTCAAAATAATGAGAAACTATCTAAAACAATATTGACTTAGTATCTCAAAATAATGAGAAACTATCTAAAACAATATTGACTTAGTATCTCAAAATAATGAGAAACTATCTAAAAAATATTGACTTAGTATCTCAAAATAATGAGAAACTATCTAAAAATATTGACTTACTATCTCAAAATAATGAGAAACTATCTAAAAAATATTGACTTACTATCTCAAAATAATGAGAAACTATCTAAAACAATATTGACTTAGTATCTCAAAATAATGAGAAACTATCTAAAACAATATTGACTTAGTATCTCAAAATAATGAGAAACTATCTAAAAACAATATTGACTTAGTATCTCAAAATAATGAGAAACTATCTAAAACAATATTGACTTAGTATCTCAAAATAATGAGAAACTATCTAAAACAATATTGACTTAGTATCTCAAAATAATGAGAAACTATCTAAAAAATATTGACTTAGTATCTCAAAATAATGAGAAACTATCTAAAAATATTGACTTACTATCTCAAAATAATGAGAAACTATCTAAAAAATATTGACTTACTATCTCAAAATAATGAGAAACTATCTAAAACAATATTGACTTAGTATCTCAAAATAATGAGAAACTATCTAAAACAATATTGACTTAGTATCTCAAAATAATGAGAAACTATCTAAAAACAATATTGACTTAGTATCTCAAAATAATGAGAAACTATCTAAAACAATATTGACTTAGTATCTCAAAATAATGAGAAACTATCTAAAACAATATTGACTTAGTATCTCAAAATAATGAGAAACTATCTAAAAAATATTGACTTAGTATCTCAAAATAATGAGAAACTATCTAAAAAATATTGACTTAGTATCTCAAAATAATGAGAAACTATCTAAAACAATATTGACTTAGTATCTCAAAATAATGAGAAACTATCTAAAAAATATTGACTTAGTATCTCAAAATAATGAGAAACTATCTAAAACAATATTGACTTACTATCTCAAAGTAATGAGAAACTATCTAAAACAATATTGACTTAGTATCTCAAAATAATGAGAAACTATCTAAAAACAATATTGACTTAGTATCTCAAAATAATGAGAAACTATCTAAAACAATATTGACTTAGTATCTCAAAATAATGAGAAACTATCTAAAAAATATTGACTTAGTATCTCAAAATAATGAGAAACTATCTAAAACATATTGACTTAGTTTTTCAAAATAATGAGAAACTATCTAAAAACAATATTGACTTAGTATCTCAAAATAATGAGAAACTATCTAAAACAATATTGACTTAGTATCTCAAAATAATGAGAAACTATCTAAAAATATTGACTTAGTATCTCAAAATAATGAGAAACTATCTAAAAAATATTGACTTAGTATCTCAAAATAATGAGAAACTATCTAAAAATATTGACTTAGTATCTCAAAATAATGACAAACTATCTAAAACAATATTGACTTAGTTTTTCAAAATAATGACAAACTATCTAAAACAATATTGACTTAGTTTTTCAAAATAATGAGAAACTATCTAAAACAATATTGACTTAGTTTTTCAAAATAATGAGAAACTATCTAAAACAATATTGACTTAGTATCTCAAAATAATGAGAAACTATCTAAAACAATATTGACTTAGTATCTCAAAATAATGAGAAACTATCTAAAACAATATTGACTTAGTTTTTCAAAATAATGAGAAACTATCTAAAACAATATTGACTTAGTATCTCAAAATAATGAGAAACTATCTAAAAAATATTGACTTAGTATCTCAAAATAATGAGAAACTATCTAAAACAATATTGACTTAGTTTTTCAAAATAATGAGAAACTATCTAAAAAATATTGACTTAGTATCTCAAAATAATGATTATCTTGGGAAAGTTTTTCATTATTTTGAGATGCTAAGTCCATATTTTAAGATTACATACCTTATAAGGCTTAGGCCAAAAAGGTAGGGAACCACTGGGCTGAAGGGATCTGAATATTTATTCTACACCTGGATCTGCGTTACTGCTCGCTTGTGCACTGGAAACTGCACCTGAAGGCAACACTGCGCGGACAGCCGAGAAAAGAAAAAAAGAAAACACCGGATCACATGACCGCCTCCGTTATTTCCTGCAGCATCAACCTCTCCGCTGCTCGGCTCCACTCGCTCCTGCCTGCGACAGCACAGCAGTGGTGTGGCCGCTCTGAACGCACGGTAACGGAATAAGAAAAACAGGCCTCTACCACACCGACAACTGTTGCAAACACAGCGACGACGGATATTAAAAGAAAAACACTTGTTTTATCATTTTAGTTGCTGTTGTTTTTAATTTGATAGCCTTACACAAAAAAAAAGCCAGAGCTTCATAATGGCGACAGCTGCGGTGTCTGCCCCTGCTGGCTGCGGCCCCAGCCCCGGGTCTGGAACGGAGCTGGTCCGCGGGCAGGCCTTCGACGTCGGGCCTCGGTACAGCAACCTCTCCTACATCGGGGAAGGAGCCTACGGGATGGTGTGGTAAGTGTAAACGAAGACTCTGTTCTTCTTTTTTAACAACATGTAGAGAGTTTACATCTTTTTTCGGTTTAGCCTGACTTGGCTAACTTGCATCTTGAACAACTTGCCGACCGTTAGTGACGTTAGCTAACGGTCGGTAAATGTCATGTTTTAGCGAGCAAGCAACAGTGTGCAACCGATGTTACTTTAACCAAGACGGCGACCGTTGGCGAGGAAAAAGGGAATAAATCACGGCTGACTTTTGCTGGGTTGTAATAGTAACCGACCAGAGGTCTACTTTATTTAGGTACAACTAATAATAAAGAAGGTTTCGACTATAAAAATGACATTCGCATCGCTTTTAACTTGAATTGCAGCCTCTAGTCCAGGGGGCTTCAACAGGGGGTCCGGGACCCCCCAGGGGGTCCTCCGAGTTACTGCAGGGGGTCCTCCAAATTGTTTGATAATCTTTCAAACGTTTTTTAAAACATGCATTAACAGGAATGCAACATATTATTAGCGAAGATAACCTCATTTTGAATAAATAGATACATGTACAACCTTGATAATAGGTATACTGGCTTATATGCAAGGTATCCATGCACAGATATAATTGGACTAAATGATTTAGTGTTCCTTCCAAATGTATGTTTAACATTAACCTACAATGTTTAAATATATGAATGTGTTAATAATGATCATTGGAATATCTAAGTATTTTATGCACCATAAAAAGCTGCGTTCAGGCTTTAGGCCCTCAGTTTGATACAATATTTGTAGTGGGGGGTCCCTGCTTTGTCTCTCTTTCAGTTAAGGGGTCCTTGGTCTAAAAAACAGGTTTTTCCTTGATGGCTAGTACTGTATATGAAGGAATCTATAAGCGACACACTCTGGAAGCAGTATTTCCTACTTACGTTATATCAGGGGTGTAATGGAAGATACAGTCATCAAAATGAAATTTATGTACAATTTAATTTTCGCTATATACATTTTACCTCATTCTAGTGCATGGCTGGTATGTTAATTGTGTACAACTGCAGCATTCAATCAGATATTTAATCCAAAATATTAAAAATGACGTTTAATTTTAACTGTATCTCTCAGATAGTGTTATGTCACTCTCCTCTACAACACTCTTGTCTTTTTCTATAGACTGTGGTACTGTACTGACCTTAAATCTGCACATTGACTGTACTGTGTTACGTAATATATTGTTCTGGTCAAACAACAGCAGTGTAGATCTTTTTTCCCTCTGTGGTGAGAGGAGCTGGGTTTTCTGAGAACATTGATTTGACACACAGCCTGCCTACAGTGTAATGGCACAGCAGGTTGTTTAGCATCTTTCTGTCTGCAGAATCAGGGAAAAAACGCCTAAAGCACACAGCCACAGTTTGATCCCCTATAAACTAATCACCGGTACATACAGCTCAACATTAAGGCCCCAATGTTGGAAGGATGTTGAGCTGAGGTTACTTTAGCATTACGAGACAATAACACCTCAGAATAAGTGTTGAAATCTGTAGAAGCTGGGCAATATCAGTATTAATATAATGTATATACATACATACATATTAATCAGGAAAAATTGTGACAGTTGATTTAATTATTTGAGTTGTTTTAAAAAAACAAATGTATGTTTTTCTGTGTGGATGAGGGTTTGCTGCTTTGTTTCTGCTTCATATCACTGTAAACGTAATAGCTTCTGGCTTTCGGACTGCCAGACAAAATAAATAATTTGCTGTTTGGTTAGGTTATGATTTGCACGTCGCTGTTTGGTTAGGGTTGCGTTGTCTAAACTATTAATGCTAGATTTGAATGCATTTTTTTGATTACTCATATCATTCAAAAATAGTGATAAGAAGATTTTGTGTTGGGACTATGGGCTGCAAATTAGCTGTTTTTCTAACCCCAACACATTTACATTGATGCTGTTTTATTTGCTTTGTCCCATAATAAAAAGACAAATACATAAACAAGATTTTAGAGAATAATTAATGGAATGAATAATTAGTGTTACATATTGTTGTGTGCCACGGTGTTTTACTGTGGAAGGGGAGGTTGTGGGTTATTAATTGTTGTGTTAAAAGCTATAACTGCTAGTAAGGGCAAAACTAAATGGGCTGCATATGCGGAACATTGCGCTGACGCAGGATGCCGTAGCAAACGTCCAATATATCTATTTGTACATAAATCCCTTTCATATCCCCCATGTTTACTCCCGTTCGCTTTACAGGAAGAGCGATTTGGTCCGCCAGCCGCTAGTGTCACTGTGGAGCAAGTTACCCGATACTCTCTTTGCACAGACGCCGACGTCTACTTCTTCCTGTTTGCAGAGTCAGAGCGAGGAGATTCAAGAAAATGGTGGCAAATGTAAATCCAGCACCTTCGTGTTTAAAAGCACACGTGTGGGAGCACTTGGGGTTTAAGAGGAAGAAGGAAAGTGAAGACTTAGACAAAAGCATCGCGGTTTGCAAGCTGTGTCACACAAACTTGAAATACTCCAGAAACACCACCTACCTACAAGCCTAAAACGTCACCACCCGGACAAGGTAATGTTGACAGAGGACGTCAAGAAGCTGCGGCGTGACCCAAAACAAACCATGCTGGACATGGATGGCGGTTGTTTACACAAATTTACCTCAGCTTCACCAAGGTTGCAAGAATTACCGAGTCCATTGCCTACTTTATTTGTCAGGATTTGAGGCCGTATTATATATTCAAAGGCTTGTTGTAGTTTGCACTGTTTCAATAAATGGAACAAATTTTCTCAGCACATCTTTGATTCATTTTGTCCAGCATTTGAAAGCTGTCCAGTCAGACACACATTGTGTAATTGACGTTTTTAGTTTTCGGTTCAATTAATTCAATCCAAGTGAATGGAACACTCACAAGTCATCTTCAAATCTTTCAGAAAATGATGTGTGTTTATCGAATTATATCGTATCGAATCACATCGTTGACTGAATATCATGATATATATTGTACCGTGAGCTGAATATTGTGATATACATATCGTATCGTGAGATTGGTGTATCGTTACAGCCCTACTACCGATGGCGTCTGTGTAGCAGGTAAAAAAAAACCTGTGGCGCGCCCTCTACATAGGCATGTATTTGTACTAAACATCCTAACATGAGCAAAATTAGGTCAAAATATTCTCGATGTCTGCAGTCAGCGTCCTACCTCTGCTCACACAGAGACAACAAAGCACATTTTTTGTTACAAGTGAAACTGGGCATGTCATCCTCTTAGCCAACAGTTAATGTTGATGTCGTCACTTGTGGGATTCTCATAGCTGTGGTGTTTGTGCACTTCGCCTCTAAGAGATCATCTGTCACTCAAACTGTGTAGGCAGCAACTGTGATGTTTTATTCTTCGAACTTTCTTCGAATGAAGTTTCTGTAAGCTCTTTTTGTTATCTTTTCCACTCATGCTGGCCGGCGGAGCTTTCTTCTTCTGGTTGTTGCAAATAATCCCAGCAATGTAATGCATAAGAGAAATAAAGTTAATATTTTGCATCAAGATCAGACATCCTTTTGACTGTGAAATATGAATTTCCCGCTGAGTTTGAAAGCATTTGTTTGGTTCGTTTGGGCAAGTTTGGACTGTGCATTTTTAGGTCCACCAGAAACTTGAGCTAAGTGGTGCAATTTAAATTACAAGTCTTGTTTATCTTTCAAGGAAACAGTCCTACTGTAAGTGTGAGAATGTCAGCCAAAAATACAATGATTTATGAGTATAAAGACACTTGCTGATAAATATCTTGTTATTATCGTAACTTAGAGCAACATGCACACACACGCCCATCATACTGCACTGACTAATGTTACAATGCCTGGAACTGTAATGGAACTTATGCAAAACTCACTGAGCTGGCAAAATGACAAGTAACAAGAACTTGGATGTCCATTTCTCATTTGTAAATCCTGTGTGACTACGCAACAACACGGTCAGACTATATATTCTGACAGAGCATTGTGATTCATTTACTTTTAGGTTTTCAAGGAGAAATTTCCTGCTTTCCTTGTAATGAATAAGATGACTGTTTTCATCTTGTAGCCCTGGAATGACTGTATCAACACCTTATACCAGCACCATATAGACATAAACACTCCAGTATTCTTCACTCTTGTTCCTGTAAAAGCCCAGCTCTTTACTTTGTTGTTGTTTCTAATGTTTATTTTTGGCATTGGAGTTGTCGATGTGTCAGCCTCAGCCCTGCTTGCACTTACTGTCTTCCTGCGTTCCTCTTTGAGAGCTGTAGTTTTGAGTCAGTTGTTCATGTTGCTTTGATGTGCAGCAGCCAGAGTAAGTGGTGCTGCAAGTAGGCATTCCTTGGTCTGCATCTGAAGTATTTTTGAATCAGGAAGTTGTTCTCTATCTGGCTTTTTGTGTCGGCAGTGCAAACGGCTCCCCCTGGGCTTCATTCAGCAAGTCTTATGAGTCAGAAAAGCTGATTTCATTATACATTTTATGCATAAGCATTTCAAACACAGAGGTTTAACACAATTAGAAAAGATCACAAATACAGCACAAAGATGTTTTTGATTGCTTAAAAAACATGTTAAAAAAAATCAAAATTTATAGATAAGCAGAGCCCTGGCAATTACTGGATGTTTCTGCAGCGATGTGCTTAAGCATCCCCACAGATTTACACGTGGAGGTTGCGCTCAACACCCACCAAGCAGCGGCAAAATGCAGCTCGCCCGCCGCTATAATTACATATTTCTGTAGCCGGGAGACCTGTTCATGTGTTTTCAGGCAGGAAGGAATTCTTTGTTTCATAGGTCAACATGTCGCATGTTCGCACTCGGGTCGTACTTCAGCGTCAAAAGTGAAACTGTCCCCAACTTTTAGTTTGGCCACCCTTCGGCACAGAACGGCTGCAGCCCTCTACAGACATTGCGTGGCAGATCACCAAAGACCGCACTTCGCAGACATGCCAAAAGTAGTTTTGCAAAACAATACCAGAACAACTGTTTCACATTGAAGCCTTAAGCTGAGATGCTGTTTACTGTTGCCATGACAGTAGCTTTTGCCGCCGTCTCCATGTCCTGCTTTCTGTTGCTTTATTATTGTTTTCAGTGTTCAATCCTAAAGCATTTTAACTCACAAAAGATCATGCACAGGGACAGGGAATAGCACTCATGACAAAGATGCAAACTTGGTGGCCAAGGATTTATAGCTGCTCATGGGTTCTATTACAGAAAATATAGCCACATGACGGTAATATATATTTGCAGCTTTGATATTTTGTTAAAACTGAAAACTAAAACTGTTCTTTCGCACTTTTTTAACAGGGTTTTACAACTGAAACTTTCCTTTGCAGCCCTGTACAACCCTCTGAGTTCCACTGTTCCACAAGCTTGTGGTTCTCGATGTAGTTTCTCATGAAGTGTTTCTTTCATCTGTGTGTCTGAGAAGCTGATGCGTGATACAGGGTGTTTCTGTCCAAACAGAACGTAGAATTTGAGCTGAATTCTTTTAATGGATATGCAGATCTTAACAGAAGAAATAGTCTGTACGTCTTCAGTTAGTACAAGTTGTACAAAGAACGTTCTGATAATCAAAATGCTGTTCTACAAAGTTTTGTGTTTGTGTCAGGATGAGCTGTTAAGATATGTGGTTGTGTATGACTGTGTGGTAAGAAGGCTTTCGACTGTGAGGCATGTCTGTGTCATTTTCAGAGTAGGCCTATTTTTGTTTTCAACAGGGTCTTGTTGACTGTAAGGCTTGTGCATGTCAGGGCTTTCCAGTGGCTGAGGGCAGATTGATGGTTCACCAAGCCTCTTAACGCAAGCTTCAGTTTGTGCACACTGTCGGGCTTACACAATAGCAAGATACTGTATCACCCTCTGTGATGATGTTCAGAGCCACGCTCTTCAACACGCCTACATGAGCAGTTAGACCACGGGGGTGCTGCAGAAGTGGCTCCTTTTTTTTATTTTTTTATTTTTTTTTTAAATAAAAAGTTTTACCGTATATGTAAGAGGTGGTAGTTGGCCATGTTCATGGCAAATTGGAAAAAACAAAACTTCTTCTTCTTCTACTTTGCTTTTAGTGAGAAATATTTTCATTCCTCCATTGTTGTTTTTGATAAACTTATTAACTGCATCTGTTGGCATCTGGAGAGAGAAAGCTCAGTCAGTGCATCCCTACAATCAGTTTTGATACCTCACATATGTGGGATACTGATCCAATACCAGTGCTCTCTTTTTCTCCCCAAATTTAAAATCTACATGCCGCACTGCATTAAGTGAATGTGACCTATAAAGGAAGAATTGAATTTTATAATTAGATTGACAAAAGAAACTAGCTAATGTCGACTGCTTACGGTCTTTTACGGTCCAATGCATGGAATCATTGCATCCCAAGTTGATTGACAAAAAAATGCTGAGTTGTAATGCCAATTCAAAGATATTTAAGGATATAAGAAGAATACTTGATGTGAGCAGTATTTTGAAGTTCACAGCTCATTGTGAAAGTAAATCTTGCATGACTTAAACACGTCATTCATACTGGCATTAAGCTTTCTTTTGATATGAAACCGTTTTGCCTAAGAGGAAAAGTTGTAATGACTTTCAGAAGCTGAATTAAACCCAGCTAAATAAGTGCCACTACTTCGTTTTGCTATTTTTTTTAGGGCTGACAACTAACAATTCTTCTAATTCTCCTAATCAGTTGATCATTTTTACAATTATTTGCATATGTAGTCATGTACATATAAATTAAATGTCTTTTCACTCTCGTTGTGACTCCTAATCTGCATCTGAGCTACTTGACCCGCCTGGTTCTTAGCCGCTGCTGATGCTCTGCCTCACTCTGCCATGAGCCGTTCTCTTGAAATGCCACTGTGGTGCCCGTCTCTATGGCAACCCCTCTGCCTCTGACATCAGTACCACCACTCCACAGCCAATGGGAGGGAGAGAAAGAGAGCCTTGACACTCTAAGATCCTGTTGTGCCGTTCAGAAGAAGGAGTTGTAATTTGGGTGATTACGCCTGCTAAGACGAGCGCGATGACTTCTGGTTCAACAAACACACAAAAAAGTCAAGCACACCGCAGCTTGTTGCATTGAAGCTAGTACGGATGTTCATCATCAGGGCCTGACAGATGCATTTTATTACTGATTATTGCACATATTTCTCTTTAAAGCGATTAATCAAGATGAGCTTACGGTACAGATATGACTGCAGTGGCCTGTGAGGAGAAAGCAATGACAGGGATTCTATACAAAAGTTAATTTTGTGGTGAGACAGATCTGATGGGCTCTGTTGGCCTCTTTTTTATATCAGTATGTTTGCAGAAGTTGCATTGAAATCCACACAGATGTGAAGTGCCATCAGCAGTATAAAAGAATGTATTGTGTGTTAAATAAGACAAAGAAAAGCAGCAAACCCTCACAACTGTGAAGCTGCAATCAACTAATCAAAAGAAATCTAGATAGCTGTTCAATTTGTTTAATGTAGTGTATACGGTAAAACAAAATAGTTTTGTCCGTGATGTTGATCCAAACACTAAAAATCCTGATTTATGGATACCACTGACTAAAAGGCTCTTGTATTAATTGTTTTCCCCTCATTCACGGATACAAGAGGGTGCTTTAATTAAGTGGCAGAATTTTGATGTATGCTAAATAACAGCATCTGAATCTGGTTGAATGGAGAGACTCGACTGGTGATTGAATCTACGAAACCCTGCAGCTCAAACAGAGATACAAATGTCTGAGTGGTCAGTTGCCACCTGAGAGTTTGAAGTAGTACAACAGTTAAACTGTATATGTGTGCTTAAAGAAAAGAAAAGGGGGTTTTGAGATTAGATGTTACAGTACTTGCTATTTACAGTATTTGTAATGGATTAATAACAGTATTACTTTTCTGTTTAACTGTCCTGTCTACAAGGATGTAGGGGATGTGCCTTTTTTCTAAAATGACCTCCATATATGCCTATGTCTTTAGGCTGGATGACTATGAACAATTTGAGTTGGGAAGCAGATCTTATTTGTCAAGCCTGGGAGAGAAGTTAGATTATCGTGTTTAAGACCAAGCTGTAAAAAAAACTTTGTAAACATACAGAAACTTTATGTGCATGACACAAAAATAAAGAAATCCGTCCTATTAGCACAGCGTTTCCCCAATAAAACTGTAATAACAAGGCGGTAAACAACTCAAATCCTGATGCATCTTGTGTTTGTGTGTTTGTTGTTTTATTCATCAGTATATTAAAGGTGCCCTGTGGAGTTTTCTCTAAAACAAAGTTTCTGTTGACATTCAGTGTTAGTAAGTGTTCAAATGCACTGGGTGTATCCATCCATAGGTCTTACAAATTGTATTTCCTTCCTCATATTTATCTTGTTCTTCTTCACAGTACATTGCTGCATTTGTTTGGCTGTAGATCAGTGGAATTGTGTGAATCCAGTGGCAGTAATATGAATCACACACATTCTCAAGACAAACAAAACATCACTCAAATCTCTTCAGGGAAATATACGGCATTTGCTGTGTGAAATAGCACCTCTGCTCATTTTCTCTGTTGGTTAATGTTTAATTTCATAAACTCATATAAAACCTTTTATGATGCTTGCACATCCGCTATAAAACACAATCTTAATGTAAAGGTACCACAGGAGGTACCACATCTATATAGATTCATAGCAATGCTCAATGGGTGTGTGCGAGGTGCAAGGAGGGAAAAGTGGCTTCCTCAAAGACAAGTTTACTCCCAGTCTTGGACTGATTAGAGGCATGCGTTGAATACTTTACAATCTGCAGTGAGATATGCCGGTGGTTTGGGTTGCACTATAAGAGTAACATATGTGATAACCTTGTTGACCGATATTACTTGCGAAAAATAAAACGCATAGTGTGCCAAGTTCTGCCTTTCTGCTGATTTCAGTATACTTCTAAAATACAACAAATTACCTGTTGAATAAAAAAAAAGGTTATTAATTATTGGTCATTATTTTTCAACATTGTTTTATTGGAACAAATTGAACTGAACACAAAAAAAAGTGATAGTTACATTTTAAAGTGGAGTTTTCTACTGATAACTGATAACTATGTTCACTAAAAACATCCCTGAGTGTCTTTTGAGTTGTGTTTATCGCAAAATGTAGTATCGTGGTGACCTTGGTGATAACTTATAAAAACTTGACAGTGTAACATTCAGTAGAAAAGAAATCTTCAGTATATTCCGGGATGAAATCACACAAATGGACCCCAAGAAAGTTTAGGTGCCAGATAAAAAGAATAGATAAAATAATACTTTGTCTACCTTTTTGCGGGCAAAAATGCAGAAATGTGTCTTTGATTTACATGTGCAAAAAGTGCTTTTAAGAAGAGGTACATGGATTCTTCTTATCCTCAAAGCAATTTCAGTCAAAAAAAACAAACAAACTGATGAAGCCTCTTTGATGAGAGGTGAAATGTCTTCCTAGACAAACAACCAGTCCAGTTGTTTTTTGACTGAAATTGCTTTGAGGATAACGATGACCTGGACGAATGAGAACATTCACAGGCTTATGGATTCTTCTTATTTTATTATCCATTGTATTTAACAGGACGATGCTGGAGCTCATCAAAGCAGAGAAACAAACCAGGTTTCCTTTCCGTCACAGTTCTAGTTTATCATACAGAGCTCATTTTATCATACAGCCATGCAATCTTGACTGAAAACCTCTCACACAGTCACCTTTCTTAAAAGCGGTCACTGTGGTTAATCCAGGCTAAACAGGAAGAGGATTTTGATAAGCAAAAAAGAAGATGCAGCTAAATCTTATTAGTTCATGGATACATCCGTAAGTGACCAAATGTACAAAACAGATATTTTGTGTGTGCGATTTTACTTGACTGAAGATGCCCATGATATAAATTTTGTTTTCTTTTACTACACACAGATAAGAAGGCCATATTGTGTGAACTCTTGTAGGCGATAGTCAGTGACGCCTGAGGCTTTACCACTGAAACCCAGAGACAGAAAATGATAGCAGTTCTAGGAAAAAGATCAAACTTAATTGATCTCTGGGCAGAAACAAACTGTAACATGGGCTCTAAAATCGAGAATACAGGTCCCACCGTGTTTATATAAACAACCTGCATGCAATGCTTTAAAGACAAAGCTTTGAAACTTTCGATCGAATGTGGATATCATATAAGTGTGAAATGTGGTATTTAAAAGTATCAATACTTACTATCCTAACAATCATAAGTAAATCATCATTACAATGAAAGCGGATGCAAATATCTGAAAGGATTAGGGCTGCAACTAACGATTATTTTAGTTGTCGATTAATCTGTTGATAATTTTCTTGATTAATCGATTAGTTATTTGGTCTATAAAATGTCAGAAAAATGGTGTAAAATGTGGATCAGAGTTTCCAAAAGCCCAAGATGACATCCTCAAATATCTTGTTTTGTCCAAACCGAAAGAGATTCACTTTACTGTCACAGAGGAGCAAAGAAACCAGAAAATATTCACATTGAAGAAGCTGGAATCAGGGAATTCTGACCCTTTTGTTTTCTTAAATGACAATCAATTATCAAAATAGTTGGCAATTAATTTAGTAGTTGACAACAAATTAATTAATGAAAAGATAATACGGAAGTAAAACTATTATTATTGTAACAAATTTAATTGTCACTGATGTGATTAATAACCCACTGACTTGGTGTCACACTACATCAGTAAATGTACTGTAAATAGCATAATGCAAAGACCTTGTAAAGGCTAATACACCATCAGCCCGTGAGTGTTGTTTGACGCTTGTCCCGCCAGCCTGCCTCTCCATCTCACGCTGCCTTTAAAGTCCTTGCAGATCGTTGGACACTGCCGCGTCTGCGTAGTTTGTTCATGGACATTCATATCAGCACTTACTCGGAACGTGTCACCCTTAAGTGTTGTGAGCTTTCTTCCTTCAACCCAACCCCTTGAACCGATGTTCAAGGGGTTGGGTCGTCATGGTAACAGCCCTATTGCATAACACAGCGGCTGCAGTTTAAAGCCTTGTATTGCCATCTCCTTGGAAACAGAGCGCCCCCTCTCTCTCTGTGCTCCTTCCTTCACACTGAGCATGCTCAGAAAACAATGTAGAGGAAACAGGAAAGGCAGCTCATAGCAGATTCTCTTTACTGTTGCATTCAATAGCCTGCAGAGCATCTTTATTGAAACAAACAAGGGATGTTTTATAAGAAAATGTGACACTGTCAACATTTAATAACTGTTTATTTTAACAAAGATGTGATTATAAGTTCTTATAGTTTCATTTATCCAAAGTTAGCAAAGGGGATCAGAAGAAGAAAGGACACTACAGGTGAATAGGGTAACCTATTTTGACCAACAGATATCACCATCAAACATCCCCAATTGATTTCTGACATTAAGACAATTATTTGTGTTAGGTTTTGTATGTTTGGATATGCAAATGAGGCATTATCTAATGCTCACTTTTGGTGAATTTATGAGAGTTGGACAGACACAAATAAACAGAGTAGTTAAATAAACACCTATGTTTGTTTTTGTTTTTGTTTCCATCGGTCCAAAAGAAGACACCACAAATCGAATAGAAACTGGTGAAAATTGTCCTTCACCATTTCCCAAAGCTTAAGTACTGATTGCCTGCCAAAACCCAACATTAATTCATTTTCTGTCGTAGAAAACCAGAAAATATTCACATTTGACGTAGCGGCAGCGCCCAAGGTAGCGGCGAGCACCGCTCAGATTTGCCTCTCTGCCACTGGGCTCAAAGTTCAAATCAGTTGAACTTTGACCTTGTTTCCGCTGACCTTTCAAAAGCGCCACCAATGAGATAGAATCTTTGAGTATGACATCTACATTTCTTAGGCAACCAGAGATCGACATAAAGCTGGCTAGAAAGAGGGAGGAAAAACGTATAGTTTGTGTGTCCAAGTTTCCCGGATTAATGTCTTGTCACAATCTGGGAAAAAAAACATAATGCTTGGAGGTTTATAAGGTTTGTGAATAGGCAGTTTAGGAGCTAACGGTTGTTTTAATACTAACGATGATTTAGCCGTTTACTGGGTCTCTGCGCCCTACCTCACGGTGAGCCCAGCGTAAAAAGCTTCTCATGTGAAGGCCCCTTTAGAGCGCCATTCCCAGAAATGAAAGTCCACCCTTCAGTGATGAGGCTGAGCAGGTCAAGACTCTCACAGTCCACTGAGGCGGGCTTATTAATACTACTCACTCAACTCAGTGTACTTTGTACTTCCTTCTGTTAAACGCCTGGACAAACACGCCTGAGATTGCCCTGCCTTCACTCTGCACTGAACACAGCCTCTGATTTCCTTTTTTTTGCTTCCCATGCACGCACTGCAAGCTTAAGTGTACGGCTGCACACTTAAGCTTGCAGTGCACCGCAATTATATCCACTAGTGCAATATCCAGATTGCAGGAAGGCGCGACATTTGTTTAAGGCAAAATATGCACCACAATACCATTCTGAATTAACTATTGTTTTGCTACTGAGATCTCCTGTTCTAAAGACCTGACACAAAATATTTGCTTGGTAGAGATCCTAACAAAAATATCCAACCATGATCATTTTAATATTTTTTTTTTAATGAGAATAATAATTACAATAGTCATAAACCAACCAACTCAACACTCATGTTGTATATGCACATCAAACGTGGCATTGAGCACAGGATTATGTCTGACCAACAGTCAAAATATTTGTTATTATCACTAGAAAAGGATTCTTTTGATATTATGATAAATGTCTTAATTAATTGCCAATGGATGAATGATCTATTGTTCTAGCCCTAGATATGAAATGTATAGAACATGCCCTAAAATGACATTTTTGCAACATCTAACCTTTTCAAACTATGCAGAAAAAAACATTTGCATGCAGTTGGAGATGGCAGACATTCTGCCTGCATGGGAAATATTGTGTTGTGTAAGAAATCAGGGCAGGCTTCTGTACACCATTTACTGTTCTAAAAAAATCTGAAGACATTTCTGTGCCACACTGGCTCTGCCCTGGATCATATTTAAGCTTTGATGAATAAGTCCTGTCTAAGCGAGGGTATCTGCTGCCTGGTGTAGAGCAGTTACATGGAGAGCCATTTCCTCCCACACACACACACACATTCCTCTCACAGAAGTGGAAAGGAAGGTCACTCATATTTCCCTCGCAGAAGGCTGGCACACTTGTGTTTACATTTCAGTCCCTACACCCCCATCGCTATAGCAACTTAGTTTCTTATTTTGTCGTAGTATGTGGGTGTTTTTTTTCTGTCGTTTCTGTTGTTTGTAATGTGCAGAAATAAAATCACTCATGGCTGTAGATGTAAACGACAAAACCCAACTTAAGGTTTTTCTTATTCTGTTACCATGAAGGTACGGCCCTATTGTGCAATTTCGGTTTTGTGATGGCTCCATTTTGGCAGCAACTTGCAACAGTTTGACAGCAGATGACTTAGAAATCTTGGAAGCTTGAAGCAGTAATTTGCATTTCTTGACAGTGGGTGGTGAGTTTGGATTTGGTTTTCGTGTAATTTCCTGTACACTGAAGATGTCTGGTCAGTTTGCATACTATACAATAAATTGTTGTTCTTTTGGGACAGACTTCAAATTAGGTGGACTGAATTTCTGTCATTGCATTAAAACCTCAATGTGCTTTAATGAGCAGAAGCCCAATAATGGGCTGCAGCTGCAGGGCTGCAGCTATTAACTATTTTAGTAACCGATTATTACATCAAGACATACTTTTTGCTAATTGGTTTTCTTTTTTTCTCTTTTTTAAGAATTTTGCTTAAATTGCATACAATAATATAATCTGTCAAACCCCCATTTAGTGCAATTAAGTGTCATATTCAAGCAATATACAAGTACCACATACAAGTCCGCCTCGTTTAAATTTTGGTGAGCCAAGCTCCACGGTGCCGTGGCATACCCATGTGCTGTCAAGCTCATCTGAGGCTGAAAGACATGGCTTTGTAATGTTGGTAGTGTTGCTGCTGAGATGCTGAAGCATTGACTTTGTGGTATTGAGGTAAGCTGGTTTGTTTTTTGGAGTAGACGCACTATAAATTATCCCAAAGTTTGGACTCTTTCTGTGGTTTACTCTGACCTGTCTCTTCTCTCCGTCCCTGTGTTATTTCATCTCTCCACCTCTTTAGTTAAACGAAGCTTCAATGCAGAAATTTGCCTTGAACATTTTTTTAGTTATCAAGGACCCCTTTGAAAATGGCCATGCCAGTTTTCTCCCGCCAGAATTTAGTATAACTTCAGAGCGTTAATTAACCGTCTTCCCGACCAGCTAACATGACATGGTTGGTACCAATAATTCCTGTTGTGTTCTAGTTAATTTTCTTACAAAGAGATATCAGATTATTCACATTTTATTCCGATTTTATTGGATGTTTAAACAACAATGAGATGACTGCATTCTGAGAGTTGAAGTTGGTGTGGAGGATGCAGGTTTA
Source organism: Echiichthys vipera (assembly GCF_963691815.1). NCBI lineage: Eukaryota > Metazoa > Chordata > Actinopteri > Perciformes > Trachinidae > Echiichthys > Echiichthys vipera. The sequence continues at coordinate 8,052,613 of NC_139829.1, read as the reverse complement.
GATCCCAGTGTGGCAATTCAAAAATATCTCAGAGTGAGTGAGCGTGGGGAAGTTGAGACAGCCATTAAGCCAGTGAAATGAGCCAGAAATTCAACAGTGGACATGTCTGTACCTGGAGTGGTTGCGGAGGAGGCGTCTCATCACAGCCAGGGCCAAGATTTCAGACTGGAATTGAACAATTAATCCTGGTGTAGACACACTCAGATATACAACAGTAACTTACTTGCACTCACATTACTTGAAATTATCTAAGCCCTGGCTCGATTGCTTCTTGCTTATAAGTCATCATCCCTCTGAGATTTTTTGTTGTCCAACTGTTTTTGAATATTTTCATGTAACCAAATCTGCAGTAAACACTCCACCTCCGCATCGGAACACCGTGAAACCTTTGGCAGCATCTTTTGAAATGCTTGTACATGTGCCTCCGTGCTTTACTAAAGCCCACCTCTCTCAACCAGGCTGCGGCTGGGAACACAGAACAGTTGTTCTCACACTGGTCAAACAAACTAGACTTTAGCCATCATTCGTGCTTGGGCATGGTACGAATGAAAGTGTGAGTGCGCCCTTAGGAGCAAAATTATTGTCGTACAAAATCCTATTGTCTAACACACCGGACCTGCCAGCTGCTTTAAAACTGCTGTGTCAGCACAAACAATAAACAATTAAAAGCAAACAGAGTTGACACAAATCCAATGCTCTCAAAGGACTGTAGGGAGCTTCAAACATGTTAATACTTGTTGATGCAACTTGGTAAGTAGTGTGCATCATCCCTAGAAGGAAGGGCCTGCTGAGAAATGCGTAGTTTGATTTACGACACATCCAGTTTACATTTGATCATACACAGGAGTTCTGGGTTAGGGTAAGGGTTTAGTTAACCCTAACCTTTACCCGTTGTGCCCTTTATTTTGATATTCTATTAGCAAATGTGTTTTTCTAGGCTGGTTAAGGTTTCCTTTTCCTATTTTAGCAGTATATTTGACACCAGTCTCAGCTTTGAAAAGGGTTGATTAACAGTTAATCACCTCTGTTGTGTTGTATGCGTGATGTGAAAGGCACATACCTCGCTAAGCTGTTTGCATTAACTTATTGGCCCTTCTCTGGATCTGGCAAAATACTTTCCTGTGTATGTTGTGCTTTTCAGTATTGGATTTTAGATGCCAATATTATATTGCAAAATGGAGCTGGACTGCCTGCTAACATTCTTACCCACTTAACAGGAGGAATTTTCACATATTGGTAAAGGAATATCTGCAATTAATTGAGTTTAGTAATTACTTGATCATCTCTTTGTTTAAACATAGCTGTGAAATTGTCTCTTATGTACATTACCTATGGTCAGCCTCTACTGTTTTCTTTGAAACCCTGAAATCTGACGTTCTCTAGGGCTTGAATTGTTTCAAAATGTGTTGGAAAAGTCTAGGACATGTCATAATATCTTAATTAAATACAATTTTTACTGTATACTTTATAAAATATATAAGGTATGGAAACTCGAAAAAATAAGCCTTTTTGCTCCAAATTGGTCTCCTCAGAGGGATTACGTGACCAATCATATCTCATCTCATCTCATCTTCATCCGCTTATCCGGGGTCGGGTCGTGGGGGCAGCAGCTTTAGCCGGGGAACCCCAAACTTCCCTTTCGCGGGCCACATTAAACAGCTCTAACTGGGGTATCCTGAGGCGTTCCCAGGCCAGTGTGGAGATATAATCTCTCCACCTAGTCCTGGGTCTTCCCCGAGGCCTCCTCCCAGCTGCATAATTATATATATATATATATATATATATATATATATATATATATATATATATATATATACGTATAAAGCGGATGTTACCTCACACTTAATGTTTTAGTGTAATTGAAATTATTGCTCTGTAAAGCAAATTGTTACTTTTGACTTTGTGTTTGCACAAATTAACGATATTCCTCCAAACATTGAAGATCAGGGGCTGCATTTAAACAAAGACATTGTTATTCAAGCTCCAGGCCAAAGTGTGACCCATTTGTATTATCACAACCCTACATGTGAAAATCTGGAGGTTTAGCAGTTATGTGTCAGCTTACCTGCAGTACTATGAGCCTGATTGGCCTGCGTGTGCGTGCGTGTGCGTGCGTGTGCGTGTGTGCGTGTGCGTACGTGTGTGTACTTAAGTAACTCTTGTGTAGAATCAAATTTTCTGCGTTCTGGAGTTTTGTTCCACTCCTACATTCCTGCAGCAGCGTCATTGTTTTCTGCTCAGCAATGTATCAGAGGTGTATTTGCCTTGTTAAGATACTGCTAATGCAAACCCAACATTTCCTGCTGTTGCTACTTCACAGTGAAAGCTTTCCACTGAAAAAAACACAGGAAGGAAGCGGCATTTGTCACACAGGTTGGCGCCTGACAGTTGCTGTTCAATAAAACTAAAACAATTGTTCTGTTCCTTTATGTAAGTGGAACATTTTAAGATATTTTAATGTCTGTCAAAGGTAGTTTACACAAACCGCCACCAAATGTCATCAAACTTACTTTTCTATACCTTTTTTGTTTTTGTTTTATGGACTTGTGCTATTACTGCATCAGTCTTTATGCAGTAAGCACAGTTGCTCAACATATTTAATGTGGCATTATTGGTACCCATTGAAGAGATAGATTCTTTTCTGCAGGAAAGATTGTGGTCATGGCTCCAGCTGCTCCAAGGATTCTGTTTAAAATATACATAACGGAGTTAAAACTTAAGTATCCCTATTTCTGGTTCAAAGGTGGAGATGCAAGATCAAATGGGGGTAAAACGTGTTTTGGTAACGTGCAGCACAGAGCAGACACTTCGTGTTTTGTTTTCAACATCGAGTAAATCATAGGGCCCTATTCAACATTGGTTTCTAATGGTTGGCCTTTGTGTTTTGTTTCTTTTAAATAATCCAGCTCTGCCTATGACCGGGACAACAAGATACGTGTGGCCATTAAGAAGATCAGCCCTTTTGAGCACCAGACGTACTGCCAACGCACCCTGAGAGAGATCAAGATCCTTCTGCGCTTCAGACATGAGAACATCATCGGCATCAACGACATCATCCGCACACCAACCATTGACCAGATGAAGGATGTGTATCCTTTTTTCACACACCTCCCATGATTTGTTTAATTTATAGGCTTTTTCTTTCATTTGCGGTTGTTAATGACATGTTAAAGTATTTGTATTTGATGGTTTTCCACAGATATTTGTAGGGCTGCCCCCAACTAAAGATTTTCGTCATCTACAGTGATTAGTCGACTTATCCTCCAACCCCTTTTGGCCTCCTCGACTGAATAACATAATTAACATAATGAATAACCATTATTTTACAAGTGCACACAGCCGCACGCTATAAGTCTGCTGCCTGTTAATGACATTGGCAAATTATTTCAGATTCTAATCCTGAATGTCTCAGAAAAAATCAACAAGGAGACTGTGGGACCATGGGCAGGTAGCTAGGCTAACATTACTTACATGTTAAGGTGGGAGGTCATGTTTTTTCGTGGATGAGTGATAGGCGATATTTTTCTTGCAAAGCTTGCATGTGACCTTCTTGGGGTCATCCTTGTTCTTTTCAAAGTGATCCCATATTTTAGACGTCTTTCCCGACATGATTGGATATTAAATATTAACCAGTCAACCAATGAAATTTTGGTTTGCTAATGATTTTTTTGTCAACCAGTGCTTGGTTGGCTTTTGGGGGCAGCCCTAGATATTTGTGCTTTTATAATTAAACATTTACTTCTTTGTGACAAGTGAAGTTGGTCTTTCTCACCAACATTTTTAGTTTTATAGAGGTTTTCAGTTGTATTTTATTACATAACAGCCACCTGTCACCTTGTTGCCAGAGATGCTCTTCACTGTAGCCCAGCAGCAGCAGCTAACTTGTCAAATCCATAGTTACTGTCAGTTTCATAACGCAGTGTGTGCAGTTATACACTCTGCCTTAAAGTTGTAGTCTCTGTAACATTTTCATCTATTTATTGTCTTTTGATTTAAAATCTATCAAAGAGTGAGACAATGGTGAATGGTGCTAATGAAAGCACTTTAAAAGGTCCACAGTCTGTGGAGACATTTGCTGGCTAGATATAAATAAGCCGCCGTGTTAGTGACGCTGCTGACAACGGTTATGTTGTGTTCACTTGTAATCGAAAATTCCAACTTCTGAGTCAGGCTGGATTTAAGAGGGGAACATGCAGGGGGCGGACTGGAAGTAAAGAGGTGAATGTGTTTCAATAAAGTTTACAAAAGAGAAGAAAAAAAATTGTTAACACACATGGTGACAAGATGGAGGTTTTGAAAGAACTACTACTACTAATACTTGCCTTACATCTTACCGCCACAGAGGTCGTTAGAAACTATGTATCTCAAATCTTATGAGTACATAAGAGAAATGCTTGTGACTGAAGCCTGCAGCTACTCTTCTGGCTACTCTAATCAGAGAGAAAAAAATGAATCACCCACTAATATTCCTGTTTACATGCAGCTGTGGAGAAACACTTTTTTTTTCAAGTTTTCCAACACTGGTGGACTTTTTTTTACTGTTCAAACAGCCTTCATTCCTTCAACCACCTTCTTGAAATATGCTGTTGCTGCAGTGCTGTGCATATGAAAAACACCTGATATCAAAGTCTTTCATAATGTGTAAAAGAGGGTCTGATTCTCCTTCCAACCAGAAATGTGGGCTTTTGGTTTGTGTACAACAACCATAGCAATGCACAGAGCTCACCATAAAGGGGCAAGAGAAAACTGTAGCAAGCTGCGGTAAACCCCCCAATTGATTCGCATTCCGAAATGCGCTGTGTACATGTCCAAAGAATGCTCCTAAAACCCAAATAATACTGGGATATCCCACATGTCTTAATCAGTATATGCTTTATTCAGAATAAGGCCTAATTTGGGATATTCAAATGGAATATGGTGATTGAGCAGTCCCCCAAACAAAAACAATAAACCTTTTAAGATAAAATTCCAGAAATTAGCTTTCTGTTACCTAGTTATTTGTGTAGCACTCACACGAGCCAAACATTGTTGCAGAGAACTGGCTCATTTAACCACCGTGACACCTGATTATGCAAGGTTTTCATTTTCTTTGCAATACTAACACATTTGAGTGTGGCAGTTAAACCTAAATGTAGTTTGGATACAAGTACTGGGCAGTAAAAATAGACAGTGGATTGTGACTTTCTTGTACTTGTGTTTTTCCACAATATTAAAGTAGAAGTTCTTTAAGCTGGCACTGTGCAGATATATTGTCCAGGATCTCATGGAGACGGACCTATACAAGCTCCTGAAGACTCAACACCTGAGCAACGACCACATCTGCTACTTCCTCTACCAGATCTTACGAGGACTCAAGTACATCCACTCTGCCAACGTCCTGCACCGCGACCTGAAGCCCTCCAACCTGCTGCTCAACACCACCTGTGATCTCAAGGTAGTGCCTCAAAGAGAAATTGCTCTGGGCAGACTTTAAAGGCTTATTTCAATTTAAGTTTCCCATAATGGTCTGGCAGAGGAAGACTGGAAACCTCATAAAGATCAATATTAACAAATGTTCCCCTGAACATGTTCCCCAACCTTTGTCTCGTCCCTCATCTTTCTGCAGATCTGTGATTTTGGTCTGGCTCGTGTGGCTGATCCCGACCACGATCACACTGGTTTCCTAACAGAGTATGTAGCCACGCGTTGGTACCGAGCACCCGAGATCATGCTCAACTCCAAGGTGAGCGTCCTCACCTGCCCATAATTCACGCAGCCTATGCGGGAGCCAGGAATAAGTTGGATGGTGTCTTAACATATGTTTAGGCCACCTTTTCTGTTTAAACCTTCATTTAATATGTTGGGAAATCATATTGACTGGGGTGGTGCAGTATGTGTTTTGATCTCACATTTCAAATTTAATTTCAGGTTACATTAGTTAGAATATTTTAGAAGGATGGCACAGTAACAATGACATCATAAAAGTGTTAATTCTTGGGCCCTAACAATACTTAATATTGTTAACATTCATGATATGTACTGTTTGTCCACCAGTTGCTATCATGTTGACTTTCAGTATTCCTGAATCGTGACTGTCTCTCTGTGCCGCTTTAATCTCAGGGCTACACCAAGTCCATAGACATCTGGTCAGTGGGTTGCATCCTGGCTGAGATGTTGTCCAACAGGCCAATCTTTCCTGGGAAGCACTACTTGGATCAGCTTAACCACATTTTGGGTAATTATTGTCTTAATATGCAGGGATTTGAGGGTTGGTGTGCTTTTGTACTTATGTTTGTTGTCAGATGTGAAAATCTGTTGCCAAATGCAGTGTCGGTTTTAGTCTGCATGAAGAATTTAGACTTGAACTAAAAGTTCACTCCTGTCTGTAGCAACAGCCTCCTGGTGACAGTCCATAGATAGGGGTAAATGTTGTATTCATTTATCAAGTTGCACTTTCTGTGTCTTGGTGCTAGACCACATATTGCTTCTCCCATCTGTCTTTTTGTTGTGCTTTCAGACTTCCTGAAAGCTTTAATCTCCTTTGTTTAAACAGAATATCTATAATCCTCTTTGTCCTTCAGGGATCCTGGGTTCTCCCTCTCAGGAGGATCTCAACTGCATCATCAACATTAAGGCCAGGAACTATCTTTTGTCGCTGCCTGTGCGCTGCAAAGTGCCGTGGAACCGCCTCTTCCCCAATGCTGATCCCAAAGGTCAGAGCTCTATATCGACAAAACACGTTCCCCTCTAATCATGGGATTTCTAGAATATTGTGAATCTTTGAGAGACTAATTGCGGACAAGGAGTTCCAGCCGCTAAACAAGGGACAAAAGATTTACCCACGACCTCAGGAGTCAAGCAAAACAAGTGGGAATGTTTGGCGGTAAACTCTTTGGTCTGTCCGAAAAGGTCGATCAAGTTTGCACTGTGACACAGACGAACAATTTCTTTCAATTTAATTTTATTTAGAGCTTTGACGACCAACAAATGCACAACGATACATTTACACACAGGTAGATCCGGAAAATTGCCACAGTGTAACGCCGTTGTGATGCCCTGCTCTGACCCCTAATATAGCACAAGTGTACTTTATATTTCACTTAGGCTATTGTTTTCCTTCAAAAAGAAAAGAGACAACTCTGCTGGAGCTTGTTGCAGGAAACGATCAGCTGTTTCGCAAACTCCCAGGCAGTTAGTGCTTGTGTTTCACGTTTTTTAAACTTTCTTGTGTCAGTGATGGAGGCAGGAAGTTTACTGTCCATGTTCGGGACTCTCACACTGCCTCAAACAGACTGTGACAAATCTGATTGCATTGGCCACCGCAGAGTGACATCAAGTTGCGTTTCACCAGAAGTGGAGTCTGTTGCAACTTTGCACCTTTTTTTTATCGTCATTCAAAATGAATGAGAGGACTTGAGGTTTCACCGGATCTCCGCTAAATCAGTAATGTCTTTATAAAATGTGTACAATTAAAAGAGTGTCTCATAGTTTTCTTCCTGGAAATAATCCAAACAGCATGTAGGGAGTGATGGTCCCCTCTAGTGGGCAGGAAAGCTCATTGTTGTTTCAGAATCCTGTTGAATGTGAATCCTCTTTGTGCTGCAGCTCTGGACCTGTTGGACAAGATGTTGACTTTTAACCCTCACAAGAGGATCGAGGTAGAGGAGGCCCTGGCGCACCCGTACCTGGAGCAGTATTACGACCCCACAGATGAGGTGAGACATCTTTTGGTAACCCAGATATAATGATCTGAGTTTTCTGGCGCTGTTAAGTTCCTCTGGCAACACGTCCTCTCTGCCTCCCTGTGTAGCCTGTTGCTGAGGCCCCGTTCAAGTTTGACATGGAGCTGGATGATCTACCCAAAGAGACGTTGAAGGAGCTCATCTTTGAAGAAACTGCACGTTTCCAGCCCGGCTTTAGGTCCTAACGTCTCACACAGTAAGTCCACATCACATGCAGTGAAAATCAACACAAACTCGGAGAGCGACAGAGTTCACAGTAGAGAGGCTCCGACTGTGAAATTCTGGGCCCATACCTTATAGCGGATGTTTTTTTGGTTGTTTATTTTGTTCCAAATGAAGAAATCTGTATTACAAAAAAGAAAACTGAACTGTCCCCTTTATTACGCTTAATGCAATCAACAAACAACCTTTAATGCAACCCTTCACATGAAAAATATTATTTTTTGGTAAAAATAACCAAAAAACCTTTTATCCCTTTTATTACAACATATAGCAAGCAAATCCGATGCAACACAGCAGATAAACATCTGCCACTGCCAATCGGTGAATGATATTATTACATTAAATATTATTATATTACTTGCAGTCAGTCGTTGCCTAGTTCAGAGCTACTGGCGCAGAACAATATTACCATCAGCTCTATTGAAGTTTTCAAACTACCAACTTTCAGATGTGACCCTCGTCCCCGCCCCTGCTTAATAAATGCAGCAGAGTTGAGAGTCCATCATAAAAACTACTTTAAATTCTAAAACTCTGAGTGGGTTTTGTTATAGAGCTTTAAAAACTACTGATTCATTTGTGTATAAACTTAACAACTCGCCACTCAAGAGCTGCAAAGGATATTAATGTTCGTGTGAAATCATAAGCACAGCCGCTGCAGGATGAATATAAGAGAAACACTGAGAGGAATGTATTTAAACGTTTTAGAAATATTCGATTGTGATGACTAATCGCAGCAGCCCTGATATAAACATTTACGACAGATGTGTCGTCGTCGCCCCCCCCCAGATCTCTGTTAAGCACCTGCTGCTCCCTGACAGGCCTCTCTTTGTGAGAACAACTATCAGCGCTACGTTTTATAGCCTATCATCTGCTTTGTGTCCGCGTATGCAATTACTGTGTTTCCTCTCCTGCAGCATTTCCATTCAAAAACATGATTCCACGAGAGTGACATCTCCTCAAATTAGAGCAGCAGAAAGAACAAAGCTGCTCCCTTCAGTAGCTGTAACTTCTGTTAGTGTGTCTTTAACTTTATCATTAACGGTTTAATCCAAGTGCTGACATGAGACATTTTGCAAGGGAAAAACTGACATGGCCATTTTCAAAGGGGTCCATTGACCTCTGACCTATCTTTCAGGGTCCCCATGAGTCTCTCCTTTACAGACACGCCCACTTTTTGATAATCCAGACAGTTTGGGGCAAAAACAAAAAGGGTTTCTCATGCAGCACAAATGTTTTTATTTTGTCCCATTCTAAAATGGAGTATTTTAATGTCTCTGCATACTGGGGTCCCTAAACAGTGTTGATTTGCATAAACTGGGTCTGACTGTAAAGCTGAGACTCTTGTGGATTCAATGAGCCCATTTCATTGGTGTGAGAACATTTATTGATATATACATATATATACACACACATATATATATATACACACACATATATATATATATATATATACACATATATATGTATATATATATATATATATATATATATATATATGTATATATATATATATACACATATATATATATGTATATATATGTGTGTGTGTGTATATATATGTATATATGTATGTGTATATATATTTGTGTATATATATATGTATGTGTATATATATATATACACATACATACACATATACATATATATACACACATATATATACACATACATACATATATATATATATATATATATATATATATATATATATATATATATATATATATATATATATATATATATATATATATATAATACGTGTGTGTGTGTATATACATATGTGTATATATGGAGCTGTTATGACCTCTAAGAAAATCACAACCTCGTGAAACTTTAAAACGACAAACTAGAGACCCAGAGCATTCAGAGGATGGATGGCTTTTCTACACATACTGACAATAAGGGGGTTTCTGAGCAGTTTTTGCAGTTAGAAAACAAGTGCTCACCATCCAATCGCCAAAAAATGCAATTCTTGCGGATATCGCCAAATGTCAAAAGTTTTTTTTTAATCTCAAATCACAGCATGGATTTTTCTGTTTGTGTTCATCAAACATCTGAGTGTCTTCTGTGAGATTTTGGAGGGACGTTGGATCATTTTTTTTTATCAATTCTCAGGTGGTAAACAATGGTTAAATGTAGCACCAAATCTGTGTAACAAATGCTTTCTACCAAAAAACTGCTGCAACACCTTCTGAGACATTAATGAGCAGTAAATTAATATAATGTTCCTTACACACTAACAAATCACATAACGAAACACAATGCTTATTCAGGGTTCGTACAGGGAGCTGGAAAATGCTTGAATTTGACCTTGAAAAGGGTGTACGAACCCGGTCATTACAGATTTATTACAAAATAGTTTAAATAGTTATGTGTTGATTTGTAAAAAACACTAAAACAAATGTGACAGCTCATCACCAGGTCACTGTTTCTTCTCCCTCCAGATGTTTCTGTGGACTGGCTTCTGCGTTGCCACTGCTCCTCCTCGCCTCCACACTGTTGCTGTGATACCTTATTTTTCTTATTCTTTTTTTTGGTTTGTATTTTCGCTCTCCTGTTATCCACATCACCTGGATTCCTTGGGTCTCTCTCGTCAAGTCCACTTTGCTCAGGAATGGCGTCAGGAATCAATCAATCAATCAATCAGTCAATCTCTTATTTTCTCTTGTTCTCTCTTTCTGTTCCTCTCTCTGAGGCGAGGAGTGAGGGGAGGTTCATCATCACAGCTTACAGTTTTGGGAAGTGATTTTGTGTTTTAAGCCAAGATCAACATTTTTTTTGTGTGTCTCAAAGGCGTTTGGCTCTGGCTATTCCTTTAATGTCCAGTTGAATGACAGTGACAGGCTAGCTCTTGTGTTTTTAGGTTGTTGTTTCTTTTGGTGCAACTGTCGCAGTTATAACTCTACACTGCACAAACAAAACAATGGTAGATTACTCATAAGAATCATCCATCATGTTAAACAAAAAAAAGGAATTTTCTAACCTTTGTCGCACTGTTACAAGGGATACCTTGATCTGTCTTTTTTTTCTCTCCACCTCTTTGAAAAAAATGAATTAAATCAACCAATTTATGCAATGAAATCACATTATCAGCCACAGACTTTGTTGACCAAAAGCCATCAAAGACTTACTTTAAACACACAGACATAGAAGGCCCACATGCAAATATATACATAAAAAAATATCTATGTATAGCCCAAAGAGTCTTAAGATATGTTAACGGAAAGGGTGATTATAGAATCAGATGAATTTATACCCTTTTCTCTTTTAATTAAACACAAAAAAATGCATGTGTCTATTGCTCATCGGCTTAAGTAAAGTGTCAGGTTGTGTGTTAATGCACCAAATTAAAGTGCATCGAAAGATTTCTGCCTTAGCCGTTAGAAACCTTAAGGAAATGATCTGCACTGTACGTAGAAAATTGACCGGCCCGGACAAATATTCAGTTATCACACAAGATGTGTTCGTCAGGAGGAAATGTTGTTGGCCTCCTTTTTTCTTCCTGTTCTGTGTTTTTTTCTTCTTCTTCAGTCTCTCTCTCTTTCTCTCGCCTTGTTAGAATAATACTGTGCCCTTTGCATGACTGTTATAAGCTCTGTATACAAAGACGACAATGTTAAGTGCCACACGAGAGTGCCCAGGCTCTTTCTCTTCTACCTTTTGTGGTATATCACACTTCCCGATCACACGGTGCTTTTTGTCCTGTTTCTTTCTTTTGCTTCAGCGGTTTTATTTGTCTGCTTTTTATGTCAGATTTCAGCCAAACTCCATCTTTGCATGCTCAGACATCTCGTTGTGGTTGCAAATAGGAGAATAACCATATATCTGTGTTTATACGACGCAACACAGAAACCACAAAACCTGAGAAATGGGATCCAGGCAAGATGCAGTTGAAATAGTACTCAAAACGTAACAGATCAGGTTTTTTATTCGTCCGTTGTAACGTTTTATTTGCTTTAAATTGCACATTTTCACAACAGTTGGCTGCGTCAGTACAGCTTAAAAGAACAGAAGCAGCAGAAGTCAAGTACTTTCAGTTCTTGTCGGTGAACTGCTGATTGAAGACTGTTGAAGGTTTTATTTCAAGCGGAAGGAATCAAGACTTTAAAGATTATATATCATCGTGTCCTTTAATCTGAGTAGCACGGCAGCGTATAACGGCTGTCGTTTCAGTTTGTTTACAAGTGGTCCTCCAATATATTCAGTGTGATGATGATGACACCAAGCTTTTTTGTTAGGTTGCAGTAAAGAAACACTCATTTGTTGTGACTTATTGAATGAAACAAGCAAGTATTATTTAGGACACTAAAGCATCTCCAAGTAGATTAAAGTCAAAATCTACCTGAACGGATTCTTCAAGAGTCTTTCTCTGCTCGCACTTAAAGTAAGAAATTAGAGATTTAAATATAAAATAAGACAATTTCAGAACCGTCGTGCTGCTTCAGGGGATTTTTTTTTTCTCATTCTTTCCGATGATAACGACGTTTGTGTTTGAAGGCGAGTGAAGCTAAAGCTTTTCTTATTCCACATTTTCCTACATGTGAAAAAAAAAAGAGGCAAGTTTGAGTTTCTAGAAACATTTCTCTTGAGGGCAGAGCTGCTCTGGTTCCAGTTAAATCACAGTGGCTAGAGCCAAAGACCTGCTGTTTTTTGTTTATTTCTAAATAACGTTAGACTGAAACAGAGTAGGAGCTGAAAGAGGAGGCCCGCACTCTGCTGATCCTCACTCAAGCCATAAACAATCAGTGACGCAACTCTGACCACCCCCAACAGTGATGTCACGGTCTACCGACGCACCCTCGGGTGCAACCCTACATCACTGCAGCGCAGGTGTGACGTTTAAAATAATGTTAAAAATATTCTGCAATCAGCTGCCGACCTGAGATGAGCTGTAAGCGTCTTTTTTATATATTTTTTTTAAGTTTGGGGATGCTTTATTTCACAGGTCTTTTGTTTCTTAATATTCCTGAGAGGTTTTCTGGAAAGCTCTATGCAATTTGGTACTGATGTGGGTAAATTAGAGACCCTAATTAATGAGAGATGTTCAATAGAGAAACGGCAAACATTTGTTTGGAGAAAAAAACATAAGCAAATCCTCATTTTGAAAAGCTGTAACCAGCAAAGGTTTTGTATTTCACCTGACAAAAAGAAATAGAGGAATCGTTTTTCAGAATTGTTGAAGATTTAAAGGAGCGCTACTCAAAATACTGGAAAAATTGGGCTAGGATTGCCTTCACGCGGTTCTCACCTTTTATTTAAAACGTGAAATACAGATGTTTTTTTACAGTCGTCTATCACAACAAACAACAGAGAAAGTGACTTTATTCTGGAATCAGGACGCCATTACTCCCCTATACCTTTACAGAGAACATAGTTGTTAAATGCTACATTAATGCTCTCAATGTTGAGTACATCCCCTTTAATTAATCAACTAATCCTTCCATCCTTAGTGTTAAATTGGTCCACTTCCAACTACCTCATTTTGCTTAATTGCTAAGATGCAGTACCCTGGAGTCTATTAGGCCATTTTTTTGTAAGTTGACAATGATAAATGAATGATTCCTCTGAAAACATTAATACTCAATTATTACACTTAAATAATTGTCTCAAACTGTGTCTCTGTCTCCACATATAATTAAGTTCTCTCCAGGATACTTTCAAGAACATATTAGGAAATCACAGACATGCGGAAACAAAGTGTTACAAGAAGAGTTTGCTCACGCTCTAAAAAAAAAACCAACTTGTTTTCATTTTATTGGCTCTGTGAGATCCGAGAGTTCGAACACATCTGATGACGTTTTTGAAAAATGACCAAAACTCCCCTTTTTGCAGAAAAGACTGTTTTTGCACTCAAAATTTCACCTGCGCAGACGTCGTACGTGACGTAAAGCCTCGTCTGTCCCAGCGCTCCTCGCACTCGCTGTCACACGGTTGTTATGAAATGCACTTGCTTCTACAGTAGTTGGGATGGGACTTGTTATCCAAGGTGCCTGCCGGGACTCGACTTGCCTGTAGATAGTCTTTTTTTGGGGGGGGGGGGGGTTTAGTTAGAACATGAAGGGCACTGGAAACCTTAACTGGGATTCGTTGTATAAAAAAGCTTCTGCTGAGTTCTTTGTGCAACCTGTCTGTTTGTGCCTTTTTTGATAGTCTTGATATCCCAAGATTTGATGTGCAGCTTTTGTTGAGTCAGGAATCCGTTTGTAATCGCAGTATACGCTCTTTAAAAATGAACACAATCAAAGACTGAGGGTGGGTGTCCTTATCTTTCAGTTCTGTAAATTTGAAAGAGATTTGTCGCCCCAGCCGTGTAATTTGTGACTGTATTGGAAAAAGATGAAAACATTTCTATTTTTTGCGTTACCCTTTTTTTTTTTTTTTTTTGTTGGTGGGGGATGTTTTTGTGCCGATATATTTTTATTGTAAAATGAATGTTATGTTTCTATCAGACACTAATCTGAACTACTTCACTCTGTATGTTTTTGATCAGTATAAACCTTTAATTGTTTAGTTAACAAAACCAACAAAAAAAAAGAAGATCCTTGGTTGTATTTTAAAGGTTTGACCTGCCATAGACATTGTTTTGAAATGATCGGTCAGTTTTATTTTGCTGTCGTGTGAAGGATTTGACTTGAACGAAGCATTTCTTTGCTATTATTAAAGACTGACTGCCACTTTGAAAAAAAGCTGTTTTTTAATGTTTTCTTTTTGGGTTTTCTGCCGTGACATTTAGATAGACGTTCATTAAAAACACTGTACCTTCATTCACATCTCTCTGAAGTCTCTTTGTAAGATTTCAAATGGCAACAGACAACTTCTTTAAACACACAGAGGTACAAAATGCATGTTTCCTGGGGCGACAAAGTATTTATGAAGTCGTTATGTTTAACAAGAAGAGTGAAAAATCTTAATAAAAACGTTGAATTACTCCACAAATATGAAGAGTGGCTGTTATTGTCTGCCACTGCTCATTTTGATATTGCACTTAAAGACCCCCGGGATCAGTAAAGTTTTATCTTTAATATATTAATTATTATACTTTTTTTTTTTTGGTTTTAAAAATATATGTTTAACATTATTAAGCAAAGTGACTTCTGAAGTAAATGTAGTGGAGTGAAAAGAAGAATGACTTGCCTTTTTGATGGTATTGAAAGGACATTTGATCATTTATGTTTATGGTGCAGTTAAAACGATGAATAATCAAGATGAATCAGTAAGGACCCTATATTTCAAGTCTAATTTTAACAGCGTGTGTGATCAAACCAAACAGAACAAGTCCTCATGATGTCAGAAGTAAGCGTCTGCAGGCGTCTCGTGTCACCTTTAGGGGGCGCTGCCGTGTTGGATAAGAACATCTACTGCAGTCGGTCCTTTGTCCTGTCAGCACTGTGATTCATACATCTATTATCATTCACTTTTTGTAGCCTACAAGCCATAAACTGGCTCCAACTATTAAGTTGGCATAATTGTGAACTTCATCTTCTTTCTTTTTGAAAGAAATCAATAACTCCATATTGATAACCTGGTAAATCTTGGAACATTAACACTAATTTAAACATATTTGCTTCACAAATTCTGAATAAAAAAAACAAATAAAATACCAATAAAATGGATATAAATGAAACAAATGTATTCTTATTTTTTATAAATTAAACTGAAAACATCATTTTAACTGACATGAACATACATAAAACTACAGTAAACACCAGAAATAAACAATGAAACTGTATTGATTTTTTTGGACGTTTGTTTACTTGCTCTGCTTAACCACGTGCTTGCAATGCGGCCACGCATGCGCACTGTAGGGTATGAGCTTTTTTGGCACGCGTCTGCAACGGTGGCGCGCACAGCCAAAAACAACTCTCAGCCACACGCGAGCGCGCCTACCAGCGTCTGTCCTCGTGTTGATTGGCTGTGAGTGTGTAGCCCCGCCCCTCCTCGCAGCGGATTGGTCGGACGGAGATTCTTCTTCTCGCTGATTGGACGCTATTTGTAGAAGCGGCTGTGTAGCTAGGCTACTGTTGCCTTCAGGTACCTCTATAAACATAAAGAATTAAGAGACTTTGAAGTGGAAACGTTTCTCTCAGTTGTTTTGGTCGATAAACGGCATCAAGCAGTCAGTTTAAAACTGTTTGGAGGATATAAAAGCGATTAATAGTGAAAACAAAGTGGTGATTATTATGATTAATGCCTGGAAGTAAGTATATATCCACATAAATGCCATTGTGTCAAAGTAAAGTTCACAAATTCACTCTAAAGCCTGAAATACACATAGAGACTTTAGATAATTGATACTTTGATACACTGTAAATGAATAATGAAATAATAATGACAAACTGCGGGATATTTTTGGCCATAAAAACAAAAAGTGACAAAATTGAAACCATCTTCACTGTCAACTGCAAGTCCAGGAAGAAAACCAGCTGTGGTTGAAAGCTCCAGAAACAAGTAAGTCTTCATTTTAATAAAGGGCCAATGTTTATGTTTATAAATATATTCTGTATATTGTTGCTGTTAATTGGCGGCAGTGTATTCCTGTAATTTTTGAAATAGCATATATTGCTATAGATGAAGCCACACAGCAGAATATAAAGTAAATTAAATCTGCCCCACGTTTATCAGCTGTAATATTAAAGTAATATTTACATGAATCTATCAATAATTTTAGTCTAATTTTCTGAAATTGGCCATTCTGCATAATAAATACTTTTGCTTTTTATACTGTAAATACACTTGATGCTAATACTTTTGTACTTTTACTTAAGTAACATTTGAATACAGGACTTTTTCTTGTAGCACAATATTTCTACAGTGTGGTGTTACTACTTTTATTTCAGTAAAAGCTCTGATGACTACTTCCATCACCGGTTAAATGTCTTTAGGTTGAGGATCAAATTGGATCTGTTAAGACGTGTTCCGCGGTGATGCTCTCAGCTTTCTTATTTCCTGCAGCACTTAAAGGCAGCACCGATGAACGCCACTTTTTCCGCACTTTTTATATATATAAATATATTTAAAATATATATATTAGTTTAAAACCGAAGCGAGCTTCACACATTGGTCCCGAAGATAAAAGCAACAGTGGAGGACTGTGTGTGAGTGAGCGGCTCCGGTGTCGTGGACGTGTTTGTGCGCTGCGCATCACGGAGCTAATTAGGATTTCAGTATAAATAAGGCCGCAGACGGGACGGCTCGGCCTGTCCTGCCGCTGATGTCGGAGAGCTGTAGAGGTTAAAACCCTTCAAAGAGCTGAAAGCTGCTCCGACATGCACACACTCTGACCCGCCTCACGGATGGACTCTACCCACACCGGACCTACTGGAGATATCCCGCACATTTCACGCTTTTAACGCAAAACACATTTGACTTACAAACGCAGTGAAGATCCACCGAGGAGATTGATGTTTTTTTGGAGACTTTTTATTAATGGCACCCGGCCCGAGCTAGACAGACTGCTGCTGCCGCTGCCGCCTTTATGGGACGGTGAAGGTGTCTTTGCTTTTTTTATGTTTTGTTCTAGTATCCAGACTCCTGCAGCTCCAGTGGAGAAAGAGGGTTCTTCGCCGGGTTGTTTTGGTTTCCGAGGGGGGAAGGCGAGGTGTTTTTGGGGTGAGTGCAGCTCCTGTGACCTGCTGGAGGACACGCGTGTGTTTGTCCGAATAACCAGTGCATTAACTGCGATGCTTTACGTTTATAACATCCTCTGAGACACTTTAAAGTGCGCGTCTGTGTGTGTGTAGTGAGTTTATATGATACTGCAATGTGTGTTTCCTCTTGCACCAGAGGATTTATACTTTTTAAAATACGTTTTACATGAATCATAGGATTAGTCTTATTGAATGTTGGGGTGAATGAACTCTGCAATGCGAGAAAAACACTTTATTAATCCGGTAACAATCGTGTAATATTTGCATTATAGCTACTTTGACGCGTAAAGTTCGAGCGTTGTCTTTTAATGTCCTACTTCTCTATAAGTCCTGTAGGTTTTATGTAAGTGTAGGCCTATAATGACCCGTTAATGTTCATTATAAGGTTTTAAAGTCTCCTTTCTTTAATGAGACGCTTTGCAATTACATACAAGAGCAAAACAAAACCAGTCGTGCGGCTTCTTTCAGCTGATATGATCTCTGCCATCATCATCATCCTCATCATCCTCATCCTCATTCTCATCTTCATCATCTGTTTGGCTGCAGATCTCGGTCAGTTTTCGGGGGGCTTATGATGCCACGTGAACAGGCGACAAAAAAACCTGTGAAAAACGGGGATGGATTTCATAACGCTCACGCGCGCACAACCCTGCAGTGTGTTGTGTTTACGTGCACCCATATGGTGAAGCAACACATTTAAGGGTATTGCAGCAGGGGCTGTCAACCTTTTGTTTCAATGACAGGCAGTGAGAAATTAAAAACACAACAACAGTGCACGAGTTGTTGTTGTTGTTGTTGTTGTTGTTGTTGTTGTTGTTGTTGTTGTCGTCTTGTAGCTTACGCGCGTCCTCGACGTCAGGACAGCAAGGGTAGGACGAGGGCAGGATTTATATTTGGGAGGAAGGAACCAGATGACTGTTTAAATGTAGCCTCTTGTTTAATATTTAATGGCATCATTCATGCGTTTTATGTCAGATGTGAGTCTGTTCAATGTCAGGAGGATGCAGCACAGACACACAACAGCAGCAGCATCAAAGGGGGGGAGGAGGAGGAGGGGGGGGGGTGGTGACCAGGCGGCTCTTTTGTTTTGTGTTTATTCTATAAAATAAAAACGTGAGCTTTGTCTCACATGTCGAAGTCTAAAGACATCCTGCAGGAATCTATTGGTGTGTTTCTGAAATGAACAACAGCCTGTTTTGGTCCAGAGAGCCGTGAGGATGTTTCTCAAACTATAATATTCCTATATTGTTTCTATGATGCAGCTCTGTTGGGGCTTTCTGCTGTTTTTACTCCCACGTGGTGTCAGGATTTATGTTTTGTTGTGTTAGACATCCTTTTAAAACACGTCAGGATCTAAAAAAAACAAAATACCACTTAAATGAGTCCACAGGCTGATGAATGTAGAAATATTATCATGTAATTGATCATTTGAGTGAAAACGTGTGTCCGCAACTTGCAGAAACCAAATGTTACGTTTCTCTGTAACTGACACAGAGAGCTGCAGGTGGAAAACGGAGCAAGAATCAGATTCATATTCTCATCTTGTATTTATTTACACATCCGGGCACCTGCGCGCTCCCTCCTCCTCACAGTGGCGCGTTCACGCCGCATGGGAAATAAGCGCTTTCATAATAACAAAACAATCACTTTCATCGCTCACTAAAAAAAGGATTAGATTTGTTGCTTGTGATACATAACTCGGCTTTGTCACACTACACAAAGACGTCATATGTCGTGCACCTTGAGTTAATGTTTATGTAATAAAATATAATAAATTACCTGTGTGGTGAGGTAGAGATTTTGTGCATGTGGCGATCAGATTATTGTAATTAGGTTTAATTACAGGTGCTCCTATTCTAGAAACATAGATGAACATAGATGAATTATAAGCAATAAGTATATACAATTTATTAACAATAAATAAGGAAAATGTTTATACTACAAGATACAGTATAGCAACTTTGTAAATAATAGTAATGTTAAAATGAACTAAAATTCAAGAAATACATAAGAATGAAGGAAGTTGCAAAAAATAATTAAATAGAATAATTGCCAAAAAATGAGAAACAAGTGGAAAATGCTTAAGAGCTTATATAATAACAAATAAATCCAACAATTTTTTTTCCCCAAAAATCCACCTAAATGCTCTTCTCAACCTGGTTTCCATCTTTCCCACGGGAGCCTGAAGGCGGCGCCGCCACTCATTGGCCAGGCCTGGCTGTCAATCACAGCGCTCATCTCCCTCCCACGTGGTGACGTTTCCGTACCAAAGTAACCAGGCCAGTCCATTACGCACACAAAAGACACAACAAAAGCCCGTGCTGGGGAAAATGAGATCCGTCAGCACCCACAGGACGCAGCACTAAGTTCCCACCTGGCAGCACCACACATGGACCAGAGTCCGGGACGACGACACTCATTTATTTCACTTAAAAAAACCTGAAAAACATCTCTCTTTCTCCTGCAAGCACTTTTCCACCAGGCTTGGTTCTGCTCAGATCTGATCCAGGTGGTGAGTACAGCAGCAGCAGGGCACTGTTTACCTCTGAAAGCCTGGTTCTGGTGTCGAGCTGGAGCCGCAGACTGTATCAGAGAAAAAGAAAACAGTAATAAATAAATAATCAAAAAAAAAAAAACAAGAGCCAGACACAGCGGCACTGTTGCGCTTGGAGCTGACGTCGGTGCTCTTTGTTGCGGATGGACACATTGTAACAGAGTGGAGGGTTTTGCAGAAGCCTGTTGTGTCGAGGTGAACTTCTTTGTAACACGAACATGGTGTTCAAATCGCGTGTTGTCTTTTTTGGGTTAGAGTCAGCAGTGAGTGGAGTGAGTCTTTGTGTGGACACTTCTTCCTGTTTGGTTGCCAGAGACGCACAGTGAGTGTGCTGCTGCCTCTTTGTTATCACTCTGCTCAGTCTGAACATCAGCTGTTCTACCTGTGGGCTCAACTCACGGCTCCTCTTTATTTGAGTGTTTATCCTCTTTTATTTATAACGTGGACAACGTCGTTTAAATCCACACCGTGAGCTGTGGCAGGCTGATACAAAGGGAGCACAAGTTCTTGTCGCAGGGAATTGTTTTTTACTTATTATTTTAGTTATTTTCCAGAAGAAATATGAAGAACATATTCAAGTAAGGGCATTCAAAGTGAACACAAATAAGCCCATGTGCTGTCAAATGCCCTGAAGTGAGAAAGTTGGCTTCACATGAGGCCAAAACAAACAAAGAAGCAGTTCCACAGGCGTTTACTCGTCCTTATTTGGCATTCACGAAGAAAAAAAGGAAGATGTGTGTGTCTAAATGCAAATAAGTGTGTGTGTGTGTGTGTGTGTGTGTGTGTGTGTGTGTGTGTGTGTGTGTGTGTGTGTGTGTGTGTGTGTGTGTGTGTGTGTGTGTGTGTGTGTGTGTGTGTGTGTGTGTGTGTGTGTGTGTGTGTGTGTGTGTGTGTGTGTGTGTGTGTGTGTGTGTGTGTGTGTGTGTGTGTGTGTGCGCGTGTGTGTGTGTGTGCAAAGCTGATATAATCACTGATGGTGATGATGCTGAAGTGTGACACTCACAAAGCTTGTGTGTGTGTGTTTGTACCTTTCCCTGTGCACATGCAGAAAGGGGATTTTATCCTTTTCATGCAGGGATTATGCCACAAGCACCTGTGCAGATTATATGTATGTAAATATGTCTCGTCTGGGGGCCACCAGGGTCATCTGCAGGTTATCACCCTGTTGTTGTTGTTGTTGTTGTTGTTGTCACCACCACCTTCCTTCTTATGCAGAGTGTGTGTTTTCATCTGTGCAGCCACGCTACACCGTCAGTCGGGCTGCTTCCTGTAGAGTTGCGGAAGCTCCTTTGTTTTCTTGTCTGGCTGCTGGCTTCTGTCTCGGCGCTGCTGCTCTTCCTGTTGCAGCACATTGAGCCCCACTGGAAACTTCTGGAGCTCGTCGTCATTGTGTTTTCACTCTCGGGGATGCAGCAGCGGGGTTATTGTTGTTGTTTTGGTTAGCAAGGTGTAACCTTTGTTACGCTGTGTCGGTGGTTAGAGTGACTGTTGAGCCTGTGTGGGCTGTGTACTTTTAAGACCAGTTTTACACTTGGATTGTATCTGAAATGTCTGTCCTTTTGTTATGAATGGCAAATGCTCTTTCAAAGGAAGTATCAGGTTATTAAATATGGCTGACAGAAGCAGTGGTGTGATGTAACCAAGTACATTTACTCAAGTACTTTAGTACAATTTGGATTTACTAGTTTATACAAACATTATGCTAATAACATGACTAAAGCCAATAACGTCAGCTCAGTTGGTTTAGTGTCATCGGATTTTCAGCTCTCCTCTTCTCATAGAGGAGAAAGTTTAACAATAAAACAACAGACATGACAAATAAATAGAACAAGAAAAGCTGCTTTCAGTGTGTGTATGTATGTATGTATGTATGTATGTATGTATGTATATATATATATGTGTGTATATATATATATATACTGTATTCTATAAATCTAAATAAGAAATAGGCATAAACACAGATGGCAAGAATATGTGGATAAAAATGAGATAAGGATATGTGAGGATATGTATATTACATTATGTACTACAGTTCAAATAGTAAGCCGTCCTTTTATCTATCTGTCCAAAGACATAAATAATGTGAATAATGAAACTGTTTGTGATCATGTGGCTCTACATAAACAAAGGTTTGCTTGACGTGCCATAATATTAAGTGACATCACAGTGCAGCCACGTTGGTAGTCAACAACATGCGATTGTAATCACATAAGAGATTATTGTAATCAAATGATTGCTCGAGCAAATGAGCTGTGTTTATATTGGAAATGTAATCAAGAGCATGAGCTCTAAAAATAGGGAAGAGTGGAACGCATCTCACACCCTGTCTCTTTGTTTTCTGTTTCCCTACAGGTTTGTTTTTCTCCCGTGGTGTCTGTGTGGAGCGTGCCACACACCCACTCCACAACAACGACGGCTTTTGCTTGCATCTTCCAGTGCTTCTTCTGTCAGCAAGTCCAGCAGAGTTGCAACTCTTCCAGTGCCAGCCCTGACACCAGCGAGGAGCCCTGCCCCACTGACATGGTAAAGATGACCAAGTCAAAGACGTTCCAGGCTTACCTGCCCAGCTGCCACCGCACCTACAGCTGCATCCACTGCCGGGCGCACCTGGCCAACCACGACGAGCTCATCTCAAAGGTACGGCAGCTCCGGTCTTCCCCGTCCTCAGCTGAAGCATCTCGCATGACGTTCAGTCAGTCCGTTTATATGCACATACATGAAAAGAGGCTTCAGGGCGCTCAGCAGTTGTGTCACAAATGTCACAGCCATAGGGTGCCTTCATGTTCAGCTGGAGAAACATAATACATAAACGTAAAAGAATACAGCAAATACACTTGAACACTGTGAGTTGACACATTAAGTAACGTTGTGAATATATTGTTGCAGCGATATTCATTTCATTGGAATTGCTGCAATCTTTTGTGTCAAATTCACATCACTGACCAACATCAAACTTCTTTTGAATGAATTGTGTGAACGGTTTCCAACAGTGTATTACAAGCCCGGTTATAGTTGACTCCTGCTGGGTCTAAGCAGCGGGCAAATTAAGAAAAATATATATATTTCTAAGATGTTTCTTTAAACCAAAATTAGTTTACCCAAGCCCCCAACACAGCGACTTCCTGGTTGATCCAATCAAGAAGTGCCAAAAACCGCAGTTCTCTGAGTGTCCACTAGGGGCAGGTTTCATAACAGAGCAGTTTCTGATTGACCCCCATGTTAAACAGGCCGTTTACACAGGATCATTAAACCTGTTTAAGGCTTGGTATAAAAAAATATTCTAGTCCATATGTTTAGGTCATATCTCCATGACAACACTGAGGGGGTGAATTATTTTGTACCGGGCTAGTTTTTATTTTATTTGAGGTTAAAGCTTATGAATAATTAGCGGTGCTGCCTCTTGAGTAACAGCTAGCCTCTGGCCCTCACTTCTCCTCTGAGGTATACGTTCAATTATCTTAAAACGACCTGTTTAACATGGGTCTCAATGAGACACTATGAAACTTGACCCTAGTGGCCACTCGACGAACTGTAATTTTGGCACTTCCGTATTGGACCAAGAAATCGCAGTGGTTGGGGCTTGGTTTCTAAAAAGCCACCATGAAGCTCAAACGGACTCCGCCTCCTCCCAGCTAATCCAAAAATACACTAACAGCCTATAATCGACACTAGCCATCTCTGATAGCACCCACCTGTCGCTCAGTTCTGTATGGTAGTAAGTTACGGGTTATTTATATACAAATTCACTCCCACTACAGTCATAAAATGGTAAATCATGCTGTAAACCTGTATTTCTGCTGTGAGGTGAGCATTTTAAGATGGAGCTCTATCCGGCTGTTAAGTCTGACGTAACACCCTTTCAAAATAAGATTTCTGGGTCCAAATGCTCCGTTGAAACAAAACAGACACAAAGGTCAAACATGTGAACCATTACATCACCTCTTTCGTCTGTTAAACACCTTTTTAAATGATGAGAAAGAGGTAAAATGACAATTACGTTGTTTTTTAAAAACTCAGATCTGTTCAAACAACGGGGAACATGGCACTGCGGCGTTGTAGAAATAAAAGGCTTGGACCCGGGAATCATATTTTGAAAGGGCGTTACGTCACGACTTAACAGCCGGATGGGGATTAACTCGCTTTTGGAGTCTCAAGTGGCCGTTTGAGGAACTGCAGTTTTCGGCACTGCTGTGTTGGCTTCATTTTTCAGGTTACTGCTTGGTTTCTACCAGCTTACTCCTCCTTTTATCATATACAGACACTTGATCCAAATGTTTCTATGAAAATATTGATTAGTGCAGCTTTAAAATGAGTGGTATTTATGCAGGAGCAGACTGAGAAACCTAAGCAACACGTTAAATGGTCAGGTTAGTAGTTCTTGCCTGATTTAATATCTGGAGCCATGCAAACAAAGTTCAGCTGCTCATTCAAAAGTCTTATGGCACTTTTATCCAGATTATAATGATTCACATCAAACGCTCATAAATCTGCAACCTCGTCTGGATAATGGCTCGGATGATTTCAGTTCCTTGATCATCTTTTGGCTGACATTATGAGCCATGATGATAAAAACTGACAGCGTCAAGCGTGTAATATTTGTAATTAAATCAATCTGTGATCGTGGATTCTCAGCAGTGATTGAATGTCGTCCTCTTGTTATCAGTCGTGGCAAATGTCACTTTGGGTCTGACAGCATTATAATTCTATCCGGTGCTCACCTGCCTTATTGCATCTCCAGAGCTCGTGTACCTGTCTCTGTATTTTATTCCTGACGATAAATTTAGAGGCTTGGATGACAGCTGCCTCCGCCGCTGCTGCTGCTGCTGCTGTTATTATTTCTGCGGTCAGCCTTTTTAAAGTGTTTCTGCCTCGGCTATTTTTGTTTCAGTAGCTGTTTTTAAGTTAAAAAAGTTTTAAAAAGGGAGAACTTAAAAAAAGCTGCTGTGGTTGACTGAGACTTCTGAGGTTTGCTCTTAAAATGTGAGAAAAATCTAAACTATCAGGCTTCAGGCTTCAGGTTTGCATCACTGCCCATGTGTTTTCTGTGAGCCCGGAGAAATGGATGTTTCTGTTTTTGTGTCATAAAGATAATAGAGATGCTCAAAGGTGTCATCAGGGCCACAGCTAATGATTATTTTCACTGTTTATTAATGCATGGATTTTTTTTTGATTCATTAATTCTGCAAACGTCAGAAAATAAAAACAATGCAGGCAGGTTCTTGGAACTCAATGAATGTCTCGAGGGTTGGAAAAACCCAAACAGGATTCAGTTTATACTGATATAAGTTAGAGAAAAAAGAGTCGCGAGAGGCTGAAACTTGAAAAAGTTTGATATTTTATCTGATAAATCACCTAAACATATAAAACATGTATTCAAATTCTTGATTAATATTAAGTTAACTGACTAAATGTTTCAGTATGTGGCGTGGAAAACCTTTGACTTAAAGTTACTGTCCAAGAAGAGAGATTGGTCACGAATTAGCCGTCATTTCTGAGTCGAAACGTTCCCTTTAGTTTGATGTATAGTCTTTAGGTGTTGTGAAGTCTATTCTGAACGTTTTGGGGAAGTTATTATCATTACCCACTCCTGCTGAGCACGGACACTTCAAACATTTTACATAAGCAAGTTTATGTTCTTCTGCTTTCAAAGAAATAAGATGAGTCAGTCGTTTTATGATTTAGTGTTTCTGTCAGACTGTTGACAGTTTTATTATAAGTGTCACAAAGACATCTGGCAGTGCTGCTCTGAATTTAAAGGAGTTAATATTTAAAGGAAAAATGTCTGAAAGATTTTCAACACAAGTGGCTTTAATGAACGATTAGTCTTCTTATCAATTAATCTGCAGACTATTTCCTCAATTAAAAGGTCATTCTTTGGTCTTTAAATGGTCAGAAAGTGCTCAAATTAAGCTAATTCTTATATATTGATATCCAACTAACAGTCCAGAAATTGAATATATCCAGTTTTCTATCACAGAAGGTGACGAAAAACCCCTCAAATATTCATGCTTGAGTGCTATTTCAGACCTTTTCCTTGGAAAAAACAAAAACAAAAGTCAGTAAAGTTAGTCAATTGCCAAACTGATTGACTGGATAATCAGTTCAGCTCTGGTTCTAGCACTTGCATGGGATTTAATGTTATTTAACGTGATATAAAGGAAAATGTTTTGTGCATGAGCTTCTTTTTTTATTTGTTATGTTAATGGAGGGTGCAGGGGTCTCTGATGTTTAATCTTTCATTTTTATTCTTTATTTGTTTTAATGGGGATATTTGGATAGCAGATTTTGGCCATATCTCCCAGCCCTGCTTCCTCTAGCATGAAGCTTGAGCTCTTATCAAACATCAATTTTATTCTGGGAAAAAAACCTAATTTTTAACTCGCAGACAAACTCCTCCATCATGTACGGCGCATAAATCCTCCCACATCCTGTCCTCTGTAATTATCAATCCTCGCAGACAAAAACAGACAAAACATTAGAACTCATTTAACAGTCACATCACACAGTAGGAAGCTGAAGAAACAGACCATTTCCCAAAATGAATCGGTCCTGCCGAGTCCGGTCTTTTAACCGCCCACGGAGAAAGTGACGAATCTGAACCTGAGTGAAATAAAGACAGCTGAGAGTTACAGCCTCTGGTTTCTTTTGCTATGAGGCAGAACGGTATCAAATGTGTTGCAGGATTTCAGGGTATTGAAGTCCAAATTGTCCAAAACAGATGCAGATATTTTGGAGCCCCAGGCAGCCGGAGTGTCGCTTTAATGTTGACCGCGAATCGACAGCTGGTGAACAAAGAGCGAGAAAAGTTTATAAAGTGTCAGATGAAGCGGCGATGCAGTGACCTTTGTGTTATAATAAGACGGTGACCGTGTGCTCCCCGTGCGTTGCACTCTCACCACTCACTGAGCTGATTATTCAAATGGCAAAGATGATCAATCTGTGCACTTGCCATCTCTCCTCCTGCACCTCGGAGACTTGGAAGCTCGCAGCTTTTTAGTACGAGCAGGAAGGCGAGCTCAGTAAACAGCTCTACCTCCAGACTGTGTTCCTATAGCAGGATCAGAGGCTTTAAGATAGAAATTTTAGAGCTGTGAAGTCTGCGCAACAAGAATTGCACAGGTTTTTAGGTCAACGATGGTCGTAATTCACGCTGATGAGCTTTTGACCATAGAGAGCGACTATCCTAGTTTTTTTTCACCGTACTTAACCTGTCGAGAGCCGCATCAGATATGTGGATTAATGGTAATGCAGCCAAGATAGTGAGGTGTTTTATGATGAAACACTGTGACGTTTTATTGGCTCCTGCATGTGCGGGATGTTAAATAGTTGCTGCAGCAAATTCTTTAATGTGGTGCAGCAAAGAAAAATGGAAAATAAATCAGTTGAAACACAAAAGTAATGCAGAAGAAAGAATCAGAACATTAGATTCCTTCAAGTGTCAGACAATGCTTTTGTTCCCTTTCCTCCTGTTTCCAATCAGGAAGTTCAAGAAGTTCAAGTTTGAGAGGCGACATAAAAGAAGGAAGAAAACACCACTAATAATAATACTGAAACTTGTTTTATATGACAGAGGTTATACAAAGAATGTGGCTCAAAGTGTTTGACTTAAAGAACGCACACAGCGAGATGGAAGTTCAAAGCGTGGTTGAAAAAGTTTTGTGTCTGGACTTTTGATGAGGAGAAATAACTGCACACTGGTTGCTGCTCTGTCTTATGGCGTTTTTGCACTGCACGGTACGGCTCGACTCCAATTGCTCTTTTTTGGTTTTCCATTAGCAAAAGTTGTGGATGCCTGGCACTTTGTTTGGTATCACCTCAGTCGAGGTTCTCTGCAGGAGACAAGAGAGGAAGACGTTTTTAAAAGTTACTCCTGATGAGGAAAACATTTCCCGATTTAGCTGCTTCATAATAGAAGCGTTTTAATAACAAAACAACGGGGGACTTTTATTGTGAAGATTTTATAGGAAGTGACATAAAAAACACATCTGCGACAGTATGAACGTAATATCCATAGATTCACTCTCAGTGGTGATTGTGACATGAGAAGTTGTGATGTTTAAAATTATACAAAAGCACCCAAAATACACAGCGCTGCCACAGAAGACGCATTCACGCGGATAGCCGCAGCACTGGAAAAGCAATTCCCTGCCGTGCTGGGCTGGTGTGTCGAGTCAAGCTGGTGCCATAAAAAACACCATTATCTGCATTTTGCACGCCAGGCACAGGTGTGTCCCATACTGCTGTTTACTCTGAAATCAAGGAGAGAGACAACAAACAGTATCATAACGTCACAACTTTTGCTAACCAAACAAAAGAGTGAGTTGAGTGGAGCCGAGCTGGTATTAGATGCTCCAAATGTGTGGTTGAAGTGCAGAGAAGTCAGATGTCTTTTTGCATAGAAATGAATGGTTCTTCAGTGTGACTTCTTCTGAGCAGCGAGTGTTGCTTTCTAAGTGAAAAATAATTAGAGGACGGTGAGATATTTATGAGGTCACTGTGGGAGAGGCTGAAGATGTCAAAGTGTGCTTAGTGTCTGTGTGTGTTTTGTTTTATTTGTGTCACGCCACATTGTGCTGAGACCAGCTGACAGCGGAGCAGGAATCCTGGAGAACCAGTAGCACTAGAGAGCTTCAAACTGGGAAATGCAAAGATAAAATTAGATTTATTAAAGCAAAGGGAGTTCCCCCCAAAGTGCTGAAATACTTTTTGTTTGGTTTTTGTAGTTTCTGTTTACATAAATATACATTAAAGCATTTTTACACTTTTCTTTTGTAATCCTAAAATGCTCCTAATAAGTGTATGGCACACTAAAATGTAAAAGAAACCCACCAGGCGTTGAAATTCAAAAAGATTCAATTCATATATAACTCTGGTAAAAGTCTGACCAATCATGTCAGAATAAAATGATTTACTGAGCTTCCTGCCTGTCGTCCGTCGCTCTGTTTCACTTGCGCTGCTCATGCTGCGCTGGAGTGCAATGGGAAGTTCGAGTTTCGGACCTCCATCTTCCAGTGCACTGGAATGCCTGTCAAAGTGGAACTAGCGAATTTGGGGTGGGTCAAATTCAACAGTAGAATTAAACAGTAGTGCCAAGATGGAGGTCCGAAACTTCAGACCTCCCATTGCACTCGAACGCATCATTTCTCTCAGCACACGTGTCGGGCGAGTGTCAGGCAGGGGGAAGAGGATGGTACTTTGGAGGGAATCGCTCTGAGACATGCCAGAAAGGTAAGAATATTTTAAAAACAGACCTGGCAGCCAGTAGCTCCTCACATGACGCTGATTGGCGGATGACGTTCGATCTGATCACAAACGCATCGATCGGAGCCTGACGAGATGGAATTTAGTGTGATTACAGATGAACCCCATTTTCACGTTATCTTGTGTCATAGCGAAAATTCAGCATGTGTACGAGGTAAACGGTCTACCGTAGAATGATTTAAAGGCGTACTTTTCAACGTACAGTGATCGTGTTTATCAGCATCAGGATGAAAGATGTTAAACTCCGGGATAAAGACAACTTTTAAATATTTTTCCCAACACAAACGCATCCTTTGCTTCAACCTTTTACATCAAACTAAATTGTGCAAAATAAATTTCAGTGTAATCCCTTTGCATTTGCTGCTTTTTTAATGAAATATAAAACCTTCCACATTAAGGTGCTAAACAGCAAAGGCCGTGTGTTTAATGAGGCAATTGTTGCATCATCTAGTAAATGAATTACAATGCATCAAGATGTCAGGTGACAAACGTCTCCATGCTTCTCTGGCAGTGTAGCATCTACTCCCAGCCCTCACTGTGTGCTGCTCTTATATAACTCCACAACCAGCTGCTGTGGTGAAACCCTCTCTGCACGTTTGTTCCTCAGAATTCACTGTTTGTAATCTGCTCGCCTTCTGTGATAGAAAACTGAATATATTCAATTTTTGGACTGTTAGTTGGACATCAATATATAAGAATAGCTTAATTTGAGCATTTTCTGACGTTTTATGGACCAAATAATGACCTTTTAATTTAGGAAATGATCTAATAATAAGCAGATTAATTGAAAACGAATCATTCATTAAAGCCGCTGTAGAGACAACTGTAGTGAAGCGTGAACTGTTGACGGGGTTGAGTTTCCTTGGTTATTGGGCCAACTCCAGTCGGTGACTCTTGACAAACGACCTAATTAGTTCAAGCAATCCACTTAAATAATAAGTGGATTTAATTAAGGGACCTTCCTCGAACAGTCTGTCTCTTTACTCCCGGAGGTTTCATACATTAACTTGTTGCGTTGATGCATCATACGTCTGGATTTATCTTCTAAAATCTGACAAAGTTTGGACAAATATAACTCTTTTTAAAATCTCTAAAAGATCAGGTAGATCTGTAGGTGCACTTCATGTTGCATTCTCTCCATAAACAGATTAAGTATTCCAAATCAGATGAAAGAAATGAGACTTTTATAAAAACTTCAAAGACCTGTAACTTAACTTAAGTTTACAAAATTATCTTATGCAAATTAGTGATAATAAATACAATAATAAAAACCAAATTTTCTTTTTTTTACTTAACTTACTTGAAAGAGTTTAGTCTGAACATCAGTTTTAATACTTTTAAGGCTGCAGCTCATGATTTCACTCTTAATTGTTGTTGTTTTGATTGTTTGATTAAATCTTCCGTCTTTAAAATAGCACAATATTTCGATTACAAGTTCCCAGATCATGAACATGATGTCTTCAAATTGTTGTTTTGTCCGACTGACTGTAAAGAACCCCAAAATATCCAACTTAAAATGAAAAAAAAGACATTTAAGAAGCCGCAACTGGAGCATATTTGGCACATTTTCTTGATAAATAAGTTCCATTTTTGAACAAATGTAAAATGGTTTCAGCATTGCATGTGTTTCTGAAACTATTATCCACATCATGATAAAGATTAAAACCTGAAAACTGCTGTTATTAATATCTTGATATAGATTCTGAGCTCACAGAACTATTATCTAGCCGTCTATTCTCAACAACACCTTGTTAGTGTTTGTGTGTTCAGTTGTCTGAGGCGGCATCACCGGTGCTCAGCATCGACCCTTCTAAGCCGATTATGTTACTTAGGAGAAGATGACACCGTAGTCTGGTGTTTTCCACTACACGCTGCCAAGGGCCACGCGCCCCGTCCATGTTTGATTTACATCACATGTGAAATTAGTGAAGCTACAATCTTAACTATTCTCACGGTTTTCTCACGGTGCACAGAGTTGAAAATAGTGTGTTCGGGGGGGGACTAGTTACCCGGCCATGCTAACAACAAAAGGAGGTGTTGGAGGATTAGACCCCTCCTCACAGTGCTGGAAATATCTCTGGAGCCAGGTACAAAAAAAAAAAACTGTGTCCCCTCCCCGAGCTTATGTGCAGTCTTCGAGGCATGCCAGCCGGCGAGCAAAAAGATGCAGATGGAGCAGCCCGAGAGAGGGGATTAACCTGAGAATACAGGCCAGAAGGAAGTGTGGCAGGCACAGCACCCTCCACCCTCCATCCTTCAGCCACTAAACTGCTCCTGCTGCAGACCTGAACAACAACATTTTCAAGTTCAAGTTGCTTTTTTAGTACCCGGAGGTAGATTTTGTTTGCAGTAGAGTTCACATACACACATACAGTATGGGAAAAACACATAGAGGCACATATCACACTTTTAGGACTTTGGAAATTAAGAGGAAATGGGAAATTAAATCAAGTTCTTAGAGGTCCAGAAGTATCTTAGACTTGGACTTCTCTACATCAATCCCTTTGGGATGACCACTGCAAGGAAACTGGATTACCAGCAGTTTACAGAACACAAAAGGAGGTATAAAAAAGACGGGATCGGACAAGAGCCGGGATTAGTTTCATGTGGGGACGTGGGGTAAAATAGTCTAACCTCAGGACGTCTTTATTATAAATGGCCAATTCGCACGGGATTAAGAAATCCCTGATTCTACCAGAGGTGGGAAGGGTTACCTGATCTACGCAGTGCCGTCTACATGTGTGTGCTACGTAGCTTCCTGATGTCACAAAATTAACTAAACACGGATTTAAAGAACAGAATCGATTATCATGTGCTTCTTCAAGCGCCTCCATGCTCAAAAAAATGTCACGGGATATGACGGAATGTCCACATATGTTTTACAGAGGGTCGTATTCAGACGGGATTAGTTTTACCTGAGGGATATTTTCCGGGCCGTTTTACAGAAGGTGAGAATAGCCGTATTTTTACTGACATTCTCTTGAATAAAACCTGACATGGCTCATTCGCACAGGACCTCTGGTAAAAATGACCTTACCCCACATTAAACTAATCCTGTCTGAGTAGGGCTCAAGATAAACACACATAAATAAATTAAATTCGTAAATATAGAAAGTAAACAATAAACTCTTAGCTAAATATATAAAGTAGAGGTAAGAGTACAAGAAAAATAAAAAGCACGGAAAATGAAATCTTAAACCATATTGTGTTAAGATATAAAAACTAATAAAAACCAAATAAATCAGCAAAAATGTTTTAGATTGTTAAAATGTAATGTAAATGTAAAAAATAAAATAAAAATAAAAGTACAATATAAATGTAAAAGACATAAGTACAGCATTGAGTATTGAAATAAAAACAGCAATACATTTTTGCTGTACACTCAGAATCCACTTTAATGTGCAAACGTGTGTACACACACACACGCACACACACACACACACACGCACACACACACACACACACACGCACACACACACACGCACACACACGCACACACACACACGCACACACACACGCACACACACACGCACACGCACACGCACACACACAGACAAAAGGAACTTGACTCCAGTTTGTTGCCGTGGACTGCGTTTTTACTTTTTACTGTTTCTGCTGTTGTTTTATTTTTATTTATCTTTTACTGTTTCTGTATTAATTAGTATGTCTTTCTTTTTTTTGTATCTTATTTTGACGAAACAGAAACATTTGACAACTATGTACAGATAAGTATGTACTGTATATAAAAAGTGTATATATTCATATTAGAACCATATCAGTTTAAAGTATGAAAATGAAAACCTTTTTTAAAGAACATAATAATGCTTCGAGTGATTTAGAAATGGTGTCATTTCACCATTTATTTTATTTCTATTGATTCTTTATTTTCTCACTGTACATTTCTAGAATTGGTGGACAATGTATTAAGTTGCATAAATAATAAATATTCTTTAGTAAAGTTATTTATTTAGGAAAGCCGCCTTCTGAGTACCTTTGCAGAGTCATATCGATAGAAATATACATAAAATAGGTCTATTTTCATTACAGCTCAGAATGGCATTTTATCAGCGCCATAATTGAAAAAAAATGTTTCTCTTCTAGACTCGGCCTTGGTCAGGCGCTAATGCAGTGTATGTTGACAGATATTTACATGTTCACAGGATGTAACACTAAAAATATATCATTTAATTGGAAAAAGTGGATGCTTACAGTCTTACTGCAGCCGACCCCACACTGTCCTTCTACAGTTTTTCTACAGTTCCTACGCCGTGATTGTGCGATCACTCATGAGCGGTCAACTGGTCGAGGCTCTGAAACATATTCCCTTACACGCCACACAACACTCGCTCATCCATCTATCTTCATCCACTTATCCGGGGTCGGGTCGCGGGGGCAACAGCTCTAGCAGGGGGAACCCGAGGCGTTCCCAGGCAGGTGTGGAGATTGCAGTCGCTGTTCGGGAACCGTTGTGACGAAAAGGAAAGCAAGACTCTCGATCTACCGGTCAATCTTCGTTCCTACCCTCTCCTATGGTCATGAAAGCTGGGTCATGACCGAAAGAACGAGGTCGCAGGTACAAGCGGCCGAAATGGGTTTTCTCAGGAGGGTGGCCGGAGTCTCCCTTAGAGATAGGGTGAGAAGTTCAGCCATCCTGAGGAACTCGGAGTAGAGCCGCTGCTCCTTTGCGTTGAAAGGAGCCAGTTGAGGTGGTTCGGGCATCTAGTAAGGATGCCCCCTGGGCGCCTCCCTAGGGAGGTGTTCAAGGCACGTCCAGCTGGGAGGAGGCCTCGACACCTCCACCTAAAAGATGCTGAAAACAACAAACAGAAAAAATCAGATCTGACATCTGTTGTTGTTGTTGTTGTTGTTGTTGTTGTTTCCATCCAGAGCACGCTGCATCTTTACATCTTGACCGTCAGTTCATATTCTTATCAGATGTGGGCTGATATCCCATAGCAGATCTGTAGCACCATCCTGAAATCAGATAGCAGCGTGAGCGGTGGTTAGAGCGCTGAGGCCCTGCAGTGTGAACGTGGTCCTGGAGCGGGACAACGCAGCCTGAATATTGAGGAGGAGGCTGAGTGTTTTATTCAGCACCTTGGCTTCGTCCCCACCCATCGGGCTGATGGAAGCCCCCTAATGGATTGATCACACTTTTCTTTTCTCGCCATTAACTTCCTTTTAGGGGTTTTTCTTCTTCTTCCAGCTGGAAGTTTTCCAGGAGTCTGATGGTTTACATGTGACGGACCGTGACAGAACTGTCCCCCCTCTCGCTCTCTGTTTTAATATAATTAAATCGAGTGTATTCAAGGTCAGTAAGGTTTTATTAAAGCACATAGTAGCTACAGCAGCAGAGGGGCTCAGTCCAGAGTGAAACATCTCAAGTGTTGGACTGAAATGACGTTTGACACTTTGTCCAGTGTTTTGGGTTTATGGCCAAATGTCCTCCTCAGCTCTTCTGCGTTTAGTGCTTGTTGGCTAATGTTAAGCATGCAAAACTGTTCAATTAAGAATTGTAATCTGTCATTTTTACTGCATTTTGAGAGCCTTCTCTCCGTACTCTGCATACACTTTTTTTCCTATTTCCGCACGTATCCTGCAAGCTTGTGGATACGGACCAATACTGAACAAACGATGCAGTACCAACATAAATCGTGGGGTCAGTGTTGGGCACTATACACAAAGAAGTGCCGTGAATAGCAGGAGCGAGCAAGTCATCAAAATCCCTGATGGACCTCCTGAAATACTGAAATTTCTCTCATCCGTAAAACCAACGCCTGGAGTTCTCCGTCCACATTCTGGGATGTATTTAGCGACCGCGCTGCCCGACATTTTGCCTGCTTCTCAACAGACGCAGGACCGCTCCTTCATCTTTGCCCTGTTTTTTTTTACTTTATTGGAGTAATGTTTGAATCTGAGCGACGCCCTCCAGAGGATGTTTTGCTCAATGTCCATTCCAACGTAGAGGATGAAAGCATGAGGGCACTGACGATTGGAGCGTTGATAATGTACGTCTTTTTTTACTCACAAAATGGGAGTATAAATGAGCCACAGGCAGGGTGGATACCATTTTAGGTTTAAATTAGTCTAAAGTGTCTCGACTAATCTAGCAGCAAAACTACTGTTAGACCGGTCTAACACTAAACACCAGTCTGAAATATCTTTGTGAAACCAGCCCCTGATTTTCGCCACTCGACCGCTTTTGGAGCTTCCACACTTAAGCCCAAGAGCAGAGGCAAATCGGGGTTGGTTCGGCACGAGTTTTCAAAGCGCTGAGCCAAGCATCCTGCCGGTGCCTCGCAGACACACTCCAGATATCTATGGTGCTAAATATCTGGAGCTGTCATGGACTCCAAGAGCCAATGAGTGATATTAGATATCAGAGAAAGTGGTCCAGTTTGGACACCAGACACAACTAAATCCAAGATATTGTTGTTTTCGGATGAAGTTTAAATGTTCTTTACATTAATAAATAGTCAAACAGGCCTATATTTTCATTTATGACCATGACCTATGAATCAGCTTAAATGTTAGCTATGTTAGTTTTTTGATAAAAGCATTGCTGAATATAATAAATTGTAAATATCAGACATCAGAATGCTTCACCTTATGCTGAATTTAAATGGAGCTTTTTGGGGTTTAACAGGATCTTCCACAGTGGGACATCAGTTGAGACAGATGGTAAAAGTCGACCTCAGCAGGTTTGTTAATAGCTTCAAGTTAATCTTTTATTTCACAAGGGCCAAAATAAAAAAATCCCTTTCTGTCAATTTTGGTGAAATCATATGCAGTTTGTGAGAGCGTCGGAGAACTCGCTGCTCTCAGAAGACGAAGACTTTTTGCCTCTCGGGGGTTTGGATTTGTAGTTTTGTGTGTTCGACTGAAGGAGCATATTTTTCTCTGCGCGAGGTATTGTTCCCTTCAGTCCCGCGTGGTCAAGAGGATTCAGGGATTTTGAGATTTGCTTTGTAGAATTAATTTCTTTGGAACAAGTATATATATTTTTTAAATAAATTGCAGCAGCTTAAGGAAAACGACCTCAGTAACCACACTCCTGTTAGCTCATGTTATATTAAACAGCAAACTAAAATAAAGAGAAACCTGTAAGAGTATTTCCAGCCTGCATCTGATTCTCTCTGCACTCTTTTATTTTGGAAACAATCTCACAGGATCCTGTTTGGCTGTCTAATAGGATTGTTGGGAGTCTGGAGGGGTTTAGTGCAGCTCAGAAAGCTGTCTGGCTGCTGTCTGCATTCAAAAAAGCATGATCCACATGTTTCTCCACTTCTTCTGTAGGATTTTTGCTGTTAGACTCTTAACATGCTTTACGACGAGCATCCTCCTGCTCCTGATGGTTTTGTAGCCCAGTGATCTACAGTACAGTGAAGCTCGCAGCAGACAAAAACACGCTGCCAAAGTAAAAATAGACTGTGGGAACCAGATAAGGGCAGGGCGAGTGCCAGTGGTTAAGTTGATGTCTGAGCCACAGTGAAGCACAGATATGACACCCAGCTCTGGAGTAACCGCCCTCCCTCGCTTTCCCTCCACCTCCTCGGACTATAAACACCGCGGAGAGGACTTGTTGTTGACTCCGCGGGGACCGACCTAGTTCCCTCTCGCAGCTAAAGGTCGCATGTCTTGCGGCTCTGGACTGTGTGTGTGTCTGTGTTTGTGCAGACTTCCCTTCAGAACACAAACAATGAGCTTGTGAGTATGTAACAGTGAGACATCAACACCTACAGTGACCACTGGAGGGGAGCACCGAAAAGTTTGTTGTTGAATCAGTTCCAAAGCCAAACTCATATCTGAAATAAAACCTTTTTTTTTGACAAATGC
This sequence comes from Echiichthys vipera, assembly GCF_963691815.1. Taxonomy (NCBI): domain Eukaryota; kingdom Metazoa; phylum Chordata; class Actinopteri; order Perciformes; family Trachinidae; genus Echiichthys; species Echiichthys vipera. Next base: position 8,015,372 of record NC_139829.1, on the reverse strand, counting down.
TGACAAACACTCGAGGCAGCTGAAAATCATCCCCTGAGCCTCGGTGCTGGTGGTGCTGGTGGTGCTGGTGGTGGTGGTGGTGTGGTGGCGGTCAGCAGAGGAGGAGGCAGCTGGTGCTCCTATTAGCCGGTATTAGCTCAGCGCCCTCAACCGCAGCCACAAACTTATCCGCCACACTCATTTGCAATGGAAAAGGCAAAGCCGATTGGGGCCTGTCTGCCGGCCGAGGATGACGGGGGCCGGAGGAGAGAAGCCTGGCAGCTCTGTCGTCACCCACTGTGACGGCTTTACTGCTCTGCGTTTACATTAATATACAGTCAAGTCATGTGGGGACAGAGCAGCAGCAGCAGGATATTTATATATCCACCCTGCAGAGATATTAACATGTATCTTTACTCCAGTCTCATGAGGAAGGAAATGTTGGCTAATGACTGAAGATTTTGTGTGTGTGTGTGTGTGTGTGTGTGTGTGTGTGTGTGTGTGTGTGTGTGTGTGTGTGTGTGTGTGTGTGTGTGTGTGTGTGTGTGTGTGTGTGTGTGTGTGTGTGTGTGTGTGTGTGTGTGTGTGTGTGTGTGTGTGTGTGTGTGTGTGTGTGTGTGTGTGTGTGTGTGTGTGTGTGTGTGTGTGTGTGTGTGTGTGTGTGTGTGTGTGTGTGTGTGTGTGTGTGTGTGTGTGTGTGTGTGTGTGTGTGTGTGTGTGTGTGTGTGTGTGTGTGTGTGTGTGTGTGTGACACACGCTGCTTGTCCACAGTGGCGCTTTATGTCTTCGGTCTGCAACCAAAAAAAACGTGACTGATTTAATGTAATATCGTTGTTTTTGGCTTTAATTCACTTTATTTAAACACACAATCTCTTTTCCCATCAACTTCCCACTGGTGTTATCTTTTTACATGCTTTTCTTGTAACTATTTAGCATTCACTTAAGTTAGACATTTGAGGGTTGAGTTCATGTTTCCGCAATTATTTACAAGGGAATAACAGGAGTCCCAACAACTCTCACGTCATTAAAGTTGACGTGATAATGACAGACTCTCAGCTCTCTGATATTTACATGCTCAGACTATATTTACAAGCCTCTGTGGGCCTCGTTTGATTTCTTACCTCCAGCAAAACTTGTGTGGGGACCTTGACAGGGTGGAAGAACAAGTATGCACAGCAGTAACGGGGAGAAAAGCACCCCAGGGCGTCAGTTGGTGACATTCTTGTACTCAGCGGTGTGGTGCTGCTCTGAATCGTCTGCTGACATGATTTCTTTTTTTCTCTCTTTCAGTCTTTTCAAGGCAGTCAAGGAAGAGCCTATCTGTTTAATTCAGTGTAAGTATGAAACACGCACCTGCAATTCACCTCTGTTTTTTGTTTTTTTTACTTTGCTTTGTTGCTCTTTTGGTGCATTTGGTTTATTCAGTGTGTAATATACAAGTGACCCGATGCATGTAAATACAAGTCACACAGAGTCACGAGAAGCTCACTTGTTGGACGGAGCTTTACAGTCTAAAGAATCCATTGGTACTGACCACAACATGCTAGCTTGTTGGGAAGTTGTCTAAATAATAATGCTCCAAAGAAAAACTCTCATGACTGTTTTCAAAGGGGTCCATTGACCTCTGACCTCAAGATATATGAATAAAAATGGGTTTTCTGGGTCCCCACGAGTCATCTCTTTACAGACACGCCCACTTTGTGATAATCCAGACAGTTTGGGGCAAAAACAAAAAGGGTTTCCCCTGCAGTATAAATGTGTTATTTTCATCTATTTCAATTAGGGTTTATTTTAATATCTCTGCATACTGGGGTCCATAAACAGTGTTGATTTGCATAAACTGGGTCTGACTGTAAAGCTGAGACTCCTGTGGATTCAATGAGCCCATTTGTCTTCATGTGTGATGATGTTCGTCTCCATAGAAGCCATTTCATTGGAGTTAGAACATTTATTGTGTATAAAATGAGCTGCTGTGAACTTTGTGAACAACCACAAACTAGAGAGCCAGAGCATAGAGAGGATGGATGGCTTTCCTACGTATGATAACATTAAAGGGGGTTTCTGAGCAGTTTATACAACACAAGTGCTCGCCATCCAATTACTGAATAATGCCATTCTTTTAGAAATCTCCAAATGTTTTTGATCCCAAATCACAGCATGGATTTTTCTATCCTGTTCCTCAAGGTCTGGGTGTCCTAATGTTGATTTTGGAGGGATTTTTGTCTTTTTATCAATTGTGTCAACTCGAAAATTGCTGCAACTACTTATGAAACATAATAGAGCACGAGAATGCGAATCATAAATGAATATCATAATTTTCTAAACCATTATACACTCTAGACTGTCAACGCTGAATAGGCGCCTCGTAAAACAGGAATGTTTATTAAAGATTTATGACGAGAAGAACTTGATACAGTGCTGAGCTGCATCTCAAATTAATGTTCAGTTTTTAGGAGGTTTTTGAATTATTCGGTACAGCCCTACTTAAAACAATATTTAGCAACACTACAGAAGAAAAGTAAAGAAGTTACATAAAACAAGGATATGGTAGATATTGCACATGAAATTTAAAGGGATATGTACAACATTGCACATGCACAGTGAGATAAAAGATCTAAATAAGCATTATAAAATGGTGCATAATGACTAGATACGATGTGGTTATTTGCAGGTCAAAAGAGGCCAAAACATAAAGGTTAAAACTAGGCTGAGGTCTACGCTACATATTAATCCTAATTCATTGTAACTGTAATTAAATAACTATATTTTGATGTTAATCAGGTCCTTATTCAAACTTAAACATAGTCACTTAAAGGCTGTCGAAACAATGGTTATCTGTAACACAGACTTCTAAAAAACCTTCATGTCTTTGGATGGTGCAGGAGCTGCTGGTTAACATCCATCTCCTTAAACCCTCTAGAGGTTTATTTCTCACTCGGCTGGTTTCGGGGCCGGTGGCTCTCAGTCTTCATGCAGCACACAGAAGTTAGAGGTCTGAGATGCTTTCAGGTGTCACGGTGAAAAATACATTGATTTCTCTGACCGGAAGACTTTATACTTTACTCCAATATGGTTATCTGAAGATATATAAGATGAGACTTATGGGAATGAGCTTTAGTGCAGATATTTGTCTAATATTTGGAGAACGATTGAATTGGAACTATTAAAATGTTCACCCATTTATGTCTCCAGTTTAGGGAATTTTGTAATAACGAATAGATTAAAATTGCCTTTGTGAAGCTATGTGTTTATAGACACAGGACTCCACCGGCCAGATGCTGGTAAAATATTCAAGTGGCTGGTAGATTTGTTTCACTCACTAGCCCATTCACTCGCCGAAAGTAAATTTTGCAACCTGCAACCAAGTTAGTTAAACTTTTGTTTATGTCACAAGCTCCACCGTAGCCTCCTTGTCGCTACTTTGGCTTTGAGCGTCGCAACCTCCAAGAAAAGACATTTGGAAAGTGTTGAAGAGCCGCACGATTGAATTATACGGATTCAGGTTAGCATAGTGATAAAGCAGATATTGCACGAAATAGTGTATGCAAAGATTCTCTCTAACTGAAGATATCCCTACACATAAAACGAAGCACCAACAGCGTAGTAAGTGAAGCGAGTGAGTTTATTAAAAGAGTTTTGAAAGACTTACCAACTGGCCCCGGTACCAGCTCGATCATGTGGATAGATGAAAAGTTATATGTGCATAATTTACTCATATTTTCTTTTGCTAACAATAGATATTTTCACAGATAACAGCTGTGTTCACAGATTATGTCAGACTTGGTTGCTGAGACACAAACAGGTTTCAAACAAAGTTAATTTTCTCCTGATTTGTTCTGCTGAAAAATGTAATTTTTCGTTCTGGAGAGATGTGACTTGGAAACTGGGCACACAATGTACTTCTGATTATGGGGCGAAGGGTTCGGTCATAATCTGCGTTCACTTCTCCCATTGGTATCGAGGCAAACATTAACATGTACATTTTGACAGGAACTGTTTCGTTGCAATGACTACTTTTACTTTGATGACTTGGTTGCTGCTTTTACTTTGAAGTGAAGGATTTGAGTCTCTCTGACCTCCGTGACCTTTTCTCCACTTCCTGTCATCCTGCAGGGTGAATGTCGGCTGCGGGCCAGCTGAGGAGCGGGTACTCCTCACAGGTTTACATGCTGTGGCTGATATCTACTGTGAAAACTGTAAAACCACCCTGGGCTGGAAATATGTAAGTCTCTTTGAAACTTTTTCCTGAGCCCGTTCACTCTCCTGTCTTAATGATTCCAGATGCATCGCTTACGCCTGCCGCTGTGCTGTTGTGCAACTGTGTGGTTTCTTGGCTTGCTAGGGGGACAAATGATGCTATTACAGGTCAAAGGAACAAGGTTGCTCTCATTAAAGCATTGCTTGTTAAAGCCATGGTGACAGGTTTTTTTTGCTCAGGGTTGTATTTAGGCTCAGAGATTGAACACTCTGCGGTCTCCTAGCGCGCAAGATAATTACAGTGCCGAAAGGTTGGTTGCAGACAGCCAGACTGGTACCTCTGAGAGTCTACAGTGATTAAATGTCAGGCCATTTTGAAGAGGCTTGTCCCGGTAATTGTCTGAAAAGACTATAGAAGGGGGTAAAATAACTGAACAAAGTATAAGGCCGGGACTCACTTAAAGCCGCTCCTTCAGTGACAAAAACAATTAGAGAGTCTCAGAAAAGGCCCCTCGAGCAGAGCGGAGCGGAGCTGGTTTACAAGGCAAAGTAGGCGGAGCAAATAATCAAAGACACAAACCACACCGACATCCTGATTCTCCTGAAGCTCAGCAGGAAATCATCTAGCACTTCAGGAGATGTGCTGTCAGAAAGGAAGTTCAGACATGTGAAAAGAGGTGATTTGAACGCTGGAGGAAAGCTTTGATTTCAGTTTTTCTCTACGTCTCTAAAATTATCAATCCCGCTTTAATAATAGATAATAATGAGGCCAGAGGAATAAACATGTGCATATTTATCTTTCTGCCTGTTTGTTTTGAAATTAAATTCACTGCAGAGTTATCGCATACTTTGCTTTATGATGTATGTCTCCTCTGCAGTGTTGTCATTAAATGCTTTTTCCACCAATATTCACACAAAGCAGCTGAAACACCTTGTACGTGACTTTGTACGTTTCTTTGGTAACGGTTTGACAAGAAAACAAACCACATCATTCATACGGACATGTACCTAGACACTAGATCTGTCACGCATTTCCACCGCAGACAGTACTCTTAAATGTGGGCGGGGTTATTACTGGACGGTAACAGCTGTGGACAGAAACGTCTACTTTTTCAGGAAAAAATTAATCCTTATTATAGTTGTAGTCCGTAAGATTTTCAACTAGTTAATTGTCTGTTAAGTTTCTGTCCATCAAAGAGTGAATTAAAACAATGGTGAGAGCTGCCGATCTACTGACGTCATACTGTCGACACCGTTCAGTTTCCAAAGGAACTCTGGGAGATGAACTCCCAGAGGCTCGCCTGCAGTTACATCTTATAAGAAGCCGCTAGAAACAATAATTCTCAATTCATTTTTTTAAAGATTACTTTTTGGCAGTTTTTCAAGCCTTTATTATAAAGGACAGACAGGAAATGGGGTAAGAGAGAGAGGGAGACATGCAGCGAACCCGCGGCCGCTGCCTCGAGCACCTTCAGCCTCTTTACCTGGGGCGACTGCTCTGACCACTGTGCCACCGGCTGCCCCACGAATCTCAATTCTTTACAGATTTAAGAACAGTACTTGAGTAAATGTACTTACATGTAACTAAAGTTTTCTCTCTCATCTGTTTTTCTTTGTTTTGTTCCAGGAACACGCGTTTGAGAGCAGTCAAAAGTACAAAGAGGGAAAGTTCATCATCGAGCTGGCTCACATGATCAAGGACAACGGATGGGAGTGATGCCACTCTTTTCCTTTTCTGACCTCGGAATGCTCTTTATTGAACTGCGTGGAGCGACGACCATCGACCACCCCTAACCCTCTCCCTGACCCCCCCCCCCCCTTTGAAAAAAGAAAAACAACCCTCCACCCTCTCGCCGTCTTCACGTGCACACACACCCACCTGGTCATCGTGAAACTGAACAGTACAAATGACATTTGAAAAAAGAAAACGACGAGGAGGAAACGGAGCAACTGTTGAAAAAAATCACGTCACGGGAGTCCTGTCGTAAAAGATTGTGTTCTCCTTTGCAGCGGCGGAGCTCTTTTTGGGCCCGCCCGCTCACTCTCACACCCTTGCCCCCCCCCGCCGAACCGCGCTAACAAGCGATTGTGGAGATACGGCGACCATGGTGCGAACGGAGCTAGACTTCACTGAGGGGACATCTTTGTTTTCTTTACTTTGCCCACCCAGCGAGACGGATGATGATTAAATGTTATTTGCTTTAGTTTTTAAACTTCTGGGTTTGCTAAGGTTTTGGTTTGACGGCAGATGGATGTTACTGGTTAGCATTTTATTTCCTGTTTGTCATGTTTTTTTTGTTGTTGTTTGTTCTTTGGCTTGTTGTATCTCTGCCCATAGCTGAGCATGCTTTTCTTTGCTAATGTCCAAATGAGCAATCAGGGACGAGTGAGGAGCGGAGAGGAAAGGGAGGTTATTGTAGTTACAAATATGTAGCAGCATCTTGCTTTTTTTAAAAAAAACAAAAAAACGAAGTGGCAAGGGATGGGATTGCAGTAGTGTGGGATTTAATTTTATTTCTGTTTTTATCTTTATTTTTTTCTTTCTTGTGTTTTTTCTTTACTTTCCCCCGTCTGGTACTTTTCAGCACCCAAAAAGCATTGGAAGCAGCACCTATTTGTTGAATATATATATATACATATATATATACACGGTATATAGATATATAAATATTTGTAGTGTGGCTAAGTGCGATTGTGGCTGGTCCCATTTTGCAGCAAGTGAAAAAGGAGCATAAATAGCGTAGACTGGGGAAGCTGACATCAGGCGCCACGCGTCATAAAGCATTAAGGCAGACTGTATTATTCCATTGTCTAGTAATGAAACAATAAGAGACACACCTACATATGAATATAGAAACACACATACTATGATTACATATCCATTAATACTATGAGAGTGTTCGTAGTACGTAGATATTGGAACATGGATTCTAAAGATATATTTGCTGTCATGCACATATGTATATATGCATATGACTGTGTGTATATATGCATCGTGTGTGTGTGTGTGTGTGTGTGTGTGTGTAGGCACGCGTTACACAGTGACATACTTGAGCGATGCTGCTTCGTTTGCACTTTGCAGAGGCCTTTGGTTCATCTCAGTTTAGAGGCAAAAGGTGTTCGCTCTCGTCTGTTTGTTTTTTTTCAAATGGCCTTCTTACAGACTAGATTGTTGAAGACGGAAAGAAAGTTTGACCTGGACGGTTTGAGGTGATTGTTTTGTTAAGTGTAGTTAGATGCTTGTAGATGATGTTTATTTATCAATCAATTCTGCTTGGGTAAAGTTTTTTGCTGCTATCGTAGAAATCCCGCCATTTCCTTGTCGCTCTTGTAGGTCTTTTGCACTTTATATGCTTATCCGTCTCTCTCTCTCTCTCTCTCTCTCTCTCTCTCTCTCTCTCTCTCTCTCTCTCTCTCTCTCTCTCTCTCTCTCTCTCTCTCTCTCTCTCTCTCTCTCTCTCTCTCTCTCTCTCTCTCTCTCTCTCTCTCTCTCTCTCTCTCTCTCTCTCTCTCTCTCTCTCTCTCTGAGCGTAAGTTGCGTAAATTGTCTCTTTGTGATTTGCCTCTAAGCCGTATGAATCATGTGCCTCTTCAAAACATCACATCCCCCCCCACTTTTTTTGTCTTCTGTTGTGCAGTGCATAACTCCAAAAAAAGTCTGTGAACCAATGTGTCTTCCCCTTCCTTCTGGTTCAAAGTGGCCCTCAAAAATATCTTCACCAAAATCCTCAAAGAGCTCTTCCCTATGTTTTTTTGTTTTTTTTGGACAACAGACTTGGTATACATACACGCTTATATTTTCTACGTTAAGATTTAGAGGTGCAAAAGCAGATGGTTATTCAGTTCATTATTTCTCAGAGTAAAGATTGAGGAGGAGGTTTGGAACATGCAGGACGCCCCGGGGCTTTACAGTGGAAGGATTAAAGAGAAGAGAAGAGGATGGGTTGAGGTGGAGGTGGGGCAGGGTGGGATGGGATGGGAGAGATCTAAAAATCAGCAGTGATTGATTACTTTTGCCGGCAAAGGTCAGTCAGATCACACGACCTTTTATCCTAAAAACGATGACAATGCAAACCCTTAATAGTTAACAGTGATACCTACTTGAAAATATAAAGAAACAAACAGCTGAGACATTGGCCCGTGTTACAGTTTTTGTACATAAAGTAACATATTTAAGGTTTTATACATATTTCTACTGGGTTAGTTATTTTACTTCCCCAACTTGAAGCACTTTTGTTCACTGTACCTCTGGCTGTGTGTTTGCGTGTGTGCGTGCGTGCGTGTGTGCATGCATGTGTATTAGCCCACATGCATGTCTGCACACGAAAGTGAATGTTTCTTTTCCTTGGACAGTTTATTTCTCTTTGGTTTTACTCTTTTTTTGTTTGTTTGTTGGAAGTGTTTTTATTTATCCTGTTGTTTTTATTCTTTCGCAGCTGTTTGGTTTCTCTCCCGGTGATCTGTGAGGTCGAGAGCCAGGTTACTTTGTTTGGAAATGTATCCCTGTCTATTTTTGTTTTAGTTTTTTTTCTGTTAGCTTGTTTATTTAGCTTGTGTGGTGAGAGCCCGTTAGAGGGCCGATGTGTAGGTCTCTGCTGAGCCATGTAGACATTGAGGGCGAGCTGGAATCTCCCACCATGTCGCAGGGAGAGCCTTCACCAAGACCCTTTCACCACCACAGTCAGTGTCTCCTGTATCGAGGGCTTTCAGGTGATGACACGCACCCTCTGGCGGCCATATTGTAGGTCCTTAGTTTCTGGCAACGCTGGCTGTGAATATCTGATTGTATTTCTTGAGAACGTATTCATTTTATGTGTTGGTTTTGACCGAAAATGAACTGTAACCTCCCTGATATTTTATTTTTTTGATACAGTTAGCTTGTTAGCTATCTGAGCTCTCATCCCAGTTCTGGGGCTGCACCATTTCAAGACTCTCAACGGGACATGCCGGTTCCACTTTGAACACTCCTTCAGATGCAGCACTCGGTATCCCACAATCCACTGCAAATCCGTTTTCTGCATGTCGGTACACCGTCACATCTAAGGTTGTCAAAAGTATCGATAGTTTGATACTTTTTCGATACCATGTAGTTAAAACGATACAATCTCTCTTAATTATACACAGTATAGAAAGTGCCGAACTTCTAAAAAAACAACAAAGACCACACATTGCAGCCAATGTTAGCTTAGCAGTAGCATGCAGCTGCTCTTTTTGAATCACCATGGCTACGGCTGGAGTCAGAGATGATTGACAGGTTGTTGGTACATTTTTTTGTGTGCCTAGGACCTTTTTCTACATTTCTGCCGTGGTATTGAAAGAGGCATCGAGTATCGTGTTTCTGGCATCGTGACAACCTTAGTGACATCACTGTTGGGTGTGGTTACAGGTGCAACAGAGCACGCGTCTGACTACAATCCTCAGTGATGCCCGGTGTGAAACTGACATGAAACTCTTCATCCTGGTGTTATGTTACTTTTTAATGATGCATTCAAGCGTTTTTGTTTTTTTTGTCAAAGTCGGGAACTACAGCGTGACCTCATTGATATCTGTGTTCCCGTAGTCATCAGTGCCGGTAAATTGGCTACATTTCATGGACATTTCACCATTTGTCGACCATTTCCTGGTGATAAACTTGAAAACTAGTGAAGCAGCAGTCGTCAAAATAGTCACACCACACTGCCCTTTTGGTGGCTGTTATGGAGCGTTTGATCACATCACATGATCAAATAGAGATGAAGCTGTAGATGTTTGAAGTTCCAGTTTTTCCAAGCACTCGTCTGTGCAACTCTGTCTGCTGAGGAGCATTGTGGGATACAGTTGAAAGCTCCAGAACACCGAACGGACCTTGTGGTGTGATTTTCAATTGACTTTCGGAGTAGAAAGGAGCGCCTGAATGCACCATAGGTTTTGTGTCCGTGCGGCAACACCAGCCTTTATTGCCTGCGAAGGACACACTATGGAAGGTCGCAGCTCCTGAAGTGGGATGCAGCTTTTATGTGGTCGGCCAGCCTTCACTGTCTGACGCGACGAACACATCGGACTGAAAATGTCAAAATCCAGCCGCGTGTTTAGTTTTAACTCGGTGAACTTTTTACGAACTCATCACCTGTTTTGAATGTTATCACTCCATTGAAAGGGCGTTATCGGATGTTATCAGCCTCTTAGTTACGGGTTAGAAGGAGCCCACTACACCTACCAGCAGGCTCACATGGTAACGGGCGCCATTAGCTTGGTCAGGACCCCTTGGTGTCACTTTTTAACGCTCTGGGAATCGGGTTTCGTTAGCTTTAGGCAAAGATGCTACGTGATAAGGTTGAGAAAAAGATCATGGTTTGGCTTGAGAACGTTACTTAAAGCATTTTCCATAAGACGGTTATCTCTCTACGTAATTAAAAACCTACAAACCCGATGTTTTATTCTCACGACTGGTTGCTCTGAGCGTCTAACGTTGATGCAGATGAGTGATCCTGCTCCTCATTAGGGGATAACGGTCGACCAAACCAGACAGGAGGTAGATTATCATAGCGCCTCATATCTTTGGTCGTGATAACAACGAGGTTCAATCGTCCTATAGCATTCAAAGCGGGTGAGCTCATAGAGCAAACAGAATGGCACTGGTAGCTAAATTTGGAAACAAAAACATCTACCTTCCCAGACCATTTATATCTGCTTAAATCATTACTGAATGGACCAGCAGGCGTCCCGACTTGCTTACTGTTACATGCACACAGCCAGTGCCTCCAAAAGGACCTCCAAGTTGGCGCCAGTAGTGGCCGCCTGCATTGATCTGTCAAAGTTGAAACGGACAAAAAAGCAGTTGCCAGTGTCACGGCCGGTGTGTACCAAATAAGAACCAGGTTCTATCGAACGCATCAGTGTCAGCGGGCAGGAAGGAAGCCGGCTCCTGCAGATTCAACTGCAATACCAAAATAAAAGAGGAGAGAGCCCGTCATGTATGACATTGTGTTTCTGTAGAATGTTTTGATTCTCTGAACTCAACAGCATCAAAGCAGCCTGGAGGAAACATGTGGATGTTTGCTGCTGAAAACAAAACTGTTTACTTTTTATTATTATTTTGTTTTACTGTGACACTGGCTACATACTTTTTGAGCTCTGTTACTTTCTGAAAAAAAACGTACGTGAAAGGATGTTGATCAAAGGCAAGATACAGGGGAAAGGCTGTACAAGGTCTTTTCTTGGGACTGTTAAACTACAGTTTAAGGTCTAAAGCATGTTGTATTTATAATGACTATATGTCGTGCCTGTTTTATTATTATTATTATTATTTCCCTAAATTTAAAAACAAAAATATTATATGCTTTTTATTTGACTACATTGCTTTGCATTCTGTCTTAGTAAAGCCATGTCACTTGTCTGTTTTCACTCTAATGTAAACTATCAGATATCACAATAAATTTTCAATGGCATTAAGTTGTGAATTGTGTGAGGTCTTCATTAATATTAAGGATATGACTATTATATTTTTTTTTATTGAGGGACAGCTTTGCATAAGCATTAGAAAGTGAACTTGAAATATTTATCTAAAGACATGTTCTAAGATTTCATGTTCAGAGGGATTTTATTTTGAAATTGTTGCATCTTTTTAAAACATGTCAATTATGCAGAAAATGATTACATATTTTCTCTCCTGTTTTTGTCTTAAGTTACATAATTTGCTCACTAAAAAGTTAGCAGTATCTTGAGATATCTAGTAAATATAAAATATTTAAAGCCCATTTCTAAACAGCACATGTCCCTCCTCAGAGACTCATTAATAATGTGTTCACATCAATTTTTAATAAATTATTTTTTTACTTTTTTTTATATTTCCAAAGAATTTAATATTTTTTTAAACATTAAATACTGTAAGATCATTCTAACAGTTTTTATTTATTGCGCATTTCCAGTTGTCTTAATAATTGATCATTTATCATTGTTGCAAAATGTGTCAGATGGTCTTTAAGAGGAGATGCAACAGGTGAATAAGGTATAAACATATCAACATTAAACTTCCCCAGTTGATTACTGACATTAAAACAAATCTTTTTGTATTACAAGTTTTCTGAAATTGTATGTTTAAATATGCATATGAGGCATATCTCGTACATTTCCAGAACTTTGAATGAAGCCAGCTTCAAAACATATTAGAGTCAACGGTTTTCACTCCATAAATCAGAAAAAACTGGCAACAGCCTTTAAAGAAAAAACATTTTGCCACGTTTTTATGAATAAAATCTGAACAAAGCCCACTGTAAAAACCTTCAGAATAAAGAGTGAGAAAACGGCCTTTAAAGATACGACTTGGCAAATTCAAACATTTTGAGACACTACAGGTGAATAGGGTAAAAAATAAATAGCAGATATCACCTTGAAACTTTCCCAGTTGATTACTCACATTAAGGAAAATATTGTTTCCATTGTGTGTAAATTTTCTGAAATGTTCTGTTTAAATAGGCAAATGGGACATTCACTAATGATAACTTTTGGTGAATTCTAAGAGAAATCTACAGACACGAACAGACAAAGAAGTCAAATAAACACTTCAATGTGTATTTTGGATGTTTTTTCTCCACTAGTCTGAAAGAAGACATGGTGTGGAAGCAAAATCTCAAAATTGACCAGTGCATGAACATGAACAAAGAGCTTTGCATGAACAAACTGTCTACTGTCCAACTGGGGCCGCAGTAGCTCAGTCCATAGGTGACTTGGCTGGGAACCAGAGGGTCGCTGGTTCAAGTCCCTGTGTGGACCATGAATGGAGCGTGGACTGGTGGCTGGAGAGGTGCCAGTTCAACTCCTGGGCATTGCCGAGGTGCTGTTGAGCAAGGCACCGAACCCCCAACTGCTCGGGCACCTGTCACTGGCAGCCCCCTTGCTCTAACATTATTCAACAACATCCATTAGTAGCATGTATATATGTCTTGTTTGTGCATGTGTGTGTATTTCGGGCCTATGTGTTTGTGTGTGAAAAATAATAATAGAGTGAATATTGAATTTCCCCATTGTAGGACAAATAAAGGAATTCTTCTTCTTCAAATTGGACACGAGTTATATTATTTTTACATTATGAAATCTAAAACACGTGGAACATTGTGCATAATGAAAATCAAACCTCAGCATGTTGCAGGAACACAGAGCTGAAAGAAAGAGGAAGTTGTCTGCGGCGGTTGCGATCGGAGTGAAAAAGGTGATGAAATGAACTTTGTCAGGTTACCACAGAGGCCAAACTTGTGATTAAATATTACATGCCTGGCAGAGATGATGTCAAAAAAATGCCCTTTGAATGTAAAACAATCAGTGGAGCATGAAATTCACTGGTCGCTCTGATGTGTGAGTGTCATATAATTACTTTAAACCAGAGAGACCTGCAGAGTTTCCACTGATGGTGCTTCTTTTTTTTCTCCTGACCTCAGAGTCAACTGTAGTCTGCAGCCAGACTTCCTCTTCACCCAAAAATACCACTTCAATAAACATCTGCGTTATGACAAAGCTGTTGAAAAAAGGGGAAGTAATTACCTTTTTCTGTTTGCAACAAGAGTTTAAGCCATTCAATCTATTATTTCGTTTATTTACTTCTTTTCCCTTAGGCTTATTACATAAGAGCCAAATAAATCATTTTCTGCTGTTTGAATTCAAAAACAACAATTGAAAGTGTATAATATTTTTACCCAAGTCAAATGTTCAGGCTATGTTTCCCTGGGTCAATAATTCAAGCTCAGCCTACTTGATGCAAATCAGCGGCGCCCAGCTTGGCTCGCCACCTCTCAAAACTTATGAAAACATTTAAAACCAACTGTTATTTGTCTACAATGAAGACAATTTCTCACATAAAATGATTTGAGAAACTATTTCGTAATATAAGAGAAAGTTTCCTAGCCTCGCAAATGTGTATTAGTCTGGACTCTGGACCATCTCGGTTTGTTTTCCAAGGACCGTTATCAACAGTGCAGAGCAAAATGCTTCTGGACTCAGTGGGATAGAACTACAGCCAATCACAGCATTGAATCAGATTAGTATGGTGGCCGAGTCACAAACTTTCTTAAATTACAGCTAAACAAAAACTAAAATGTGTTTCTGAAAACCTTTTATGTGAGAAAAAAACGATACAGTAACAGAATATCAAGTCATTTTTGATCAGCGCTGCCTAGTTTGACAGTTGGATCTGAATTTCTTCAGCCTGAACTGCAGAGGACGCGTCATTGATCGGCTTAAACCCGCCCCCCATTAGATAAAAGGTTGTGATTGGTTAGCACACAGCTACTTCCTGGTCCAATACAGATGCCAAAATCTGCAGTTCTCCGAGTGTCCAGTAGGGAGAGGTTTCATAATAGGGCAGTTTCTCATTGACCCCCATGTTAAACAGGCCGTTTTCACAGCATCATTAAACCTGTTTAAGGCCTGGGACAAAAACAACATTCTAGTCTGTATGTTTAGGTCAAATCTCCATGACAACACTGAGGGGGGAAATTTCTTTGTACCAGGCTAGTTTTTATTCACTTTTCCCAGAGGTATACGTCAGCCAGATGGATGTACCCCCTTCCCCCCAATGTCACATACATGCCCTTTTTTGGTAAGAGGAAATGTGGCGGAGTCAAAGTCTGACAAGATGGCGACTCCCGTAGGCGAGTTGGATCAAGTCGAGAGAACAGACCCCGACGTATACGTTCATTTTTTATACAATCTATGGTTCACACAATGTAAAGACTCTGGAAATCTGTCAGAATGTTTATTCATGTTTAATCTGCAGAGAACAAATTAAACATGAAACAAGCGTGCAATGCTGGGAAGCAGGGCAAAAAAGCACCACTGTGGACACGTACCATAATAGTTTTGAGGCATTTTTAGTCCCAATCCAACTCAAACTATCTAGACTGCCAGATAACACTGACGGCAAGTGACACAGTCTGTTGTCACTGTGACTGAGCTCTGCAGCTGTTCCCATGACTGATTTATGTTCTCAAGGCTGCAAACATGCTTAACAGCTCTGAACCTAATGAATGAAACATCTAAAACATTTGGAGCTCTGTGATCATCAGCAGAGTGAACTCATTTAGCTGAAAGGTTATGAGTCCTGCTGCAGCACAGTTATTTACAAATGAATCATCTGATGAAGTAGAGACTGGGCACTGCCTGTATGGACTGGAGTTGCTATGGCAGTACACACTCCTCTCTGCTCAGTGTGCTTTCCATCCGTCTCCTCACTTGTGATTCTGATGCCCACACAGCCTCGTGTTTGATGTCCTTGAGGTGCCTGGTTTGTCTTCGAGCTCAAAGCTGCCTGTCAGCCTCTAATTTATCTCACACTTCCTGGCCTTGTTCATGAAGTGAAACCTTTTTTACGTAAAATCAGCAGCGTGTTTTTCTTTCTTATCAGTCTATGTTCTTGAACGTGACCTCTGTGCGCGAATGTAGTCTGTGTGAAAGGCTAAGGCCGGAGCGACAATAAAAAATGGTACAAAGCAGTAAAAAAAAGAGAACAGTACATTTCATAAGACTGGATGAACTCAATAACACCATTTGTCCATTTGTATAACAAACCAGCATTAGTTATTTCAGCCTAATGATAAAATGATCATTGCGGCTGAGGCCTCTTGCTCATTTATTCAAAACAATTGCTAATGACGAGTAATTGTTTTCTGTGAAACACTGAATACTTATCGAGAAAAACTCCTGTGACTGGTAAGAAACCACATTTACGACATTTTCATTTTATTCTTTTAATAGATTACATAGATTACTGGTTTGTTTCTCCTCAAGTTTATAATAAGCTGTGTGCATATGTGTTTGAATACGTTGATATTTGCTTGATTTAAAGCTACAAACTACAGTTTTTCCACGCATGCATTTGTTCTGCTCTAATCCATATTCTTATATTAACAGAGGCGTCACAAAGAGAGTTATCCCCTGACTTTTAGCTCTTTGTTTCTGGGTTTACAGCTCCCTACTTTACTGCTTTGTTCTCTCCTCTCTCATCAGTGTTATTCTTTATTGCAGCAGGCAGCTGTTATCTGCATAAAACCCCACTCTACACCTCTACACTACCTGCCCAGCATTTAATGGCAGACCGTTAGCAACAAGCTGGGGAAGAAATCACACCGTTTATACGTCAGTGTTGTGTTTACAGCTTGTTTCCACTGCCATTAAGTGGTCAAATATAAATATATATATATTAATGCAAGTAAAAAAATAAAGTGTAAAATCAGTTGGAAGCTTTTTGAAGAACTTAATTATTCAGATAATAATCATTATGTAATTACACATTAACATTTTGCAACAGTTGGTGTTCTTTGAATAAAATAACAAAATGCATTAAAGGCAGAGACAAGATTTAAGAGACAGGAAAGTTTTAAAGTTAGGAAAGGAGTTTGTAGGAAGACGACCTACTCACTGCCTGAGAAGACGAGACTTGGGGAAATCAGAACCCAACATCGAAACATGTTTGAAAGGTCAAGATTGAGGTTTTATTTTATACATATCTTTATATATATGGTGATGAATTGAATTATTTTGGCAGTGAGTCTATAATTTTCAGTTTGAATCTCATCCTTTGTATGTTAAGTTTGCAATAAACAATCCGAAAAAAAAATGGATTATGGTGAATTTCTATTATCGGGAAATCATAAATATCCATACGAGTAATTTGACCTGCAGTTAACATTAATTTGGCCACAGGTCATAAGTGACAGTTCAATTTATTTTATTTATCTATTATTTAGAATGTATTTATTTTAAATCTATCTTGTTTGATGTAGCCTATTAAAAAGTACAAAGTGTTTGTTGTAATGTACATCATTGTGCATGTATTTATCAAGCACAATAACAAAGTCTGATGATCTAAAACTTTATTTAATACTGTTTTGTGATCGCTGCAGTTTTTATGACTTCTTTAACCATGGGGATTCATGATTTATGATAACCTTATCTAAGATTGTTTTATTGTTTCTCACTAAAGAAGATGTCTCCTAACTATGATGCAGTAGATGTATTTGTTTCAAGCTAAGTGTGAGTAAAGGGATTCCAGTACCATTTTAAGAGTTTTAAGCATATTTTAATGATTATCGGGAAAATATCGTTAAAGGGGAATTTCTGGATTTTGTTTTTAACCTGGACCCTATTTCCCCATGTATTTTGTACTTAACAAAATTGGTCCAGTACTGAGTGAGCTCCACTTCACACAGCTTTCACAGACCAAGGTTCCCTTTCGATGCAGCCAGGCAGAAGTTGTGGTTGCTTGTGCTACAAATGGATCCTAATTGTATAACTCCAGATTCACTGCACCTTCACACCATTGGGTCTGAAGTATCGTCCCATGCCTAATATGTATGTGTTGATCTTAAATAAACATGTATTCAATGTGCAGGTGCTGTTGAATTTATATTGCATCTTTAACAAAATATTCCTCATGCAGGTTAGAGGCGACTGAGTGATGGATGCTTTTAGTGCATGCATATTCAGAGTGGCAGGCCCCCAGTGTGAATCAAATCTAACCTTTGTAAGGAACATATCCTGTACACACAGCAAGAGGGGGGGGGGGGGGGGCTGCAGATAGACAGGATGTACTGGTGTTGGCTGTTTATGTCGACGCGTGTTATTCTCACAGTCCTCATGTCTCCTGACCTACTTCTCTGCGACGCCCCGGTCAGCACAGTTCGAGCTCTTTCCTCAGGAGGGTCTCTGTGTGTGTGTATGTGTGTGGGAGGGTTTCACGCTGGGGCAGCAGTGGTGTCATGGTTCAGGCGTCCAGTGGTTGTCTTTCTTCTTTTGTTCACACTCCATCAGCACAGACAGGTCCTGTGTACAAGACAGGAAGGAGACAGATTACAATAAACAGTAAGTGTTTGGGTGAGAGGGATGAACTCTCAAACTGGCTGTTCTCTGTCGCCAGATGATTTAAAAACAGAAGAAGTAGAGGAAGAATTATTCAGATTATTCCTTTACTTAAGTAGAAGTACCAATACAATAAATACCAATAAAAATACTCCATTACAAGTAAAAGTCCTGCATTCAGAATTATCGAAATCTACTCAAAGTTTCAAAAGTAAAAGCACTGGTTCTACAGCAAACACTACTTGACTGGCTTTATTAAGCTATATATAACATACTAGCAGTTTTACTCAAGTATACTGTACTTTACTACAACTTTCAGGGATTTTGGTTATTCTTGTAAAAGAGTGTTTTTACAGTGTGTTATTGGCACTTCTGATCTGGATACATCTCCCACCATGACTGACTGTACAGCATCCACAATATGAATCATGTATATTTTATGCATTGATTATACGATAAGGAAACATAAGATACCAAGATCCATCAGTGAAAAAACACATAATTACTCTCACATTTTGCCCCCCATCTATGTGTGATATTAGGATGTCGGTTAAGTGGTTGCCCTGGGTTGCAGGCCTTGCAGCAGGCTCCCATGACTGGAAGCTTTAATGCTGCTGCTATTTCAAGCCCTCTGATGTCATCTGAAGGAGGGGCCGGGCTCTCATCCCCAGAGCGGTGAGTCAGAGCCAAAGAGAGGGAGGGGGGGGATGAGGAGAGGAGATTCAGAGAGGAAGAGGTATAGCCTATAGTATCCAAACAACAATGGAGATACAGTGTTTGTCCCCACGCTGTCACCTGGGAATGGCAAAAGTGTACATGCTGAGGAAAACAGCAACACAAGTGACAACTAGCAACTGCATACTCGTGCCACTGGGCTGATATATATATATATATATATATATATATATATATACTGTATACATACCAGTCAGTTTTGATGATTAAGTTTCCTACATTAAACAGTCAGTAAAGCTGCATTGAAGTGTTATTTTCTTCAAGATTTATTATATACATTATTCCGTGTGTATACAGTGGGTACGGAAAGTATTCAGACCCCCTTAAATTTTTTACTCTTTGTTAAATTGCAGCCATGTGCTAAAATCATTTAAGTTCATTTTTTAATGTACACACAGCACCCCATATTGACAGAAAAACACAGAATTGTAGACATTTTTACAGATTTATTAAAAAAGAAAAACTGAAATATCACATGGACATAAGTATTCAGACCCTTTGCTCAGTATTGAGTGGAAGCACCCTTTTGAGCTAATACAGCCGTGAGTCTTCTTGGGAATGATGCAACTAGTTTTTCACACCTGGATTTGGGGATCCTCTGCCATTCCTCCTTGCAGATCCTCTCCAGTTCTGTCAGGTTGGATGGTGAACGTTAGTGGACAGCCATTTTGAGGTCTCTCCAGAGATGCTCAATTGGGTTCAAGTCAGGGCTCTGGCTGGGCCATTCAAGAACAGTCACAGAGTTGTTCCGAAGCCACTCCTTCGTCATTTTAGCTGTGTGCTTAGGGTCATTGTCTTGTTGGAAGGTGAACCGTCGGCCCAGTCTGAGGTCCATAGCACTCTGGAAAAGGTTTTCATCCAGGATATCTCTGTACTTGGCCGCATTCATCTTTCCTTCAATTGCAACCAGTCGTCCTGTCCCTGCAGCTGCAAAACACCCCCACAGCATGATGCTCCCACCACCACACTTGACTGTAGGGATGGTGTTGGGCAGGTGATGAGCGGTGCCTGGTTTTCTCCACACATACCGCTTAGAATTAAGGCCAAAAAGTTCTATCTTTGTCTCATCAGACCAGAGAATCTTATTTATCATAGTCTGGGAGTCCTTCATGTGTTTTTTGGCAAATTCTATGCGGGCTTTCATGTGTCTTACTCTGAGGAGAGGCTTCCGTCGGGCCACTCTGCCATAAAGCCCTGACTGGTGGAGGGCTGCAGTGATGGTTGACTTTCTTGAACTTTCTCCCATCTCCTCACTGCATCTCTGGAGTTCAGCCACTGTGATCTTTGGGTTCTTCTTTACCTCTCTCACCAAGGCTCTTCTCCCCCGATTGCTCAGTTTGGTTGGACGGCCAGCTCTTGGAAGAGTTCTTGTCATCCCATACGTCTTCCATTTAAGGATTATGGAGGCCACTGTGCTCTTGGGAACTTTAAGTGCAGCAGAAATTTTTTTGTATCCATGGCCAGATCTGTGCCTTGCCACAATTCTGTCTCTGAGCTCTTCAGGCAGTTCCTTCGACCTCATGATTCTCATCTGCTCTGACATGCACTGTGAGCTGTAAGGTCTTATATAGACAGGTGTGTGGCTTCCTTAATCAAGTCCAATCATTAGAATTAAACACAGCTGGACTCCAATGAAGGTGTAGAACCATCTCATGGATGATCAGAAGAAATGGACAGTACCTGAGGTAAATATACAAGTGTCACAGCAAAGGGTCTGAATACTTATGTCCATGTGATATTTCAGTTTTTCTTTTTTAATAAATCTGTAAAAATGTCTACAATTCTGTGTTTTTCTGTCAATATGGGGTGCTGTGTGTACATTAAAAGGAAAAAAAATGAACTTAAATGATTTTAGCACATGGCTGCAATTTAACAAAGAGTAAACAATTTAAGGGGGTCTGAATACTTTCCGTACCCACTGTATATATATATAAATTCATCATATATATTAATGTATCTGAAATATAGCAATAACTTGTAATTTGTTGTAAAACTATTTGTGTGTTTTCTGAAATATTTTGAGATATTTGTAATTTTTGGAGACATTTTTAAGTATTGTTTGGTATATTTATGATTTTTTTAAAACTTTTTTTACACAAAGCTGCATATTTGTGATTGATTAAGTTAAATCTTTTGATAACATTTTAAAAATAATTTCTACTATATTCCTGCTATTTTTTATGTTTTAAATTGAATTTTACACCACCATGGTTTCATAACAGTGAGTAATCATGCATTTACTCAATGAAAGCTTTTCCAGAACTATAATCCTGGCACAGACACTGAAAACTTGTGTGGTTTAAGACAAAATCATACATGAATACCAACAACTAAACTGGCATAAATGCTGTTTTTTGTTGGCTACAGTACACACACAACATATCAGTACTGGCTTTCATAAGGTATTATTGGTTGAATCTTTTTACACACTACATCATAAAGACATAAACACTTCCTGTACGCTTTACATGGAGTCAAATTTCATTTCCAGGTCTTTCTGTCCAAAGAAACGAACATCTCTCCAAACAAAATTTGGTATTATCGTCACAGGCAGAGAAACAGCTACAGGAGGAAGGAGATGTTGTTTTTCTGCTGTCTCCCTGAGTGATGTCATCCCCATCCAGACTCGGCCTACACAAAGTCGTGGCAGTGCTCAGCATCCACTGTCGCCATGGCTACAGCGCTGCATCTGCCACACTCCCCTTGGCAGAACCACCAAGCCCTACAAAAGCAACCGTTGGTCAGCGTGTTGGACTGGCAGGCGCTCTGTCCAGTGAGAGAACAGGTGAGTGATGTCATTGAAAGGATGGGGACTGAAGCAGAGATGTGTATCCAAACGCAGAGTGTCACAGACCTTCTGCTGACGCACCAACTTAACAAAGGGAGGCTGTCACATTAGTGGTTATCTGTTTGAAAGAAACAGGTGAGGGCGGGTAATGTTTTACAGCTGTCTGGAGCCGCTGCCAGGCCTTTTTAGTACCAACATAACCAATTAACTGTAGGCTCATCACAACGAGGGGCATTTTCTGGGTGGGGTTTGGCACAGGGCCGGAAACTGTCTCAGAATATTACAGGATCGGGCAGGCCAAAGCTTTTCTGAGGCCCGGAGCAGCTTGCACAGCACTACAGATTTTTCAACACAGTACCATGCTCATAGACTGTAAACAACCGACCCTCACGGCCCGAATCCTCCCGGTGCTCCAGATTAGCATCTAGTGTATGTGTCATCGATAGCAGTCTATACTGCAAGTCATGGTGCAAGTGCGGCTATTTAATTAGCATAACAAAGCTAACGTTAACACGGTGTGTTCCTAAACCATCTGTTTGTACAGTTGATGGCAGAGCAAACCATCTTGTCACTTATAGTAACACCACCACACGAATGACCACAGTCCAGGTTGAGATGACGGAGTTAGAGTGCTAATCCTGACAACTAGCCTCCAAGGAGAAGTGAGGGCCAAAGGCTAGCTGTCACTCAAGAGGCCGTGTCCCTAATTATTCATAAACTTTAACCTTCAATAAAATAAAAACTATCCTGGTACATAAAAATTCACCCTCCTTAGTGTTGTCATGGAGATATGACCTAAACATACAGACTATAATTTTTTTGCACCAGAATGCAATTGTGACGTAGTTTTAGAAGGAAAGGAAAGACCAATGGCCATGTGTGACTCCCGTCGGGGCAGGCCCACTAAGTAGCTTAATGTTCCGGTTTCTGAATCCACCGCAGGCTGAAACTGTGCAAACTAGAAGACATCACTGCTCCGACGGACGTCTTCTCTCCTGACGGTGTTTGGGTTTAACGAGTGACCCGTTAACTGGACACGTTCAGCTGAAGGCATCTGCGGTTGCCATAGTGACGGCAGATTTTAATAACAGGAATAAAATGGTAGCTGTCCTGTGAATGCCTCTATGTTTAGTTTTTCATTACAATGTTAAACATAACGTCACCTCCCTGATCAGTCTTTAAAGTTTTGTTTGAGTAAATGCGTCAGTGGCCTTTGTAAGTTGCTTGTTGTTATGATAATAACCTGATAATATATCGTGTGCGTAGAATTTTATTCACCAATTAAAAAAAACAAAACCCTTCTTACTCCTTCGTAGTCATGTTGTTGGGGGAAAATAAATGAAAGTCAAGAGATTAACTCTGTGCTCCACCAGCCACGAACCTGTCCCCCTGGTGCAGTAAAATATATCTCAGAGTATCTCCTTTTCATACAGTCTATGAGTATCTCTTAAAAACATAATCCTGTTTTCATCATCTGCAACCGCAGAGGCACTCAGCTGAATGTCTCCAGTTAACAGGTTCACTGTTAAACCGAAACACTCAGTCTGCTTTAAGTTTGATTCTGAAGTTATTAAGTCAGTCTGCTTTAAGTTTGATTCTGAAGTTATTAAGTCAGTCTGCTTTAAGTTTGATTCTGAAGTTATCAAGTCAGTCTGCTTTAAGTTTGATTCTGAAGTTATCAAGTCAGTATGCTTTAAGTTTGACTCTGAAGTTATCAAGTCAGTATGCTTTAAGTTTGATTCTGAAGTTATCAAGTCAGTATGCTTTAAGTTTGACTCTGAAGTTATCAAGTCAGTCTGCTTTAAGTTTGATTCTGAAGTTATCAAGTCAGTCTGCTTTAAGTTTGATTCTGAAGTTATCAAGTCAGTCTGCTTTAAGTTTGATTCTGAAGTTATCAAGTCAGTATGCTTTAAGTTTGACTCTGAAGTTATCAAGTCAGTATGCTTTAAGTTTGATTCTGAAGTTATCAAGTCAGTATGCTTTAAGTTTGACTCTGAAGTTATCAAGTCAGTCTGCTTTAAGTTTGACTCTGAAGTTATCAAGTCAGTATGCTTTAAGTTTGATTCTGAAGTTATCAAGTCAGTCTGCTTTAAGTTTGATTCTGAAGTTATCAAGTCAGACTGCTTTTTGTGGACACAGAAATTGTTGCGATTTTCTCTGCTACAATGTTGCATCTTAAGCTGCTGATAATGCAGTCACATAAAAGTCTGCTGTACGGGGCTATTTTCCTTTTCATGATCATTGTTTTTGTTAATTTATTATTTATTAGACTGCACAGAGATCCGGGGCTATAGCCCCGAATGCCCGGGTGTAATGGTGCTAACTAACTACTCCTAGTGGACACTCGGAGAACTGCAATTTTTGGCACTTCCTTATTGGATCAACCAGGAAGTCGCTGTGGTGGGGGTTTGGGTAAATCGTAATAGAACTGTATATGATCTGTGTAATGTTGTTATTATGGATAATGCTCAATTTAAAAATAACATAAAGGAAATTATATAAACTTAAAGCTGCTCCACATGATATGGGATGTGTGTCCTCTTTACTCTTTGGAGCATTTTAGTGTCTTTCAGTGGCTTCGAATGGAACACCATCGCTAGGCAACGCCACCAGCAACATGGATGCCAAAAGACTTCTCCAACAATTTAGCTAGATCTAGGGAGAGGGAAATGTAGTAATAGCAATGCAGGAAGTCAGTGTAAAGGCCTAATGACAGAGGAAAAGAAGAGGCTGTTGGGAATATCAACATTTTCCTCATATTACAAATTACAAAGAACAACGCTTTTGAAACTGCTAGCCTGCAGTTAACTTAACTAACGAACTGACAAAGCTTACTTTAGCTTGCTTATGTAGTCAGATAGGTTGGTGTGAGCAGATATTTCCCACTCACTTGAAATGGTGTAACTCATAGATTCATCTATATACACTTATATAGTTGTAACTTAATATTGATACAATCTGTCCGTTTACATGTAGCAAACACAACTTATTGACAAAGCTAACACTAGCTTGCTAATATTGTCACTTAAGTCAGTGTAATCAGATATTTCTGCTAATTCTATACTGTATGAATTGTTCTCTGAAACGCACACATTTCTCAATGTATCCCACACACATAGAGATATATATTATACATAGAGATAGCCTACATCTGTTAGACCAATTCTATCTAACTGAAAAAGCTAACACTCGCTTGCTTATGTAGGCTGGTATGTTAGGTTAGTTTGATCAGATTTTTCCCACTCATTTGAAATGGTGTGACTCACATTGTCACACCGCGGTGAGGTCTGTCATGTCTTTGGGTTTTTGTCTTGTGTATTTCCTGTTTTATTTTGAAAAGTAACTCTCTCTCGTTTCAATTCACTTACCCTTCCTCTTGTGTCCCTGATCCTTGATGGTTTCCACCTGTAGCCCCCTCCCTTCATGTCTATATAGTCCGTGTCTTCCCCTGTCTCGTTGCCAGAATATTTCGTCCGTTATGCCGAATGTTTCCAGCCCGTTTCCGCAGCCTTGTTTCACGTCAAGAGCTCCTAATATCCTCGCTCAGGTTTCTGTATTCCCTGTTTTTCCTAGTAAGATTAACCTGATTTTTTTGAATGCTCTTTTGCTCACCCTGTTATCCTTGTTTTTGTGCCTTTTGCTTACTTCTTGAATTGTTTTTTCCTCCTGGTCGGAGCGACTTTGTTTATGTGTTTTATTTGTTAACTTTGATAATTGTTTTTTCCTCCTGGTCCGAGCGACTTTTTGTTCTGTTTTATTGGCTCAGTGCCTTTACGTTTTGGATTTAAAGAATAAATACCAGTTTGAGTCCTCATTCCTGCCCAGGTCTGACACATATAGGCTACATTCATCTATGTACACCCATATATGTGATTAGTTGTTACTTAATATTTAACTGTCGGAATCTATGTAGCGAATATAATTTATTGCCAAAGCTAACGTTAGCTTGCTAATATTGTCAGTTAAGTCAGTGTAATACAACATTTCCTAATATTCTAAACAGTATGAATTGTTCTCTGAACACACATTTCTCATTGTAGCCCACATAGGGCTTACATAAATATATATATATTATACACAGAGAGATAACACCAGAGCAGCCTAACCTGATATTTCCCTCTCATTCTAAATTGTATGAAATACACTTATTTATCCATGTATGCATGAAAAAATACTAGTAGTAGTTCCTATCTCGATTTAGGAAACAAATAATAAGCAGTTAAGTTCAATATAGTTATCATTTAGCCTTTTAAACCTTAAAATGTTTCAGTCTTATGTTAGCTTATGAAGCTATTCCTGATTCCCCGAAAAGCAAATCCAAAGAGTTTATCACTCGATAAACTGCATATTAGCAGAATTAATACATGTCACATGTTGTTATGAATCACTTACTGATATTAAAAGCTCTACGTTATTTTTAGCCGCTTCTAAATATGACTCCATAGAGATTTGACACAGGCCCATAATCCACAAAAGTGTCTTTTCTGATAGTGGAGAGTTTGTGTGGATCACTTCAGTGTCTCTCTCTGGACTGTGTAACATCATAAATGTTTTAGATTAAAAAGCTTCAGCTGGGATGTAGCTCAAATAAACCCTTTGCCCTCTGCTGTGGTGCAGAGAGGAAGGGAGTGTTGCGAGTCACGGATTACCTCCTTTTCCAGGATGGGTGATTCATTTCCTTGTCTTAAAAAGTAACAAGTGATCCGTATTGCTTTCAGAAGCCTTTCAATGAAATGGTTGCTGCATTTAAAATGGAGGGCTGCCCTGTGAAATGAAAGCAGACATACAGCTCATGGTTATAATTTTTGAAAAGGAGAGATATAAAAAGGCCTGAACACTGGTGTTGACAGCAGGTCCCTCAGGGGCCGGTATCAGACTGGAGGTTGGCTGTTTGTTTTTGGCTCTCTCTCTATGAACGCCAGGAATTTTTGGCCAGACACACAGCTGAGAGAAAATATGTTTTTCAATGTTAAAGCCACTGTTGAAGCTGGCAGTAAGATCCACATGCAAATGGGGAAAATGTGGTCTATAATGTGGCTGTTTGGACTGCTATTCAATACAATACTGCAAGCAGTTGCTGATGGCATGCCATCCCCAAATGAGATATTGTGCCCCCAGTCCCCCAACCCACCTGCAGGCTTCTCATGCAAAATCAGAATCAGAATCAGCTTTATTGGGCAAGTAAGTGTGAACAAATACAAGGGATTGGTCACTCACTTTACATACACAGAAATAGACATATGGCTAAAAACAAGGATAACAAACATGAACAAAGTTAAAATTGAACATTTCACTAATTATGTACAGATTTAAATATAAGTATATGTATAAAAAAACACAGGTCAATGGAATTGTAAAGATGATAACAGTGCAATGGCACAGAGCGCAAAGGGTTGAAGAAGAAGAAGTGTTTTATTAGTTAATTATTTTTAATTACGATTCATGCTGAAAGTAAACATATTTTTGCTGAATTAAAATCCAATCTAAACAATTAAAACAAATAAATAATAAGAGTAATTATTAAAACTTGTCCTAGTTACGCATTGGTTTAGCCTATCATTGGTCTGGCACTTGACCTCTAACGGTTTAAGCACGCGCTGCGGAGGTCACAGTGAGTGACTTGATGACAGCAGATGTTTCCTCTATATGAGAGAAGGAATCATCCGAAAAAAAAGAAAATGGGTACATGGTTCTTCGATGCCTCCCCCAGCGCCAAAAGAGTGAGAAAATTTCGCCCCAGGACCAGCACTTGGTCACTGCTGTGTTAGCATAATGCTAACATTAGCAGTGGAGCACTGACCAGCCCAAACAAACGGTTTGACAACAGTAACCCCTTGGTACCAACACTCGCCATCTGCAACTGTTTAACTTTCACTTTATGATGGCAGCCACAATTCATTTGTGTTTTTCTTTATTAGTAAGATGTTTAAAATGTTTTTGATATGTTTGTACTGTTTGTGACATTTTTAAGCATTGTTTAATATATTTGGGACTTTTGAACGTTTTTTAAACGCATAAAAATCGTGTTTGTGATTGTACATGTTTACATCAGATGTAAAATGACAATTATGTTGACTTTTAAAAACTCATATCTGCTCAAACACCAGGGATCACGGCACTGCTGCATTGTAGAAATACGAGGCTTGGACCCAGAATTCATATTTTGAAAGGCCGTTACGTAGCGTCTTAACAGCCAGATACTCAGGACACCTGCTTCTAACTGAGCTCTTGTGCCACGGCATCACAGCCACGTATCTCCCCTGTGTTTTCCTCTTTGGTTCAGTCACACCAGGAATGTGCTGTCATATTGCTGCGCTCGAATCAAAGTCACTGCGGAAAACTTTAAAAGAGCAGTGGAGCATTTCTATAAAAGTTCTGAAGGGAACTATTTTCTACAGTGGTGACGTGGGGGGAGCTACTTCAGCGTGACACACAACAAATCACCAGTTTAGCGCTAACGTTTGCTAATGTCATAATTTATCGTTATATAGCTACTACAATGTTTTGCTATATCATGCATAATTTATTGTACAAACACAACCATCGGGACAAACATTTACCTTCCCTGTGGCATGTAGCCCTCCAAAATATAGCCAGGGCAATATTTTAGTTGCATTGGGCGATTGGCGACCTCTTGTTTAAAGCCCTGCGATAGAAGCAGCGCGATTACATACAAAGTCAATCTACAGACATGATCTGCAGGCATGCATCGCATTAACTGCTGCGCGGTGAACTTTTCAGCTGAATTGCGTAACGCTGTGCTACCTAACTGCCTCGTCGAAATAAGATAATATGATATAATCAAATCTGCTAAGCCATCCCGTGTGACGTTAATCTTACTATAGCGCACCAAAGTGAGGCTGAGCATGACCCTGACTGAGTCGCAAGATCATAGGATCCGAGTGACGGCTCCCAGATTGGCATCTGGGAGGAAATGGATCCCATCTGAGTCTGTACAGCAAGCTAGAGCTGCTCTCAGGCATGAAGACATTGTAGGACAGGTGCAACATGGAAGAGGGCGGTTCGGACTCGGAACAAGTTGACTGACATGGCACAAGGCAACATAGACCCAGAGAAGAAAGCTGGTGGTTGATCAGGTACAGCAACAAGAGGAGGCAGACAGATACGTAAAGGCTGTCTCGCAGTCCAAACAGGGCCAATGGACTAGCTGGGAAAACCTGGAGCATCGTAAGCTCAAATGGAAGGAGCTTTGGGAGATGAAAGGAAGCCACATCAGCTTTATCATCAGAGACACCTATGATGTTATTCCCACACCCACAAACCTTAACCAATGGTTTGGAGAAGATCCTTCTTGTGCACTGTGTCAGACCCCTGCAGCACTGAGACACATCCTCACTGGTTGCAAAACCAGTTTGTCTCAAGGCCTGGAGACACGACCAGGTCATACGTCAACTGTCGATCATCCTGGATGGAAGGAGAATCAGCAACAACGCCCTCCCTCCAATGCCTAGGCACAAAAAACACCACCCCATTTGTGAGAGCAGGACAAGTCCCTGCAAACCCATCTGCAAGACTAGAAATAAGTCTCCTAGACACTGCCCGGGACTGGAGAATGCAGGTTGACTTAGACCAGAGACTCACCTTTCCGCCTTAGATTATTACATCTACTCTCAGGCCGGACCTGGTTTCGAGGTCAACCTCCCAAAAGTTGCTATTCCTTGTGGAGCTAACTGTACCATGGGAGGCTTCAGTTGGTTAAGCATATGAGCGTAAGTGACTGAAGTACTCTGACATAGCAGCTGAAGCAGAACAACATGGCGGGCGTGCCTAGGTACTTCTGGTTGAGGTTGGGTTTAGAGGATTTGTTTCCACTTCCACAACCAAGCTTCTCAAAGGCATGGGAGTGTGAGGACAGGCTTTCAGTCAAGCTGTCAAGTCATTGTCAGATGCTGTCGAATGAAGCAGCAGCTGGCTATGGATCAGGAGAAAGGACCCCAGCTGGGCTGCAAAGGGACCATTCAGGGGAAAAAGGGGGTGGCACACCTGGGACGCCAGGTATTGCCGTTGAGCCCTCTGGAGCCCTCTGGAGGTGTCAAAGAAACAGAGGGTGCCCACCGGAGGACCCCAGTGAAGCGTTTACCCCTTTAACCCCACCAAGTGCTGATTATCTAAGGGATTGTACTATCTAGTCCTAGAAGCAAAACCAAACAAACGCTACGCTTTAAACCGTTCCTTTCGCTTCGCCATGACTCCTTCTAGTTCCATCCGCTTAGACACAAGTTTGATGTCATTGTTTCTTGATGTGCAACTGTCATATAGAGTAGAATAGAGTTAAATTTCAAATGGCACAGTGTTTCCCACAGACCAGGTTGCAATGTGTGATGACAACAGATGATGATAGATAGCACGATAACATTAATCCAAGACGTTCTGAAATTCACAGTTCTGCAGGGAAGGGAGACCGGTGTTGTTTGCAATTATTCAGCTCAATCTTAATTCTTTAAAGCAGCGGTTGACACTAAGGTTTCAAAAGCATGTGCCCAAGTACAGGTCATGTCCACTTGCCCGAATAAAGACAAAAGCCTGTTAAACAATAATGAGTATAATTTAATGTCACCTTTTAGCAAGTGATGTTCAAACCAACGATTCTCAACTCGACAAAACTGTTTTAGAACGTTGCAGGTGAAAGTTGCAGCAGTGAGAACTGACCCGTCTTGTCTGGACTCAAATGGCTGATGTTGTCGCCAGCAATTCCGCTTGTCAAATCGCCATAAGCTGGTTTGAGAATGTAACACACATCAGCTGTTTCAACAGCCAATCAAGTTTTAGCTAAGTCCGCTGATTAAGTCACTTACAAACTGTCAGCTGGTAGAAAAGGTTTCGGATGGAGGCTCAACGAGTGTGTGTGAGAGAGAGAGAGGAAAAAGAGACGAAAGAGAAGGTCGAGCGAGCAATACAATGAATAAGGAGAGGGAGCGCCAGCTGTAATCAAGAACAAAACATTGAATCAGGGAAATAAAACGTTATTTTTGCAGTTTCATCACTACTAGAGATGATGCTGTGTGTGTGTGTGTGTGTGTGTGTGTGTGTGTGTGTGTGTGTGTGTGTGTGTGTGTGTGTGTGTGTGTGTGTGTGTGTGTGTGTGAACTAGAATGATGGAGAAAAAGCGCTATGCAAAGATGAATAAAACGGCACAATATTTTCAATGTCGTGTTAAAAAAAACGGAATCAATTTGTGGCACCCAATGTGTGGTGCAGTGCCACAGATGGAGACGGTACAGATGAATATATGCACACACTCATATTACATTTTTAGGCACGTATGCTGTAAGATTTCTGGTCAATTTTCATTACAGTGGTGAAGATGTAGGATGATAACTTTAATAAGACTGTGTCCTGTACTTGGCCTTTTATAAGAGATACAACTGGATCCCAACAGGACAAGTTATTATAAGTATTGGATACAACAACTGTACATGATACCTAATAAGTGTGTTTATCTTAAACAGCTGCCCAATAAGGTTACCTTCAATTTAAACTGGAAGTTTCCTGGAGGGCAAAGCAATTTCTTGCCTTCCTGTTACAATCCAAAAACAAGATATCTCTTGGTGTAGGAAATGCTTGACATTTTGGGAGAAATACACGTATTCTCTCTCTGCCAGAGTTAGATGAGAAGATTGATACAGCTGCTATATCTATCTGTTAAATATAAGGCTAAAGCTAAAGGCCATCTAGCTTAGCTATAACACAAAGCCCATAATGACCACATCTATCTGTGCAAACACGCTAAAATCTGGTACTTGAAATTGCAAACAGCCAATTAAACAGCAGTGTTTAAGATGAGATCCAGACTTTAAATAGAATTGAATGATTCTGCACAGGACAGAACCAACAGTGAGCTGCTTAAATAAAGTGCAGTAATCACCTCTGTTTATTTTGAAAATAACATTACATTTATTATCTCATCTCATCTCATCTTCAACCGCTTTTCCGGGGTCGAGTCGTGGGTAATACATTTATTAATTAGCAATAATTCTGGCATTTGATTTTATATAAATATCTGCATAAAACAGCTTTTTAATTAAAAGCTACATTTTTACTGTTGAGTCTCTGTGAGAGGCAAGTTGTAAATCTGGAAACACTTCAGCTCCCTTCACACTTACATTCATTTGCTGAGTAATGTTTTAAAAAGATCACATTTGGCTGTCAAATGATGCACGCTCAAACCTGAGCTGCATAAAATAGACGTCAGACATCTTTCTCTCCGTCTATATTTTGGAAGTTTATCAACTAGTGTCATAACTTCTGTTGTTTAAACTTGAAATAAAAACATTTCAGTTTTTGAACACTGCAAATGAGGGCTCAGTATTGCAGGGCTTTAGAGATAGATGAAAACTCGCTGTACGACTCCTCATCATAGTGACAGATGAAATTAAACACCACATGCTGAATCACCTCTGGCACTAGCTAGACACATTCAGCAGTTGGCAGGGATACAATTTAAACCTCAAACAGCTACCTAAACACACAGCACAAGATCACAATGAAGAAACCTACCTGAATAATCACACTTTAAGATCCTCTTGATGTCCAAACAGGCATGAGGAGGCCGATTGATAACCTCTGCTCTGATTGGAGGTTATCAAAGCACGACACAGACCAGTTGAGCAAACGGTGTGAGATGTGGTTGAAAGCTCTGGAAAAACTATTGTTTCCAAGATCAAGAATTTACTTTCACATTTAAATATAATGGCTCTTAATAAAACCGCAGTAATTGAGGGAAGCACATTTTTAACAATATAATCATGGACAGATTATAAATCAACGGGCCTCTGGATAGAGACATGCAAGAGGCCCCTCACCCTGTCTACATAGGCTACTCTTAGTCTTTTTGTATGTTTTTGTGGTAGCTTTACATTTATTTTTGGTCACTTTGTATCTTAAAACAGTTATTTTAGGTCTCTTTGTGGTCATTTTGCATCTATTTTTGGTAATGTTATATCTTTTTGTGGTGGTTTTGCATCCATTTTTGGTCTCTGCGGTCATTTCGCTTGTATTTGTATTCATTTTGGGTGGTCTGTAGTCAGCATGAGTACATTTTCAGTAATTTAGCATCTCCTTGTGGTCGTTTTACATCTATCTCTAAACGGTTTGCATTTCTATGTAGTCATTTTCCATCTCTTTTTGGTCATTTTGCAACTATTTTTAGTCGTTTTTGGTTCCCAACCTCATGGACCAATGGGCCTGTGCACACTAGGTCTATTCAGTAATTGATGCATGAATATAATGCAGTCCAACACATTAAATTTATTACAAAACTTTATCAAAGCCTCTAAAACAAACTACATGTATACCGCACACTGGTAACAGTATATCTTTAGCCATGTGAGTGCATTATGTGAGCAACCCACCGTCTAAAGTTACTGATTGCTCGTCAGTCACAAGTCACCCATTGAATGCTTCTAAGAACCACAGACCTCAATTATTCATTAAATTAGTGACTTGCAGCCTGTTCAAATTCAGTTTATGTCACTGTGCTGACTGGAGAGTTGAGAAACCGTCTGAGAATGACGTCCCCATCTCACTGCGGTTTAGTTTAAGCACTCCATGTGTGAAAAGGATAACCGTGTAGTCTGGAACTTGAGTTTTTGGAGAACACAAACTTCATTTTCCACCTCCTGTATTTACAAAGCTTTGTCTCGCTCAGGCATGGGAGACACACTGAGGATACTCAAGGGTGTATTCACTCAGGTAAAAGCCCAAAGCCTGGCAACTGCTGCCAAGAGCACGGCTAAATAATGAGGCTCGAGTGGAGCAGCATTAGGGCGATAACCAAGCATCCAATAAACTATGTGTTATGTGACACAAGGGTGCTATCACCAATACCACCGTTTTACCCACACAACACAGATTGTAAAATGAATCATTCGACACAGCTTCATACAATTAGTTGCCTGTCTCAGACCATGAAAGCTTTTACATCTGCTGCCTGAATACCTGCTGTTTTAGGTGTTTCTGGGAAACATGTATAGAAAGAGATGTGTTTTCCAGGAAGAACAGGGTGTTTTGAAAATGTACTTCATGTCCATTTTAGATTTTTTTTACAATACTCAGGGTTTGTAAAACTCCACATGGCAACATACAGTTGAGTGTCTTTCATGTGAAAGAAGGCTATTTAAAGCTATAGTTGGTACTTTTTCTGTAGGAAATGTTTTTTTCAGATTTGTTGAAATTGTCACTATTTTTGACAATGTGACATATTGTGACACACAATCTTTGAAAAGAAATGTCTCTCTGCCTCTGTTTGGTCCTAATGTCATCTGCTAGATCCACTGTGCCTGACCACAACCAATCAAAAAAGAGGAATCTTTTACTCAGTGTCAATGGTATACGCATATTTGATCAGCGCTGCCTAGTTTCTCAGTTTGATTAGAGTACAGAGCAGTCAACGACGCTGTGTCAGAGAGGGCTTTGGAGCTCTCATAGTGCTGTCAGCATATAGTGAAAGTTTCTGCAAATATGAAAAAAAAACATTCATAGAAAGTTCAGCTTTAATGGCTGTTTCATAAATTTGTATGACAAAATTTGTTAGTGTATTGAATGGATAAATTACTTTAAAAGAGTTATTTTTTACATCCCTAGAAATTACCAACTGGGGGGGAAAAAGTGGTGACAGGAAGCTGCCATCATTGTGGATTTGAGCAGATTTTTAAAAATGCATGATACCAATTCAATAGACTAAAATCTAGAAAATGGTTGTTGAAAACAGAAGAACAAACCAACACAACAACCAGAGCCATAACTGCTTACCGCATTAATCAACAATAGCGTGACATTTTTATTGTTGTTCAGCGAAACCGGAGAATCAACAGCATTTTCATTTAATTTTGTCACATTGTGTTTAGCTCACTGAGAGTTAAGAATTTTGGTCAATTAATATTTACAAAAAGGGTTTTATGAAAGCACAATAGTTACAAAAAGACAGGTTTGTCAGGTGAGATGAGTCAGAGTGTGTCCTAAAATAACCAGACAACCAGTGCGGATATAAAGTGACCAGGCTGCAGATGAATTCTTTATGTGTGGGCCACCTTGACTTTGATACAATAACTATAAAAGTCTCTATGTGGAGCGCTCTGCTAAAAGTGATTATGGAATGCGACTCGACCGGCCCCCGGAGGGTCGCTGGTTCGAGTCCCTGTGTGGACCATGAATGGAGTGTAGACTGGTGGCTGGAGAGGTGTCAGTTCATCTCCTGGGCACTGCCGAGGTGCTGTTGAGCAAGGCCCCAAACCCCCAACCGCTCTGACATCTCTCCTTTGCATATATGTGTGTATTCCGGGTCTGTGTGTGTGTAACATGTATAATAACTTGAATAAATTGAATTTCCCCTTGCAGGATTAATAAAAGTAATTCTTCTTCTTCTTCACCAGAACATAAACACAGTCTGGTGGTGCCAGTTAATCATGTTCAGAAAAACGGATTAGAGACCATCCGGGACCAAACACTGATCGATATCTTCATGTCCTGGACACTTATGTCCTTAATCAGATGGTTTAACCCAAATATTGATGAGACTGTCCTGGCTGATAAAGATGAGATTAATTCAATCTTACACTGAGTTTCCCTTTTAAAAAGCACTGGTATCTTTACACTGCTGCTTCGTGGCACCAACACTGTGGTTTTACATTGTACGTTACATTGTCTTTAAAGGAACCTGTATTAAATGAAACGGTGGTGCTCTTTTTGTCAAAAGTAACTTTAATCGTTTCACGAGATGCCAACACAGCTGACAGACATTAGATACACGTATAAATGAAATTTGCTCGCTCTCAACCCGACATGTAAAAATAAAGACTGGTAAATGTGTCGCTGCTACCAGGAGCTGAAGTCTCCGAAGCTGGTCTTGCCCTTGGACTTCTTGGGCGCCGCCCCGCTGGTGGACGGCCCGCTTTCATCATCAACAACAGCCGAACGTTTTCTAAAAGGAGAAGATGTAGATTGTAGATTATGAATTCTTCCTTTGAACCGCTCATAACTCTTTTTGTAAATTATGTTTATACAGTATACAGGCCTTTCACACTATTTCGCCATTTCAAACAGACTGCAGGCTTTTACACACCTAGAGCTTGACGAATTCACACAGAACAGCTCTACAACAGAAGTAGAGTAGATCTGGGATGCGCTGCCTTTGTCGGGGTTTAAAGGAGGAACGTTTTTTCCACTTCGGTGTTGTTTTTCAATCCTCATGCCTGTATTTCGTGGCGTAAAACAAATCTACCTTGTTCCGAAAAAAACACTCGTGTCTCTGTGAATGTCTTTGTCGCTGTGTAATATTTTCGTTCTGTGTAAAAGTAGTCATCACAAAAAAGCTTGAAAAAATATATTGACGTGCGAATTGGTCATGAAAAAACTCCCCAGTGTGTAAAGGCTTTTAGACATGCAACCTATAACTCATTTCTGTAACTCAATATTTTTTTGTAATCAAGTAACTAAACTACTGTTATACATGTACCTCATACACAGCTGTGATCCTTACCGCTTACCTGTCCATTTGGTTTGCACCTTATTGATAATCTGCTTCTTTAATTTTAGATTTGCACTCTTTCCTGCTTTGTACTGAAACTACTGCACATCAAGTTCCATCGGGATAAATAAAGGTCTAGCTTATCTTAAATGCACAAATAAAACAACAACATTTTCTTACTGATAAAACCCTAAAAAGGCCATTAATGACTGCTCATTAACACCCCACATGCCACTTTTCCATTTAAGTGTCTGGTGAAATGGGCAGACTGTTATTTGGGAGCATTAATGCGAACATTATGTGATGACAGGAGAAGATGGGTAAATTATGAGAGAAAAATCATATTAATTATTTCTTAATGCACACTTTAGCCAAAGAACAACTGTTCAAGTTCAGTTAATGCACCTTAATTGAGACAGTCATTTCAATATTCACACAAAGGCTACAGGGTTAGACAGAGTGTCAAACGTCTTTATCTTTTCTCTTTACTGAACAGATTGTTTCTAAAAAAACCAAAAACAAAATATATAATAAAAAAGCTATTATTTAATAGGAATTTTATAATGCAAGGATACAAGAATGTAATGTCTCTATCATTTTATATTTGACTGAAATTATTTTAACCCCTAACCTTAAAATACAAATTGTTCCAAATATTCGCTGCCAAGTGTAATAAAAGTAAGACAAAATATGTTTTAATATTCCATAGAAACGACACAATATACCTAAACTCAGCGAAAATATGGTCTGCATAATAAACCTGAATTACCCCCTTGGGGGAAACAGGTAATCTTGTGCATAATTGCCAATTTTGCACATTATGTTTCTGCTCGTTCTTTGTTGCTGTGTAATCATAATGTTTTATCATCCATTCATTACTGTCCTATTCCTCAAGACGCTTACATCAGACTGTGAGAAAATAAAAATTAATGGTTGTGAGGAGGCCAGGTGAACTTTTTAATCCAAATTCGGCCTCTTTTGTGCTGTGTGTTTTGTGCTGATGTCTTTTACACATGTCACAGAAATGCCTACTGCATCAGAAGCAGAGTGTAGTTTGGTTAATAGTAAATATATATATATATGTGTGTGTTTGTGTGTGTGTGTGTGTGTGTGTGTGTGTGTGTGTATACTTACGTCGTGGCTGGGTTGATGTATTTCCCCACTCCTGCTTTGAAGGTCTTTGGCGCCTGCTCCTCCTTAGCTTTCTTCTGGGCGTTGCTGTACAGCTGCCGTTCCTCCTCCTGCTTCTGCAGATCCTTTTCTCGCTCTGCTGCAATCTGAAAAACACACATCATATGAATCCTGACAGCTACATGACAGATCAGAAGACACAGCATAGAGGGCTTCTCTGCTCTCTCTAAATACTTTGACCTTTAAGTTATCATTGTTCATGCAAACCTGAGCGTCAGCCTCTTCATATGGGTCCACAAACACAGTCGCAGTTATGATCTTGATTTCCGACTGTAAAATGGACAAACAGGAAAAGACACATTTAGCCCCTCTTTGACATTTCTGAGTCATCCCTCACTGACCTCTGATTTATTTCTTATTTCAGCACCTGATCTTAAGAGGATCCATTACACTGATCAAACAGTTGCAGAAGGGTATCTGCTACATTTCTCAAGATTGGATAAAGAAACGTAATTCCACCCAAGAAAGACAGAGGGATATTTCTACACGCGTACATGTCTGAGTAAATATCGAATTATATTAAAGCCAATCTGGACTTTAAACATCTTTAAATTCCTACCTTTGGTTTGTCTGATTTGGGATCACTCTCCACGTTCTCCATGGCTGTGAGAGCCTCAAATCCACCAACAATCCTGCAAAAGAAAAAAAAAACACAAAACATACTTCATGACAGGTCCTTTTATAAAGTATTTTACTTCCTGTTCAGACTACAGGCTTATTGCTACAGGTACAGGTGACAAGAAGAAATACAATCCAGGGAAATCAGTTTGAAGACATTGCAGATTGTAGTTCTTTTGAACATTAACATTTATTTGGAGTTATGTTTGTGTCCACCTGATGAATCTAACTCCAATATTCACTCTCTTTTAGCTGTGTTTTGTCTCTACCAACTCTCCTGAGGGAAATATCTGTCTCTCGAGCTGCTAAATTCTCCACTATATTCACCAGCTAGTCTCCAACTGTGTCTGTCTGCTGTTTGCAGCAGGCTGCAGCCGTCAATGACACCATTTCTCACCAAAATAAGTGGGTATACACGGGTAAAATAGGCCGGCGTGTCACATTCGACACAACAAACACGCTGGAAAACAGGGTTAGTGAACGGTTATTAAACCGTAGAAAGCAGCATAGAAGCCAATGTTACGGGGGATACTTCCTTTTATGCCTCCATCCCATTCTCTCTCAGTAACCCCTGGAGGGATTTTCTTCAAATTTGGCAAAACTGTGTACACTTAGATAAAAGGATGAACTGATTAGATTTTTGAGGCCAAGGTCACTGTGACCTCACAAAACATTTTTTTGGGCTTAAAAATTGCTACATAGGCCACGGAAGCTGCGCGGCTCGTCTCCATATGGCACGTCTATTTCCCTCTCAGTGTGCAGCTACACGGCCCTCCAACAGGTAAAAACTACCGCACCAAGAGGACATATTAGATATTAAATAAAATGTTTTCATCGGCCGATCAGAAGTATAAAACAAACCTGTGTACTAACATCTCAACCTGTGACGTTTTTAGTTTGCACAAAAGAAAAGTATATCTTTCCGTGCCTGGGGGGATTTGTGCAGACAATCGTTATATTCCTCAGACAACCGAGAGTTCTTGCTAAAAGCAAATGTTTATCGTCTTCGTCATCAGGCCTCACGGAGTAAACACAGCAGAGAAAACAACCGCTGAAGATATAGGGTCTGTCAAACGCTGAGGGCCAAGAGGCGAATCTGTCAGTGACTCCCCTGCTGCAGAGCACTTTAAAGAAGCTGCTCTCATTTTAACTGCAAAGTCTTTATACAGCTGCACCTGTGGGGCCTCCTGTTACCATGTGGACACACAAACAGTGCACCCAATAGCAAGCAGGGGGTTCTTCTGAGGCCACATGTGCTCTGCTTCCACATTTTCAGATGGACAGAGGAGGATGACCCACTGACATGGCGATATCAGACAAAACTATTAGGGTTCCAGAATATTTTTCATGCTAGCGGCTGCTTGATAAATTCACGTCAAACTACACGCTTGTCTCAAGAACTCCTAGCTCACGATTAGACTGGTACTATATTTTCATTTTAACTAATTAAGCACTGGTCAATCTTGATATTTTGCTTCCTGAGCATGTTTTTTTCAGACTAGTGGAAAATTCAAAATACACATTTAGGTGTTTATTTAACTATTTAAACACCTAATAATGATTAATTAATTACATTTTTTGTTTAAATCAGCTGGTAAAAATTCCATCCGGTTCACTCAATGAGCAGTTTTCCTGGCATCCTCATCCACATGTCAACAGGACTGAAGAAATCTACGGACAAAGTAGTAAAATAAACACCTAAATGTGTATTTTGGGTTTTTCCACTATTTTACTACTTTGTCTGTAGTTTTATTTTGAATTACCAAAAGTTAGCTTTAGATAATGCCTCATTTGCAGATTTAAACTTAAAATTTTGGAAAACTATTTGCCTTAATGTCATTACTAAACTGGGGCAGTTTCATGGTGATATCTACAGTATTAGTTAAACTGGTCTTTACCTTATTCACCCAGTCACTGTTTTGGTGACTTTCATCTGCCGGGAGGGAGGGGCCAACTATTATTGCAACTGACAAATCCATCTCATTCGTTTGAGAAACACTTTCCTCTGTGATAGAGCCCACATTATGTACTGATCAGGTTAAGTGGCCTGACATCGCCAGTCCCATTAAATGTGCAAAGACTACCGTCTGGAGAGGATTAAGCTGGATGCCCGGGTTAAAGCAGAAGCTTTATAAGTGCGTTGACCATGTGAAGAAGCTGAAAGCAGTCTGAATATTTTTAGACAACAGCCAAGGCTTTTTCCAAAAAAAGACAACCATTCACATCATCACGCTCAGATCAGCAGAGAAAGGGAGAGAGTCTTCAGTTTAGATTCACCATCTACTAAATTTTTCACTTCCCTTGGCCGGGAGTCAGACTGGAAGTCACAATAGAGTTTGCACTGTCTGGAGCTCCCAAGGAAGCAAATAATGTATTAAAGAACAATATGAGAGGGTTAGAAAGAGAGAGAGAGAGAGCGAGGAGAAGACTAAGAGGACAAGAAAGACGAGAAAAAAAAGAATGTGGCGCTGACCCAACTTTTGGTGGAAATGGCACTGAGCATTGAAGAGAGACAGAGACTGAGGAGAAGACTAAGAGGACAAGAAAGAGAAAGAAGAAGAGGAAGAAGAACATATGGCCCTGACCCACCTGACTGTGGAAATGGCACTGAGCAGTAAAGAGATATTTACCCATTTTAATTCAGGTAAGTCATGGCAATATGGGCACTTGTGTTCAGATGAACAGGGTTTAGCCTGTCTCTGTGGTGGAAGTCTCAGGTGACGCGTCACTCAGCAGATTTCTGCAAATCTCTGATGAACACAATGTCCACATTGGCATGACACAGTCCTGGATTAAAATGGGTGAAGTATCTCTTTAAGCAAGTGTCTGTCAGGATTGACACCTTTTTAAAGCCAAAATTACACATAACTCTTCACACTGATTCTGCAACAGTGTCACAAAGAAGAAATGTAGTAACGGCAGCTTTTTCTTCACACGGACCCAAGTAAGGCAGCGTGAAGCTGGCCCAGCAGAGGCAGAGACAGAAAAGAGAGAGGGGAAAAGATGGTGGACTATTGCGTGCAGTGTTTGTGAGTTATTAATAACGTGGGCTACCCTGAACGCTAATTTTCATGTTTTTGACCATCTTATGGGTCGACCCACACGTCACTACTTTGCTGGGCAAATGTTAGTGGCTGCTCAGCTCGCATCCCTTGCAAGACGTTTCTGTGTTGGAGAAACACAAACATTTTTTTTAACCTGAAACTGCTTCATTCAGGGTTTTAACTGGTTTTAATCTCAGTTTGTTTTGAGAAGAGGAGACCTCTGCAGTAAGTTCCTGACCAATGAACACTGAAGGAACCCTAACATGGGGGTGAAGACAACAACTCCCATGATCCAACGCTACTACTGTTTTGACTGAGAGACCCCTGACAGCAGAAAATGACATGTTTTGCATTTAGAAAATAAAAGGTTTACCTTCCAAATACTGTGTGCTTCCTGTCGAGGTAGGTGCACGAGCGGAACGTGATGAAGCTGAGAGAAAACAGACCACAAAGTTACAGGAGTACAAAAACATTCAAAAAGATTTCAGGTAACTGAAGGAAACAAATAAGAGAAAGTTTCTTTTTATAATGACTGACAGGGTCTCTTTTTTCATCACATTGGCGGAAATAGTCTTCCATAAATACTAAATAAGTAAATGCCATAATACATAAAATTTCTGTGCATCCAGTACATGATATTTTATTCTGACAAGAATACATCTGGTGTTATTCTGTGGGACAAGATTTATGCTGTGGGGCCTCAGCAAAGAAATCAAAAGGAAGGACGAGACGGTGAAAACAAAACATAACTCTCTACTGACTGACTTGCCAGTACACAGTGAAATTTAGGCTTTTTACAAAATAGTTCTTACAACTGAGATTTGTTGGTGTTTGGACCAGAGTTTGCCATGCTGAGAATCCCCCGGCCGGTATGAGACAGGTTGGGTCGAAACTCATCCTTGAAAGGTTTTCCCCAGAAGGACTCCCCCCCTGGGAAGGGAGAAGGAGGGATGAGGGAGGAAGGGAAGACACAAAGAGACAGACAACAAATTGTTTTAAACTTCAGCTTCATCTTCATCTTTGCTGGAGAGTTTTAGCACTTCACTTTCCTCAATTCAGGTCCCTATACTTTTTCAGCTTGAGACCCAAAAAAGAATTGTGGTGTCTCTCTGGGACCTAAATTAACAAAAATGCATCATGACTTCACCGATTTTTACATCTGATACCCATTTTAGATGGAAAATTTCACAGATTACAGATATGGCGGTCGTCATAATGAATTTTGAGATGGAATGGAAATAGGCCTTTTCTATGTAGATTATGGAAATATGCAAAGGTACTCAGAAGGCTGCTTTCCAAAACAA
Organism: Echiichthys vipera; assembly: GCF_963691815.1. NCBI lineage: Eukaryota > Metazoa > Chordata > Actinopteri > Perciformes > Trachinidae > Echiichthys > Echiichthys vipera. The sequence goes on along the minus strand of NC_139829.1, from coordinate 7,973,204 downwards.
AAAACTATATGAAAGAATATTTAACATTAATATACATTACATATATACACAATGTACTACATTGTCAGCTAATTCTAGGAATGACCCCTGGATGGTTACCCTGTCTGCAAAAGATACAGAAAGAATTCTGCAAAAGGCTATTTTTTAAATGTTTATGCAAACAAAAAGTGCTGCCAATTTTATTTGTGGTTTTCAATTTAAAACTGAGTGTGTAACAACATTTTCAGCACATTTTAACACTACCACAATGATACTGATAAGTGTGATCATTTTGGTCGATATAATCAGGATATGAAATATTCATAGTTTCATCCCTAAGGCTGAATGCAACTACCTACCACCCTTTGTTAAACCAGAACCTGAAAAGAGAATGAATACAATACCATAAAACTCTTCTATGATGAAAAAAGAACAAATAAACTACTTTAAAGTAGATTTTTCAGGGCTAAATTACATGGTGTTGGATCTGTGCATTACTCACTGATACAGATACCAGCATTTTATACAGTGAAGACATTTCTGACTAAGTGACTAAGACATTTCTGACTATGGCTATCAAATGAAGGGAGGGTTTGTTGTTATTCCACTGATCAACAGTTAATATGTCAACAAATGTAGCAAACCATGAGAAAAAGGAGACTGCTTGCTGATATAAACAATGCAGGTCTCATAACTCAGCTTTGCAAATGTTTAACAAGGAAGGAAATGTATTCAACATGGCCTCAAGGATTCAGACAATGAGTTTGTTTACCAGAAACCTCCGCAGGGCACCTTTAATGTATGAACAAAAACATCCTTGTTAAGAAGAAGGGAAACTTTAAACTTGGTTGGACACACACTTCTCACTTGTTATCCATGAAAAATCAATTCAAACATCTCTGAGAAACTGAGGCTGATGCCAAGAAAAATCATTATGTCGGCACCTTCAAGCATAAATTGGCTGACAGTTCACAGTGTTAATGTTTTATTTACTCGCTCCATCTGGGACTGAAAGTATGTAAACAAACACTTTATTTAAACATTACATTTTTATGTTGTGAAGTATTATTACTTATCAGTTTTGCTGTTATTTTCAACGGAATTCCTTTGCTAGGCAACAGCATTAGTCCTTGGTAACGTCCTGTCAGCTGATGTCATTCACATACATGGCAACAGGAAACAAGGACTGTTTTGGAATTTTCATGTTTACATCTTTGAACAGGTCCGTAGACGAATCCAGTCACAATGAACAACATGCGGCTGATTCGCTTAAATCAGTAAAAATGTGATGTCAGCTAAGCTAACAGTGCTTAGCTAGCTCACGTTAGACGCCTCTATCAAGGCTGCCGTGCTCACACAGAGTACATTAACTTAATGTGGTGTTATTGTGAAATAAAACGTAAGTTGCTCTAACTAGGGCAACCTAATGACCACAGTGTAAACGTAAAGTAGCTGAGTTAATCAGTGATGGAGGTTTGTGAAGGTTGTAGAAAAGCTACACCTATAACGACAGCTCCCATTCAATCGCACGCATACTGGAGGGAGACGCCACCGCAGTAATGGCGGCTTGTTCACGTCCAGTACTTCGCCTGATTCATCTATACTTGTTTTATGGATTTTACATCTTAGAAATGTTTTAAGCATTATTAACTTGTTTTTTATTAGTTTGATTCTTTTTATGACTATTCATTGTTTCTTGCTCTTTTTTTTCGCTCTTATTACTTGTTTTTGTTTGGTGTACAGCAATTTGAGCGGCATTTTATGTTATGAAAGATGCTGTATAAATAAATACAGTTTATTACGGCTTAATAGAGGCTGAAGGTCCTCGAGGCAGCGGCTGCCGGTTCGACTCCGACCTTTGCTGCATATGCCCCCCCCCCTATCTCTCACCCCATTTCCAAAACTGCCAAAAAATAAAAAAATTGAAAAAGTGTATAATGGTTTAGAATTTATTTTCTCATGCTTTTTTTATGTCTCATAAGTTGTTGCAGCAATTTTTGGGTTTATTGCACAGATTTGGTGCTAAATTTAACATTTTTCACTTGAGAACTGATAAAAAAAATGGACCCCTAAATAACTAATTAAGAGACCCAGACCTTGGGGAACATTATAGAAAAATCCATGTTGTGAAAAGATTTCTGGGCGATTTGATGGCAGTCAGTTGTGTTAACCGCCTTATTGTAAATAACAATAGGAAAGCGATCCATCCTCTGAATGCTCTGGGTCTCTAGTTTGTGTTTGTAAAGTTTCATGGGACTCTGATTATCTTAGAGGTCACAACAGCTCATTTTTTATTAAATGTGCTCTGACTACAATGAAATGGCTCCTAAGATTCTCAGCTTTACACTCGGACCCAATTTATCGACCCCAGTATGCAGAAATATTCAAATGCTCGTTTTTTTCTAATTTTAGAAGAGAATAAAATAACACATTAATACTGCAGGAGAAAAAAGTACATGTTTTTGACTGAAACAGTCTGCGTTATCACTTGTGTAAAGGGGAGACTCCTGGGTATCCCTAGACCCAATTTTCATTCAGATATCTTGAGATCAGAAAATGGTTATGACAATTAGCCTAACTTCGGTTATTTAGCCAACTTCATGGATGATAATGGATTCTTTGGATTGTCTAGTTTCAAACAAACTAACAGCCGAACCTGTGAACCTTTTACGATCCCTCCTTTCTTCAGTGAGACACCTTTTTAATGGATAGGAAAGTGGTAAATTGACTTGTAAATTTAATTCCCCTCAGATGTGTTCATACAACGGGTTCAGGGGAATGAAGCTTGGAACAGCTTGGACCCGGAAATAGTACTTCCAAAGGGTGCTACGTAACGACTTAAAGGCCAGATAGCTGCTGTCCTCGGATATGTCCCCAGTTTTCACTGTGACTGAAAGATCCGAAAATGGAATAGTAAATAGTAAATGTTGATCAAACAGAATGTATAGTTGCGCACCCTACTACTCACAGGCTAAAGCCAGAACAAGCGCCTCCAGCCCAGAGCGGCCGATACCTGATACGATCCGATCCGACTTTTGAATGAATGAACCTTGCCATGACATAAACCTTGACATAAACATTTAGCCTTGTTAAAAAAGGTAACAAAATTAACACATATATAAATGTACTTAATATTATTTATTACCAAATAACAAAGTGAAAATTAGCAGCAAAAAAAAAAGAACACTTCCATGTAAAGTGTACTGCAAACAGATATTTTAAATTGTAATATAAAATAAAGTAGCTGCCTGTAACCCAACAAACAATGGCTTAATTAACTTGCTGTGTGTGATATTAATAAAAAAGAAATGACTGACTCTGAATGCTGGATCGACCTCATTCATCCAATATCTGATCCAGCTGATTATTTAATATCAGAGCAGATTTCCGATTGGTGCATCTCTAATTTTATTCTTCACATTCTATGGCAAGCCAGTGAAGCCACATAGGCATAAATGTCATGCCTATCAGAAAGTTTTAATTATGACTATAAACAGATTAAACAGATACATTGTGTTAGGTAAATCAGGTGTAAGGTATTTTGGCTTTCATTTGTCATTTTTCATTTAAAACTGATTGATTTCAAGTTAGGGGCCATTCACAATAAGATATTAATATTGTACAACAAAAGTAGATGTATTATGCCAGGTTTCTTTTTTTCATTTCCCACCCACATTAACGGAAAACTGATTCCACCACCTTAAAACCATATTTTTTTTTAAACCACATGCCCCAGGTTGTCATTCCACATGAACTGTGGCCTTTTCCATTTCAAACTCTTCTCCAAATCTTGTGAAAATCATCTGGTGTAAGGAGGAGGCCTTAGTTTGGGTGAAGTATCTGATGCCCGTTTATCACAGCTGATTTTATGGATGTTATGGATTAATCTGAGCTACTTTGATCAGAGGTAAATAAAAAAACTCATTGTTAATCAATTCCTTTGCAATTTAGGAGCAATAGGGTGAGAGAAACGGATTTGTGAATGTTTACGGGCAGTGTCCCTGTTTTTCAAAGACAAAAACACTTCATGTTTTGGGGGTTTGAAAATTGTCCCAGGATTCTGTCTCAGAAATCTGGTCACCTTAACTAGGACCTGTCGGCAGTCTGGACCTTTAAGAAGTTAAACCCATTAAAAAGGTATTTAGTTTGTGGGAAAACAACACAAATGTCTGGCTTGACCAGTTGCCTCTATCCAAATTACTGCACCATTTGGGAAACAGAAATAAGGCACCGTGTATTTTCATGAGACCTGTTTGCCCTTGAACACGGAGCCATGTTGTGAGCCTTCAGCTGTGAATCATTAATTCAGACTGACTTCATCATTAAGAATCATCACGATGAGTATACAGGAATACACACTGCAGGAGCTTATTGGCTCCCTACAGTCGCCCCGAGGTGTGTTTCACTGTCGTGCCAGCTGGTGTACGTGCAGGAAACACTGTGCACCCACACATAATGTACGTATACATATATACATATACATCTACATTATGTTTGCTTTGTGTGTGTTTATACTACTAACTAATCAACTCTTCAGAGGCTCTGTGCAGCCGTCAGCCTTCCCTGGTGACATTTTTGCATAATTTATCAACTCAGTGACATTTTAGAGTAGTACTGGATCATAAATGAAGGGAGAGCGTGAGAAGGGAAATGAATTCTCGCCAAAGCGTTAACAAATAAATCAAACTGCATTCCCTCTGATGTTAATTTAAAACCCCCCTTGATTGAGTACAGCCTCAAACTTTCAGGTTTAACAGGAAAAAAGCAGGAACATTAAAATATCTGACTGACAGCTGTGAAATATGTCCACCAATCCCCCAAATGGTATCCACCAATGAACACATTATTTGGGGCATTTTAAAATATGTGAGCATGTGCGTCTTGTTTCATATTTTGAATGCATCTTGGGGACTTCGTTTACAAATCAATGTTTAAAACATGTCTCTCTCCCAAGCATCTGATTCTGAAGGGTTTTAGATAAATGAGGCTCCTCTGAACTTATGGAAAGTGTTCACGCTACAGTGAGCAGTCCACCGGACCTGTGAGAGGGATTGACTCAACATGTGCAGGCAATTTTCGTAGGATGTTTGGAAGAGAGTATCACATAACGGTTTAATATCTTATTTCGCCACCTCCATCTCCTGCATAAAAATATCCAAATCATTAGTGTCTCCAAATGACTACATGCTGTGTTTCTGCAGAGTTCATGTCTTTATATTTATCACTAAATGTGAGCAGACAAATGACCTCTTCAAAAAGCAGAATATCAAAGAAAAGACGAACTCTTTCAACCCTGCTTTGAAGAGATTTCAAACACACAGAATGAAAATACCAAAAATGAGTGTCATTAGTCCAAATCTACACGGCAGCTGTCTGTGTAGAGATATTGATCTTGATGATACCTAAAGTTAATGACACAACCACAGTGTGTTACTTGCCTGATATCAGACCGAATGTCAGCTAGTTAAACTTGGGGCGTTGGTTGATTCAAAGGTCTGGACCCAGGCAGGCATGTTACAGGACTAGGGTTCCCAAGAACAGGAATTAAAGGTTAATTTATCGGATTAAATGGAATATAAGCGTTTTATGCACAGGCTTTAGTAACCACGTCATGTAAGGACAGAAACAAATCTTTAACCAGATTATAAGCAGACAATATAGTAAACCCTTCTGATAGAAATGAAAACAATCTAGAGGCTAAATCTTGAGTTTAACATTGTATTGAACAATAACAAAATATTCCCGATGTCTACGCTCTAAAAAAACCCCACCAAGTTCTTACAATGTGAACAATATTTTCACTAAAAAAACAAGAAATGATTTGTGAGCCTGAAAAGTTGTCCAGGACTTATCATTATAAAGTAAATGTTGATTGTGAAGTGTTATAGCTATAGAATAATGATGCCACTGGTGTTGAGACTGGTTCCCTATCAGCCTCACTTTTACTGTCTGCCACCCAGTATGAACTCCCGGAAAGGACGAGGAAGCGCCAGCGTTGTGCCTGTACAATGAAGGAAATAAAGTGATACCGCGGAGGCTTCATCGTCTGAACAAGGGCAGAAAACTATTTTCCCTTCCACATTGTCAACAGCAGCGCCTCCCTCTTGCCTTTCACAATAAAAGTCCTAGACATATAAGGTTAACATTACACTGCATAACTGCTTACCGGAGAGAATTTCAACAAAAAAGCTAACCGTAGAAAATAGCTAATGAAACCAAAAGAAAGACAAAAAAAACGTTTACTAAGCTAGACCAGTAAGTAACAAAACCTGCCTACTTCTTAATACTAGCTTGATCTACTTGTTCATAGGAAAATGAAGGGACAGAAATATGTTATCAGCGTCTTGGTTGCAGTTTGTTTTGAAACAAATGCTGTGTCCCATGTTGATGGTAACACTCCAGGGAAAACAGAAAGTGAGATTATCTCGTTGACTTTGCAACAGTGGCACCAACAATACCACTTGGGAAAATTAGGGGGATGGCAAACTCTCTGTTGGTAGTTAAAGTATCATATGAATTTAAAATGATTCTCGACTGAAATCAGACATAGTGCCTGAGTATTTTAAGTCCTGTATTTTCATATTGAAAGATGAATTAAAAAAAAATTTTAAATCCCAAGCTTAACTGCAATGGCAAGTTTCACGAAATGTACTGACCCGTTGCAACCCTCGGCATAGTTTTCACCAAAAGACGACATAAGACCTGTAGTTTTATGTGTAATTTACCCCCACATAGGTTCACTTTATATATTTAAAAAAAGATTTGACTTTTGTATGGAAATTCCCCCAGCTTAACATCCCTTGGAACTTTCCCTTATCCCCTATACAGGAGTGTTAAACACTAAAGGAGAAATACATCTTTAAAAGCCAGTTAAAGGTCTATTCATGACTTGTGAGCACATGCTGTTCAGTCCAGTAGACAAGGAGAATTTTTACCCACAGGCCAGAAATTCTGCACCTTCATAAATCCGTCACGGTGGATGACGCGTTTTACGTCGTGTTCCGAGACGCCCACAAACACAAAGCACACTTTGTGCTGCAAACTCTCAGAGCCGCACAGACGGCAGGAAACTAACTGTATGAGGCCTCGCAGTCAATTACACTGAGCTGCCTTTTAAACTTTAAAAACAGGAAAATTACAGATTGATTGGATGTTCACCACACCCCTGTTCTGTAACCTACACTCTCTTCCATCTACATCTTCTTTCCGTGTGTGTGTGTGTGTGTGTGTGTGTGTGTTTTGTCTGTACTCCCACATGCTTCCACAGAGTATATTTAGTAACACTCTTTGACTTGCATCTTGAGTTGCAAGCGGTATTTACGCAAAGCTTCCAAAAAGGAACTATTAATAATTCAACAGAGACGTGTTACGCAATTTAAAATGTGGTGTAAGTGCAGTGCTCATCTTACCTGTGCCTGTGCCAGTGGGGTCTCCTCCTTGAATCTGTAAAACAAAAGGACATTCTGAAGTTTCGCTGCTGCACATTAAAAGAGTTCTTCCTATTACAAGGAACAAGAAAATGGCTCATTTCTGTGACATTTTCAATGAACCTTACAGTATTTCCTTTTGTCACATATCCAACCTGGAGGCATTATGAGCCCTAGCAGCCAGTGACAGAGGATACAGGCCTCTATTGTTCATAGTTAAGGCTCAGCTTTCACATTATTGTTTATATAGTAGAGTACTGCTCCGTGCATTTCTTTGGGCTTCTTGTTTTAAAGACACACTGGGGGTTTTGACCAGTAGTGCTGCCACGGAGCAAGGTTTTGAGGAGTGGCTCCCTGTACTGTTACTGTACAGCAACACACATGAACACCAGGAGCAAAGGGCTTGAAAAATACAAATTTTATTGACCCCAGTATGCAGAAATATTCAAATGCTCATTTTTTCTAATTTTAGAAGAGATTAAAATAACACATTAATACTGCAGGAGAAAAAGTGCATGTTTTTTACTGATACTGTCTGCGTTATCACTTGTGTAAAAAAACAGTATTTTCCATTGTCGGATACAGGTCACGTAAACAACATATTCCCTTTGGATATTTCGGGCCTATATACAGTATATATATATATATATATATGAGGAGCTCTTTTCCAAAACGCTATAAATCCATTTTAACAGTTTTCAGGAAAATTACATTTTTTACCAAGACCCACACATTTGGTTAATATTCAATTTATCTGGCGTCAAAATGGTTTGTGGCTCAGTCTGAACACGTTGAACGGACAGACAAAACAAAAAACTCTCCCGCTTCAGAGCGCCGCCATGTTGGATCGCATAGAACGCTCACTGAATTCTGATTGGTCGAGAGGACGTATCGCATTTAGGCTAAAAATAGGTTTGGTGCTAGTCGCGGTTTGGAAAGGAACTGCATCTTGAGGACCATTTTAAACAAGGAAATATAGCGATTTGGCAGAAACACTGATGAAGCAGTGAAAAGGTTCTGTAAACAGCAAAGTGGCATGACAAACTCATTTTTTTTAATTTGGGCTCTTATCTCGTTTTGGAAAAGAGCTCTTCATATATATATATATTAAGCCTCTATATTTGTATTAGGCCTTTTTCTAATATAGTATTTTCCAATTAGGACATGTAGGATATGCTAATATTATTGGAGTTTTCAAGGTTTCCTGAGGTAGTAAAGAAACATGTTTATATAACATTAAGGTCATATACACACGTGAGAGACTTGCAAACTAACTGTTTATTACAAAAACACCGTAGTTTTAGGTCATTCAAAATCACAAGGTCTCAGAGATGTGAGACTTCTACATCTGTGTGTTGAGGTTTAGTTTCACATACTTAATAAGAGAAAAACTTAGTGTAGTTCTTTCAATCCCACGTCACACTACATCACTGGCAAAAATGTGCTTCTGATGATGTTTTAAGTTTCTTTTAGCAAACAGCAGTCAAAGCAGTTGAATGCCTTTATGTCCCCTGACTGAATGAAGACAGCAGGTTTCAAAGAGAGTGCACTATAATGTGGGAGCTGGCAGACTCGCGTGTAAAACAGCTGTATCATATCGGTGCCAAACAATTCTTCTCAATGTTTGAGCCTGAGAGGTAGCAGCCTTCATGGGCCTCACCCTTCAGTTTTTAGATGCATCATCTCAGGACGTTCTGTACACTTCCTGATAAACTGCCTTAAAAAGGGAAGTGAGGGCCATGATTCTGCTCCCATTAACCGACTGCTTTGAAAAGTGTCTGTTGCTTTGAAATTATTCTCTCCAAGGCCACCCTCCTGTCCTTTTCTGCCACGGAGGAAACGCATAAATTATGGGTAAACTATCCACAGCTTTGCCACTTTGTGTGAAAACACGGGACTGAATAAAAAACAGGTAAGCGTCCTCATGAGACCATATGTCCACTCAGAGCAACTTTAACGATGACAGAATATACTCTAAAATACTGTTGAGCTGCTGACCAGAGACCTGGGCCCGTATTTACAAAATATTTGATCTTACCACCAGGAGGACTCCTAAACAGCACTTAAGGTCTGTGGAGACCAACTTTTACTGAGTAATTGGGAGAAGTCTTAAGGCAACGTCATAAATGTGTGAGATAAACATTCACCTCCTGTTCACTTCCATTCTGTGCGAACAAAGGGTTGAATAAAACATTCGCTTCCAGTAGAAAAGGAAATTATTTCATGAACTCTGACGGCAGAAATATTGCCTCAGCACGTGATGGCCGGTCTGTCTGTCTGTTTGTCTGTATTCACGTTACTGCGCCTTTAAGCTAAGTGAAAGAGCTTGGCTGTCTTGTTCTGTGTCTTCATCCGTGCATTCTTGATAGAAATACTGTAGGAGGTATGTTGCTAAGTGAAATTCTGCTTCAGTCAGTAGTAAAATATGAGCATAAATGGCTTTAACTCACTCTCTCAAAACAGTGAATGACAGCGTGGATACTGACATGCACTACTTTTACACAGGGATGTGATGAAAGACAAACCAACCTAAATCAAGTTTGTCCCCATTTTTCCTGACATGAACTTTAATAATTTACATGCAGATAAAATTTCACAGAAAGAGTGTCTGTGCCAAGTCATAAACATTTTTTTTGTGATGGAGGATGTAGTGAAGTGCTAATTCACCCATCTTCTACAAATTGTAAACACGTCCCTACTCTCAGGTGTCTTCCCACAGGCCCTGAAAACTGCTGTCATCAAGCCCCTCCTTAAAAAGAACAATTCAGACACTTCACTAATGAACAATTATAGACCAATATCAAACCTCCCATTTCTCAGTAAAACCATTTTTTAAGCAGCTGAAAAACTTTTGATGTTATTAAACACGCACAATGGCAAAATCTTAGTCTTAAGGCCCCTACACATGATCCGCAGTAAAAATGCTTTGCGACGGCCATTCCACTCATTTCCTATGGAAGAGGCGGTAGCGCCCAATGTAGCGGCAGCGCCCAACGTAGCGGCACACATCACTGAGATTTGCCTCTCCGCCTCTGCGCTCAAAGTTCAAATCAGTTGAACTTTGACCTTGTTTCTGCTGACCTTTCAAAAGCACAACCAATGAGATAGTCTTGTCTACATTTCCTAGGCAACCAGAGAGTGACATCAAGCCAGCTAGAAAGATGGAGGAAAAACTTATTGTGTGTCCGAGTTTCCCGAACTATTTAACGTTACATTAAAGTTGTTTCATGATCTCGGAAAAAAACATAATGCTTGGAGGTTTATAAGCATCACACCAGGTTTGTGAATAAGCAGTTTACAAGCTAACGGTTGTTTTAATACTAATGTTGATTTAGCCTTTTACTAGGTCTCTGCGCCCAACCTGGCGGTGAGCCCAGCTCAAAAAGCATCATGTGAAGGCCCCTTTAGTATTACTGGATCTCAGTGCTGCATTTGACACAGTGGATCACATCATATTACTGACTGTGTCTATAGGTAATTACACAACTGAGCGAAGTTGTGTAATTGAAGTTGAGTTTCCCAAGGCTCCATTCTGGGGCCTCTTCTGTTTAATATCCACATGCTGCCACTGGCTCAGATCATGAAAAACAACAACATATGTTACCACAGCTACGCAGACGACACAATTTTCTCCAATTAAACTGAAATTATTATCTTTGGAGCCAAGGACGAACGATTAAAAGTTAGCACCTAACTTTAAGCAGTAATGCTAAAAACCACAAACAAAGCCAGAAACTTAGGTGTAATCATGGACTCAGACCTGAACTTCAACAGCCACATCAGAACAATTACTAAGTCAGCCTAATATCACCTAAACAACATATCAAGGATTAAAGGACGTATGACTAAGAAAGACGTGTCCATGCATTTATCGTCAGCAGGCTTGACTTCCGTAACAGTGTCTTTACAGGTCTCTCTAAAGTCTATCAGACAGCTGCAGTTAATTCAGAATGAGTCCTCACTAAGACCAAAAAAGTCGATCATATCACCCCAGTCCTCAGATCTTTACACTGGCTTCCTGTCTGTCAAAGAACTGATTTCAAAGTGCTTCTGTTGGTTTACAAAGCACTGAATGGTTTAGGACCAAAATACGTTTCAGATCTTCTGCTCAGCTACGAACAATCCAGACCTCTCAGATTCTCTGGGACAGGTCTGCCTGTGTCCCCAGAGTCAGGACGAAACATGGGACAGGTCTGCTCTGTGTCCCCAGAGTCTGGACTAAACATGGGACAGGTCTGCTCTGTGTCCCCAGAGTCAGGACTAAACATGGGACAGATCTGCTCTGTGTCCCCAGAGTGAGGACTAAACATGGGACAGTTCTGCTCTGTCTCCCCAGAGTCAGGACTAAACATGGGACATGTCTGCTCAGTGTCCCCAGAGTCAGGACTAAACATGGGACATGTCTGCTCAGTGTCCCCAGAGTCAGGACTAAACATGGGACAGGTCTGCCCTGTGTCCCCAGAGTCATGACTAAACATGGGACAGGGTCTGCTCTGTGTCCCCAGAGTCATGACTAAATATGGGACAGATCTGCTCTGTGTCCCCAGAGTGAGGACTAAACATGGGACAGGTCTGCTCAGTGTCCCCAGAGTCAGGACTAAACATGGGACAGATCTGCTCAGTGTCCCCAGAGTCAGGACTAAACATGGGACAGATCTGCTCCGTGTCCCCAGAGTCAGGACTAAACATGGGACAGATCTGCTCCGTGTCCCCAGAGTCAGGACTAAACATGGGACAGGTCTGCTCTGTGTCCCCAGAGTGAGGACTAAACATGGGACAGTTCTGCTCTGTCTCCCCAGAGTCAGGACTAAACATGGGACATGTCTGCTCAGTGTCCCCAGAGTCAGGACTAAACATGGGACATGTCTGCTCAGTGTCCCCAGAGTCAGGACTAAACATGGGACAGGTCTGCCCTGTGTCCCCAGAGTCATGACTAAACATGGGACAGGGTCTGCTCTGTGTCCCCAGAGTCATGACTAAACATGGGACAGGTCTGCTCAGTGTCCCCAGAGTCAGGACTAAACATGGGACAGATCTGCTCAGTGTCCCCAGAGTCAGGACTAAACATGGGACAGATCTGCTCCGTGTCCCCAGAGTCAGGACTAAACATGGGACAGATCTGCTCCGTGTCCCCAGAGTCAGGACTAAACATGGAGAGGCGGCATTCAGTTTTTATGCTCCACATATCCGGAACAAACTTCCAGAAAACGTCAGGTCTGCTGCAGCTGTTAGTTCTTTTAAATCAAGACTAAAGACTTTTCTGTTTTCCGCTGCCTTTCATAAATAATTTTAACTGCATGTACTGTATTTTCACTTCTCCTGATTTCTTATTTATTTTATTTGAATGTCATTTTATATGTGATTTATATACGTGATCATATATGTGTTTCTTTCAAATGTTTTTAAATGTTCTGTGTGAAGCGCTTTGAATTGCCTTGCTGTTGAATTGTGCTATATAAATAAACTGGACTTGACTTTTATTTACCAACACTGCTTTGACAACACACAGGGCTGTTTGAGAAATATAATTTCCAGTAATAGGAGAAAAGATCACGACCCGATTGTAAAATTGCTAAGATTTTTTATCTGAAAAGAACAAATTATAACAGCAGCAGGAGTTTGCAATTTTCTGTATTCCCGATTTGACCCCATTTAATCTGTCCAAACCAGGTCTTGGTCGTACACCTGCTTTTGTGCATAAGATAAGTCATTTATAGTACACTGCTGGATGTGGTGGAGGCATTTAAACTGCATTAGAGCCTTTTTTTATTTGGTCAAAAAGGGTCCTTACCATGAAATTCCGGATGGACCTGTGGAAGACGGTCCCATCATAGTAGCCCTTTTTACACAGACGGATGAAATTCTCTCCGGCTTTGGGAACCTGGAGGAAAGATCGTGCAGAGATTGTTACAATCACCGCAAGTATCAATGAGTCAAAACAAAAACAGAGTCTTCTGAGAGTGATGTGCCGAAAATCAAATAGTGTGATAGGAGGAGACCTTTTGAAAAACCCAGCAACAAACCCTTAATCAGCCTTGTAACATTCAGAGAAACTAGATGCTGAATGTTAATACCTGTCTGATAAGTCTTTAACAGCCTGATGCCATCTAAAAGTCATGTTTTTAGAAACACAGCTAAAGATCAAAACAAACTGATGTTATCATTCTACATGTTTATATTAGTTGCTTAGTTGAATAAGTACTGAACTAAATGCCCTAGAACACACACAAAGCAGACAAGCACATTATCTGTGAGAGTAAACTCCTCTTGCTGCCGTGTGTTTGAAAACAAATACAGTTCTATAGATGTTTTAACAGATTTTATTCCAGTGTGTTTGAATGAAATGCGGGCAATGCGGCCCAACTGCTTGCTTTAGCAGCATGCTTGCGTCGTCCAAGCTGTTGCTTTTCATTTCACCGGCCATCTTAACGGGTTGAACAGCCACAGGTTTGAGGTCTAGCCTATTTTTACCACAACACGCACGTGGTTCTCATCAAAAAAGATACAGTGAATAGTCACATAACTACGCTTTCTCTGTGTGCAGAATATCACAGAAGAGTAAAACATGAAGATATAGTTGTACTTAACATTATCGATTACTGTTTTGTTTCTGTGGACAAAATCTTAACCTTCCCTGTTGAAAATAAATATAGGTTACATTTGTAATGAAAATAAATGAAATATTTGATTATTTATGGTCATTATTACAAAACTCAATGTAGAAAGGCAGGCAACTGCTGCATGTGTGGATAGGGTAGCAGCCGCCACACACTGCTTATGCTTCCGGTCTCGCCCGGCCGTAAGAATATGACTTTCCTTGAGAATTTGTGAGTTTATCCAGCATATTTATTAGCATAGCAAACACACAGCTCAGGCACATCTCCCAGGTGACGGGATCGCACACACACCTGGGCAAATATATCGGCAATCTCCGGTTGCTGAGACATCGATTAACTGCAGTCCAGTGCTGATTTGTAGTTCAGCTGTGATTGTCTTATATTAAGAGTCTGAGTAACAGCAGAGGGATGACAGACAGCATCGACTCCATCATCTTTACACACAGATACCTTTAGTGACAGGAGTCTCAGAAGACATTGGACAAATAGAGAAACGGGTTATATGTCAACTTCCAGACAGAGCTGACAGTGTTGCATTCACGTAAACAAACAGAGTGAGACATTTTTAACTCTGCATGACCCGTGAGAAAGTGTGTTATACACACACAAGTCTACAGTGAAGTAGAGTTCAACAGTTGCCTGAGGCGGCCTCAAGTATCTATAGACTGTAGCTAGAAGCCAGGCTTAGCCGTCTTTTACAAAGCTCTGTTTTGTTGGTGTAAAAAAAAAAAACAACATCTGGATTTTTTTACTCCTCTGGCTGAAGGTAATTCCTGGGTCATAAAAACTTTTCCAGCATCTTGTAAATGATTAAAAGACACCCACTGACAGGAGCTAATTTTGACTGACTGGCACTTTGTGACATAAAACAGCGTTTGTCCCCAAAGCAGGAGGCGTGGCTTTGACTCTGACGCCGGCCGGGTCGACAGTTATTACCGTCAACAGCCCTGAGGAACACTTCCTTGCGTGAGAAACTAACTTTTTCCTCTTGGCAACAATCGCTGGTAGTTTCCAAGAATCACCAGATGCTTTCCTAAAAACTATTTTTATTCATCAGCCTTTCGCTGTGAGACATGTTCTCCTGAGCTCAACTGATCTTATTTCCTCTACTGCATCTCAATTTTGCTGTTGGGGTTCAACGCTCGGCCTCTTTCCTCCTCTATTATAAATCCCAGATTTTCAAAGCACTGGTACAAAGAGGCTTATTATTTTAAACCGAAAAAATGGATTGACTTCATCCATTTTTGACATAAAACTTTATTTTTGTAATGGAAAAGAGCAACTACAGACAGTTATCCAATGACACATCAGATTACTTGTGCATGTATGAATAAAATGCATGCAAATCGAAATAAACACATTTTTTTCCTTTTTGCCACTACTTGTCATCTTAATCCAGAATCCTTTTCAAGTCAGAGATCCCTTATCTGCTGCTGCCCTGTAATGGGGGTTACTGTAGCGTGCAGCTTTTGTGTTTTCTGTGTGCAAGTTTGAGCCTGAGAATGTTTGAAATGCCATCCAATTTAGAAAAACAAGTATAGGTACCTAAAATGCTCAGCAATCAGCGATGTCAGCATGGAAACAATGCTTGCTGACGCAGAGAGAAAACTTTTAAATAAGTGTCCAAATCCACATATGCTTGTAGCCTCCTCTATGTCTATTTCCCAGGCACTCAACCTAAATATATAAGGCCACGGGGGACATAAAACCCATTTATGTATTCCGCTAATCTAAAAAAAAAATTAAAGTTTAGTTAAAATAGTTTTTCTGCCAGAACTGTGTGAATTTAATGAGCTTCCTATTTCATATTTAATCCATTTTTATCCAAATTAGAGAATCTGACGAACACAGTGCAAGGTAATAACTATTTGTACCATAACTAACTATCAACTAAGATTTCTTTAGTCGATTACACCAAAATGACTGATTAGTTGATTAATGGACTAAGAGGCGACAGCCCTAATTAAAAGTAAAGTTAAACTAAAAATCAAGCATAAGGAACTCACATTTCAAAAGGTCAGTTTGGTAGTCATTAAAACCATTGACATCCTAATGTATCAGTCTCTAATTCTTCTATTTTTGATCTATCCAATTCGCGTACAGGCATTTGGGAAAGAAAGCAATAGAAGAGTCGAAGAAATAATAGTTGTGAGAGTCCAAAGAGTATTGTCCGGTACTGAATGATGAAAACACACAGTAGGTAGTATGGAAGCTGACAGAACTGCCTTTTATTAAAAGGAAAAGGTAAAGAGCTAACTCACAGCTTTGTTTATTTGATTTTAATCTCAAAGAAAATGTGTTGGATTTAGAAATGGTTTTGGATGACTAAAATGTAAAATTAGATTACAGTCATCCTGTTTAGTCCCACTCAGGTGAAGCCTATCCACCATGACTAAAGTACAGGCGAGGTCATGCGATCTCCCACATCTGCCCCCTCACACTTACTTCACCCAAGGTGAGGACAACGAGGTTAAGGGGCGACACAAACATCCAAAGCTATGCAAGCAAATGAGCACTTTACAAGGAGGTGGGCTCTGGAGTGTGTGTGACTGAGAGTGTATGTGACAGTGAAGCGCCGCTCATTAATTCATAAGCAGCAGGCTACGAATAGAGCTGCAATCTTGTGTGGAGAAACCACTGGGGAGGAAGGTGGGGAGGAGGAAGTGGGACGCAGAGGGCAGGTTTTCTAACCGCTGCAACTTTCCCCTCATTATCCTGATTCGACAGCTCAGAAGCCAATGAAGAGCGAGCGCCTGGTTACCAGGGCAGAAGTGCATTCCTGGAACTGATGCCGTCTCTCTGGAGCCCCACACCTGACTTCAAAAACAGGAGGCACATTTTTGCCAAGATGTCAACTTGGCAACCTGGGGGACAGACTCTGCAAGAGGCTGATTGCAGTGTTTTGGATGCGTCACCCTAAATAAGATTTAACCACCTGCTCGGGCCAAACCTACGTCACAACAACATCATTTAAAAAAACCTTATACGAGCGGATTAAATCGGTCTGAATAAGAGCGCCGGGTCAAAAGCACCAGGTCTCACTTATAAAACTATATGTTACTGGTCAGCAGAGGAAGACTTTTTGCATTTGAGACAGAAGACAGACTAAAGGACAGACTTCAGTGATGTCTCGTATATCTTTGTCTAGCTTGCTCTCAGATTGTTAGCAGCCAAAAGGTTACACAGACCTGTCAGGTACCCTCGAGGATTTCTATTTAGCCTACTTTCATATACACAGAACTACATGACAGCTGCGGCGCGCTCTCTGCAGACCTCCGCTGCTCCGACCTGTTGGGAGCTCCATTCATCTGCACACACCACCACGACAGAGCTGGATTTTATTCAGCTAAATATCTCCTCAACAAAGAGCTGTAAAGGGGAAATTACATCTGTCATTCATGTTATTAGCCTGCAGAGTTACAGATTTTGAGCTGTAGATAATGCCTCCATACATTCAATGGAAGGGGGTGGACAAATTAACCAACATGTGCAAGCAAAGGGGAAACTTTTGGTAAAAGTACTCTGATGAGTTATTTTTCTCAGTAGGTAACACTGTAACACAACTAGTTTCTTTTTAATGGCAGTAATCTTGTCATGTAGCTAGTTACTTTCTAAAGTAACGTTACCCTACACTGCTGGTCGGCATTAATAGTCTTGGAAAAAAAACAAAATACAGCTTTTTGTACATTTTATAAATTGAGTTTTTCTCTTCAAAATTATAATCTCCACCCCTGATAATAGATAAAGAATAGAGTAGAAGAGAATGGAGACATTTTGTTGCTGATGCCGTTCGACGCATATGTGCATGCTGCAAATATAAATGCTTTTACTACTATTTTTTTTACTTTATTTTTTAATATTCAGCAGGCTTTATTTTCCATCTTATGCATTCTATGTTAATATTATTTTAAATTACTATCCTCAAGTGTTTTATTTTCCATCTGGTCCTACATTAATTATGGAATTATATGTTTTTGTGTTCATTCTGTCTATTTTCCCTTCACTTTGTGCTGCATTTCTTGTATGAAAGGCACCGTACAAATAAAGTTCAATATATCTTGAATATATATTTTTAAATTCTATCCTTCAGTGATAATATGAATATTAAAAAAAGGGCTCAGTCAGCTCAGTAACAAGTTGGGGAGACGAGAAACTAAAGCTTTGGAAGCATTTCGCCCCTGAATTCTACAACAAGCATTAGTGTTATTTCTTCCAGTTGTTTGGTCAGTGATTTTATGTTGTGTGTGTGTGTTAATAAGCGTGTTATTACCTTATCACAGTGCAACTCGAGGTTCAGGTCTCCCTTGTTTGTGTGCAGACGGACGTAGCCTTTCTTTTTCACATACTGGTAACGCACGGTGTCGTCTGCGATGGCCTCTATAACATAAAATCACGCATTTAGCCATTTTGTCATTTGATGACATCCGAGATTATGGCTGTTGCGTGGAAACACAATCTTAAGACCTTATTGATTATGGACGAGTCTCAGCTTGATGTTGCTAAAGGTAAGATCTCTGACTTTAAAATCTCCCAGAGCTGATATATGTATATATATATATATATATATATACATACATACACACACACACACACAGTATAAAGACAACTTGTCTCAGTATTGGCTGATTGACTAAGAAACACATCCGTAAAAATATACAGCATGTCATCCTTTTTTCAGAAACCTGAACTGGGTCATTAAATCCAAACACTGTCCTCCTCTTCTGAAGTGTACTATACAGTTGCATAACAGCAAATCTCTCCGATGGAGCAGCTCAGAGGCTGACAGGAGAGAAAAACAACAGTCAAAGTGAGCAGCTCCAAGTTGCAGCTACATTCAGCTGTGCTAAAAAAAAAAAACAGCAGGCGTGACTAGCCGGTCTCCCCTGGATAGTTAACGATTAAAGCAACTAAAGAAAGAAAGGGTGAATGTTTCGGTCTGCAGAGGTTGTTTTTTTTGTGTGTGAGAGATGTTCACTTGCCTGCTTCCTGTGTTGTTGTAGGAGTCATGGCCGTGGATGTGAAGGAGGCAGAAACTTTGCCTCTAGAGTAGTGGGCCTTAGGGAAAAGAAAAAGAAATTCATTTTATATCATATTCTTTTTAAAACACCACTTCTACCTGGGAAAGGATGCTTTTATGGTGTTAAAACTGTCTTAAAATGGCCATCGAATGGGCTTGATTTTAGTTCCTTTAGTACAGGTAGAAAAGAGATTGGCAGCAATCTACTGATCAACAGATACCGACTAAAAATACAGTAACATTGTCTACGCAAGTACGCAAATGTCAGGTGGGGGAGTGGGGGGCATATGGAGAAAATCATTTCTTACACTGTGTTTTCTGCACAAAAGGAAGAAAAAATAAAAAGATGATGGGATGTCTGAATGAAAAGTTGAGGATGTGTCATAAATATGCCGACTCATACGGACATGTACAGCTAGAGCTCTTGATCTCAAAAAATGACTTTGTTACGATCTCGAAAAACCTCAAATTTAAATCCATTGGACAATGCCTGTGTAGTTAACCTCTTGTCAAATATTTGCACTTTTTTGTTGACTGTTGAATCTCTGTTGTGCTTCATGTAGCGATTTTTGTTTATATTGTTTTGTATAGTGGTTCTGACTTGTGCTGTTGCCTTCTCGGCCAGGTCACCCTTGTTTTTTTACCTGGCTTTTTACCTGGTTAAATAAAGGTTAAATTAATAAATAAGGGACCACCGTTGGAGGCTGAGCACCGTTCCTTCCTATGAAAGTTGTTCAGTTGCGCATGAAGCCAAAAGAGTTCAACTTTCGTGTCTAAAAATACCTGGATGATGAACACGGCTTATGCATTGTTGGGCCCAAGACACATTATCTTTTTCATACTGTCCGTCTGAATATACCCATTTGATTCACTGTTTAAAATGCTCCTTTTTGGCAACTGTCTCTTTAAGACCCCCTCCTATAAAAGCCTAGTCTGCTCTGACTGGTCAGTGTTTGGGGTTCTTACGCATCTCCATCTCTGCACCGTCATTGTAGTCGGGGAATGACTGTAACAGCAATGTGAATGCACTCCTTATATATGGTACAGTTGTGACATCACAACGGTACAGAAGTCCTGACGGCTCGTTTAAAGGCACAGTTTCTGAATACAAACTGTGTGCATTTCTCTGTGCTTTGAGCATTTTGATACTTTCACAGTATCTATGTAGCACCTCCACCTGCTTTATAAATAAAAAGACATGGAATTCTCACTTTTTACTATATGGGACCCTCAATATTTTCTGTTTCCAAGGATACGAGTGAGCTTTCACGCTTGTGTGTAGTAATTGTTCTGCATTAGCTGTGAGTTGTTTAATGGATTAGTTGATGAAAAGGAAATTAATTAGTCAGTTAATCGTTTAGGTTAAGCAACACAGATTCCAGAATCGCGTGATGATTTGCTGCTGCTTTTCTTTACTTTATACCCCCTCTAAATTAAATGTGATTGTATGTTTCACTATTACATCTACAGACTAATCCATAGATATAGTGATAACTCCATTATGAAAATTAAAACACTACTTGCGGCCCCTATTTGTAAATGAATCCCTGTTGAGAAACATTCCTCTAGAGATCATGATCAGCTCAGTACGTCGAGCAGCTGCTCAGAGGCACTTTAACAGGGTGGACACATACTTGGCCGGTCCCCATATTTACATTAAGTGGTGCATTAAGTGCAATCTAGCTTAACGACAGCCTCTGCAGCTTGGAGATTTAAACCATCTCATAATTAATGGGTAATGGAGATGCTTTAAGGTTAGATTATATTAGAAAAGCTGAATAGTAATATACAGCATCCAAAAATACCACCAACAAAGCAGTGAGATTGGAGTTATTTAAATCAATAGAATAACAGTGCAGGAGATGAAAGCGAAGATGTGGAAATGAATTTCAAAAGCTCATTTCTACTCTATGGTCTGGGTTCAGCATTCTTCTGCTCTAGTTCTTGTGAAGGCGCATGAAAGCCCAGACTTTACCTTGTGTGCACCCATCTGACCTATATTCCCCCGCTCCCTCAGACGCTGTCAGAGCATCACCAGCACTGTGAACTCGAGACGGAGAGCAAACCAAGGAAAAGCCCTGGCGTCCAAAAAAATAATAAACGGCGCAGCATCAAAGGAGAGCAGATAAAGAGAGGAGTTGTTGATGCCGTTCAAATTGAATCAGACTTCATCCTCCCAGGTTATCCAAGGACACGGTCACAGTGGTAACACAGCCGCGGATTAGGTTTTTTGCTACACATCTGTGTGTTTGTTTCCCCTACAGTTAAACCGGACTTAACTGAGGGCAGACACGCAGGAAGGTTACTCGTATTCAAAAGGTATTTTAAAATAAAGAACATAAACCTACTGCATATTCAAAGAGGCCTTTGTTTACTCAATTTCTCTCTAAGGCTAATGTTTCAGTGCTTGACATGTTCTTACTGCCTAAGTCTTTATTTTTTTTTAGATTTGCTTAAATCCCTGTAAGTGCAGAGTATTATTCATCTACCGTTCAGCACTGTAAAAGGTCTTTGTTCTGTTCCTGGATGCAGTTGTTTATCTTGCTGCCTACGTTACCGTCATTACTGTGTGTTTGGCTCCCTCCTGTGTACAAAGTCAAAAATGATGACTTCACCAAATGAATGCTGCAGCAGCACAACTGAAGAATGAAATTATTCATTATTGCATTGCATTAGAGCTCATCCAATTGTTATATTTTTTTAAATGAAATGGGCACAATATTATTATGTACACGATGGTAACTGAAGAAGTGCCCCCAAATGTACAAGTGCCCCTGGTTGGGAATCACTGGACCAATCGACTAAGAGGGAGCAGCATTAAATATCTTCATTCAGCCGAGAGTCTTTGGGACCTAATAACATAATCCTGATCCCATAGGCATCCAGGAATTGAGCGCCTTGCTCCTAGCTTTATCTGAGGGGACGTCCACAGTCTCAGACTTTACAAAAAACATGGATTGCATGTTGACGGATCCATTTCTGTGACAAATAAATGAATACACGACTGGAAGTTCCACTCTTCCATGAGATCAGAGACTGAAGCCGGTTCTCCAATCAAAGGGAACTTTTGGAGACTGATGAGAGTTTGTGATGAAGTATTTGTTGCCAGGAAGCCCCTATTATGATGAATTACATATTCATTTACAAGCAATGTTTGGCTGGCGAAGAGCTCCTATTAGATTATAGAGTTTTGGTCATTCTCATATTACATTTTATATCATAAAAATATAAAACTTCCAGGAGGAATCTCTGAATATCCAAGCCTTGTTTCTTTATGGTCTTCAGTGGTTTTCTAACACGTTTTCACCATGTCATAGTCCTCTGGAAAAACTTTTTTGTAGAACTATGCATTTTGCCCTCATCATACGTGCTTTTGCTTACCGCGTTTAATTTGTCCGTCTTCTTGGCCTGTGGTTCCCTCATGGTGGAAGCCAGGAGCTCGTCCCCCTTGTACTCTTTGTACAGCTCAGCTAAAGTCTCCCTGGTCTCCATATTGGTGGTCTTCAGGTGGTAGGCCGGGTCCAGCTTGGCCTTTTCCTCATCTGAACCGTGCCAGGGAAACAAAAGCAAGAGGAAGGAAACAGTTTAACCAAGTCACTTTTATATTCCATGAGAACTCCACTCCAAAAGAAAGTTTAACAAAAAAAAAAAGGGGGGGGGGGACTCTCCACCACAAAAAGTTAATTTACAAATGACAGTCTGATACCCCACCTGGATCCAACACCTTCAGGTTGTTTTTCACGTGGAAGAAGTCAGAAACATTGAATTTATCCAGGTTTGTGGGGTCCTACAAAGAGAAACCCAAAAAAGTGAGTTTTCTTTGGTTTTCACTAGATAATGTGCTTTCAATGTTGCAAACCAAAGCAAAGCAGCAACCCACCTGAACTATTATAATGTCCTTTCTGGTGAAGGGTTCGTCAGTCAGCAGATCTTTAAAACTTTTAGTCTTGATGTTGAGTTGCTCAACAGCCTGAGTGGAAACAGAAATATTAAGAAAAACAAAAACATCTTTCTGCTCACGCTTAAAGGGGATCAGACAATTATAACAATTATATTTATTTTTTAAAATGTCAATTTTCTGTGAAACCAGAGGGACCTGTCCTGCACAGTGTATAGGGATGGGTATCATCAGGATTTTATTGGTACCGATACTGCTCATCAATACAGATACTTATAGACACTCTTATCCATAGTACGAGTTTCCTGTATATATAATAAGTGAGAAGCAATTGCTACAAATGTCTGTTCTACAACTATAAGCATTTTATGAATTATCTCTGGTTGTCATGACAGCGCATTACACCAGTGGAAACTTTGATGTCAGAATGAAATATTTTCCCATAAATAACGATGGCAGCACCGTGTCGGGAGCTTATCAATACTTTAGTACTGGACAATCAAAAACCGATACCAATTTAGTTACGGTTCTCGATACACATCCCCAACAGTGGGCAATCCTCAGTTTGTTGTACACCACTAATTCAGTCTGATGTAAGGCTGCATCTCATGAGTTCATGTGGGCTGAGCCTCTGCACTGTATCCAACTGAAATCAAAATCAATAACATCAACTGTGTGTCTAATTTTAGACATTGATCCGTGTTACAGAAGTATTTTAGTGAGGATCAATGCAGGGAAAGTGTGCGAGTTCACCAACCTCATAAGAATACACGTTGCCGGTGACCTTGTTGGCCACGATGTGAGAGTTATTCGTGAAGACGTTGTAAAGAACAGGGCAGTGGTACTTTCCTGGAACAAAATTAAAAGAAAATCAGAACCTCATGTAATGGGCTTCTCCTACTGAATTATATCACCCCTCCCACATATTCTTCTCCACTTGCTTTAATTGCCCCCCCAAAAAATGAGCCTGTTGAAGTCTAATTTTCATTTTACACACAGCACGGCAGTAAGCTATGAGTGGCTTTGACCTTTTCATTCCAAACTACTGGCTGATTTGTGATTAGAATCAGGAAAATAAAGCTCTAATTACAATATTAACCTTTTATCCCCCTAGTTTGAATCCTTTAAAGGGTAAAAATGCATTGAAAACATGCATATTTACCATCGTTGTTCTTTGCAATGTTAAGTTTGATGAGGGACTTTGCTTCCAGTTTCTGTGGGAAAGAAGAAAAACTGAGGTGTCAGTGTGCGAGTCGTAAAAATAATGGGAAAGATTCCTGTAGTAGTAGTGTTTATGTCTACCTGCATAAGAACAGCAGATGAAAAGTTGCTAATAGCTAAATTTGATACAGTGCATTTCTTCTGTTCGTATGCGATGAATGTTTTGCAGGTCAATATTTTACTGACAATGATGGCAGAAGATAAAACAGGGGCGTTCTCTAAAACATGCTATATGATGTTGCTTGCTTACCTCTCCAGAGATTGGATTAGTACCATATCTCTTGATCCATGGGACAATGCTCCTGAAACACATGGTAGCAATTAAGTTATTCTTTTCTCTCATACTGTCTGTCTGAAACACTTCATTTAAGAGCCTGTGTCTTTAAGTCCTCCTCTAAAAAAAAACACCTGTATGCTCTGATTGGTCAGCATTCCCAGGACTTCTCTTGCTTTATAATTCAAAAAGACATGGAAATCTCACTTTTTTTTAAAACCTAAACTTGTGTTATGCTGACAGACAACTCAAGCAACAGCACGACCCTTAAAGTCATCCTTAATAACCATCTAGTACCAGACCTAAGCAAGCAACAAGATATGTTTGAGTGACATCAGACAGTGAAGGGGTCACTTACTGTATTTTAAAAAATTTAAATTCAGCATTATCTACTTACAGCAGGTCAAAGACGACTCCCTCCTCCGTACAGACAGGATACTCAAATGGCTGCAGGGACAAGCTGAAATGTGAAATAAGGTTGAGTCAAAATGGTGTATAAGACAACAATAACCCAGCACACAGATTTTCATGGATTTTCCCCATCTGTGAAATATATTGCCGTAAAGTATCCATACAACTAAGACAGATCTAATGTACGTCTGTTGGAGTTAACAAGTGTCTTCTCACCTGCAGTGGTCAAACGGAAGCCGTCGGAAGTTTGCCTGCGGGATTTCTGAAATACAATACAAACAAACTAATAAGTTAAAAGACAAATTCCTTAATTTGTCCCGCAATGGGGAAATTCAATTTTCACTCTATTATTAATTTTCATGTTACACACACACAGGCCCGAAATACACACACATGCACAGACAGGACCTATATACATGCAATTAATGGAGAGATGTTAGAGCGAGGGGGCTGCCAGTGCCTTGCTCAACAGCACCTCTGCAGTTCCCAGGAGATGAACTGGCACCTCTCAAGCCACCAGTCCACACTCCATTCATGGTCCACACAGGGACTCGAATCAGCGACCCTCCGGTTCCCAGCCAAGTCACCTATGGACTACTGCTGCCCCTTAGTTAGAATATATTATTATACGTAGGTTAAGATACCCAAAGATATATAAATAAATAAAATCTGCCTGTGATTGCACATAATATAGAGAAATGTATCAATAATTATAATGCAGTTATATATATTTATAATTATAAAAATGACAACCTGCATAATGAGTATAGTTCAAGGACTATAAGTATATTTTGATGCTAATACTTTTGTACTCATAGTTAAGT
Source organism: Echiichthys vipera (assembly GCF_963691815.1). Lineage (NCBI taxonomy): Eukaryota > Metazoa > Chordata > Actinopteri > Perciformes > Trachinidae > Echiichthys > Echiichthys vipera. Next base: position 7,947,536 of record NC_139829.1, on the reverse strand, counting down.
AAGATTTTGAATGCAGGAGTATTTTTACACTGTAGTATTGTTTCTTTTACTCAAATAATTTAAAAGATCTAAGTAGATGTTGACAAAATTTTTTTCTATTTTTAAATAATAGGCATCGGCCAACACCAATGAGCAGGTTAAGGCGATTATCATGCAGGCACAGCTGCTGTTAAGTCCTTATCACACGTGTCTGCCCATGCAGAGCCTCTAATATGAGCAAACACAGTTTTTATTATGATTACTATTGTTAATTTTTGATCACTTAGATTATGGCTATTTATTTGCCTTGTGACAGTGTAACAAACAAACAAAAAACATTCTTCAGGACAGTTTTGGGAAGATGCTTAAAAAGGTTTTGAGCCCTGGACTATTACTACTATTAACTACCATGTACCTTGGGCATTCCCCATATTCCATCAATCATTTTTTTGTTAAATAATATATTAGATTGTAATGGAATTATAGAACAAATCATTTTTAAAAATGAAATACGTACCTTGTATTTTTCTTAATAGTTTCTAAAATGGCTGAGAAATCTAATCCCATATAGTTGTTTAGTATAGTTGTCAATAGTAAAATGCTATGTTTTATCAGATAGGGGGATGACAGAAAAATAGTCTAAAGACAATCAGCAACAATTTAAAAGACAACAAACGCGTGGTATATTTATAACTATATCTGAGGCAACATATAAAACACAACTTACCTGCTCGCTTCCCTCCATAAAAGTGTGTGTACTCTGAACATGTGATGTACCTGTAAGAGGGACAAAACACACACAACTAAGAGTGAAGACAATGAAACAACCTTAACTAAAGGAAGCCTGTGAATGTTCTCATTCGTCCAGGTCATCGTTATCCTCAAAGCAATTTCAGTCAAAAACAACTGGACTGGTTGTTTGTCTAGGAAGACGTTTCACCTCTCATCCAAGAGGCTTCATCAGTTCATGTACGCATCTGACCAGGCTGGGACTGGTCCGAGCCTGGTCAGATGCGTCAGATGCGTACATGAACTGATGAAGCCTCTTGGATGAGAGGTGAAACGTCTTCCTAGACAAACAACCAGTCCAGTTGTTTTTGACTGAAATTAACTAAAGGAAGAGGCTGCTGTACGTTAGCCAGCTAAGCTAACAACAACAAACACGTGCTGCGTCGTGACGCTATTATTCAGGATATCTTAATTACTAACATTTTGTCTTTCTGGTGCTGTCGCTTCCCCATTTTGAGTTTTTGTGTGGATCTGAAAGACTATTGGGGTAAAAAAAAAGACAATTTTAAGTCTGCTGCAAATCCAACCGATGTCCTTTTTGCGACTTCCTGTTGACGTTCTTCTTCGTCTTCGTCATTAACGGCACACCGCTGATAACAGCGGCGCTCTGTCGCCCCCAGCTGGAAGAATTCAAACTTAATTAAAAACTTTTGTTTTCATTAGCAAACCCCACATTTCTTTCATCGTGTGAGATAATTATATTCAATCTTCTTGACAGAGTCAAATGGTCAAATCTTGTGACACAAACACTTGTATAACAGTTACGCTTTATACTTAAGAAAAATTATAATGACATAACATAAGTAAACTTAAGAAGAGAGAGTACTTAAATACACAAAAAAGGAAGTGGAAAATAAAACAATAAATATAAAGTTAACTATTAATAAACAATTCATTTCCTTAAAAAATCTTGTAATATATCAGCAAATAAAAACATAATAAAACACTGTAAGGAAATAGAACCCGGTATATGGAATATAAAAATGGGAAATAAGAATATTTATATGTAATATATACGGATGTAAATTAGTAGCAGAAGTACTCTGATACACAAGTGGTGTTGGATTGCACTGAGCTGCGCTGCCAAACACCAAACCCTTTTCCCCTGCAGAGTGAGGTGTTATCTACCTGTAAATGTCTTTGCACCTTCAAAGGGCTTATGGGCATGGCCCCTCAGTGTGCAATATCCTGTCTGTCATCTCTTTATGAAGGCTCCATCAGTGACAAAGGGATCGAAGAGGATGAAACGCACCTGCCCTTTTCACTTCAGCCCACACTATCATGGATCCACCACCAGTTGTAGGTTTAGCGCTGTACTGCCTCCTATTGGGGACCTTAGACACGTTTGAATAAATCAAGTCACTGATTGGATAGATATGGGACACATTTACCCAATCAGCTGCCATCATGTGACCGGGTTCATAAGGTCAGTTTTGTTGTCAAATGATCCTCACTTACAGTTACTAGACAGTACAGCGGCAAAATGTCAGAAAGGAAATGTGAGAGCAGAGCACGAAAAAGAGAAGCACAACGACTGAACGAACAGCGGCACCAAGATCTACTAAAGAAAATTCCTATTGACAGGATTTTGCGGACTCTTCTTCTGTTATAATGTTTTTTTTTCAGACAAAGCATGATTAAAAATGTGGGGGGCCCAAACAAACAGTAGCCCAGGGGCCCATAACCGCCTTAATCCGCTACTGGGGGGTAGGCCTATTTGGTGTGGTAACCTAACAGGGGTGTGTGTGTGTTTTAGTGTGTGCATGAGGGGGATAGAGAGACGAGATGTGTGTGTTGAAGGCAATACACTCGCAATTTACCATGAATAAGTTACCATTGAAACAATTCAAAGTAGTGGATAAAATTCTACCTGCCACACGTGTTCACTCAAACAGGTTTAAAGACAAATAGATGAATTTATAAATGAATCAGAGATAGATATTATCAGGAAGAGCGACTCACTCTCTTCCTGTTTACTGTAACAACAAGCAGCGAACAAAACACCACTGACACGTTTACTCAACCAAAACTATAAAGACTGATCAGGGAGGTGACGTTATGTTTAGCATTCATAAAAAAAACTAAACACAGAGGACAGCTAACGTTACAGGTTCTCTTCCTGATTCTCCGTAACTACGGCAACGGAACAGTGGCCCGGTGAAGTGCTCTGAGCTTTCGGCTCAGACGCTCTCTCAGCGTCTGAGCCGAAAGCAGCCCGTTGTTAACGGGCTGCTTTCGGCTCAGACGCTGAATCATCGATGTCGTGCTGTTGGGTTATAACAGTCTAGTTAACAGTGGACACACTGCACCTTTTAGCTTCTATTTTAAGTGTGAAATGATCCAAAACGTATTCTCTGCCTTTTGCGGATTTAGTGGTGTGCATCCGCAAAAACGGGTCCATGTGGAACTATGGTCGAATACCCTGAAGGAGGCGGGTCTATCTGATGATCTCCGGCTGACCAGGCTGCATAACACGCCAGATAGGAATTAAAGGAATCATGGAGGCAGAGATTTTGCCTCGATGCAGTTTTGTAATCGAGTAATTCAAGTTACTCGATTAATTGTTTCAGCCCTAGATGATTGCAATATGTCGGCACCTTCTGCACTTTGTAAATAGCTGCATCATTTTTGATTCACAAACTCTGAATCATGATTATCATTAGTATTATTGCTATGATATAATACAAAATAAAAATTATTCCATGCGTTTACTGAGACATAGTGCATGTTGAGCGGCGAAGTGTAAAGGGATTTTCAGCAGTCATCCCTCTTTCACTCACAGGCAGCATCAATCCACTGTACACACTACAGTGGTTTGTCTCTTGGTTAACTACCAAAATGATTTTTGATTTTTTCAGATTTTGATATTTCATACAGTTTTGCTGCAGTTTACCCTCAAAGTTTGCTCAAATGCTGTGGGCGGGGCTTATATTACCAGATCTCCTGCACGCTTTGTGCAACTGTAACCAGATTTGGTGGACACTAGGAGGCGCTGTAGAAGCATCATCCAACCATAAACCAATGAATCTTTGAATGTGTACAATACATACGCATGACTGTCCTTTGCATATCTAAAGAACCGTTGATCCAGTCAACTTCATGCTTGGCAGGTGTGTCGTTTTCGAGGCCAAACAATCGGCGTGACCTTAATGAGCACTGCACTAGCACTTTAAATATGTACAATGTAACTAACTGGACAAACAAAACAATGCAGAATAAGTTAATGTACAATGAGTTTATTTTGACTTGGCATTTAATTCATTTAAGGTATTCACATAATCATGGCTAATCATTTACTTCTTCTAACAAGCGAAGGGAGCAAACAAACAAAAACGGTTAGAGGCATGATTCATGATGGCCTGGTGGTTAGTTAAGTGAAGCATTCCTCCATGTCCTCTGAAGCACGGACACTTTACACAGGTAATACCAACCCCTTTCCCCCCAAAACAGACAGAATAAGATAAGAAAAAGATGTAAAAGGTGGATCCATCAGAAGCGGGAATAAACAGATACTATGGGGTGAAGGTGGCTGTATATAAAAATATAATAAAGAGCAGCAACACTGCCTGCACACCTGAGATACAACTGGCGTTCATTTCTCCCATCACTTATCATAGCAACAACAGCTTATGAAGGAAACGCACCCAAACAAATATTACAGACTATAACACCACAAGTGAATGTTCTCGTCCTTGGCACTTAATCTGTCAGGCAGAACCAAACTTTGATGGCAATTATGAAACAAAGGTCGGGGTTACCGCCAGACACCGACAAACATACATTTTTATTAGACAAAACAAGAAAGTAGAGCACACACTGACAATAACAGAGGGGTGGAACAGCCAGTCCGATAAGTGGATAGTAGTAGTTTGCTTTGAAAGTGCAATAATATGTGGATTTGTTTTCTTACAGAGCAAAAAAGAAAAAAAAGGTTCATAATGTTGTTCCCTTTAAGAACAACTGAAGTCCGTATAAACTCGTGGCCGGTATTTTTCTCAGTGCCGTCCTGAAAATAAAATAATCTGCAGTTTGATAAAACAGTCTCTGAGTGTTCTGGTAAAAAAAAGAAGAAAAAAATCACCGCAAATCCATCATGGACACGGCGTCATCGGTGATGTTGACATGTCCTGCGTGCTGAAAAGGAGGAATAGAATGAGTTAGTCTGCTCATATGGACAGAAAAGAGGAAGCAGTACTGTCTGCTTGTAAAATATATTATTTTCACGTATTAAAGTTGTAATCCATAACAATTGTGACACTCTGTGTCTAGCGGCATTTTTGCTGGTAAGATGTAATTTCTTTATTTATTTTATTAGTTTATTTGACAGGGACAATGCACAGGCGAGCTCTGGGACTTCATCTCCCAGAGTTCCTTTGGGAACCGAACAGTGTCGAATGTATGACGTCAGTAGATCGGCAGCTCTCACCTGCAGCGATGCGGCGTGATGCCTTCACATGCTCCACACTGATAGGAGGTCGAAGACAGAACGGGAACGACGTAAAAAGCGTCACTAACTGTGCGGAACATTTGATTTAAGCGCGGGAATGTCTCCAAAGACACTCAGATGGTATTTCTCAGCAAAGCAGCAAACACAAGCTCTTTCATGAGTGGCTCATATGACTAATCACCATTGTTTTAACTCACTCTTTGATAGATATGAAACTTAACAGACAATTAACTAGATGACAATCTAAAGGAATACAACTTTAAATGACTATTTCACCAGCAAAATGATGATCACCATGAATATATACAGTACATTTTATCTATAGTATTTCTACTGGAACATCTGTCTGCCACCTGTCTTTGTTTTTGGTCGTTCCAGTGAAAACAGCTCTCTGTAAGTTCCTAGAGTTTGTACAACACCATGAACACATTTTAATTCACTTTCATTGTGCTGTACTACCTCAAACAAATACCCTAAAACCTGGACTTAAATAAACCCCAGTAGAGGTACATAACATACACAACATATTTTTATGTGATTTAGGAGGATCCGACTCTTTAAAACAAGAAAAGTCTGCCTTTGTCTCACTGGATCAGATTAATGGTGCACTAGTATAAACAACATGATACATGAATCTAGTCAGTTGTTGAAATAGAGTAATGTGTATTAGAAACAAGTGAATAATCTAAATGTGAATGTGTGTTTTTCCCAAACAAAGCTACAGGTCGTGGTGCACTCACTGTAAATAGAGGGGGGTCTTTGCTGTGAGGGTGAAAGCCTTTCTGTTTACACGTGGAGATCTCCTCTGTTCCTCGATCCGTCAACCTGAAATAGCCGATTCTGGGAGAAACACAGTCGCACTTTAGCAAGGAGAAGACGCGCCGACAAAAACGTGTAACAAAGAAGAAGGAAACAGAGCTAAAAGACAACCGTGTTCCTCCCACCTGTCATGTTTAGAAAGACAGGACGCCAACAGTTTTTCTGACTCACTCGTTAAATTTAGGAGAGCAGACAATGGCGATGGCCTCCGGCATCATCATCTGGTAGGAGCAGTGTGTGTGGAGGTCGACGCTGGAGAGGAAGGCCGTTTGTGTGGGGTGAGTCTGGGAAACACACAGTGGACCTCAGTTTAAATCAACTGGTTTTCAATGCACAAACACATCCTGTAAGTTTCAGTGTTCTTCTGTTTACATTGTTGACAGAATTTAAGGGTACAAATGTGTCAGTGTGCCAAACCCATATGCGATTTTTGGGGCTATAATAACGATTTAAGAGGGGGGAAATTCACAGATTACCAATATGGCAGCAGTTATTGTGATTTTTTTGAGCTGGAATTAAAATAGACCTTTTACATTCATAGGCCAAAGCAACAAACGGTTTGTGAGTTGTCCAGGAGGAAATGTGTACAATGTATTGAAACAAGTGTTATATGAATTTAACGCCCCTAATGGACATGGGAGTCGCTCAAGCGGCCGTTTGAGCAGCCGTTTTTTTACCCTGTTGGAGAGCAGGGCCATTATTCTCCCCTGAGAGAAGCCCGGTTGCTGATGGATGTAACTCTCAGTGGGACGTGGCGTGTGGTAGACACAACAACACATAGAAGTAGATACTTTTAGTGTAGAAGAAAGCGATGCAGAAAATGATCTGTGCGTATCTTTGCACGGTTAAAATGAGTGCTCCAGCGGCCGGGTTGGATTCTGACCTGCGGCCCTTTGAACTTTATCTATCTCGCTCTTTACCTTAAAGAATCTTGTCTTCATCTTCCAATCAAACTCCTGCCACATGTTACTATTGATACCTTTATGACATCCAATACACATTATTTCCCACTCCCCATCCTCAATTATATATTTACCTCCAGCTCCCATTTGTCTTTGATAAAAAAAGTATTGTCTTGTGTATCTAGTAACAGATTTCTGTATATATGGGAAACATGCTTTTTATTTGGTAGTTGATGTTCAGTTATATGAATAAAGCACGTTTCCACATTCGTTGGAGCATTTTTAATTATATTGTATGTATGGTTTGTGATGTAATTACTTATCTGAAAATACCAGAACATATCCCTTTGGGGTAGAAATAATTTGTCTTGGAGATATGAGAATGGCTGTACACCAGTGTCAAAGAACAACTGGTCAATAACCCTCAGGTTTCTGCCTGCCCACCTCTTAAAAGTGATATCTGTTGTTGAGGGGGGGAAATGCGGATTTCCAATAAACTTCATAGCCCTTGAGAGGGCAGTTGTCCCTTTAATTCTGAATTTTGAGCAGAATCCGTTCATCTTTACTCACATGTATCCAGCCCAGGGTGATGAGATCGTACTGGTCCTGTATGAGGAAGAGTTCCTCCTCATTTTCTGTGTCGCAATAGTCCGGTCCACCACTCTGCTTTGGTACGATGACGTGGGTCACGGTGAACGCATTTCTGGTCTGAAACAAACACAAAACAGCTTCACGCTATTACAACCCTTTAAGTTATATACTGTTATATCAACCGTTAGGGCTGCACGATTAGATCAATATTCAGATGACGATTATTCATTCAATTCCGCGACTAAATATTGTTACTGCCCTTTCACATTTAAATAAACAGAGCACTGCTTTCACTTCAATGTGCTAAATGTACACATCTTTAAATCAAAATAAGACTTTAAAAAGGTTCTTCACCTGAATTCAGTCATGTAGAAGCAAAATATAAATAAACTTATACCCAAAAAGGACGAGCTCTTTGCCTTCAGCTCCAGATGTTTGATTTTGCCCTTCTGCTCTCGGATGTATTACTCTTTTACTCTTCTGCTTAACTGATTTGACAACTTTAATATATTTTAAGGCCCTGCAGACACCCTGTTAATATTCGATTAATTGTGCACCCCTCTAAACTGTTAAAGAAAGCTATCTAAACCATTTGGTCATGCTAAAGTGGGCAGAGCTTTAAGTTAAACCAACCAGCACATGATATAATACAAACAAAAGCCACAGCCGATGTGGGACAGTGAGAGAAGAGCCATATTATGTTCTGCCCCTCTGGGGTGGGAGGTCAGCTGATGTGTCTGTTTCAAATTCCACATTCCTTATATATCCACAGCCGTATGGAAAGCATCCTGAAACAGCTTTTGTTTTGTTTTCATGAGAACCAAAACTAGAAGTGGGAATTTCTTTCTTTAACCATCTCAGATAATTAAATTCAATGACGCAAAATATTAGTTTCACTGGTGATTAAACCTCCTTTTGGTGCTTCCTGTAACAGATCTATTGAGAAGGGGGAGTCAGCCCTTGCTCAACACAGATGGTCTGTTTAAGAGTCTTACCAGTTTGCCACACAGGATGCCACACGTTTCTACAGCTCGGCTTGTGTTGGCCTCGGCCAGTCTCAGAAAGCTCCGGCACAGCTCAGCGGGAACGGCCAACTGGCGAAGGGCATCCACCATCGTATCTGAAAAGACCATGTAGATGAATAAAGAAAGTTAGACTCTGGTGATGTTCTGACACAAGGCATGGTGTGAGCAGGACGTGAATTAGGTCAGGGGGAAAAGAAATCAGCTCAGACGTATAAATACTTTAAAGCAGGAGTGGAGCAGGATTGAAATCCTCGGAAGGCTGGCCCCTCGTGTCAGAAAAAGATTAACTCACTGTTGTTCCCCGGGCTGACCAGAGCCCCGGGCTTGAGCGACCGGTCGAAGGTGGGCAGGCTGGTTGCAGGAGGGCGATTGTATTGGTTGTTGGTGCCACCAGACGGGTCCCCTGGCATCTGTGGGGCGGTGGGGGAGACCTGCGGGGGTCCCTGGAAACCTGGAAGGAGGGGCATGTCAGGGGAAGGTATAGCGGGCGTGGCGAACTCTAGGAGCACGCGCTGGCGTTCCTTCTCCAGCTCCTGGCGGCGGATCATCTCCTCGAAGGCACTGAACTGCTCCTGCTCCCGCTGCCGCCGCTGCATCTCGACCACGCGCTCTCGCTCTGCATCCAGCGCTCGCCGCTTGGACTGCTCCAGCGCCATGGCCTCGTGCTCTGCTTTCTGACCACATATGACACACAGAAAGTTTGAGTTTCAGCAGGTGGTCGTTTTGTCTGTTGTTCTTCTACAGCAGCTCTTATGTTGCAGAGTAATCCATGTGAGGCATAAGCTCATTCCAACTTCAAACACTGTTCACCTCATATGGATGATCTTTCTAAAAACTTAAGAGTGTAAAACTGGATGTTGGTGAGGGAGTTTACCTTTTTGACAAGATACTGTGCATGCTCTTGGTCAAATCTCCGCAAAAGAGCCTTTTTCAGAATCTCTGCTTGAGGAAACGCAACATCCTTCAGTTTCTGGAGGAGAAAGAAAACACATTTTGCTTCAACATTTCCTTAAAAACTATTAAAAAAATGTTATAAAGGAGAATAAAAACACTGTGTGCGTACCTTTAGTGTGTCCTTCTTCTCAGGAATGTTAGCGGTCTTGTACTCCCGATGTTTGGGAAGTTTTTCTATAAAGAGACTTGGTGAGAGAAAAGACTGTTGTTATTAACTAACAAGTGTCATGACCTAAAGATCAGGAATCAGAGACGACAGAGACAGAGACTGGTTGGTTATCTGAAAACAAAAACTGCTCATCGTTAATTGGAGAAATCCAAATGGGGAGGAGGACGTGTTAAAGTCACTCTGTTTTGAATGATTTATTCTTATTGAGACAAATCCAGAGAAAGATCTTTGTTTTAACTGTTCTGCATGTTTCCTCTCACCCTGACATTTTAACACATGTAATATATTTACTTGTGTGAACAAACCAAACCGATTACAGTGAAGGGCAAATTACTGTACCAAATATAAGCTAATAAAGAGCTCCGTGCAGCCCATCAATGTAAACACTTACGTGATATATTTATTGTAAAGGACAAATGCGTGCTCGATGTTGCCCTCCTCTGCATAGATGTTAGCCATGCGGATCATCTCCATTCCGGAGCGGAAGTAGCGGCGCGGGGGCACGTCTTCATTAACTTCAACTGAGCTTCCCTTCTTGGTCAGAGCACGTACTCGCTCCTCCGGCTGCAGACTGACGTCAGTGTGGTCCGCCATCACGACAGCTCCACCTCGAACACTGAGGACAATCAGCGGTTCAATCCTTACTCAGAACACGTTTCTATATAAAAAAAATGCCCTAGAGTAGATTTTGATAACTCCATAATTTAAGCGTCTGCGTCTGATACACATTCACAACCTTTCTTTACAGAACGTTTTCATTTGAAAGTGATACAGTCTATGCACTCGCTGCATGGCCACAAAGGGAAAAGTGAGAATATGTTTTCCTGTGAATTGGATGAACGGACTCAACACTTGTAGCAGGAAACATACTGTACTTTTGTCGTACAGCTACAAGAGTTGAAGACAATATGCAATATTGCTAGGAATGTGTGAGATTGCCTTAGGCCTGGGGCAAACAAAAAGTAAAGACCACAAACAACATCCTGTATACACACACACAAAGAGACTGTTTCCCTCTTTTTATAACCTGTATTGAGGCCGAAACTCAAGTCTGAAAACCCTACCCCCTACATATACACATATATATATATATAAATATATATATACACACACTGTTTCCCCTACCATTATCTTAGGGGGGGCACTGCGTCCCACCGAACGGCATCCCGACCCCCTTGAAAATCAAGTTAATTTTATTTAATTGTATTTTCTGAATAGCGTCAGACCACAATAGAAGTCATTTAAGGATAACTTTTCTATAGAACAGCTCTGTGCCTTGTCCTTTTAGTAAAGAAAAATTTAATTATTATTAAAATGATTTCTATTTTGTTGATTTTTTTATTTAACTTTGGACTGTTTCTGTTGGAGAACATTATTTAGACCTTTTGGACATTAATTATTTAAAATACATTTATATATATATATATATATATATATATATATATATATATATATATATATATATATACATATATGAATATGAATATATATGTGTGTGTGTATATATATATATGAATATATGTGTATATATATATATGAATATATGTGTATATATATATATATGAATATATGTGTGTATATATATGTATATATATATATATATATATATATATATATATATATATTTATTTATTTATGAATAAAGCAATGACAGTTAGGAGGGTCCATCTGGTATGACTTGAGGTTTTCTGACTCTTCATTGATCAAGTGAAGACAAATAAGAGAACGCTTCCTCAGCATGCTGACTTGATTTTGTACTACAGGACTTTTCTATCAGCAGTTTATTTTGTAGAGTATGGCACTCCCACTTTTACAACAATAAGGGATGCAAATATTTGTAACATCACAGTTGTATGTAAACAATTAGAGCAATGAGTGAAAAGGTGTTAAAATAAATGAATGAAAGCCACACACTGGCAGCATATGACAATACTAAGTGGGTTTATACTCTACATGGTGTTTATAATCTCATAATTACGAGTACATTTCGTATAAGAATTAATTTGACACCAACGTGACACATTAAACAAAGTGGGCCTTTTTCTGCTAAAACAATGAGTGGCACAGCATTTCTCTCATCTCATGTATAAACCTCTGATCTACGGACATGATCTGTGTGTCATAAACAACAGTTTTCTCCTCCTCTGCTCTTGATGTGTAGCTGTCACTAAAGTCATCTGTCTCCCTGCGGCGGCGCGTTAGCAGCTAACTTAGCAACTTGACAGAAACACAGCCCGAGTTTAAAACGGCTCATCAGCTGACCACCACCGAGCAACACCACCTGCATCCTTACCTGACCGAGCTGTAAACTGAAGCTCCTGAAGCACCTACATACAGGTGAATCAGAACACGATCAAATCAGTCCGAACTGCCTCAGTGCGCTGCGCCTACAGCTACGGCATCCGTGACTACACTTCCGCAATCAACACAACTTCCGCCTCACGCACACGCGTCAAACGCGAGGAGGAGGAGGAAGAGAGGAGCTGCTTGAGCTGCTGCTGCTGCTTCTTGTTCTTCTTCTTGATCTTCTTCTTCTTCTTCTTCTTCTTCTTCTTCTTCTTCTTCTTCTTCTTCTTCTTCTTCTTCTTCTTCACTCTTGTTCCTCTTCTTGTTATTGTTCTTCTTGTTCTTGTTCTTGTTCTTGTTCTTCTGCTTGTTCTTGTTCTTCTTCTGCTTGTTCTTCTTCTGCTTGTTCTTCTTCTTCTTCTTGTTCTTCTTCTTGTTCTGCTTGTTCTTCTTCTCGTTCTTCTTCTTCTTGTTCTTCTTCTTCTTGTTCTTCTTCTTCTTGTTCTTCTTCTTGTTCTTCTGCTTGTTCTTCTGCTTGTTCTTCTGCTTGTTCTTCTGCTTGTTCTTCTTCTTGTTCTTCTGCTTGTTCTTCTGCTTGTTCTTCTGCTTGTTCTTCTGCTTGTTCTTCTTGTTCTTCTTGTTATTTTTCTTCTTCTTGTTCTTCTTGTTCTTGTTGTTCTTGTTCTTCTTGTTCTTCTTGTTCTTCTTCTTGTTCTTCTGCTTGTTCTTCTTCTTGTTCTTCTGCTTGTTCTTCTGCTTGTTCTTCTGCTTGTTCTTCTGCTTGTTCTTCTGCTTGTTCTTCTGCTTGTTCTTCTGCTTGTTCTTCTTGTTCTTCTTGTTCTTCTTCTTGTTCTTCTTCTTGTTCTTCTTCTTGTTCTTCTGCTTGTTCTTCTGCTTGTTCTTCTGCTTGTTCTTCTTCTTGTTCTTCTTCTTGTTCTTCTGCTTGTTCTTCTGCTTGTTCTTCTTGTTCTTCTGCTTGTTCTTCTTCTTGTTCTTCTGCTTGTTCTTCTGCTTGTTCTTCTGCTTGTTCTTCTTCTTGTTCTTCTTGTTCTTCTGCTTGTTCTTCTTCTTGTTCTTCTTCTTGTTCTTCTTCTTGTTCTTCTGCTTGTTCTTCTTCTTGTTCTTCTGCTTGTTCTTCTGCTTGTTCTTCTGCTTGTTCTTCTGCTTGTTCTTCTTGTTCTTCTTCTTGTTCTTCTGCTTGTTCTTCTTCTTGTTCTTCTGCTTGTTCTGCTTGTTCTTCTGCTTGTTCTTCTGCTTGTTCTTCTGCTTGTTCTTCTGCTTGTTCTTCTTGTTCTTCTGCTTGTTCTTCTTCTTGTTCTTCTGCTTGTTCTGCTTGTTCTTCTGCTTGTTCTTCTGCTTGTTCTTCTGCTTGTTCTTCTGCTTGTTCTTCTTGTTCTTCTTGTTATTTTTCTTCTTCTTGTTCTTCTTCTGCTCATTTCATTCATTTATTGCCTGTTTATGTTCCTTGATGTGTGTGTGTGTGCGTGTGTGTGTGTTTGTGTGTTTGTGTGTGTGTGTGTGTGTGTGTGTGTGTGTGTGTTTGTGTGTGTGTATGTGTGTGTGTGAGTGAGTGTGTGTGTGTGTTTGCCTTGTGTAACGACATTTTTTAAGATAGGTAAAGTAAATATACAGATATAATTAATGCTTTCAAGCAAACTGTTATATTTAATTTATTAGCAAAACAAAATACAATTTGCTCGTTTATTCTTAATATTAAAAAAAAAAAATACAAAACAAAAATAAAAAATATATTTTTAATATTATATATTAATATATATCTGTACAGACCAAGGTTTTTATTTTTTTATTTGTTTTGCTGTCAGCTGTTGATTGTTACGCATATTTTCTACTATATTATTATACTACTATATTACAAAAACCATGATCTTGCATATCATTGGGCGGTTTCTGAAGCACGCATGCGCTGTCTTTGTCTGTATTTGTCTTTTGTGAATCAGGGGAATCGTCGATATACGATCCAGGCATCGTACGATCATAGACTGTATACACGACCATTCAATAGACAATCTATGGTCACGGAACAAAGCCGTCTACAACATTGATACCATACGTATTGACAAATTCCTCGTTGACAGGCAACTTAACAGCTGGCTCGTTGGTCTAGGGGTATGATTCTCGCTTTGGGTGCGAGAGGTCCCGGGTTCAAATCCCGGACGAGCCCTCTCTTTACTTTAACTTTTGGCACATCCTTTTAACATACAGTAGTCTCGTAGTTAAGGTAAGTGTTCACAGGGTTCATATCTTAAAATGTACAGCATATTCAAATAAATATGTATTCAATACCATGAGAACTGCGAACAATCAGATTTTCTGTTGCCTCTCTGCAGTCTATTCATTGTTTTAGATGTATAGGTTTAACTGTGATTTGTCAGTCCATTAAGTTTTACCCGTTCAAACACTTTCTACGAGATTTAGATGTGTTCATCCTGTGATTCAATGTGTATGTGTATACTAAGAGATACAGAAGTAGGCTACCTATCAGAATGTTTTGTACAAAATGTAATACTAACAAAGATGGATGTATTACTAATTCGTAACCATCCTTAATATTCGGCAGATGAAATTAACACAATTCATTTGATCATAATCTTAGCAAAATACTATATCCATAAAATGATTTTACCTTAACAGACTTCACTCCTTTTATAGTCTTGGTGGTAGTAGCAAATATTCAAACGAGAACTTTAAAGGCCGAAGTGGAGAAGGGTTCCACGTGAACAGCAAAACCACCAAAGATTCAGATTTTAAATCATACTCGACAACAATGGAAAACTTAAAACTCAAAACAATAACTCAAAAATCTATTAGAATATATTGGTATTTCAAACATACTCCCTTAGTTTGTCACACCCTCATATGTTTTATTTTTGTTATTCTTTATTCCTTTTGTGTTTTACTGTCTTTGTATATTTGAATGTGTGTTCTTATTATTTCTAAATTTAGAAATACGCTTTGGGCATTATATATATTACTCCGGAACATCTAAAAAAAAGTGATGTTTGTATTGAATCTTGTCATAACAAATGTGGTAAAATAATCATAATTATAATAATAACAATAACAATTAATAATTAATACTACTACTACTTCTAATAATAATAAAATAATAATAATAATAATAATAATAATAATAATAATAATAATAATAATAATAATAATAATAATAATAATAATAATAATAATGATGAGTGGTGTTGCAGTCCCGGCTTTTGGCCGCATGAGGGAGACACGGTAATTTTGAAACCCCCCTGGAGGAGGACGAACTGTCGACGTCACCACTGAGAATGACCCCACCGCCACATCCTCCCTCCACGCGCTGCTGCTGTTTGACGTGTTTGAATGGGAGGACGGAGAGAAACACTACACGTCCGTCTGTACCGGAGACATCCTGAGGACACTGTATTCACCCGTGTGTGTGTGTGTGTGTGTGTTTGTGTGCGACACCTGAAGGTTGTGAACATTAGTTGACGTCAACAGCATCACCGGGTAAGCTAATTGTAACGGCTAATAAGAAGCCGGCTAATATTGCCTTGACTCTGCCTTAGCTAGCTAACTGACACCGGCTCGTAATTGACCTTTTATTTACACATTAGAGGATTCTCGTCCCTGCGTAGATCCCTATGCTGGATCCTAGTTAAATCAAGACTTGCTATAGAAGCTAACATAACGTACCTTAGATCAAGTTAAGACTATAAAAGCTTTCCGTTTAATCCTTTCCATCGGTTTTGTTTCTCTTTTTGTGAGAAAAATAAGCCAAAATAGAGCGAGGGGAGAGATTGTGTAGATATTCGTGTGTAAAGGCAATTCGAAATCATCCCGTTCCCAGTTAATTACTCAGATCCTCAAGTAAAAGTACTTATATCACACTTTTGAAGCTTTTATTGTCTTTTTTTTTTAGCTCAACGAAACACAGTTGAGCAGCTTTCAAGTGTTGGCAATATAAATAGCAAAAACATAGAATAGTAAACTATAAAAATCAAGATAAATGTATACACATATACACGATGAGGTGTTTTATGAAAGGTGCAAAATTAAGGGGGGGGGGTGAGGGGGTTATTGCACATTCAGTGCACTTCAATTCACCAATACCTCACTTCAAGGAAAACCCTTGCAATCAAAACCCTTCTATACTTAAATATAAGTATCAGCAAAATGTATCAAAAGTAAAAGTATGTGCAGTAAAATTTCCCCCCAGTGTTTACTAGCCTATTCTATATTATGTTAATGTGTTAATGTTATTGCTATGCATCATATATGTACAGGTGTCACCTTTGTGTTCACATCAATAAGCAGTGGTGTAAGACGTATTCAGATAATATACTCAAGTAAAAGTACTAATACCACACAGTGAAAATACATCCATTAAAACCCTGCTTTCAGAACCATAGGGGACTTTAATTCAATTCAAGTCAATTTTATTTATAGTGCCAAATCATATCAAAAGTTATCTCGACACTTTACATCTAAAGGTAGATATAGACCGCACTCTGATTTACAGAGACCCAACAGTTCCTCCATGAGCAACTGCAAGTTGCGATATCTATATTTATCCAGCAATCTTGCACACCATGGCAACAAAAACCTTACTTGGTTTGGGAACCCGAGTGTCCAGGTTCAAGTCTCTGTACAGACCAAGCCAAGTGTAGTGCAACATCAACATATACCTACGTATATGTCTGTGATAGGCCACTGTCTTCTGACTGATAAACTGGTCTGGCTCTAGCTTTTTGATGTGAGGCCATTTGACTCCTCTTCTCCAACTTAACAATATATGCATATGGTGGTGTGTTTGTTATACAATGACAGTTGCATTTACAAAATCATTATTTATGGGACACACACCCTACCAGGCGAGCCAGCGGTGAGATGGGTTCTAATCCGACCTGCGGCGCTTTTCTGCGTGACAGTCCCTGTCTCACTTTAGCTTCTCTAAATTAAAGCAAATCAATCAATCATAACCCCTGTGTCATGATGTGTATCGTATTGGCAGATTCTTGCCACAGCCCTAGCTCAGGTGTGGGACTTAAGTACATGTGCTCTGTGGCTTTCTGCTTCCCGTTCCCTGACCTCTAAGCTGGCCTCTGGGTAAAAGTGGGGGGTTGAGCCAGCACAAGTCATGTCCAAACCCTTTAATTTGATGGTGAATGGTGCTTTGTTGTACACTCAGGATGAGTGGAGCAGACGGACAATGCGTTTAGTGAACCAAGATCGTGCCCACAGCCGTCTTTCTCTCATCTAATGACAGTCTTCTTGGTTGATGATATCAGCCTGAGGACTGAGCGAAACAATAATTATGGGCCTTGGGCAAAGATGAGCCGCAGCACAGCTTAACCTGCCCTTCGCTCTCACAGTATATAAAGTGACCCGGGAGGAGACAGTTGAGTGTGCGCAGACGTGAGAGGACACACCAGAGTCTGCTTCGAGGAACGGACTGCAGACTGTACTGTCTCCATTCATAAAAGGTACGGTTTGCTTTATGCTCTGGAATTGGCAGGAGGTTTATTTTTTTTAAAAGCTGAGAGGATCACTAAGGAGAATGATTTCTGCTGAGATTCTGAACACATGTAGCAGGACTATCTCTTTGTTTGTGTAGTCACTGGGCGTTAATGTTAATAGTGTGTGTAGGTGACAGTGCCATAGTAGTAGAATACTTTCTGTTGAGTTTAAGGTGGGATCATCAGACCCCAGAGTGCTGCAGGAACCAGCCCTAAAACCCTTAAATGAAAGATATTTTTCACTGTTTTCTGATATTTTAAAGAGCAAACGATTCATCCGTAAATTTACAAAACAACCAGTAGATTAATTGATTATTAAAATATTTGTCAGTGACAGTCTTTTCATGATATATAAGCCACAGTCTCATATTGCGGAGATTTTTTTATATTGAAATAGCTGGGAGGAGGCCTCAGGGAAGACCCAGGACTAGGTGGAGAGATTATATCTCCACACTGGCCTGGGAACGCCTCGGGATCCCCCGGTTAGAGCTGGTTAATGTGGCCTGGGAAAGGGAAGTTTGGGGTCCCCTGCTAAAGCTGCTGCCCCCGTGACCCGACCCAGGATAATAGGTTGAAGATGAGATGGGATGAGATGAGATACCAGGGGTCCCCCAGTAAATTACAAGCCCAGCTGCCTGCTTTGACTCCCCGCCGAGCTTAAGCATCAGGGTTTTAAAAGAAATGTATATTGAACAAACTAAGATGCATTTAAGAAGTGGTGAACTCCTTTAAGGAATAACTCAGAGAAAGTTTATTGTGTGTGAGTTTAGATGTACTGTAGATCAGTCTGCAAAAGCACTGTATCCTTCACCTACCAAACTAGTGCACAGTAGATTTCTGAATTATACGAATAAGACTGAGAATCCCTTTGCTTATCTTTGTTTCTGCAGGATGGAAAATAAATGAGGATGGCTTCTTTTTTTAGACTGCTAAGTGTTGAGTCAAGATCAAGCAGAGTGTCAGAAAAGTGTGCCAAGTTTCCATCAGCACTTTAATCAGGCCTAACTTTGCCTGGATTTAGTTAGTTTTTCGTTTTTATAGAACTATGGTAAACTTTTTCCAAGATACTCTCGAAGGTGTTGTTTAGCTCATTGTGTAGCACCTTATTTTCGCAAATGTTGGTTATGTAAATCCTGTAAAACCGTTAAGTCGTCCCTTGTGTATCAGATATTTCCACGTGTCACTCACAGGCTGGTTGGTTGAGGAGTGTTTGAATTGGCAGCGTCTCCTGCCTGTGACCCGTCAGAGGTTTTTATTTCTGCTCAGTCAGGTGGTGAAGTTGATGATGACGAGGGAAATTTCTCACTCGGGTGTGTTTACACGGGCCTGAAGATCCCTGTACAAGTTTGTGGGACATTGCTGATAAGGCTGTTGCATGATAACGCCTGATCACCACATGTGCTCATTTACTCCCAGTGCCCTGATTGTCTGGTGACAATGGTGGTGAAAGTGTCATTTGTTTTTCTTGATTTATTCCACGTTTGCTTGCGGCTTTACTGGTAGTCACCTGTTTGTGCCGGTTTTGTTTCCAACCTGACGTCATGAGAGGGTGTGTGTAAAATAGGAAACAGGGCAAACTTTCTAAGAACAGAGAACCATTTGAAAGGCAGAGCAGAACAGAATCAGCTGCATGCCTTTGGGATAGGAGTCCAGCAGACTGACATTTAAACAGTTTTCCCGTGCAGCTCTTCCCCTTTTCTCCTCTCTGCTGCTAGCTCTCATGTAAAACTCTTATTTAAAACCGTGGCAGCAGAGGCCTTCACCGACGTGGTGAAGGACTAACGTCTCAGCTGCAGACTGCCTGTCTCTTCC